>NC_090277.1:13321500-14007000 GCF_040414725.1 Anabrus simplex | reverse complement strand
TTGACTGTGTATTGGTTCCCTCTCCTTGTTCTTGTTCATCTTGGTTATGCATGGTGTATATGGAATGTTGAACCTCATTTGTTGGATATTCATTTGCATCTTTTCTGGTGTATTTGTGAAATTTGGAATTTTGCGAGCTCGCTGTGTTGAAGGTCAGCCTCTGTTCTGTTCTACTTGTTGGAGTTAGTTCTGGTTACCTTGGTTCTGCTTGTGTTATGCATTATTTGGGGTATTTTGTGGTATACTCGGGTCCTAGTTCAATGGAGCGCAAGTTAAAAATTTAAATTAAAGCTAATACTTGGATCTTGGGTATCATGTAGTACTGCATACACCAATTTATGATCCTTTCTTGTTCCCTGTTCCTTGCTCCCTTGCTTTTCGGGTGGTAATCTTCGTTTATCTTGATATTGAAACAAGAAGATTGCATTTCTTAGTAGGTAAAAGGGAACTCTATAAATAAAACTGATATTAAGATTGAGAATCTCTCTATTACTATCTCAAGGTTTAAAATTGATGTTTGGGAATTTTCCATTCGTTAACTGAAACATGTTCTGGTACAGAGGTGATATAAGTATGGTAAAAGAAAATTACCAAGATCTTGCAAATTAATTTTCTTTTGAAGAAGATAATTCCGGGTATTCATCGTAATACATATCTACTGTATGTGAACTATGAATCAACATGTTGGTTATATGGCTGGTGTAGTACAACAGTCTTATTATTCTTGTGATATCTGAACTAAACAAGCATTGGGTTTAAAGGTACTAACTACTATTGGAAGGCATATACATTGGTATGTTGGCGTTCCTGAGGCATAATGCAATCATGTTAAGGGAGTGCATGGAAGTGAACTTATCTCGGTGTGTCGTTTACTCATATGGACTCCTTCACCAAAATTTAGTATACTTCTGGACCACCGCAGTATGTGTAACATAAAGTACGAGTGTACGTGTGGTTTCTGGGCGGGAGGCTGAGACAGTATTAATACACTGTCTCCTTGTTTGACATTTTCGAGTTGGAGTCTATCTCCGTGGAAATTATTTCACTTTATCTCCCTGCGAGATATGGACTTAATCCTCATAGTAACTTAAATTAATGAACTGCTTCCTTCTCCTACGACTGTGGGTGAGTTACTATTTATTTGAAACTTGATTATACGCAACTACTCGAAGTTACATCGGGTCTGTAAACTCTGTTGGTTAATATGCCCTACCGGGAGTCGTTTAATTTCCGTGGACTGTAACCTACTGCGCAACCTCTGGCGCATCCCGATCCTGGAGTAACGAAAGCCAACTTCCGCTTACCGTTGTAAGAGGAAGAGAGAGGGTCTGCCGAGAACATGGAAGCCGAACAGACGTGCATGTATAGCTCCGCTATGATGTTCAACTTCAAGATGGTGCCTGGTTGATCCAGTGCATTTTCGGGGTCACATTCCCCGATTTATGAGTTCCTGTACTCTGGACGAACTTTTGGAGCATCGCAGATGTTGTATTTTCTACTAAGTTTTATTTGTTTGAACTTCGGCCTAATGTAAGTACGGGGTCCTTCCTCTACGTCACCGCCAAGACTGTAAGTTATAACTTTTCCTCTAACTTTATCTACGATTTCGTCGAAGTGATTGTGCTAGTTGGGTTGTGATACATGGAATGCCTCTACTGGAATTACAAATCGAAATTTACCTGAACTTGAATTTAATAATAGTAATAATAACTTTTTCGGCGGTGTGCTGTGATTAGAAATCAGTTCCCATGCTTTGTATCGTTTTCCAAACTAGGAACTGTTCAAAATTGGAAACCTTAAAAATGTGTTACTAATATTGTAAAATTTATTCTGGTCACCTTTCCGTTATTTTATTTTCAAAAAAGGTGATGTCTTAAACCCTTGTTAGAGGGCCTACACTTGGGTAACGAAAGATGCTAAGCGAGGAAGTTGTATAAGGTATTTCTGTGCGAATTTTCTGCTTATTTCTGCCTTTTCTTTTTAGACTTTTCTTTTCCCTTTGAGAAATTGCGGTTTTCTTTTAAAGCGGTCTGTTTTGCCATTGTTGCGTTTCTCGTTGGGATTGGTTCACTCTCTTTGAAGTGAATGTTAATTGTTGTTGTTGCTATGGAGCCGGATTTGAGGGTTGTTGACAAAAGGTTTTATGCTCCTGTGGGATGCTGTAATGTTGAAAGCTAATATTTGTCCTTAATTTTTGGCTCGCTTATCTTTGGTTATTGATTTATCTCTTGGTATCCCCGTTTACCCGCGTGATATGATTTTCCTGATTTATTCTCAATTTAATTTCGGGTTTTTCCTTGTTTTCCTCTATTTGGGTGTGGGTACAATGAACTTTGTACCACCTCCTCGCTTAGTACCTCAAAGAATTTCTGTATTCGCTTAGTACCTCAAAGAATTTCTGTATTCGCTTAGTGTATTTTCTAAGAGAAGAAAAGTTAACTTAACAAATTTATTTCATGCAAATTAACTAAGTTAATGGTGCGAAAATAATTAATCTAAACCAAAAGACTTTAATACGTATCATGATTTATTGGTAATTTATAAATAAGAAGGTAGGTTAGGCTAGTACTGAAATTTTATATTGGGTCCCAATAAGTTAGGCCGGTTCGAACCGTAGGTTAGTTGTGTTTTGGTATTATTTCTCTTTGAATATTTTTCTTATTCCTGTTGATGTTCTGAGTCCAGAGTTATCTTAATATTACTTCTTTCTCTGATTAAATATATTTATTTACTTCAAAAGAACCTGGACGTGTTATTATTGTAGTATTTGAAACCATACAGTGATAGTTATTTTCATTCTTTCCATGGCCTCTGGTCGCTTGTCTTATTCGTGGTAAGTACCTTTTGTGATGGTTTACTTTTGGATAATTTTGCTTCCACCTTGTTTGGCTTTTTTTTAAACCTATATTTCTTGTCTTGTTGCTACCTGTGCGGACACTGTGAGGATGGGTGTTTGTGCGGGTCACAGGCATATGCCGAAGCACCTAATTAAGATGTGAATACTCTGTAATAATGCATGGAATTATTTTCTAAGTCACCATAATATTGGTAAACATAAATCAAATGGATATTAAATGTGGGGTATGAAAAATGCACGAGCGATAATGATGTACACCTACAGAGTTCATCAGTTTCTGTACTTATCGTTGCATATGTCAAATGAAAATCCTTTATAACTGTTTCACTGTGTCGATACTAGATCTTGGTAGAACCGAGCGGCATAGTTGCTTGTTAACATGTATTTATGGAAGGGAGAAGCCCCGTGGCTGACTACTCGCATCCTTGGCACAAACAACATTCAGCTCACAGAATGCCTCAATGGTGAATCTATCGAGGATGTGGATAGCTTCACTAACTTGGGCAATGTAGTTGCCAAAGATGGGGGAGCTGCACAGGGTATCTCACAGCGCATTCAAAAAGCAAATGGTGCTTTTGTCCGGCTGTACCCAGCGTGAAAAAGAAAAACAGAATATCTATTAGGATCAAACTCCACATCTTCCATAGTAATTACCTCCAAGTTGCAGACCTTTGTTAACTGCCGTTTACGAAGGATTCTTAACATTTACTGGCCGGATGTAATCTCCAACCATCAACTGGAGGAAGGGAGAGAATAAAATGGCCATAGAGATGAAGTGATGGAAATGGATCGGGCATACACTGAGGAAGGGGAACGAAGCAATTGAGAGAGAGGCACTGGACTGGAACCCGCAAGGTAAAAGGGAGAGAGGGAGACCCGAGCAAACGTGACATAGATCTCTTCATGTGGAAGCGATGGAAGAAGGCAAGACCTGGAGTGAGGTAAAGAGGCTGGCTGTCAACAGGACCAGATGTAGATGCTTTGTTAATGCCCTATGTTCCACAAGGAACAACAGGAATTAAGTCAAGTAGCAGTAGGCCTACTACATACAGCTCTCGAGAGAAACAAGTGATTGCACCAGTTCCTTCCATTTAATATTTCATCAGATTTAATTGTATGTTTAGTCCTCAGCCTGAAGGCTGGTTTGATCCTGAACAGCTCTGCCATCAGCTGTCATAGACGGGCTAGGCATCACTGAAGAGGAATACTAGGGAAATGAGTAGTGAGGTAGTTTCCCGTCACTTTCCTCACCGAGCCAGAAGTTGCTATTACATACCAGTCTACCAAGCCCACTGATATGCATGCACCAACTGACCCTATGAGCAATATTTTCACACCATTCATAGCAGAGACTGGCTGCAGAAGGAATGGCATTACTAGCATCACTCATACCTCAGTCACTTTCACTTTGTCAAAGCCATGGTTAAAGCTAGGACAGATCAATAAAAGTAACAAAATTGCTCTAGCCTATACCAGAAAACATAGTGCATTGTCAGACTTAATTATCAAAGGTAAAATAAACTGTGACCCAAGTTTCCCCAGATTTAGGCCAACTTCAACCAATGTAAGCTTAATATTGAAAATGAAGTAATTCTTGTACTGTACACATGCTACATTGGCAACTTTAATCAGTAAGAAATGGTTAACAGTACAAAAACATTGCAAAGAGACTTAAGCAAGAAAACTTGATTCACTGTAAGCATGACGGAAGTGCAAAGTTAAGAGAGGTTCAGACATCAAGAAATTCTTGGGCTCTTCGAGACATGCAACTTCTACTTATAAGACAGCTTCCGAAGTAAGGTTACTACCATTACTGTATGATATCAGATGTTCTGTAATTCAGGCAAAAGTCATATGTCCTGCATTATCTATTGTCTTTTATTTTTCAATAACAAGAAACGCATTTTTTTTCTTTTTGTCCAGAAGTTACAGTCTAATGTCTTCAGAGATTGATTAGGATGAGTTCTGCACTTTTGAGACATCCTGGAAAGTGGTAAAAGATGTGGACAAATGTGTTTACAAAGCATAATGAAGTATATACACTTTGACAGTTCAGAGCGATACTATCGTAACTAGACTTATGGCTGTCAGCGTTGATATTAATGATATTAAAAGGGCTATCAATGACAGAAACCGTGCAAGAAGATCCTTATATCAAGCAAGAACGCGGGGAGATCAACATGAAATAGAGGAGAAGCTGTCACTTTACAAAAAGAAAACATTACAGTTCAAACAGTTGGTTGTAGCTGAAAAGCAGAAATGCAAGGAAGATCTGGCTACCAAAATAATGCAGGATAGAAATAAAAAACTGTTATACAGTATTGTTAAGAATAGAAGAACTCAAAATGAATCTATCCCATCTGTAGAACTTCCTAATGGTGAGGTGATTAGGGATGAGACCAAAATATTTCAGGAGTTCCAAAGGCACTTTAAACTTTGCTGAACTGTTATGAAAATCTCACTCCATTAGATGACAAACCTTATGATTTTGGCAGCACAAATACCACTAGTCTGACATGGTTGGAAGTAGAGACAGCAATATCTAGGCTGAAAAACAACACATCAACTGGATCAGATGAATTAAGTGTTGAGATGATCAAAGCACTAGGAGAGGTTGGACAACAGTGGATGTACAGGGGACTAAATAGAATTTGGAAAGAGAATGTAAAACCCAATGACTGGAAGCAAGGAGTCATCATCCCATTGTTTAAAAAAGATGATAGAAAGAAATGTACCAACTACAGAGGTATAACTCTGCTGTCACATGGCCTCAAAATCTACGAATCCATCCTTGAGAGCAGGATTAAAAAATATGTTGAACCTACACTTGAGGAGGAACAACATGGATTTAGACCTCATAGACCAGCTATAGATCTCATTTTTGCCAACAGAATGCTCTTTGAGAAGTACTGGGAGAAAGGTAAAAACCCTTATGACTGTTTTTCTAGACATCGAGAAAGCATATGACCATGAACCACGCAGGCATATATGGGAATGTTTGAGACATAAGAAAGTACCCGATGACATCAAAGCACGAGTATAACGATTATATGATGAACCAAGTGTTGTATCCAGGTCCAGGATGGAATGTCGGATTGGTTCAAAACGAAAAATGGAGTCCAGCACAGAAGTTGTCTTTCACCACTTCTCTTCAAAAATCATAATGGATTAAGTTCTAAAAGCGGTTAAAAGAAAGGATCCAACAACTAATGCCCTGGTTTTTGCTGATGATGTAATGGTATGGGGTGAGACAGAAGCGGAAGTACAAACTAGACTAGATCTCTGGCATGAAGCTTTTACAACCTTAAGTCTCAAAATCAGCAAAATGAAAACAGTTGGCTTCGTGATGAGTAGAAACTCTGCAATTGTTCATCTAAGAACTGGAGATGAGGAGATGGATATTGTAGACAACTTCCAGTATTTAGGTAGCGTTCTGTCATCAGACAATACCATACATCAAGAGATTAGTAACAGAATACAGAAAGCTTCCAAATTCTGTCACACTGTACGTCAAATACTTTGGGATGAAGCATTTCCGTTAGCTTCCAAGATCAGCTTATACAAAATATATCTGGTACCTATATTGACGTATGGCCTGCAAGCAACAACACTTACTGGACAAACAAAGAGTCATCTTCAGGCAACAGAAATGAAGTCCCTCTGTTCTTGTCTACAAAAAACAAAGCCGGGCTGAGTGGCTCAGACGGTTAAAGCGCTGGCCTTCTGACCCCAACTTGGCAGGTTCGATCCTGGCTCAGTCCGGTGGTATTTGAAGGTGCTCAAATACGTCAGCATCGTGTCGGTAGGTTTACTAGCATGTAGAAGAACTCCTGCGGGACTAAATTCCGGCACCTCGGCGTCTCCGAAAACCGTAAAAGAGTAGTTAGTGGGACGTAAAACAAATAACATTATACAAAAAACAAAAATGGATAAAATAAGGAAGCTTGGATTGGAAAAAAGCTTGCTGGAGACTCTAGAAGTGAAGAGATTGCAATGGTATGATCACATGAAAAGAATGAA
This sequence comes from Anabrus simplex, assembly GCF_040414725.1. NCBI lineage: Eukaryota > Metazoa > Arthropoda > Insecta > Orthoptera > Tettigoniidae > Anabrus > Anabrus simplex. Next base: position 14,000,123 of record NC_090277.1, on the reverse strand, counting down.
CCCTCACAGGACTCCTCGAACATTCTTTGACCACAATGTTCCTCGGAAGAGACCAAGAGGAAGACCTTGTGATGTTTGGGAAAAACAGATAACGAAGGACCTTTAAATTAGAGATGTGATCTGGCGTCGCATATATGAGCAGCATCTGTGGATGGATAAGACAAAATGGAGGAGGCTCGTACACAACCGCACCCGGCTTGATGGAGCAAAGAAATTATTATGATGATGATGATGACTATCCCTAACAAAGAGTAAACTCCTGATTTTAAAAAAATTAAGCAAGGCGAGTCAAGAATTCCATATGATGATAAGATCTGATTCTGATGTTTTTTAAGGGCGAAAAAGTACAAATAGCAACAAGAAATAAGGTAATTTAATCCTGTTTTCAAATCAGCAGTGTCGTCTATTATTTCCATAAAACATCTTACATGTTTAGTTACATGTCCCTTATTTCATTTGGGAAAAGGTGGCAATACTGTTCCCAAGAGGCAAGCGACAATGACAGACTGATATAGGTGCAACAGTAGAACTTCCTTAAGGTTATAACATCCTCTTCTCACATCATTTCCAATTTTTTTGGTATGCCGAGATTAAAACTTTGAAACTTCACTACATTCATGACTAAACATGTGGCTAGTTGCACTGAACTGTTATATTTTAAGATTTTTTTTCTTTTTTTGTGCTCAAAATTTAAACAAAAATTTTAGGAATATAATTTTCTTCATTGGGGAACAGCTTACGATACAACACGTTTTGATATATATAGTCATCTCCCTTGTCCTTTAGGCTGATTTTCTTCTGCTTCCTCTTGCATTTACTTCGTACATAAACAACCTTCTATATTCCATCGCAACGTGTGTTCTGCTACCCTCCCACATTAAATGCAAAGGGAGTTCAATTCATAATGCAACATATTTTTTTTCTAAAAGCATGTTGGTTTTAATGAGGGTTCAAATACACCATGTTATTCCCCAATCCTTTTGCTACAGTATCCTATTTTTCAACATAACCTCTGTTCAGTGCCACCGTAATGTGAGGGTACTACTCGACTGGTCGCAGCCAGCGTCGTGCTACATCGATAACCTCCCCATCACCCATATAGTGCATACTTCATTGGGCCAAACAGATGGAAGTCAGAAGGTGCAAGATCCAGGCTGTAGGTTGTATGAGGAAGAACAGTCCACTGAAGTTTTATGAACTCCTGTCGGGTGTCCCCCTGTGGGTGGGGGGTGGTAGAGTAACACTCGTACCGCCTGTCGTATAACGTAATCTAATTGTGTCGTAAGAGGCGACTAAAAGGGGCCGCAGGGGCTCTGAACTTGGGAGCATGGGTTGGCAACCTCGGGACCCTTAGCTGAATCCTGACATTGCTTCCACTTACTTGTGCCAGGCTCCTCACTTTCATCTATCCTATCCAACCTCCCTTGGTCAACTCTTGTTCTTTTCCAACCCCGGCGGTATTACATGTGGAGGCCTAGGGAGTCTTTCACTTTCATGCCCTTCATGGCCCTTGTCTTCTTTTGGCCGATACCTTCATTTTTTGAAGTGTTGGACTTCTTCCATTTTTTCTCTCTGATTAGTGTTATATAGAGGATGGTTGCCTAGTTGTACTTCCTCTTAAAACAATCATCACCACCACCTCCTGTCGGGTGCGCAGACTTCTGTGACTTGCATTGCTCACCGTGCTTTTGTCCACTGCCAGGTCTACTGCACCTCTGAATATCTGTGATGCCCTGGTTTTATGCCAAAAGAAACTCAAAAACTGTTCTCTGTTTGGTACGCACCTCCATTACAAACGCCATTTTGAAGGCTGCCACCCATCGAAATTTAATGAAATTCGAAGAGACAAAGCAGAAATATTCAAAATGTCCCAAAGAAAATTCCAATTTTTTAAAACCAAAATTAGCCTAGAAATAAAAGGATTGTGATCTCCCAACTCCAGGATTTTATACTCTACAAAAAAAAAATTTATCCACACACTTCCAGATTCATTTACACTTAGATTTTTCGCCTTCAACACTGTTTCAGAAAGTCAGTGGGCGAGATCTTTATAAATGACCCCGATCGGGAGTATTACTTCTTCAAGTCTGTGGCAATTTATAGGTCATCTTATTTCTGCTGTATTTGCACCATGAACCACACAGACGTTGGAGCTTCTCGAGTCTGTCAGAATCAGGAGGGAGTGTACTGTTTCTAAGTGGGAAGAGTATTAAAGAATGCAAATTTAGAGTATTTCATCAAACAAGAAGCTGCATTGTGTTATACTCGTAACAAAGAAAGCAGGGACACTAAATAAACTTTCACCTTATTAGGTCGTGGTGGCCTAGGTCATATTTGTTCCCTTGGAAAGGATCCAAGCTACAGAGCAACAGACGCAAAATCAGGAGGTTGTGGTGTCTGGTGGGTCATTTTTGTTGCAGTAGAAAATAATTCATCAAAATGTACTACACACAACCTAATAAAATGAAAGTTTATTGAAAGTACAATGTGGTTATGAAACTTAAATATTCATTGACATCTTGTTGGGTGCGCAGACTTGTGTCAGGTCTTGCATTGTCATGATTTGTCTGTCAGATGGGGATGTAAAGCTTTGGGTAGACTGCTTGGTGCTACTCGACAGGAGTAGGCTATGTGCTGGCACAGGGTTTCACCCTCTCCCTTCCTACTATCACATATCACGTCATTCATATCATCTCGTTAACTGTCTGGCTCCATGGCTGAATGGTTAGCGTGCTGGCCTTTGGTCACAGGCGTCCTGGGTTCAGTTCTCAGTAGGGTCGGGAATTTTAACCATAATTGGTTTAGTTGACATGGGGGCTGGGTGTATACGTCATCTTCATAATCATTTCATCCTCATCACGATGTGCAGGTCGCCTACGGGAGTCAAACCAAAAGTCCTGCATCTGGCGAGCCGAACTTGTCCTCTCCGACTCCCGGCACTAAAAGCCATACACCATTTCATTTCATCTCTAAGTCCTCTGATGAGGTTGACATCAGGGGTCGTAGAGGAATGTGACAAGGGTTGGACAAACATTAACATAGATATTTCAAAAACAACATTGCAACTTTTAAAAACTAAAATCTAGATACAAACTTTTGTTAGGTCGAGTGCACAATACAGTATGATAATTATCCCTGGATGGGACATTAATCAGAACAATAGTCTTATTCCCACAGAAGTGATATGACAAGGGACACAATAAAAGGAAAGGATAATGTTTTCTGGGCTCGGCTGTAATCATGAGATTTTGTTGTGATGTATATGAATCTCAGCATATACGTCAAAAGAAGAGAAGGTAATGGTATATCAGAAATATTAAAGACAGTTTGGCAGTGGTCTCCTAAGAACTCTCAAGATATCTATATGCGAGTTCAGAGTATTTCCATTTTTGCAGAAAGTGGTTTCAGCACAGCTGCAGAATGAGGGCACAAACTTCAACTTGTTATTGCAACGAGGTAAGTGAACACAATATTATGATGAGCATTACTTTGTCCCTCTTTCTTCAGTTGATCCGTTTGCCTGAGCATTGTGACTCAAAGGCTTCACTGCAGTTTCTAACAGTTAGCACCACTCCATTGAATCTTTACTTATGGACAGTTATCCTCCATGACAAACTGGTAACATACTTTGGTCACCCATCTATCTGCTGCACGTCCTTGTGACCTTGGACGATAGTTTCTCCAGGTCTTTATCTTTCCTCCACATGATGTGACCAAAGAACTGTAGGATTCTCTAGTAAACAATGTTGGAGAGACGAGTTTTTATTCCAACTTCATGGAGGAAGGAAACATTTGATCATGTGGCTATCCATGGTATTATCAGCATTCTGCTCCAGCACCATATTACAAACACATCTTTTCTGTCCACGGCTTTTATGGACGGGGTTTCACATTTGTAAAGGAACAGAGATTGGACTGGTCTCTTTTTTTGCATTGATAGTGAATGAAAACCTACACCCTGTTTTCCAGTCATTGACCGGGTCAGGGATGTAATGAATGAAGCAGATATAGGCTGTCGCCACTCCCAAAGCGATTTATTAATGAATTGCATTGATAGTAACTGCTCTATTATGTCATATCTTCTGCGGTGTTTGCATGGTTTTGCATCCTGTTAAAATATGCTTCTTGATTTCTTTTTGACAGTTGCCAGTGTCGTCTATTACTGAACCCAGTTAAGTAAACTGATGAACACTCTGGAGATGATTTACGTTCTCTGTCTGCTTTGTTATTTTTTCTCTAAATTACTGCACAGAAAGAAACTTATATGTACAAAAACTTTATTTAACATATGGCCCTGGAGATCTCCGTAGTACTGCGGTCAGCGGTTGTTGACGGGCCCTGGAGATCTCCGTTTTTACGTACAGGCATCGTTTGTAACTATCTGTTGGCTATCATTTTAACTACTTCCAATTATGTCATGGAGTAGATGGATCGTAGATTTTAGTTTCGATATAAGTTTTTAATTGTACGGTCTTTGTAGCCATGGAAACTTCATATATACACGGATGTTCTTACGCGCCGAGAATCATTGTACAAGGTGGCGCAGCCATGGCAACGTGCCCTATGTAATGACAAAGTATTTCAACATTTATCTGCAGATTCATTGTCTGAGGTGCCACATGGGTGATGAGGCCTGAGAATTCTTGTAGCTGACGATAGGTGACAGCCGACAGTAGGTGATGGACAAGAATTCTCGCTTTTATGCACCTCGTATTTCCTTGATTACCGATTCAATTTTGGGCAAAATTAGGAGTTCCAAACGGTGTAATCATGGAATACAAATTATCACTGCATCTTTCTTTCTTTAAACCTTCATGTATTTAACAAAATATCAGATATGTAGAGCTATTCTCTGGAGATCTGGTGCGGATGTCAACATGGCACAGATTATTCAGTTGCCGACGGCTACCGATAATTGCGATTAATTTTGTACAGAGTGGTTATAATAGGTACTGAGTGATTGTGAATTAGGTATGTCTAATTATTAACACCGCCTTTGCTGGCAGGACCTAGTGTTTAAAGTGCACTATGTCTTCTGGTATGGGCTAGAGCAATTTTGTTACTTTCATAGATCTGTCTCTGTCTTATCCTTGGCTTTGACAATATGAAAGTGACTGAGGTATAAGCGATGCTAGTAATGCCAATCCTTACGCAGCCAGTCCCTGCCATGAATGGTGTGAAAATGTTGCGCATAGGGTTGGTTGGTGTATGCATTTCAGTGGGCTTGACAGACTGATATGTAATAGCAATTCTGGCTTGGTGAGGAAAGCAACGGGAAACTACCTTACTCCTCATTTCCCTAGTACGCCTCTTCAGTGATGCCTAGGCCATCTATGACAGCTGATGGCAGAGCTGTTGAGGATCCCACCAGTGGCATCGCTGATGAACTGAACACACATATACAATTATTAACAGCTAACACTATATGGGGAGTAGCCGTAAAGGTAAATCCTTGTATACTTGAATACAATAAGTACATGAAAGGCACAAACAGGGCATTCATACTATACTGTGCTTAGAAAGACTATTACATGGAGCCACAAACTGTACTGCTTATTATTGCTATGGGCTTTACGTCGCACCGACACAGATAGGTCTTATGGCGACGATGGGATAGGAAAGGCCTAGGAGTTGGAAGGAAGCGGCCGTGGCCTTAATTAAGGTACAGCCCCAGCATTTGCCTGGTGTGAAAATGGGAAACCACGGAAAACCATTTTCAGGCAACTGTACTGCTTTGAAAGGTATCGCACCATACAGACTACTAAGCAACCTAGTGAGTACATGTTCCAAGTTTGAGGTTGATATCTTGAATACTTTTCGAGTTACAGTTGCTCAAGAATTTGGTCCTGCGTCTGTGTCTGGGCAGGCCTATTTAGGACCACCGCTGCCCACCCCAAATGGGGAAGGCCCTAGAAAATGTGGGCTAAACATTGGAAGTCACCCTTTCGCCTGGCTGGGCAGCTGCACCCAGCGGGTAACCCCACATGCGGTCGAAATATGGCAGATGAGTGTAAAATTATATTTAGATCCTGGAATGTCAGGACATTGCTTGATAACGACAACAGTGACAGACCGGAGAGAAGAACACCTCTCATCACCCGTGAGCTTGCTCCTGTAGACTAAACAGAGACGTCGCTGCACTGAGTGAAACTAGACTATCAGATGAAGGGGAAGATCGTTGTGTATGACTGACACCAGACTATCACGCTAGATCCTCTATGGTGAACATAGCTCCGGTTCAAGACCACGGGGTGCCCCCCTGAGATGTTTCAAAGACCAACTGAAACAAATCTTAAAAATGGCAGAAATAAACCCACAACCTGGGAAACACTTGCCAAGGAGCGTTTACTTTGGTGGCAAAGTGTCTGTGCCTCAGTTCAACATTTCAAACAAGAACTCCGCAGACATGAAGATATTAAGTGGCAGGAAGGCAAACTTCGCCAAACCCAGCTGAGATCTCCCCCCTCCTGCAGCTGCGTGATGTGTGGACGTATGTTCTATGCAAGAATTGGCCTGTACAGTCACCAGAAGTTTAAACACAAACTGCTGTGAACTGAAGTGAGCTATTAGCCAGGAAATCTGTAAACTCAGAAAGGAGTAACTGCCGACGATGATGAGTTATTTATAAGGTTCAACCTATTCAATACTAATTACGTGTTGTATAAATGTTATTGACAACATTTATTCAACATGGGAGCGGTTTTGACATTTAAATGTCATCATCAGCCATAAAACAAATCACAAACAAATGAGCAAGGACACATTATTTGAAACTGGTGTAGTGACACATTGAAATATGTACATTAAAAGTCTTTACACGTCCATTCACACCATGTGTTAAACAAACCATCAAAACGAAAGAGCAACGGCATAATAGAACTGGCGTTGTGACACACTGAAGTATGTACATAGAAGGTTCCTTGATATGTTGTCATAGCACAAAAGTCTTTGTACGCCCATTCACTTCCCGTGTTTATTAAACAACAATAATCAGATCCGGCATGGTGACATACTGAGATATTTACATGGTCCTCTCACCAATCTAAGTCAATAGAAGGCTCCGACACACTTCCGAAGATAAAAGTCATTAAAATGTCCATATACGCTGTGTGTCAAACAAAACGTCAAGAACTTATTGGAATCACTTGGTATATAATTTTTACCTGTTAAAATTTACACTGATGTATATGAAATTATAAGAAATAGTCAGTGGTAATAGGTTGTTCTTCAGTATTTTTCTTACAGTACAGATGATCAATTTTTTTTTTTTTTTTCAGTTTGGAAGAATTCTATCAGCTTTGGAACAGCATGTTGAGACGTTAACCTTGTGAGTGGTACGTCAGGAGGGGGTTGGGGGGAAAGGGAAGGATCGTGTTGTGGGTTTAAGGTGGGTCTTGTGAACAGTGTGGTGGGGGTCTGTAACGTGATAGGGTATTGTGTATTGTGCTACATATTGACCGCCTACTCGGAAAATCAACACACCTAAAGAATTTAATAAAAAAATAAAAAAGAATGTTGGTTTTAACCGAGATTTCGTTCAGGTTCGAATTGGAGTTAAAGAACTGGTCTAAGTGAATGAAGCAATTTTCTGAGATGTCAAGAATAGGGCCTTTGTCCATATTCATGAGCACCTCTATATCTTGTTGTATGTTACTGAAGCTATGCTTTGAATTTCAAATGTTCTGCCAACTGCCAAATATCTATTGTATTTTGTAGCATTTACATGCTCCATGTATCTGGTTTTGAAGTTCCTCCCTGTTTGACCAATGTACGAGGATTGACAGTTTTGACACTGGAATCTGTAGACTCCTGATTTTTGGTAAATGTAACGTGATAGGGTATTGTGTATTGTGCTAAATACACAATGTCTTGTTAATTGAGCTGGTGTTATATATAATATCCTTATTTCTATTGTTCGATATGCGATTTTGGTGTTGTGTTTCTTCAGAATATTTGTAACACTGTAAATATCTTCATTGAACGTGAAGGTTGAATAATAATCAGGTTTAGTTTTCTCTCTAGTTAGAGTTGAATTAAGGCGATATTTTCGTTTGTTGATAATGCGCTCAATAACTGCATTGATATAACCATTACATCTGGCTATGAAGCTGATTGTATTAAATTCTTTATTTAGATTTACTGTATTAAGTGGTACACTGAATGCCCTGTCTACCATACTGTTGTAGGTAGCATACTTGTGTGCTTTGGGATGTAAAGAATTTTTCTTGATAGTAGTGGCTGTCTGTGTCGGTTTCCTGTAAATTTTGTATTCTATAGATGAAGGAAGTATGTTTAACGTGTGAACCAGAAAATTTATGCTTCTGTTTGACTCATATTCCACAGTGAACTTTAATTGCGGATCAATATTGTTTAACGTCAGTAATTCTTTCGTCAAGGATAACGAATGTGTCATCTACAAACCTGGGCCAAAATTTTATGTTCGTGAAGTCACTGCTGTTGTTAATTGCTGTATGCTCTAAATGGTCAATACATATCTCAGCTAATATCCCCATAGCTAAGCCATCCTTCTGGTATATGTACTGTAATTATTGAAACTGAAGAAATTATTCTAACTACTAGTTTCAAAATTTCCATGAAATCTTGGATCATAAGTTTACTGAGGTTGCTATATTTATTTAGATTGTTTTGGATTATTGGAAAAAGTTTCTTAGTATTGACACTCTGATACATATTTGTTATGTCGAAAGAATGCATTGAGCGGAAAGGCTGCATTTCAAAGTCATCTAGTTTTTTAACTAACTCAATGGTATTTTTCACAGATTTCTTTGACAGAAAATTATAGTTCCTTTTTAGAAATTTCTGGATGAATTGTGATAGCTTATATAATGGACTTGGCCTTGGGCGTATAGGGACGTCGGTCTTATGGATCTTGGGTAAAGCTTTCGCTACTGGTAGTCCTGGGCTCATGGTTATTAGTTTCGTCTTCTCTTGGTCTGTGAATAAAAAAGACGCATTTTTTAGGGTTGCTTTCAGGAGATGATGTAATTTTTGGGTCGGATCTTTATCACCGAAAAAGAGCTATTCTTGAAAAATTCTTCAATGTAATCAGTTTTATCCATTATTACTGTTGTGTTCCCTTTATCTTGCCCTAGTGACAATAAGGTTCATATCTTTAATTTTCTTTTTGAGGTTAATTATCTGTTCCCTTCCTACAGAATGAAAAACATATCTTTGATGACGACGACATGCGGTAGCAGCCTCCGCTCGGAACCTGTCGTCAATGTGTTAACATAGTACTTCCCTCAGAAAGGCCTGGAGCCCTAAGTTTGCTACAAATAAAGGCATTTATTTATATCTCTAAATGCACACTGATCTAATTATTGTTACAATTTACTATGAGTTGTTGCTTTGTGCCAGCCCCGCAATGTAGGGTTAATGAGTTTGCCTCTTGTGTGGAGGTCCCAGTTCAATTCCCGGCCAGGTCCGGTATTTTTTTAAACCTGCATCCAAGGTCCACTCAGACTATGTGATTACACTGACGGTGAGATAGCGGACCCGGTCTAGAAAGGCAAGAATAATGACGGAAAGGATTTGTCATGCCGAGCACACGAAACCTCCTAATCTGCAGACTTTCGGACTGCACAGAGGTTGATTGTAGGCCATGACCCTTCGGTATGTTGTGCCATGGGGTTTGCTTTCGGTTTGGTTATTGCTTAAATACGCTCTGCATTAACCCCTCATTTGAATGACGGACTACCAAGTGGAAAGAGGAGATTCAGATGTGAGCATCAAGAAAATGCAGAGATTTCTTTAAAAATTCACTGTTATATCAGTCTAGCTCAGATTATTTTCAAGAGGTACGATGTAGTGAATCATTGCCTTGGAAACTTTGAGCAGAAGAACTAGAAATAATATTTCAAGAATTCATTCAGCACAAATCCCAGGTTCATGGGACAATTAATTCATCAGAAAGAAGAGGGCATGTACTTTGGCGTGATTCATTGTACATTCCTTGTTCTCGTGCAACATGGACTTCTTATGCTGTCTGTATGCTTTCACTTTGCTCAGTGGGGATGAACTTTAATAGTTCAGTCTAGTGTAGTGCTGTTATCGTCTGATTTATTCAAACTTAATTACTCTCTTACATTCAAATGGACCATGCCACACAACATAATATCTCAAAGTACCAGTGAACGAAGTAACTGTGAGTAGTAAGAGGTTTCAAGGCATTGGATAAAGAAGAAATACGAGGGCTATGCCGAAAGTTTTTAGCAGTGTGTGAGAAAAAAATTTTATTTGTGAAACAACAATTACAACTTTTCAAAATACTCTACATTAGCACGTATACATTTTTCCATTCTCTGAAACCACTTAGAAAACGTTTCAGTCCAAGCTTCTTTCGGGATGTCACTTAGTGCACTCTCGTACGCGGCAAAGGCCTCTTCATCTGACAAAAACCGCTGCCCACGTATTTTTTCCTTGGTCTTAGGGAACAGAAAGAAGTCACATGGGGCCAGGTCAGGTGAATAGGGGGGATGAGGTAACACTCGTACTTTTTCCCTTTCCAAAAGGTCCATTGTTCTGGCAGCCCTGTGTGCAGATGCATTGTCGTGATGCAGCAGAAGGTGCCCACTCTTGGACTTTGGGTGCTGTGACCTCCAAGTGATGAGGACTTTGGGAAGACAGTCATTCACATACCATTCAGCATTGACTGTACGACGTGTGTCCAAGGTCACAGAGGTGAGATGCCCCATTTTCGTAAAAAAAGTTGCCACCATCTTCTTTCCGGAGCTCCGACTTCGTCAAACTTTCGTGGGTGGTTCCTCCCCTGGAAAGCACCACACAGAAGACTTGTCTCTTCGTTTCAGGGTCACAATGGTAGACCCACGTTTCATCACCTGTGACGAAATTGTAGGTGTCTACGGACTGCCCTCCATTGAATTTTTCTAGCATGAAATGACACCAGTCCACTCTCTCCTCATTTTGGCATTCTGTCAGGGAATGTGGCACCCAACAGGCACATCTCTTGGTAAGGCCTAAATAATCATGAAAGATGGTCTGCACTGCTCTTGACCCAATATTTAAGGTCCCTTCAATGTCACAAAATGTAAGATGTGGATCTGCTTTGATCACTTCCCTCACAGCATCAATGTTTCCTTGAGTCACAGCTGTTGCTGGGCGACCGGGATGAGGTTCATCTTCAATTGACTGCCAACCCCTTGAACTCGCGAAACCAATTTTCAACTGTGGCTCTAGAAGGGGCAACCTCACCAAAAATGTGCAGCAAAGAAGAATGGCATTCTTCAGCACTTAATTTCTTTTTATAATCATAAAAAAATCATTCCTCGAAAATCGAGGCGCGACAGATCCATCTTGCACCGTGTCTTTCTTCCCTCGCTGTGGAGGAACTACCGTTAGGAGGGGTTGCGCCCACATGTTCCAAGGTCGAAAAACACTGCTCTTTCAAATGAAAATAATCCAATTGTCCTCAAAATTGCGGTTTACGCCCTGTTAAAAACTTTCGGCATAACCTTCGTATATACTTATTGAAAGGCTATAGATCATTGTATCCATATATACTTGAAGTCTCTTAGTCACAGGCCCACCAGAGAGCTCCCTTGGCAATTGCAAATAGTGATGGGCAACGCTCTCGCTCGAGACTGACGTCGCCGATCTCGAGACTCTCGCGACCGATCCTCCTGTAGCGCAAGCTGTGCGACGTACCAGTAACCGTGACTATAAACCTGATAGTATATCATTGGCAGTTATAGCGTGAAATAACGTTCTCTTATGAAAACGTGTGAGCCAATACATTTTATCAAAAGCCTGGAAAAGTGCTGCATGTTCAAATATGAACCCCTTTTATAACACCATTAACTAAAGTGGAAACAGAATGTCAGTATCTTAAACTGTTCACGACTTATTTGGGGTGGACATCTTAGGTGAATAACAATGCATAATTTGTGAATAACTGTAGGTAGGATGTACACCTACTTGGATACTAAGAGATGTGCATTATTCGAACCTGAGACGGGGAAGATGTGCTTTGCTACATACGCAACCCCCATTACACATGAGTGGAACATGTAACAGGGGTGATGGGCAACACTCTCGAGACCGATTCTCGTGTGCTGCGAGCTGTGCAATGTCCCAGTAACTACGAGTGAAAGCTTGATAGTTATCATCAGCAGTTCTCACATGGAAACGTGTGCGAAGATAAATTTTGTCAAAATCCTATGAAAGCACTGCATGTTGAACTATGAGCTCCTTACCATTAACGAAAGTGAATACAGAATGCCAGTATCTTAAACTGTTCGCGAGTTATGTCAGGTGGACTTCTTAGCCGAATAACACGTATAATTTGTTAATAATTGTTATTAGGATGTAATCCTACCTGGATGCCTCACAATCGTTGTTGGCAGGGTAGCTTCTTGTGATTCAGACCGGGGCGGAGGTGTTCTGTGACGATTCTCCTTCATTGATATTATGCGTTTGTAAGCGCCGGATCATCCCAGAAGTATTTCTGCCGATGTATTTTACTTCTTTTGAATAAGCAACACAGTGGGCTGTGCTATGTGACATCTTTTAAAAATAACCGACATCCACGACTTACGTTGCGTTTCGGACATCGTCTTGGTCGCGTACAATTCGATACAGTTCACATTGCACCGTCATATATCGAAGTACCTACCTAATTATGATGCGAACACTCTATAGCAATTTAGATTGCACATTCCACTCATGCGTAATGGTGGTTGCATATGCAGCAAGGCGCATCTTGCCTCGTCTCGAGTTCGAATAATGCACGCCTCTAGTATTCAGTTACGTGTACTTACAGTAGCCGTCAGGTTCTGGACTTAAACCACTCATTCGTGTACCTACCAGTGCATACAATGACCGAAAGCGTATCCTTTATAATTGTTATACTTCGTCAAAATAGACCTCGGTATAAATGAACGCCCTAGTCTCTTGTTGACACGTATTTACGAAAATGAGAAGGCCCGTGGTTGGCTATTCGCATATTCGAAACAAACAACATTCAGCTCAGACTACCTGCAGGCCTACGACACGCTGCTTGTCGCACACTGTGGGGACAACGCTCTCGAGATTTCTCGAAACTTCTCACGAGAAATAATGCCAGCGCTAGTCTCGAGAAATCTCGAGACCTCGTCTCAGACTGCCCATCACTAATTGCAAAAACTCTGAGAAATTCAATTACAAAAACAAAAATCCACCCTCACGGGGTCATGTCAAGACTGTAACTTATACTATCAATCTGTGTAAGGAAATTATGTGTAGTGACACACTCATTCTACAGAATGCAGGAGAAATTGCAGTCTGTATGCTCTGAAGTGAAAGAGATCAGGCCATAGGCCTATATACTGTATATCATCATTGCATTTTCTTCCACTTCAATCGATCCATAGCGTCTAGTTTGGTGAGCCGGATATCATCTCTCACCCTATCCAGCCAGCGTGCTTGAGGTTGGCGACCCTCCACATTCAGTTGACGGGTAGTCTTAGCAACTGTATACAGTGGAACCTCGATTCTCCGATTTTGGCGGGACCACAGAAAAAAAACGTTCAGCATGGGAAAACGGAAAATCCGGGAACGAATGAACCGTCAAAAATTTGACTAAACACCACAAAAATGAAATGAATTCTTATAATTTTGTTTATTTATATCAACATCTTAATAAATATGTAAGTTTATATTACGTTTTTATTGTATTGAATAGGTGGAAATTAACAAATTTATAAGAATTTGTATCACAAGTAGATCTTCAATACGGACGAAGAAATGAAATTTATAACCTGCAATTTTAAAGGTTATGTTGAACTCTAGAGTACAGTATGGTTTCGAATGTAAATTTGGATTCTCAAGTTTTTGAATGCATTATATTCAATTCTGCACGTCACTAATCACAATCAAATTGGAAAGAGAAAAGATATCATTAACACTTCCAAAATTACGGTTATTTGCGACCCAGAGCTGAGCTGGAAAGCGTGCTCGCTGTACAAATTGGTATGAGTGCGAAATGATACAAAGTTTTTAAATGTAACATGCGCAGATAAAACGACTACAGTTTTTATAACATTTTAACACAAAAATGTAAAATTCCCAAGTCTTATATTAGGATCAAAACAGTAATAGGCAATCCCAAAACCTCCCATGGCTTTATGTAAATTATGTAAGGTGTAACATCTGTTCTGGTCTCAATAACAATCATATATGATAATATTAAAATACTAAATTTGTGTTCTTAAGGAGCAGTTTCGATTCCTGCCTGAAAGCCCAGCGACTATACAGTGCTCTGAGGGAAGTGCCGAAAACCTGTTCGGCGATACACTCGAAAAAATTTAAAAAAATAAACATGTAACCCTGGACATAATGTAGACGTTTTGCAAATACGAATATTTGATGAAACTTGTTCTGCCTTCAAGTAGAGCTGTTGAAATGCGCCCTGTCTCCTTCCAATTGTTGTTGACACACTCTGCTTTATGATTTCTGAGGATTCTCTAAACAATACCACCCGAATGCGATGCTAAGATGGTCCCTTATGCAAATAAACCGCCGATCACTTTTCCAGTACAGTACTTCCTCAAATTACCGCAATGACGGGACGTTAACACCAAGAATCCGTAAGTATGCCGTAGCCGTCCTTTCGTGAGGTACAGTTTCTTGAAAAACATGTGATCGAGGATTTAGCATTGATAGGACTGACATTTCTGGACGGTTGATCCGGGAAATCATTTCTTTGAGGAACGGATGAGGGATTTTTACAACGTGATTTAATTAAGATACTCACTGGACCATGTAATTTGAACGAATAATATGGGAAAACGTAGTTTCCGGGAACATATAATCGAGGTTCTACTGTAAATAAAACACTCATTTGGGCTGATTCATATATACAAGGAAGGCAGAGATCTTGAGCTTCAAGGATATACCATTTCCATTGATGGTTATGAATTTCATGTTTTTGGTCCGTATTGAACAATATATAAGTAATAATAATAATAACTTAAATGTTTCCACCTTTTCAATACAATATATATATATATATATATATTGTATTGAAAAGGTGGAAACATTTAAGTTATTATTATTATTACTTACCATTTCCATCATGATAATTTTAAGAGCTAGAACAAATCGAAGTTAAGTCTACAAGGGTTTATACCATCTATGGAGGTCAGCAGCATGTGCTGGACAGAAAGTAGGTCTAAAATACGATAGCATCATGATGCGACAGTTGAGTTCTTACTGTAAACGGGTAAGGCCTTAATTTTCATCTATGACAAACGGGTCAAATCTCTCCTGCAATAACTTGTTACTGTGTTTTTATATTTCTATTATTTGCTTTATGTTGCACCCACACAGATAGGCCTTACAGCAACGATGGGATAGGAAAGGCCTAGGAGTAGGAAGGAAGCGGCTTTGGTCTTAATTAACGTACAGCCCCAGCATTTGCCTGGTGTCAAAATGGGAAACCAGAAAAACCCATCATCAGGGATGCTGAGAGTGGGGTTCTAACCAACTATCTCCCAGATGCTAGCTCACAGCTGCGCACCCCTAACCGCACGGTCATTATTAATGTGTAATTCCATACATTCCATTCAGTAAGTACAATGAATGAAAACATCTTGCTAGGTCTCCTTGCATTCCCATCCTGTTACCTGTCCAGTGTAGAATGCAACACTGATTGCAGAAGACCAGCACTCCATGCCTTTTCGAGCAATACAAGGCTGATAAATGTTGCTAGTTGTTATCATACCAGCGTGCATCAGTACACTTTATATGTTACTTTGCGATCCACGTCGTATTCATATTGCACCAAGTACGGTATCGCTTACTGCAATGTCTATCGCATCTCCCCTTAATGGAGCTTCCGATCATGTCCATGTTCTCACCCCCAGTAACATGAAGTGGATACAGCAATGCTGGCTCGATAAATTGATTATAGTTTATTTTTTATCTCAATTTTGAGCCATATACTTTACAGATAGGAAGTGTGATACTGAGCTGAACACAGAAGGTGAGGATATGGTTTGGATCGAGTAATGATGTTGCCATTTATTAACGAGTGTTATAAATATTCAAATATAATATCCTTTACAAAATGGTGTGATGACAGCCACAATCCCTGATGCGCCACAGGACACTGACGATCCTCTTCTCCACCACATCAATGTTACGATACTGTAAAAAACAAACAGTAAATGTTAAAAGGCAGACACAATACAAAACAAGCAATAAGGGCACTTGAACAAGGTCTTTATCCTAGATGAGGAAAGCACAATGATTCACTGAATATTATTCGCAAACACACAAATTTGACAAAGCTAATTTATTGAACTGGTCAAACTCAAAGCAAACTCTCTTTCCAATTGTGGAATAAAACTTCACTCCTGACTTACATATCTTTGAAAGGTCTGTTATATGTGTAAAAATTCAATTTTCCATCTGTAACAATAATATCTAAACAAATGCTTTAATTTTAGTGAGGGGCAATCCATGCAAAGTCAGATGGAAGAAAGAGAAAGTATTTTTAAATTCTGAAGTAATATATTTTAAATCATATTATTATTGTTTTTACATCCCACTAACTACTTTTTTATGGTTTTCAGAGAAGCCGAGGTGCCAGAATTTTGTCCGGCAGGAGTTCTTTTAGTGCCAGTAAATCTACCGACACGAGGCTACCGTATTTGGGCACATTCAAATACCATCTGACTGAGCCAGGATTGAATCTGCCATGCTGGGATCAGAAGGCCAGCGCCTCAACTATCTGAGCTACACAGACCGGCTAATATATATATTTCTTAAAGCGAAGTGTTTGCAGATATTCATTTCAGGCATAATATCAGCTGCCTCTGTTAAACATTCTTTACAGTATTAATGAAAGTTGAATAACAATATATTTTTTCCGACATTCAACCCTTTACAGAAATATTATGAACTAACGACATTCACATGGACAGTGGCGTAGCCAGGATCAGCCAATGGGAGCAGGTTATAGTTTGAAGAGAGAATACAATGAAGGTGCTTGTCCGTGTGTGGTGTGTGCATGCAAGATTTGTCATTATAAGGACACTGACACAAGTGAATTATGTTGCAGTATACTACAAAATCTTACATTAAAATAAAAACAAGAACTATACGATCAAGGTCAATAGTTTTACAGATTACAATCTCAAATCCAACTTTCGAGGCTTCTTACAAAATAGATTCAGATGTCTGTGAATGTTTACTGCCAGTTTCTGCTTATTTTTAATTCGTAAAATTTCTATGGGGGGTTCTAACCCCCGGACCTCCCTGGCTATGCCCCTGCATAGGGTATACAATAATATCTCAACAAATGGGAAGTTAAGTTCCAGGAATTCAGTCTCAAGGTCAAAACAGTAGCGATGGAGAGGGACGACCAGTGCTGGGAAACGATCCACTGGAATGTGTGGAAAACTTTGCATACCTTGGTTTCTTGGGACACATTAGACTCAAAGAAGGAGGCACATAAGATTGCAGAAGAGCTCTCACTTTTACCACCAAGTAAGAACACTCTTTTGGGACTCCAAAGTACCAGGAAAAACAATCAATACCTACGGTATTGAAACATGTCCCTTGCTAAGAAGGACTCGTCAAACTCACCAAACTGGACAAGTTAAGGAATGACATGGTGAGAAAGGAATCTGGGACCGAGACGACGTTAGATCGCGTCAGCATATCCAGTTCGGGCATGTAAATATGCACTGCTACCTTCATAAGATGAGAGGTAAGTATTAAACTCAAGGGAACAAACTGAACTTTCCTGGCTAATGGCTTGCTCCCCGAAGATACATGTCAAGTTCACGAATTCAAGACCTTTTCCCATTATCATGCTACTTTCCCCGACCTGGCTCCTAATGCAAGGTCTCTTATCCATGATGGAAATCGGGTACCTTTTACATAGAATGACAAAGAACATTTTCAGGGCTAGGAATAACGTGATTGTACTGAGTGGTATATCAAAAATTAGTGATGAGATAAGTGAGGTTTATTTACCCAGATTTAATACGACGTGCTAAGAGAAAATATCTTGACAAGGAACACACTAAGAAGGTTTTACCGCATGTCATTCACAGCCACATAAATCTGACAAAACTGATTCATTCAACCACCCAAACTCAAAGCATTGATGCATTCTGACATCTTTTCAATTGTGGAATAAAAATAAAATAAACACCACACCTGACTTACAAATCATTAAAAGATTTATATTATATGCATAAAAATTAAATTTTCTATCTCTTAGTGATAACCACAATATGGGGCCGTTAGAGCAGACCCTTGGTCTTATTTGCCTGGAGTAAGGTATAAAAATCTATGAATTTGACCACATTAATGGTCTATATTGGTCCGTATTGACTACTTAAGTGATAAACTTATTGCACTGAATAAACAGGAGATAAAGAATCCGCCTTGTCAATACTAGTCAAAAACTGATTTAATACATGTCAATTACTTGTACATACTTTGAGAACATACTCCTTCTTCAACGGAAGGACTTCACAATTTCAATAACTTGATTAAAATAAACAAAAGTTCAATTATTATCCTAATGTAAGAGAATGATGTGTTCTCGAAACATGTAATTAACATATACTAAATTGGTTTTTCCTCATGGTCCAAGTCTCACTCCCATATGTCAAAACTGGCATGTAATGAGTCAGATAAATTGCTTGCTTGCATTTCAATGGTACTTTTGGGTTCCATATTAGGTCTCAGACAACTCTACAGAATGTTCCTCCAGCTTGAATCCTGCTAGTAAGTTCTCTTCAATGGAGCCTGTTGTTGATATCATACTTCCTAGATATTTGAATTTGTTGGACATCTTGACTTGTTTACCCTCTATTTCAATGTAACCTTCAGGTTGACAATTTCTCTGCATAACCAACACTGACTGAATCTTAGGCCGTACCCTTTAGCTGTTACTCTCCATGCATTGATCTGATCCTGAAGTTCCTCCTTGGAATCTCTCCATATACAGATGTCATCAGTAAATAGCATGACTTTCATTTTGTTGTCATCAATGTTTTGGCATGCATGTTGAATCTCATTCATCACAGTAATGAAGAGAAGAGGTGACAGAACTTCACCTTGTCTTAGGCTTGTAGTTATTCTAAAGGGTGCTGTCATTCCTGATGGTGTTTTGATGCGACTACTGACGTCTTCATATAAATTCTCAATTCGTTTTATTATGTCATTATTGATTCCACTGTTGTTTCTCAACACTTCCCAGACTTTGGCCCTGCTTACAGCATCACAGGCCTTTTTGATATCTAGGAAGGTCAGCCAAAGGACCTTATTAGATCAACTGTTGATCTGCCTTTCCGGGATCCGTATTGTTCCTCTGATAACTTTAATTCTATCAATGGTCTTATTTTCCTTTCTAAAATCCTTTCATACAGCTTTCCCACCTGGGAAGTTAATGTAATTCCTCTGTAATTGGAACATTTCTGCCTGTCAATTTTTGTAAAGAGTGGAATGATGATACCCCTTTTCCAAGTATTTTTTTAAATAGGTGCAATAAATTAACAAAATATATCCGAAGGAGTACTGTGCAAGTAGAAACAATAATTTAAAATATTTAAAACAGGGCATGCAAGACATCATAATGTAGCATTTGTGTACATTTGGTTGAGATCAAATCACTACAAGCAGTATATACAGTAGCTTAAGACACAACAACAAATTAACTTATGCAACATTGTCATTCGCACTGCCTATCCGCCACAAGTTTGTACGCAGTAAATCATTAAGTAAATTTCCAAACATTGTCTGCCTGCTATCATTTCTTGATGGATATAGTACTTTTGAATCCATCTCTTGGCGAAGGCCAGAGCAAAGTGTAGCTTGCATTGAAGTTCCAGTCTCATCCATGGCTGTGGCAATACGGAAGCTGCTGGGGTATGGGTGGTGCTGAGTAATGACATTGCGGGTTGTGAAAGGTGTTGCTCATAGGGTTAGTTGTGCTACAATAGCACTATCTGGCCCAGTGAGGAAAGCAATGGCAAACTACCTCACACCTCGTCTTGCCTAGTATGCCTCATTTTGGTGCCGTCGTTGGTTTTGGTGGTTTTCCTATAGGTGCATAGCCTTTGCTAGTTGCTTTACGTCGCACTTACACAGATAGGTCTTATGGCGATGATGGGGCAGCAAAGAGCCAGGAGTGGGAAGGAAGCGGCCGTGGCCTTAATTTGCCTGGTGTGAAAATGGGAAACCACGGAAAACCATCTTCAGGGCTGCCGACAATGGGGTTCAAATCTACTATCTCCCGAATACTGGCCGCACTTGAGAGACTGCAGCTATCGAGCTCGGTGCATAGCCTTTGGTGGAGCTATTTGAGGATCCAACCAACCTCTGGACTCATGACCTCACAAACATTGTGGTGTAAATTTACGTCTGGACAGGATTAGTTTGAATGTTTTCATCTGACATTCAGGTTTTGTAAACACAGACGATTCAGTAAGACTGAATTTTGACGATTATTTTATAGTGTTTGTTAGGAATGTGAAATCAGCATGAATATATGCCAGATCCCTTAGCTTCTTCTCTTGAAGTACACTGTGAGTCGTCATCTGAGAAATTATTGACAATGTTTTCGGTACAGTGAATGTTCTCACTATAATATTGTAACCATGGACCCCATCTTGTTAAAATAGATGCTGGAGGCAGATTTGGGCACTTTTCTTTAAAAGCAACAGCACTAACACTTGATTTTGAAAATACTTCCTTTACTGAAGAAACTTAATCCTTCACTTTTGGGAATTGATTTCTAATTTCTTCTGCAACTGAGTGCACGTGCAAGACAAGTAACGGGGAAATGCACTAATTCCTGGTTCAAGCTTCTCTCACAACCCCTCTCACCTGCTTGGCTTGCATCTTTATCTTACAAGCCTGCCTTCTGTGAAAATTTAATTATATAATAAATGAATAATATTACTGTAGACATGATGCTGCACAGGCTTGACTCTTTCCCGCGGAATGCGTAGTAAAGCGTACTGGAGTCGCACATTGTCTCCCGCGGGTTGCATAGTAAAACGCACTCGACTTTCAAACAGACTTCCTCTGCCATCTGTCTGCTAAACATATAACTTTTTTGAACCAGTGAATTCCCTACGCTTCCTAGATACTACTGGCATGCAAGGAATCCTAAAATAAAGTGTTCTTTTATACGTTTTCTTAGATAGAACAGACAGCTGACTGAATGTAAACACATTGCAGCAACATGGCTGCTCATAACCAGTTGAATGCAGAGGATAGTTGTTACAAATTAGATCAATATGTTGACGGTAGTGAGTTTGAAGTTGTAGGTATGATGATAAAAATGGTATGGGAAGCATTTGGGACAGGATATGAATCTGAGAGAAATCGAAATACGGCACAGGACAGAAAATGTTCATTCAGGTACCGTCTCCTTTTATAATATTAGGCCTACTGGAAAAAACATAATTATCAGTTTTAATTCTTATTCCAACTAATGTCAATTTGTCTTCCAATCCCATTCAATCAAAAATTGTGTATAGTTTGTATGTCGAGAGGAAGCATGATTTGCTATCTAAATATCTTCATCCGACTGATCCCGAAAATGAAATAAATTGGGAGATTCTGGGTGAATTCCAGTGTTCTCTGCATTACCAAGAAAATAAGAGCCCCATCATGTTCAGCAATTTAGACTGACTTCAAGAACAAGCAGTTTAACATTACCCTATGCACCACACTGGATGCTTCCTGATGTATCATTCTGAACACGGGGAGGTTCTTGCATGTAATTAGGCTATCTCATTGTATCATTTTAGAATAACTATAGTGTATTTTCCATTGTTACAAACTTTGAAAGTGATATCTTAAGTGGTTTTTACAGAATAAATTATTTAGTGAAGGTACTCCACAACTATACCTGACAAGCAAATTATTACTCTAGGTTTCGCCCGACAGTGAGTCAAAGATATTCTGTGGGAAAGGGTTAAGGGGCTTATGTCATGTCAAGAAAATAAGGTGAAATTCTTAACATTTCGCAGAAAACTGTGCTCTGCGTCCTCAGAAGAAATCTCGACTGACCACGAGAAAGGCTTCTTAAACCAGGAATTAGGACAACTGTCACAGATAGGCTTGATACAGAAAACAATAGGTAAAAACCTAAAGATCAGATGTTTATTCATCACAATGAACACAGATACAATGAACCTCTGAGGCAAAGATGGTGCACAAAAAATAAATAATTGCAAACTGCCCATCATTGTGGCCAATGGACTTGTACACAAGTGCCTAGGCATTAGAGCACACATATACACAATTACAGAACATTTTCTCTCTTGAATACTTCACCCTCTTACGTGTATAGTTCTTAAGACTTAGCCGTTTCCAAGAAGTCGTAAAGGGACTCTCCATACTCTCTCTAGTGTCTTGACACGGGGCGACAGTGAACACAGACCAGTCGTGATAGAACCTTCATTCGTAGGATGCAAAGTTGTGTCGTACAATAGCCTAAGTTTCACTGAAGAGGAATAATACTAGGGAAATCAGGAGTGAAGCAGTTTCCTGTTGCTTTCCTCACTGAGCCAGAAGTTGCTTTTATATATCAGTCTGCCCAACACACTGAAATGCATGCACCAACTGACCCTATAAGCAATATTTTCATAACATTCATAACAGGGACTGGCTGCATAATGAATGGCATTACTGGTATCACTCATACCTCAGTTTTCAAAGCCAAGGATGAGACTGAGACAGGTCAATGAAAGTAACAAATTTATTCTGGCCCATACCAGAAGACACTGTGAACACCATCTTGCCAGCAAAGGCATGTTTGGTTGTATACGATAAAATAAAGCAGTTTCATCCATATTGTACACATCACTTGCATCATAATTTTTAATGATAGCTGAAAGGTTTTTGCAGCCCTCTTGTATAACTGCCAGTCAACTTCTGCTGTCCCACCATGCTTCAGATGCTACGTCAGCGAATGGCATTTTTTGAAACGGAGCCAACCATTGCTTATGTCATATCTGTAATGCCTAATTTGTCACCAACAAGCTTCCTTCCTGACCTCGTTGGTTGTAGTTTGGAATATCCAAATAACCAAAGCTTCTTCTAACTTGTCACACTTTTCAGTATTTTGCCTGACAGAGATCTTTTATCCGTCCACTTAAGTTTTTTCACTTAGAATGTCTCCAGCATTTCATCAGCTTATGTTTTCCCCCTCCACAACAATGAAAAGCCGTTTGCAATGTGTTGTTGACTAGCAGGATACTGTTCTTTATAACCACACACTTCTCGCTTCCCTATCACACAAGCTTGGACGGTTGAGGCGCTGGCCTTCTGACCCCAAATTGGCAGGTCTGATCCTGGCTCAGTTTGGTGGTATTTGAAGGGGCTGAAATACGTCAGCCTTGAGTCGGTAGATTTACTGGCACGTAAAAGAACTCCTGCGGGACTAAATGCTGGCACCTCAGCATCCCCAAAAATCGTAAAAGTAGTTATCGGGCCGTAAAGCAAATAACATTATTATTATTATTATTATCATCTCTGTTACACTTTATGTTGTTTGTTTATTCATAGTAGAAACTGGCGCACACAGGATAGATATCACAGACAGGACTGAAGTTCGTACCACGTCTGGGTGAGCTACTGCCAAGCTCTTTCCCTCAAATTGCTTTATCCAGGGTTTTGAAATTATTCTTAAAAACAGTCCACAATGATAAGCCATAAGGAAATTGACACCATTCTTACAGAGCTGGTATAGTAAATCCTTTGCACTATGCTACTCGAGATAATGAACTACTAATGAAGGTCAGTAGCACTCAGTCTATTCACATTCCTACAGGATTAGGTAAGAACCATGTTTGCATTTGAAGATGAATTCTCCGGGTTCCTGCTGATAATTTTAAATCAACAGTGACATATCAGTTGGGATGGAAAGCTCAAGACCGTGACAGACTATATCATCACTGATGGCAAAGCTGGTCGGTATGTTAGAGATGTCACAGTCATACCCAGCAAGTGTCTAGATAGTGACCATCGGCTATTAATAGCAGATCTTAAAGATCTCCCATGTCTTCAAAGCTAAGCGCTCAAAAATGCCAAAGGTCAAGATCAGGTTGTTGAAGGGCTCAGAGAAGAAAGAGAAATACCAAGCAAGGATAAAAACAGAATTACCCAAACCTGCAATTAGAGGAAGGATGGACCTATTTCAAAGAAACTCTTGTAATGGAAGCTGAGGAAATCTGTGGGAAAACAAGTGCAAAACTGATAGAGAAAGAAACATCTTGGTGGAATGACTGGGTAAAGACAGCAGTGAAAGAAAGAAATATGCTGCAAAGAAAATTATATCAAGTAAAATTATAAAATGGGCCATAGAAGAAATGAGGTAGTAACAGAAGAGTGAGCACAGGAATATCGGACCAAGAAGTTAAAACGACTAATCCAAAGAAGAAAAGAAAAAGTGCTGGGATTACTTTACTACCACATGAAAGGAAGACTGCTAAGGAAGGAGAAAGCTACTATATAAAGTAGTAAAAAGTAAAAGAAGTGAATACGGTGACATCCTTGCGCTGGAAACAAATGATGGCAGTTTGAATAGAACAGAGCAAGGAATCAGAGATGAAATGAAGAGGTACTTCAGATTGTTGTTAAACACCACCACCACCACTACCAGTAGAATAGATGAAATCCAGAAAAACCAACCCCCATTAAGTTGAAACAACACTAAAGAACATGCAAAATGGAAAGTCCTCAGGCTTTAATGATCTCACCTCAAGTATGATAAATGCAGCTTAAATTGGCTATATAGAGTGCTCTCGGTGATGTGGGAAGAAAACAAAATTCCAGAAGATTGGAGAATAGGAATCATCATTCCACTGTTTAAAAAAGGGCAACAGAGGAAAATGTGGAAACTATAGGGGCACAACGTTGTTGTTACATATCCTGAAGCTGCTGCGAAAGATCACTGAAATGAGACTTAGGAACATAGTGGAACTTGTGCTTAAGAACAACACAGATTCAAGAAAGATCAGAAGTACTAAGTATCTCATTTTTGTCGTAAGAAAGATGCCAAAGTAAGTGACTGACAAAGTAAAGATGCTATACCAGAATTGCTACAGCTGTGTTCAGAGAGGCAATGGATGATCAAAATGGTTTAAAACAAAGAGAGATGTCCAACAAGGAAGTGTCCTATCACCACTCTTGTTCATAATAGTAATGGACAAGATCATACATCTATCAAGAAAATGGACAGCAGAACAAATGCCCTGGTATTTGCTGATGTGGTGGTGTTATGGGGAGAAACAGAACAAGTACAGAAAAAACTGACTGAGTGGAACAATATGTTCAATAAGGAAGGTAAAACAAAGAATGTGGAAATGACCATCAAAAGGAAAGGTAAAAAACTAAAAGCTCTCTTTGGAAGAGGCAAAATTAGGATCAGTTTCTCACTTCTCCAAAGACATTAGAGTCAAGCAGGAAATACTCAGCAGGGCACAGAAAGCATCAAATTTTTAAAATCAAGAGTCAGAAATCTACTCTAAAACTGACAATATGACAAAAAGCAAAAATAATCCTGTACCACACCTACTTTGTACCGACTCTCACATATGCATTACATAAAATCAGCTTCATGCTCCGTATCGCACCTTAACAGATTCACAACTAAGTATTTTTTATTTTCCACCTTGTCAATACGTTAATTGCTTAAGGCAACTTATTGGTTAAAAGTGGTACATGTTTTGTATATTATTAACATCTTCAGCCACATAATACTGTTTAGATGAAAAATTCATATATTGACTAAGTATTAAAATTATAATTTTTAGGACACTTCCTCTCAAGCATTGATACTTCGACAATATATGAATTTTTCATCTAAACAGTGTTATGTGGCTGAAGATGTTAATACTGTATTTATGCGAATAATCCCTGCTTATTTATTTTTTTAAATTTGAGGCACGAAATTGGGGTGCGGGTTTTATTTGCGTCAAGGTTGCCAACATGTCCCTGACCGTTGCCTACGAGATACACCAAGGCCGGGAAATACAGCACTCTAAACTTGTCTCGAGATACTTCAGGCAAGCGCCGCTAGAGTTCTCTTTACTATTCTGTCTCGCGCGCTCATTGCAACACGTTGGTTTGCGAAAAACTATAAAATTTAATTAAAACTAGTAATTTCAGAGGACAGCAAACAGATATAAGATAAAAAATAGACTAAGAGCAATTGTATGACTTATTTTCTAGAACGTAGGCCTTTGTCTCACACTGTGTTAAGACGAAATAAGTAATTCACGAAAACTTCATGATCAATTAAGACAAATACATATCAGCAGCATTAATGTTCAAATGATCACAAGAAACAATTCATTTAATCTCATAGAATATTATCTATAATGTATGACGTACCGATACATAACATTAGCTTACCTGAGGTGCAGGAAGTTATCAAAATTTCAGCACTTTGCGGTTCAGGGATTTCCTTAGGAAATTCTTGAACGCATCATCCTGATCGGAAATTTTCGATGAAGTTCAGATATCTTAAAACGTTTTTCTGATTTCATTGCCCGTATCCTACTTCTCAATTTAAATATTGTTTCCCTTAACCTGGTATTTGACTTTCTCGTCAATAAATATTTCGATTTAAAAGAGCTACTCGTAGACTTTCCCTTACATAGAAACGAGACTTGTAACCCTTTTTCGTTTGTGACTGGTGTAGAACCGTTATTTGTTGAAGATATATCATTATCTGAATCAGAAATTCTACTAAATTTTGATGGTACGTCATTTCTGGGAGCTGGATCCTTCCTGCGCTTGTTACTGTTCTGTTTATGAACAGGGTACACACTAAAAACAGAAGGAACTTTGTTGGGAAGAATTCGCTTGATTGATGTGCTTACACTAAAATCTGACTTTTTTTTTTTTTTTGCTAGTTGCTTTACGTCGCACAGACACAGATATGTCTTATGGCGATGATAGGACTGGAAAGGGCTAGTTGTGGGAAGGAAGCATCCGTGGCTTTAATTAAGGTACAGCCCCAACATTTTTCTGGTGTGAAAATGGGAAACCACGGAAAACCATATTCAGGGCTGCCGACAGTGGGGTTCGAACCTACTATCTCCCGAATACTGGATACTGGATGCACTTAAGCAACTGCACCTATCGAGCTCGGTGAATCTGACGTATTAAAATGCGAGCTACACACTCGATAAGAATTGTTAGGTACCTAAAGACATCCTAGTTTATCACCTTACTTGCAAATGGCTTGCCTCCACTTCTCTCTTAAACCGCGCTCCGAAGGGAAGCTATGGAACGTCACATTTTCTTGCTTTTTAGCAGTATCGGAAGTACACAGAGGTACACAACAGTTCGCCATCTTCTCAACCTCACATACACACACCGACAGAAAAAATACTGACAATAAATTGCACAAAATCAACACAACATCACTATTAGTCCGCACATCACAATGTTAAAAGTCCGCCAAGAACAGAACGGAAACCTGACATCTAGCGGCCAAGCTGTGAACACGATCGGGCCGCTTTTTCAGCGGCAAATTGCTTCCTATTTCCCGGCCTTATGTATGTCGTAGGCAACGCCCTGACTCACCTAGTTTTCGATGCTGAGTGTACAGTTATGCTTGGTACAATCGTAGATGGAAGAAAACTGTCCCCATGTCATATTTAAACGGAAAACAATTCAGACTTTTAATTCTAAACTGACTTTACTTTTTTAAAAATAGTACGGTATTTTACAGAATAATTTAAATTCAAAATTTCTCCGCGTCACGATAGAATGCGCCTTCCGGAATGTGCAGGGGTAGCTTTCCGCACTTTCACTCACTTCGGTGTGTCTATAGTGTGTTTCATAGTTGAAAATAAGAGTGAAATCTTAATTCTTTTGTATTCAGCGTTTTAAGGAATGCCACAATCATGTAGCAGGCAGTACGTGGAAAAGCAGAATCCGCGAAAATTGGCGAGGGTTGGCATTTCTGAATTACAAGATGGCTGTTAATTCAAAATCACGTAATTGGAAGTCCGATATCTGTATTACAAAGACTTCGAATTAACGAGGTTTTACTGTATCGCAAAACTAACATCAGTTTTCGCCGGTGTGCCTATAAGTGTTTACATTGCACGAAAAGGATTACCCACCACCGGTCGTGTTACTGTCCAGTAAAAAGAGACCACGTGTGAGAAGTGTTTTAAACGTGGAGTGTGAGGAACTTGTAAGTAATTTAGGAGAGGATTCTAGAGTAGAACGCAGCCGGGAAGGCTGTTTGAAGAGGTTTGCGCAGTAACATTTGCGCGCTTTGTAGTACGACGTGTTTTCCGCAGAGCCAATAGAATCATTTCAGTAAGAAGTGCTTGTTTGTGCTGGTCGCGAGTGAATGTTTTGAGTTTTATTTGTGAATATCATAATCAACGAATTTAGGGAATTATTTGCGTGTGTACAATGGATCCAGGAAGAGCAAAAAGACAAGTATTGTATCGACAGGCGAGGGAAATAGTATTTAGAGTGTATTTGTATTTTGTATGCACACAGCAGCAGGCGTTCAGAGGCGTTCACGCCTCAAAAGAAGACAGCACTCGCGTGTTACTGGCCTGCGAACAGTACAGAGGATAAAACAAGCTACGGAAATAAAAATAATGCAGTGTTCCGGTCGCCAGGGAAAAATCCTAAGGGGAAGGAGCTAGTGACGGACCTCGATGATTTCAATAAAAATGTTCTGCGTACAACAATATTTGATATGTATTAAAACTGTGAATATCCTACGGCACTGAAACTGGCCCGTCCATTTTCCCTTCCTTAATATCTCGAAAATTTCCCTCAACACTGTAACCGTCCAGGCTTCTCCAGCCCTACTAATTTAATATCATTTTACGCGATATCATTTGATACAAGTTTATCCGCCATCGGCAATTATTCGTAATAACATATTTATTCAACGTCAATCATTTGTAATCAAGGCCTTTTGGAATCATATTGTATATATGATAACATCGTTTATTATTTAAATTATTATATTATGTAGGATAGGAATTCATTATGTTGTAAATACAGTCAATATGTTAAGACATAGTTGTTTTCATTTCATCTCATATTTGTGTAAACGGAGGGTTATTCTTGAAGCTGGGGATTTTGCGTGACTCATGGGTTTGGGGAAGGCAGTAAACAGCGACCCGTGCGCGAGGCTTGCATACCAGCAGAGTACATCGTCGCCACGCCTACTGCACTCGACAAGAAAGAAGAGAAGGGGAGATGATAATGCGATCTACGAATCAGATGTTTCGTTATATACAGATCTGAGATTGAGCTGCTACCAAGAGTGGGGGACCCCGGTGATATTATCAAGTGCGGAGTGAGATATTTACATATACTCCATCACTACTACTTCTACTGTGAACATCTACTTTGAACGATGCGATTTGATTTTTGAAACAGTGTGTGGTCGCTCCGCGACATAGTTATTTTTGTACAATGTGTTGTCGCTTCGATACAGTACTTAGGTGCGGTAATGTTATCGGATCTGCGTGAGACGAAACAAGCTTACGGCTTGTGTTATTTTCAGTAAATCTTCCGGACGAAGAACTATGTTTAGTTCAAGTCTACGGAATTTGGTACAAGTATGTACCGTATAAATTGTATAGCTCAGTTGGATTGAGATTTCTACTAATATGGAAAAATTCATATCTCTGAATTTTCTCCTCTTATGATCAACGCTGATCAGTTTTTACAAGTATAGGGCCAATGTCTAATTTTAAGACTAGGCAAGTAGGGAGTGTTAGTCCAGATAGCCCGTACCATATCAGAGAAGGAAGGATGTCCATGGAGCAAATTCTACATCGAGAAGAAGAGAACGAGTAACCACGGAAACCAGATGACTTCAACGAAAGCTGCAATTGGTGAGCTTCAATTAGATAAAGCAAGCAATATTAAATTCAGTAAAGTAAATTATAAATTCCTCCACGCTTTAAGGAAACTTTTCCGATTCATCTCATTTTTTTGTATAATAAATTCATTTGTATTTTATATTGCGTTAATTTTCTTTCTTAAGCGATACTTAATGGTTAATTATTTAAAATCCTACCCCTGTGATTTAATTATAAGTCTCTACACTAGTAAATATAAATTTTGGTTTACAGTTTTGTTTAAAACTGTAACCTGGCACCCAAACATCACATAGAGAAATGGGAAACCATGGAATGTTAATTGTTTCTATTTGCGTGGCAATTTGCGGGCAAGCCACAAATAGTTTATTTGATATTCATGTGTCCCAAGATAATAACTTTCGTCTCCCCAAGTGTCTTGATGACGAGAGGGAACAGTTACAACACTTTCTCGGGGTTTGGTGTTAAAAATTAATTTAGACTTTCAGGAAACATTTAAACCCATGAAAATTATAGGTACAGTAAAACCTTGTTAATTCGAAGTCGTTGGGACTAAAAAATCGGACTTCGAATTACGTGATTTCGAATTAACCGCCAAATCGCAATTCAGAAGTACCAACCCTTGCCGCGTTACAAAAGGCCTGTTACTGCATGCAGTTAACCTTGATTCACAGTTTATACCTTTCAAATGCCATGAAAAAAGAACTATTTCAAAAATGTATCCAAGAAGGTGCATTTACAGTATTCAAATAATGCACTCGGATATCTCACTGGTCAACATAACCTCACGCAACGAACGAAAGAAAGAAGAAAAAGCACGATTCAAAGACGAGGAGAAATCTATGCTCGCTCCCATGTGCAAGTGCTTTATTAATTGGATTACTATACTGTATGCATTTTAGATGCCTTGTATTTACACAGAAAGTACCCGATGCCCTTAAAATCGAACTTTCCTATGACTCTATTGACTCGATCCTTGTAAGATTTCCCGCCATGGCACTTCTCTCATCTCTCGTACTTCAGAAATGTAAACACTTGCCGCGTCACGAAGTATTGTAAGACCCATTAATACATGCAATCACCTCGATTCACAGTTTAAACCTTTCCAATGCCATGGAAAATCTATTTCCGAAATGTATCCAACAAGGTGCATTTACAATGTTCAAATAATGCATTTGGATAAATCACTGACAAACATAACCTCACGCAACGAAAGAAAAAAAAATCGCACAAATCAAAGAAGAGGATAAATTATGCCGGTTCCCCTGTGCAAATGCATTATTTTTTGGATTTCTTTACTGTTTGCATTTTTATTATAGATGCTTTGTACTGGCATGGGAAGTGCCCGACGTTAAAACATCGTGGCTTATCGAAGTTTCTTATGACGAGGGGATAAAGTATCTCGCTTCCATGTGCATTGCAACGCACTACTATGACCCCCATCCCTCACACTGTACAATTTCCCGGCTGGCA
Organism: Anabrus simplex; assembly: GCF_040414725.1. NCBI lineage: Eukaryota > Metazoa > Arthropoda > Insecta > Orthoptera > Tettigoniidae > Anabrus > Anabrus simplex. The sequence goes on along the minus strand of NC_090277.1, from coordinate 13,968,780 downwards.
ATTTTCCTTTTAAAACCATTAGACCGTTTGGGCTCGCATTAAAATAAAGCAATGCAGTTTCACCGGCAATGACAATATTGTTCGGTGCCTACGAATTTATTATATTTGCCACGTTTTTTCGTCAACTGTCGGCATCGCCAGTGTTCGCGGATTCTGTTTTCCCGCACACTGCCTGTTGTATGATATTACGGCGTTCCTTAAAAGGTTGAACACAAAAGAATTCCGATTTCATTCAACTTAGCAATCATGAAGCGCACTGTAGATCCACCGAAGCGAGTGTAAGTGCGGAAAGCTACCCCTCCACGTTCCGGAACGTGCGTTCTATTATGACGCGGAGCGGATAAATTTTGAGTTGAAATTACTCTGTAACATACTATTGTTTTAAAATGTAAAGGCAGTTTCGAATTAAAAGTCTGAATTTCGGTAATGGGGCCGACATTGTACTTCGAATTACGAATTATCCGTATTTCGAATTAAACAATTGAAATAACAAGCAAAACTGTACCTCATGTTTGCGGGAACGAGAGCTTCTTCGAATTAGGCGGGATTTTGAATTAACCGATTTCGAATTATCGAGGTTCTACTGTAATCACTTTGGAATTAAAGATATAACTGGATGAAAAAACGTAGGCCTACTTACTCATTTTCATGGAAAATATATTTCATAGCAGTGATAATGTATCTTTATCATCTCAGTCAAAGCAGCTATGTCCGTAAATTTACATGTTCATACTTGCGTGAAGACCACGTGCACCTCGCGGAGTGATATAAAATGTTTGTTTATGCCTACGTTACTCTTTCGATGGAAGGAATTTTAGTTCATTTAATTTTTTTCAAAATGAGCTGTCCTAACATGAGGGTGCGGGAATTATTCGGGTAAATACAGTAATATATGAAACGTGTACCACTTTTAACCATTAAGTTACCTTAAGCTATTAATGTTTTGACAAGGTGGAAAATAAAAAATACTTAGTTGTGAATCGCAAATATGGTTTAGAGGCATGTTCTCACTAAACAATGACTACACCAGAATTCAGGCAACAAATGAGATTGATTAGAACTATGAATCAAACTACTTGAAAAGACAAAATCAGGAATGAAATAAACAGGAAAGTAAGTGGCATTGAGATCCCTATTACCAGTGTAATACAGAAGCATAGACTTCAGTGGTATGGGCACAGTACGAGAAGGAAGACAGAGACCTGCCAGACAATACTTCGACCGTATTGTCTGAGAAGAGAGATCAAGGGAACGCTGGACAGACGCAGTGAAATCAGATGCGGAGGAGAGAGGTCTGAAATGGGAAGATGTCTTGGAACAGAAGATATTCGCAGATGAGAAGAGATGGCGAGCACTTGTACACCACATCCGGAAAACTAGAGTTGGAAGATGATGAGGATGTACACTTTTAACACTATGCTACCAATGGCAGTAGTGGCAATATATCGATATAGTTATTTTGTTACTTACATCAGGAATATCTGTTCATCGTGCGCAATAAGTGGTATATAGGAGATTGACTGTACTTAGTTTTTTCATAGGTATGTTATAAAGCTTCAAGTGTTGTACAGGGTACGGCAGAAATACCTGACGAATTTCAGACGTAAATAACTCAGCAACGCAACAAGCCATTCACAATTTTGTTGCACAGTTTAAAAGAACAAGATTTGCCATTTATGTCACATACAGTAGATTGGAGCGAACTAAATGTCGTATTGGCCACAGCTTTCAAACAGGTGTTACTGTCGTGGTGCGCGCGGTCTTGGCCTTGGCCTTGGAGAACACGTGCATCATCTCATCCGGGCTAGTCAGTCAGCCAGCCAGTTGTTTGCATGGCGTGGAGTGGTGAACACCGAGGTTTCGTGACTGAGACTTATTTAAAAAATGCTGACTCTGTTACCACAACATAGCATTTGTTTCGCAGATCCTTTGGCTTAGGTCGACACGAGAAAGTTCCGAGCAGGAACGCCATTCTGTTATGGGAGAACAGTTTGAGAAAAAGTGGTTCGAGTGTGAAAACGAAGCTGCCTGGTAGGCCTCATAGAGTTCGAACACCAGAGACCGTCTGTGCAGCGAGACGCGCTGTTACGCAATCTCCTCAACGTTCGGTGTGTAGGCATTCACGTGCTATGGGACTCTCGGATCGCACCGTAAGGAGGATTTTACATGCAGACATGAAGTTCGATCCATACAAAGTGGTGGGTGTTCAGAAACTCAGTGACTGTGATTGGGCCAACCGCAGAGCGTGTTGTGAGACTATCCTGAAAGCTGTAGCAGCTGACACCAGTGTCCTGGCAAGTGATGAGGTGCACTTTCTTTTGTCAGGCTACGTTAATAAACAAAATTCGGTACTGGTCCGCAAACAATCCACAACAGGTCCATGAGCGACTTCTACACAGCGAGTGTGTTACTGTTTGGTGCGCTGTCGTTGATTTCGGAGTTGTAGGCCCTTACTTTTTTGAAGAGGACAGAACTGTAACAGTAATATTGGATTGTTACGTACAGTTATTACGCAACTTCTTGCAGCCGACTTAAGGAATCCTGCTGTGTGGTTCCAACAAGATGGTGCCACTGCACACGCACAGCTAGGGCGTCGATGGGTCTCCTTAGAGAAATGTTTCCAGGACATCTCATCTCCTTACAGGGTGACGTTCCATGGCCAGCCCGTTCCCCTGACCTTGCCCTGTGCGATTTACTTCTCTTCCAACGTAAGCCGCGAACACTACATGACCTGAAAGCTGCCGTCCATGAGGAAATCGAGGCAATACCACACGACATGCTCAAGCGAGTCATGCGGAACTTCAGGGAGAGGCTGCAGAGGTGCATCGAACAGGACGGTTGGAATCTGGATGACATTATTTTCAAAACCTAGTGTGTATGTGATGCAAATGGCAAACACTACTCTTTCCAACTGTGCAATAAACCTTTAAATGGCTTGTTGCAATGCCGAGTTATTTACGTTTGAAATTCGTCAGGTATTTCTGCCGCACTCTGTATTTTGTGTTTCGACTAAAAAGATAAAACTTACAAGTTATATTAACTAGGTCACCATTAAAACAAACAAACAAAAACAAAAAAAAACCTTCTTAACAAAATATCTTAAAAGTGGCAAGTAAAAGGGGTCAGCGTATCTCTTGGCAGAAATGTTTATTCTGAAGATCCGCAAACTGATGGTCTAGTTGAAAATTAAGAGAAGTACAGTAAAACTTGCCTTCGTGGCTCAGGCGGCAGCGCGTCGGCCTTTCACCGCTGGGTTCCGTGGTTCAAATCTCGGTCACACCACGTAAGATTTGTGCTGGACAAAGCGGAGGCAGGACAGGTTTTTCTCCGGGGACTCCGGTTTTCCCTGTCATCTTTCATTCCAGCAACACTCTCTAATATCATTTCATTTGATCTGTCAGTCATTAATCATTGGCCCAGAGGAGTGCGACAGGCCTCGGCAGCCGGCACAATTCCGATCCTCGCTGCAGCAAGATAGGGGCTTCATTCATTCCATCCCTGACCTGGTCAATAACTGGAAAACAGCTTGTAGGTTTTCATTTCCACAGTAAAACTTAGATAAGATGCTGTCCACAGGACCATATGAATACCAAGTATTAAACACGACGGCATATTAAGCGGGGAGAAACTATAAGCAATACAATTACATAATTTGTATGTTTCTAATTAGATAGGAGGCTATATACCGATGTATCATTTTATTGAAATACTGCAGTTTAGGGACGAGTAGCTCAGACAATATAGCGCTGGTCCCCTGAGCCCAACTTGGCGGGTTCTATCCATGGTATTTGAAAGTGCTCAAATACGTCAGCCTCGTATTAGATTAGCCGGCATGTATAGTATATGACTTAATTCAACACATGTTTGTTCCTTTCCATTATTTAATAATGAAATTCATTGACCTATGAGCCAACTTCGCACTAGCACTCCTGTCTACAAGTTTGCATGCAATCTTTTCATTTATAAACCATGCATACTTACCTAAGGCAAACATATCGTTGCACCGCTGAAACCACTTATTAAGATTAACAGTCAACTCCTTTGCCGTCGTGTATCCTATCTGTTTCAGGGCGGACCATGCGGCAATGTCGGGCAGCGTGATGCCGTCATCGCCCATCAGGAACTGAGTCTTCTGAAGGTAGGAATTTAGGACTCTGACATCAGCTTGACGATCTTTCTGAGTCTTGTTCCTGACCAGAGAGTAGCAGAGATCCAATATGCAATCCATCCCTGAGGCCAAGGCCGGATCACCAGACAGTTCGTAGTTGAAGCGAGCGGGTCCCAGGCGGCTCAGGTACCGCAGTATGTTCACTTCCCCCCGCACGGTTATGCGTCTACCTGGAGATACTATCAGTTCGGTGTCTGGAACTGAAAAACAAGAATGTTACATTACTATATGAAGTGAAGGCATAAAATATGAATGCACTTGGGCATGCCAATGGACCGAGTACAGTCTTCCTTATGACTCTCGCATTATCAACAAGAGAAGATGGATTTTAGGGAATTTGTCGGTGCTACCAATGTTGCCAACACTTGATGATGAAAAGTATCTGAAACTGATTCGTAAAATGGCCAGATATGGCTAAATAAATGGAATGACTTACAAATAATTGCTGTGTGCATGAATGCAAATCATAAGACTATGTACATTCAATGTCCTTACATAAACACAGAATTTTTTTTTTTTTTTTTTTGAAGAGTAACTGCTTAGGGAGAAGAACATTAAAACACAGAACTTGTTTTAAATAATACTGAACTCACGCAACAAAATGCATGTCAACATCCTTATCCTTCCTCAGATGAACCCTTCTGAAATACGTGGGATGTCCGTTGATTTTTCTGATGAAGTGTAAGCCGCACTTGTTGTAACAAGTCGAAGAACTTCCAATGGAATATACAGCATCGCAAACCATGTTTTCATACATGGCTTAGTCCAAAATTACACTCAAAATAGCTGACAAGGTATTGGTTTTCAATTATTTTATTAGTATTTCTTCTGTATTTGAATGAGGCCAAGTTAGGGTGGACAGAGCAAACGAGACCAATTCTAAATAAGGATTTTCTACGGGAGCATTTTTATACGGATTAAATTCTAGCCAGAATTCAGTCATGGAGGACCCATTTACGCACTAGTGAAAATTTACATTCCATTCGCCCACTCCCAAAGACTAAAAATCCCGTGGAACCCAAAGACTTTTGATCCATTTGCATTTTACCAGTTCTGTTCAAAATTTTGGAGAAAGTTCACAGACAAATAAATTTAAATAACAATTTACTTCTTGACAAATATCAGTCTGGTTTTAGAAGCAATCATAGCACAACTACTGCACTACTTAAAGTTACAAATGACATAGGATTAGCTATGGATAAGGGAGAAGTTACTGTCCTAACTCTTCTAGACCTTAGTAAGGCCTTTGACTGCGTTGACACGGACATACTGATGGCAAAATTACGTGCTCTTAACTTCTCACAAAGCACACTATCCTGGATGTATTCCTATCTCTCTGATCGCCGGCAGTGTGTATCAGCAGGTGAAAATTTCTCTTCATGGCAATCTATGCAGACTGGAATACAACAGGGGTCAGTGCTAGCGCCATTCCTATTTTCGATCTTTATTTCAGGACTAACACAAGTAATTAAACATTGTCAACATCATGTGTACGCAGATGACCTACAAATATATATATATATTGAAACGGTAACACCCTACGAGCATTCACGTTTCATTCTTTTATTAAGAGAAGCTCGCTAACACCCGGCCGTAAGCGTTTAAAACTTGCGCCGAGCGCACAGGCATAATGGGAACTGCGAGCAAGTTCGCGACGTTCCAGAACACCGGCCAAGGACAAGCGACGTCACGCAGAAGGTTCCTTCGTGTTCCATTGCTGCATGAACGAAATATAAGCGAGTCGCCAGCCTGGGGTAAGGCAGAATGTAAGCAGAGAGCCTGCAGTAAAGCAGAAAGAGAGTGTGCGGTATGCGACGGCAGTGTGCTGAAGGCAGAGAGTGGAGTGAGTCGGCAGTAAGCCGTGAGTCAGCAAGTGTGTACAAGTAAGCACGTCGCGACATAATTCGTCTCTCGGTCCGGCTGTATATTTGAATTCATTTAAAGACTGCGTTCTCACATAAACTGTGCCAGCTTTGAATTCGTTTAAAAACTGTGTTTTTGCATTAATTGTGCCAGCTTTGAATTCGTTTAAAAACTGTGTTCTCACATAAACTGTGCCAGCTTTGAATTCGTTTAAAAACTGTGTTTTTGCATTAATTGTGCCAGCTTTGAATTCGTTTAAAGACTGTGTTCTCGCCAGCTTGAATTCATTTAAAGACTGTGTTCTCGCCAGCTTGAATTCATTTAAAGACTGTGTTCTCGCCAGCTTGAATTCATTTAAAGACTGTGTTCTCACATAAACTGTGCCAGCTTTGAATTCGTTTAAAAACTGTGTTTTTGCATTAATTGTGCCAGCTTTGAATTCGTTTAAAAACTGTGTTCTCACATAAACTGTGCCAGCTTTGAATTCGTGTTTTTGCATTAATTGTGCCAGCTTTGAATTCGTTTAAAGACTGTGTTCTCGCCAGCTTGAATTCATTTAAAGACTGTGTTCTCACATAAACTGTGCCAGCTTTGAATTCGTTTAAAAACTGTGTTTTTGCATTAATTGTGCCAGCTTTGAATTCGTTTAAAGACTGTGTTCTCACATAAACTGTGCCAGCTTTGAATTCGTTTAAAAACTGTGTTTTTGCATTAATTGTGCCAGCTTTGAATTCGTTTAAAAACTGTGTTTTTGCATTAATTGTGCCAGCTTTGAATTCGTTTAAAGACTGTGTTCTCGCCAGCTTGAATTCATTTAAAGACTGTGTTCTCACATAAACTGTGCCAGCTTTGAATTCGTTTAAAAACTGTGTTTTTGCATTAATTGTGTCAGCCTTGAATTCGTTTAAAGACTGTGTTCTCGCCAGCTTGAATTCATAAACTGTGCCAGCTTTGAATTCGTTTAAAACTGTGTTCTTGCATTAATTGTGTCTATCCGTTGAACTGTGTTGCATTATGATCTTAAGTGCCAGTGATAATCTGAAAATCACGACGTACTGGAACTTGGACTGTCATTTATTTCAACAAATGCATTATGCTGGTGGAGTACAGTGCAGAGACTGTACTCGATTTTCTTTATGAAGTGCTTGGTCACCGCACCTCGGAAGGCCCTAGATTGTTTCATTTGCGTATTATTCCAAATACGAACTGTGACTCTAACTTTATCCTTGCTGCTGTGGGAACTATTTCGGCGTGCTTCACCATAGGGAAGTGTCACACCAGTACCCTATGACGTCAAATGTGGCAGCTCCACATTTCCCCGATCCTGCCTCTGGTTCAAGTCCTCAACACTAATACAAACACCAACGACGGAAGACAACGCCGACGCCGACCGCGAGACGACGCAGCCGCCGCGGGACAACGTCCTCTTCACGCCATCAGGGACAAATCTACAATTCAACTATAAAAGGTGACATAATTATTTGCCTATTTATTGAATAAACTGAAGGATCCACTTAATCATGAATTTTTCTTTCACTACCCTTCTCTCTTACTCTCTTAGCATGGGCCGTACACGCCTTGTCGTTCCTCATGTTCTCCGATATACTGAAGTACGGGCGTTCCTGTTACAGAGAGAAGGCTGTGAATAGTGGCGCCCAACGTGGGGCCAGATTAAAGAGAGTAAAGTGATAAAAATTAACTTTGAAATCAGTGATATCTTAACTTACCAATTCAAATAAAAGTGCATAGTACGTACGTTAATTCCAGTTCAGTGAATATGTTAAAATTTTACGAAGTTCAATTCAATGACTTTGACGAAATTTTAAACTTTTGGCACAGAACTCTGATCAAGTTTATGGCACAAGTGATTATTTTTCTCTTTCTCTTGCTATGTAAAACATTTCAGGCATAATATTCATGCACAGGCTTATATAAATTTTGATATTTTGTGTTGGTGAAATTTTGAACTTTACCATTGGACAATAATGGTGATATTTAATTTTATGCACAAGTGTTTGATATTTATGTTGGTGAAATTTTGAACTTTACCATTGGACAATAATGGTGATATTTAATTTTATGCACAAGTGTTTGATATTTTGTGTTGGTGAAATTTTGAACTTTACCATTGGACAATAATGGTGATTTTTCGTATGAGGTGAATGATTGTATTTTCTGCATTTTGTGAAAATAACGACATTAATATGGAAAATATACTAGCTGCCATTGAGGCTTTAAAAATCAGTCTAAATGACAGGATTACGGAAAGTAACACTAATCTCGGGCGTAGGATTGCAGAATCTAACAATACTTTAGGAGCTCAACTTAAAGAATCTAACGCGACCCTGGAAGCCACTAAGGCTAGTATAGGTCAACTTAGGGAGGCTAATGAAGCAACTAATCGTAGTATCACTCAACTAAGGGAAGCTAATGATGCCAACATTGTAAAATTGACAGAATCTGTTGATCAAAAATTTGCAGAAGTTAATAATAATTTGGAACGTAGGCTCAATAGTGCAGGTGCCGAAATTGAAAAAAGATTTAAAGAATCTAACAAAAGAATGGATTCTAAGTTTACGGAAATAAATGAAAGATTAACACGTGACTTAGAAACCATTAAGCAAGACATAAAATCACAAGTGGCGGAGGACTTAAAACTTGCTTTCCCGTCTTCTTCTCAGGAAGTCCTTAAAGAAGTAGAAAGCTTAAAGGAAGAATTTCAAGAGTCCCATGCTCAATTATCTCTTGCGCAAACTAAAATCGCGTCTATTCAAGACAAACTTCATGAATCTGTTAAAAATAATTTCATGAAGTTGGGAAACGAAATTACTCTGCTGAAAAGTCAGCAAGAGGAGGCCGATAAACGTGTCAAGACTCAGTTAGATAATACTCACACGCAGATTACTCGTATCTGTCGCGATGTAGCAGAAGTCAAGACCGACATAGAGAAGGAGGTCAAGGAAATTGAGCATTCCGTACAGGGGAAAATTAAAACCCTAAAACTTGAACTCCAAGGAGATATAGAAGCTCTCAACAGCAAAGTATCGCAAATCGAACAGGATGTTTCATCATCTAGCCTTCACAACACTAGTGGAGAATCCATGAATGTTTCCACAGTTTTTAAAATAACTGAGGAAAAACCAGCCAAATTTTCGGGGAAGGAGGAGTATACTGCTAAGGAGTTTCTCCTCAACCTCGAAGAATTCTTTCAAGAAAATCACGTTAAGACCGACCGTCGTTTACGAATAGCATCTCGATTGTTAGAAGGCAAGGCGTTAATGTGGTTTACCGCTTTTAAATTCAGTATTAACACTTACGAAGAATTTAAGGAAGCCTTACTTAGACGATTTTGGAGTGCTGAGGCTCAGCACCTGATAAAACTTCAATTATACTCTAGAAAGTATAACACGTCCGTCAATTCCTCGCGATATTCAGATTATCTCATATCTCAGCTTAAAAAGATGCAGTTTTTCGACCCTCCTTTACCGGAGCAAGAACTTATTCAGGTCATAACGCTGCAATTTCCACCAAATGTTCAGGAAATATTGGTGGCAGCAAACGTCCAGGACTTGGAGCAGCTCGATGATGTCCTGAGGAAACTCGATACTGCGCACACTCAGAGCGCAGCAAAAGCAGGTCGAACCAAAGAAACTACAACCAACTTTACGGAAATCAAAACTCCGGTTCAAGTAAATCCAGAACCGCGAGAAGAAAGAGAAACTCGCCGAGATATTCCGTTTCGGTCTAGAAGATCTAGGAATCGCCCCTACGAAGGGAGGGCTAAGTTTCAACCTGGACCTTCATGGAGGCAGGCAGCTAATCAACCCAATGATAATAGGAACTCCCAGCGGGAAGAATTAGAGAAACGTTGGAGAGAGACTACGGAATATGTATGGAATAAGAACAGGGAAGAGGGTTTACCTGGAGCAGCTTCTTTGGAATACCAGGCAGAGATACAGAGAAGAAATGAGAGAACGGAAATGGATCCAAGAGCTACGGGTACAAAAAAAAAACTTTGTCGAAGCAATAAAGAGACTGCCTGAAAACCCGGAGGGAGGAGAAGTAGTATGTAGCGCACTCATTAACCATTGGTATTTAGAGGATGCAGATTTACTATATGAGGATTCAACACCACGACAGCCTCAGATACAACGCGGCTTACCGATCATTATCATTAAGTTAGGCAATATGATTGTCCACTCTCTAGTAGACTCGGGATCGCAAGCCTCACTAATTTCGCAGAAATTAATAGATGTGGCGCAGGAGACGACCTACATCTCCATCTTGCCGGTTGCTCAAGTTAAGGTTAAAGGCATAGTTCCTGACAAAGCTATTAAATGCAAATTCCAAGCGTTTCTTGAGTTAGAAATTGGTGGTGTTAAGTTCCAACATCTATTTTTGATTTTGACGCAAATGAAATTTGACTTAATTCTTGGATCAGACTTTCTCATTCAACATGGGGGAATCATTGATTATCCCGCTAATGTGATTAAATTTTTCCACGTCGAATCTGTAGGGCTACAGTTGGTTACTTATAATGACGTGAAGAATCCGGAATGTGAGACCCCGGTGGGCATAGTAGAAGGCAAGATGAGCGAGGCTCCGCCTGTCGAAGAAAGCGTCCACGAAGAGGGGCGACCCGAGGAAGTGGGACCCGTAGAGGACCAGATGGCGTCCATTATCGATGATGAGTTTAACGAGGACCACTACAACTTCACGCTTTACGCCAATGTAGCTGAAAGCCCAGATTACGATGATGAAGTAATAAAGGCAATCCAAGAGCTTTTAAGAAGTTTCCAGATGTATTTTCTGAGAAACCTGGAGTCATTAGGGGTTTCAAGCACCACTTAGATGTTACTGACACATCACCTTATAAGAAACGGCCTTATCCGATGCCCATGAAGTACTTGGAAGAAGCACGGGTCATCATTAAACAGATGGAGAATGATGGAATCATATCAAAATGCGTCACACTTTACATTAATCCTCTGGCTATAGTGAGAAGACTGTTGAAGTTTTTGAAATACTTTACTAGGAGATGAGCGAAAAGAAAATCGCCCAGCAATTTTCTTTTTCCCGAGCAGGGGGGGAGATGAAACGGTAACACCCTACGAGCATTCACGTTTCATTCTTTTATTAAGAGAAGCTCGCTAACACCCGGCCGTAAGCGTTTAAAACTTGCGCCGAGCGCACAAGCATAATGGGAACTGCGAGCAAGTTCGCGACGTTCCAGAACACCGGCCAAGGACAAGCGACGTCACGCAGAAGGTTCCTTCGTGTTCCATTGCTGCATGAACGAAATATAAGCGAGTCGCCAGCCTGGGGTAAGGCAGAATGTAAGCAGAGAGCCTGCAGTAAAGCAGAAAGAGAGTGTGCGGTATGCGACGGCAGTGTGCTGAAGGCAGAGAGTGGAGTGAGTCGGCAGTAAGCCGTGAGTCAGCAAGTGTGTACAAGTAAGCACGTCGCGACATAATTCGTCTCTCGGTCCGGCTGTATATTTGAATTCATTTAAAGACTGCGTTCTCACATAAACTGTGCCAGCTTTGAATTCGTTTAAAAACTGTGTTTTTGCATTAATTGTGCCAGCTTTGAATTCGTTTAAAAACTGTGTTCTCACATAAACTGTGCCAGCTTTGAATTCGTTTAAAAACTGTGTTTTTGCATTAATTGTGCCAGCTTTGAATTCGTTTAAAGACTGTGTTCTCGCCAGCTTGAATTCATTTAAAGACTGTGTTCTCACATAAACTGTGCCAGCTTTGAATTCGTTTAAAAACTGTGTTTTTGCATTAATTGTGCCAGCTTTGAATTCGTTTAAAAACTGTGTTCTCACATAAACTGTGCCAGCTTTGAATTCGTTTAAAAACTGTGTTTTTGCATTAATTGTGCCAGCTTTGAATTCGTTTAAAGACTGTGTTCTCGCCAGCTTGAATTCATTTAAAGACTGTGTTCTCACATAAACTGTGCCAGCTTTGAATTCGTTTAAAAACTGTGTTTTTGCATTAATTGTGCCAGCTTTGAATTCGTTTAAAGACTGTGTTCTCACATAAACTGTGCCAGCTTTGAATTCGTTTAAAAACTGTGTTTTTGCATTAATTGTGCCAGCTTTGAATTCGTTTAAAAACTGTGTTCTCACATAAACTGTGCCAGCTTTGAATTCGTTTAAAAACTGTGTTTTTGCATTAATTGTGCCAGCTTTGAATTCGTTTAAAGACTGTGTTCTCGCCAGCTTGAATTCATTTAAAGACTGTGTTCTCACATAAACTGTGCCAGTTTTGAATTCGTTTAAGAACTGTGTTTTTGCATTAATTGTGTCAGCCTTGAATTCGTTTAAAGACTGTGTTCTCGCCAGCTTGAATTCATAAACTGTGCCAGCTTTGAATTCGTTTAAAACTGTGTTCTTGCATTAATTGTGTCTATCCGTTGAACTGTGTTGCATTATGATCTTAAGTGCCAGTGATAATCTGAAAATCACGACGTACTGGAACTTGGACTGTCATTTATTTCAACAAATGCATTATGCTGGTGGAGTACAGTGCAGAGACTGTACTCGATTTTCTTTATGAAGTGCTTGGTCACCGCACCTCGGAAGGCCCTAGATTGTTTCATTTGCGTATTATTCCAAATACGAACTGTGACTCTAACTTTATCCTTGCTGCTGTGGGAACTATTTCGGCGTGCTTCACCATAGGGAAGTGTCACACCAGTACCCTATGACGTCAAATGTGGCAGCTCCACATTTCCCCGATCCTGCCTCTGGTTCAAGTCCTCAACACTAATACAAACACCAACGACGGAAGACAACGCCGACGCCGACCGCGAGACGACGCAGCCGCCGCGGGACAACGTCCTCTTCACGCCATCAGGGACAAATCTACAATTCAACTATAAAAGGTGACATAATTATTTGCCTATTTATTGAATAAACTGAAGGATCCACTTAATCATGAATTTTTCTTTCACTACCCTTCTCTCTTACTCTCTTAGCATGGGCCGTACACGCCTTGTCGTTCCTCATGTTCTCCGATATACTGAAGTACGGGCGTTCCTGTTACAGTATATATATGCACACCCTCGTGACTTACTGACTGCAATAAATAATATGAATGACGACCTAGAAAGAATATGTAAGTGGACCGATGACCATGCACTAAAAATCAATGCCCAAAAATCGCAGTGTATTCTTTTAGCTACTCAAAAAACCCACGCCTGCCTCACAGACAGTCATACTTATCCAGTAACATTAAGAGACACTTAGTTACAATTCAACGACACAGTTAAAAACTTAGGGATGATAATGGACAAAAACCTTAGCTGGAATGATCATGTAATAGGTATATGTCAGCAAGTGTTTTATTCCTTACATTCCTTTAAGAAACTCAGAGATTTACTCCCCCAAAATGTAAGAAAACTGCTTATCCAAAGTATGGTAATGCCAATATTCGACTACTGTGACGTTGCATATAATAACCTGAACGCCTCATTTTCCATCAAGCTCCAAAAGGCACATAACGCATGTGTTCGATTTATTTCAGATATACCAAGGTTTAACCATATTTCTCCTGCATTTGATGAACTTTCATGGCTTTGCTTAAGAGAGCGACGAAATTTACACACTGTTTCTCTGTTACATCGTATTCTGAACTTCAACACTCCTGAATACCTTGCCACACAATTCCAGTACCTAGCATCACCTTCTAGTATTCCTACCAGATCATCATCCACCTCAGTACTAAGCATTCCCATTCACCACTCAAATGGTTACAGTAGATCATTTGTAGTCGCCGCCAGTCGAATTTGGAATTCCCTATCTGCTGAAATTAGGAGCGTGTCAAACCACCTCCACTTTAAGAAACTCTGTCAAACCTGGTTAATAAATAATAATTATTCATAACATACTTAGGATTAGATCATAGCCAAGTTATTAGGTTAATTAAAACATTTAAGTGATACCTTAAGATATTAAATTGTACATAACTTATTTAGTGTATATTTAACTCTTCATGTAGGTGCATGTATGGTCGTACAGAATAGCAGGCTTCATAGCCTAAGTCCCGCCATATAAAACAAGACAATAAATAAATAAATACATAAATAAATAAATAAATAAATAAATAAATAAATAAATAAATAGATGTTCAATTCTTCGGTACTCCTTTACTTTCTTCATACTTAGTAGTGGCATTTTCTGGAGGATTCTGACGTCTGACAGCTGATTTTGAATTTCATCAAGTTATTTTTCAATTTAATTCAATTTGAATCTTCGGAGGTGATTTATGAAAAGGGAACTTCAACTATTGAACTTTTAAAATAATTATTATTATTGTTCTTCATCGTTAGAGCCACTCAGGACCGCAAGATCTCGACTGTTTGCCTTCTTGCGGGCCAACCAGGTTTTCATCCTATCGGAGTGTGCTTTCTCTTCTATGCATCACAATGGACATGCTTCAGTCGAGTTGGGACTTCTTCTTGGTGAGCCTGTGCGCTCAGAGTTGAATGTCTGTTTCTGTGATTCCATACTTTAAAAGATCCTTATTATTATTATTATTATTAATAATAATAATACAAGAATTATTCCAAGAAATGCCCAAACTACAGGGTGTCGGAGAAGTCCCCGTACCCCTAGTTTCATATTATAGTGGAGTACTTACATATAAAAACTATGAATCCAGGGAATCTGTATGTGCACCATCATGCCTTACACAGAGTTCTATCCGTCTCCAAGTTCTCATTGACATATTGCGGAGCATCTTAGGAGTTATGGAACGAAAGGCTTCCTCCACACTTTGGCGCAATTCTTCATTAGTCGTGTACCGACGTTCAGCCACACGGGACTTGATTATTCCCCGTAATGAGTGGTCTGGCGTGGTAAGGTCCGGGCTTCGTGGTGGCCATTTCAATGGGGCTGGAGATGGTGAGCCACAGCCAATCCAGCGGCCTTGAAATTGTTCATCAAGGAACTCGTGCACCTGAATAGCAAAATGTGCTGGAACCCCATACTGCTGTAACCAAACATGACCCATGATTCCCTTGTCTTGAAGCTGAGGTATTAACCAAGATTGTAACATATGCAAATAAGATTTTCCATTCACATACCCATCAAAGAAATATGGCTCACACAAGTGACGTGATAATATCTCGGCCCATACCATAACATGAGGGAGGTTCCTTTCCAACTCTTGCACATAATGAGGATTTTCATTAGACCAGAAAACCACATTCCTCCTATGTGAACTGTGATATATCGCACATTCATCAGAAAATAACACTCTTGAGCAAGACACGGCAGTCGGGAATTGTGCCAACAAAGCATGGCAGGCTGCAACTCGTTGTTCCATGTCATTGTCAGATAATTCATTCACATGCATCAGCCTAAATCCTTTCATTTTCAAATATCTTTTAATGTGGTCATGCATTGTTGACCGCGGTACTTGAAGTTCAGCTGTTCTTTTGCGAATGGATTTCAATGGAGACTGCTCAATTGATTGAGCGACGGTGGCACACGTTTCTTCCTGCGTCTTCTTACGTCCACTACGCGACAAACACTATCTGAAACAAATGCACGTTTCTCCCAATCAAGCAGAGTAGCTTTACGAGGTGGGGGTTTGCCAAAGCAATCTCTAAATTCACTCATTATCACTGTCATTGTTTGTCCTGTATGTGCTTGTTCATGCACCCACACACACGCCACTAATTGCTCCTCAACAGTGTAGCTGTGTCCGCTCACGTCCGCCATGACTTAACAACTGAAATGAGACTGACAACAACGCTAACAGCAGGGATACCAATACCAATAAAACAATGATTGAATCCCCCAATTATACAAACTCAATTGTCCATGCCATAATATAACAAAATAATAATATGAAACTAGGGGTACGGGGACTTCTCGGACACCCTGTAGTAATATTATAACTACACTGAAAATCATTATGAAAACATCCAAAGTAAATATGGCTAGAAATGGCAGAGTTCGGAACAGAAACTTGCCACAATGCCATTAATGGCTTTTTCAAAAATGTGTGGTTAACTTTATGATCGAAATAGCCAGATAGTGGCTAAATTGGCAACCCTGGGTGCTACAAATGCAAAAACAATAGAATGAGTTCAGAATGGGATGTTTTAATCGTTTAGGGGCTAGTCATGGCATAGCGAAAGTAATCATTGCATCACCAAGGTCTGACTGACTACTTGAGCAAGTCACAGGTTTAGCACGCTACTGTACCTAGTACCAGAGCACCGGAAGTAAACAAACAGTAGTTCCTGGCACAACTGAGTACAATCATATTTGCAACATGCAAATAATATAAACGAAACAAATTTCATTGCACTGATTGTTCTTTAGCTTCAAGGCCTGTAAATTAGCAAGTGACAGGCAACCAGCATGACTGATCCTCTTGTTGGTTATTCGTGGAGAATGTCGTCAGATATCTCCTCAGCTGTTCCCATGCACGCCGAGTGGGCCTCGAACCAGGCCTAGTATCTTGGAAAAAAAAAAAAAATTTCCTGACCTGGCTTTGAATTGGACCCAGCGACTGTGTGTAAGAGGCAGACTCACTACCCTTCAACCGCTGGGCCAGTGCTACAACAGCATTGCCTTGTACACACATTTTGATTGAACGACATTCATTCAATTTCAAAGCCCCGTGGGCTTCTTAGCATAGAGTGCAGGACTAGCCTGTGGAGGAGGGGAAATGGAGTGCTTGTTATATGTGACACACATGGAACCAACCAGAAGTAGAATGGTATAATGTCAAAAAGAACATCAGGGTAATTTAATACAGAATGGGAAGAGGAAAGGAGATGGAGCAGACTCTTGGTGTTACACCACCTACCTACCTACCTATTTATTCTGGATCGTTCGAAACTGGCTAGAAACTGCCAGGAGCTGAATCCGGACTAGACTAGAGAAACAAAGTGTAAAAGGTATGTCCCCAACGCAGAGAGACAATGACGCAGAGCTGAGGACAATTAAAACGAATAAGTTTATTAACATAAGCTTAGCAAGAAAAGATTAAGATATGGGCATAGAACAAGCAAAATGGGGAAACACAGGAAGTCGAATACTCACATAGTTCGTGAAGATTTATCAACTGCAATAGAGTCGTTTGACACACCAAACAGGATCTCATGAAATTTTACACTGTCGCAAGAGAGGTATCATGATAACTGAAACAATTATATTCAATCATTACCAGACAGTGGTAATTAAATTGTGATACAAAGTATTTCTTTCTTAGGGAACTGATGTCATAAAGAGGTGAAAGTAGCAGCTTTCACACAAGAAAAATATTATCACAGCTCCCCAGATAAAGTCAAGGCTTTTATAAAAACACACATGGCTCCCAGCAATCTCCATAGAGACTGTATTCCCAAAAATCGAAAACGCCAGTGAAGCAATGCTGACAGAAAAGAAAACGAATATGGAACACAAGGAGGTTAAAAAGGAGTTGCCATAGTTACGGAAACAAACACGAGTCAAAGTCAAATGAAGCAAGTAAAATCCCGAAATAAGCATGTAAATCGGCTGAGCAAGCCAGAAACAAAGGCGAGATAAAATAACAATAATGATAAAAGCAAATAAGAAACTGAATAACACAGGTTCGACACACACACACACACACACACACACACACACTCTCTCTCTCTCTCAGAGACCAAATATGCAAAGCAGAATGAATAAATAATATAATATAATATCAAGATACGTTACGATAAGAATCGTAACAGCATGACAAGAATTAGTCGATGGCTCATGAGCTTGATCTGAGAACACAGATCAGATATCTGGGTTGCCGCAAATATGCCTGGCTTACTCAGTCGACATCATAACCAAAATAACTTACACGCCGCATGGCACGCATTCATATCGCACATCAAGGCGAAGATGAATCGTACAGCATCAGCGTTAAACCATATTACAGAACTTAAGTTCAAACCGCCAATGGCCGTAGCCGTGTTGAAACACTGGATCCCGTGAGATCTCCGAAGTTAAGCAACATTGGGCGTGGTCAGGAGTTGGATGGGTTGCCACGCACTGTTGGTGGGGGGTAAGGGAATGGAGGAGCGGAAAGGAACTGGACACCCTACTGCACGTAAACTCCGGCTCAGGAACACCTTTGCGGAGGTTCGGACCTGCCTTCGGGCAGTATAACCCCCTTAAGTTCAAACCAGATGTCGAAGCCGAAGAGAAATAAATGGTCTCCAATCAAAACCCACAAACAAACTCATCACACGCACGAAACAATTGGATCAGTGCTACCTTTCACTTAACGTAGGAACGACAGCATAATAAGCAGACATGAAGAAAAAGGAAGGACAATGAAATAAGTCTGCAGCATATAAATAAAAGAATAATACACAGAACAGGGATCTCCTAGTAAACCAAACCAGCATAACTATGGCAAACCAAGGAAAGATAAATAGGATAAACACTTGGAGATTGAAGAAATCAACTGTATTGATTCTAAGTAATCATACTCATTGCCTCTGAACTGAGAGAGCTGTACAAGGTAAAGTATGAATCTTTTTGACATACCATTTATATGAGATGAAAATCATCTCGTAGACTAACGTCTCCATTTTTTTTATCCAAGCCATTATTGTCCCCAGATCAGAGATCACACGAATCAAAGATAAGCTAGAAAGAAATGCTTTGGCAATCCTTTGTTATATGAAATGCCATCTAATTGGGATGAACTACACGTTAAGTTAGGTATAGAGAATACCAACCGGTCACAACTGACTGATCTATGACATCGTAAAGAATGCGATATCAGTAAAGTAAGATATGAAGGTAATGAGGTGCGGCACAGTGTGCAGCTCAATTTTAAACAACTTAAAAAAGCAACACTGATCATCGCTATAAAGATTAGCAGGAAACTGCAGTATTTAAAAAAAAAATTGTTCTTTACAAATATTTTGAAAGATAAATTGTATTAACTGTGTGTTTTTCTTTGAACATGATTAATTCAGATATGCAAGTACTGTCCTCCGCCACTGTGTAACCATTGCTTAGAAACTGACAAGTCTAGTTGCTGTCAGTGCTTTTATTCCTATTCATATGACATTCCTCCACATTGTGGGACTCGGGAATAGAAGTGCTTTCACTTTCTTACAAATGCATCAGTCATGCAGCAGCATAGATATAACACGAGGAGAGTATGAGTACACAAATGACGACGTGTGGCCTTCAGAGAGACCTCCTGCAAGTCTTTCTAGTTGACGCCCTTGAGTATATCGAAGCTTAATACTACTCCGCTTTGTTAATGTCTGTGGAACTCAGGGAAACACTTTAAAACTTCATCCAACAACAACTAATGCCCTTGTTTTTGCTGATGATGTAATGGTATGGGGTGAGACAGATGTGGAAGTACAAACTAGACTAGCTATTGTAATCAATGAACAAGGATATATACCTAGTACTACACTCAATGAAAATCAGGTGAAGTTAAAATAATGGTTTATTGAGAAAGTAAATATGAAACATAAAGGGACTGAAAAGCCAGTAGTCAAGCCAATATAAACGGAAAATAA
This sequence comes from Anabrus simplex, assembly GCF_040414725.1. Classification (NCBI taxonomy): domain Eukaryota; kingdom Metazoa; phylum Arthropoda; class Insecta; order Orthoptera; family Tettigoniidae; genus Anabrus; species Anabrus simplex. The sequence goes on along the minus strand of NC_090277.1, from coordinate 13,949,216 downwards.
CATAACGTACCTTTGCAAACGATCAACTCGGAGCTATGGTGTGAGCTTAACATATCTATTTTCAAACATCCAACAAGCATTATAGAGAACTCACAGTTTTAGTAATGATCTCGTTTCATCAAGTATTAATACTTCTGCCGTGCACACGGCTGAATTAAAATAGATAATTTTACGAGAATAACTTCATTCATATTAGACTTCTTTTCGCTTCACTATCCACACAACAATAGCACACTGTTACAACCAAACAAAGCCCACACGTCCAAGGAGAACGTAAAAAGGTTTAAACATGGAGCAGAGAGGAAGATCTCTGGACCACAGAGATAGTAACAAATACAGGGGACCACGGGCATGTGCGCGATTCAAATGTAAGAAGATAAACATGGCCACCACGCGGACAAGAAAAATCAAGTTAACACTACGAGCCCGGACGTTTCAAGATGGCATCCCTACCTTGTGCCGGCGTAATTTAGACTCCCAGAAAAAAATCACAGTTCTGTCAGTTTTCGCATAATAAATTAACAAATTTATATACATATTGTACAAACAGTGGGCTATCCCACAAAATCAAATAAAAAATGCATACTTACAGCATTGGAAAGAAACTTAGGCTACAATATTGGTCCGTTCTGATATCCTTGTTCACGCACTTGAATTTCTAATTCACTAGAAAAGTTCCGATAGTTTTTAGTCACTGAATAACAGAATTACACATTGTTATTCCCAATACTGGTTTCCACTGCGCATGCACTGATTTAGGTTTCAAAGGGCCTTCTTGCTTCTTTAGATGTATTTGCTGTAGGGCATATCTGTTACTTTCCACTCTGATAACATTCAGTACATTACTGTCAAAATATAAACTAAAGAAATCTAGAGGTGAAGATTCTGCAGAAATACCAAGGTTATTAGCATTCAGTCCTGGTGCGTCAGAGAAAACGGGCCTGTTCACAGGAGTAATATCTTGTTTCCATTGTGTTCCCGTGCTTCTCACCTCCCTTCGTCTTTTTGCGACTGGTTCTTCTGGTGATGAATCTGATGATTCAGCATCCTGAGGGACTTGTATATTTTCATTTTCTTCTTCACGATCACTTTCATACAGATCAGAATCTGAATCGTTCACAAGTTCCGTAATAATCTGTTCACTTATCCGTGGGCTGTATGCACGCGTAGGATTTCCTTTACTTGTACAAGGTCCGGGATCCACATCTCAATAATTATACAGTATAAATCGACTACTTGAGAGATGATTGCAGACTGTTGCCTCACTACACTTTCATTCTAAATCTGTGAAGTCATATAATCTATCATTAGAACACCTGCACATACATTTGAGCTTATCTAACCAGAGCGCGCGAGGAGTACGTATGTCAGCAATTACGCAAGATCTAACTGAGCGCACGTGGCTACAAAACATCGTCCCTAACTTGTATCACCAATCACTATCGATCAACAACACCACCTAATGATAGTAAAGCAAATCGACAACACGTCAAAGCAAAAACTAATTCGATAACGTGAATAGCTTTCGAGTGGCTGAATTTCAAAGATCGTAGTAGTATTACCAACAGCGGCACTCAGGCACGCCGCGTGGTAGTAATATTACTACCAGCGGGCCTATAGTGTTAAAGACCCGGCCAAAATAAATAAAGTTGTACCACAAACCAAGATAAGGTACAGAACAAGGATTAAAATGAAAATAAAACTAACCGAATGGTCATCTTTTCACTTCGCCCAATCACCAACACTCATTCCAACATTCACACTACGTCGGTATCGGGAAGTAATGATGCGAGCGGCCGCTCGAGTTGAAGGTCAAACACAAATTCCGATGATAATAATAATATGACTCGCCTTGTCACACAGATAGGTCTCACATATATCAAGTAGTAACGTGCACACTGTTCAAACATTACACGCCAGGAAATCAGAGAATCACATACCAAAAACCCATCAGGTCCGCGCTTCGAACGACCCAAAAGGAAATTTCTAGCCGACTCGAAGGACGTACAATCATTGATGGCAAGGTGTAATAACCATAGTGCACGAAATATGTAATCAGTAGGAGACCCGGGTTACCAAGATATGACCTTAAAGCAATCATACGCACCCACACAAACCGTTTCACGCAGCGAAGCGGAGAGGGACACATCGATCAGTTCTCAATGACCGAGTACAAAGTACTTAAAACATTCTTAAAATCAAGGTTAAAAACCAAGACAAACTAAGACCAATATACCTGTAGTATTTATACTCATCTTACCAAAAGAAAGTAGTAAGAACAGGTTTTAAATATCTCAAATAACCATTTTAAACACAGGAATGCAATTTCGGTCCGTATGGGCTCCATTGTTACTAAGTCTTATGTCAACAAAAGTAAAGATAAGACTCTAAGAAGATGAAACACCGTTGTCTCATTAAAGGAACGATTTTTGGTACATATCATGAACAGCGCTGCGCTCGAGAGCGCAGCCATGGAAGTAGATAAGTAATTTGAATTGAGGTAGACAGAACTCATATGCATATCAACACATTGCATCAGCAACACAAATCATTTGAATTAAAGAAACAAGCTAAGGGAGCAGGGTTCAAACCTTAGGTATCAAAATGAGCAAAACGAAGACAGTTGGCTTGGTGATGAGTAGAAACTTTCCAACTCTCCAAACATAACCAGAATTGGAGGTAAGGAGAAGGATATTGTTGATAACTTCCAGTATTTACGTAGTGTTCTGTCATCAGACAATACCATACATCAAGAGATTAGTAACGGAATACAGAAAGCTTCCAAATTCTATCACGCTGTACGTCAAATACTTTGGGATGAAACATTTCTGTTAGTTTCCAAGATCAGCATGAACAAAATATATCTAGTACCTATATTGACATATGGCCTGGAAGCAGCAACACTTACTGGACCAACAAAGAGTCATCTTCAGGCAACTGGAGGAGGCTCATACACAACCGCACCCGGCTTGCTGGAGCGAAATGATGATGATGATGATGATGATGATGATGATGATGATCCTACCGACCATTCATACACAGCCCCATACCTACTGCAGCGAGCTGCACGCTCTCCCAATATTGCCACCACATAACCAACCATCTTTCTCATTGCACTCCATCTCAGCCTACACTGCACCTCGTTGAGTTGCTAGTTTTGTGCTCTGTATTCCTCCCACTGTTGCCAGAGGTTAAGTGTAAGAGAGGGCCGAACCATAACTTTGTCAATGAACAAGGCACTAATAAATAACTTCCATGGACTCAGGATTATTTAGTAACATAAGAAGTGAAGTATTGATGTGATCAACACATTAACTTTAAAACTAAAGATGCCAGTCTGAATGACTGATGAAAATAATGAGCACAATTTTTGCACTTTTTCTTCACTTTAATGTACATCCTGTTGTCATAACAACCCTTTAAGGCCAGCTCTGTTATTGCAAATTAATGCTAAAAGTGGATATCATGGCAACAAACTGTATTTTCAACTAAATTCAAGTGATTTTGAAGATGTTTAATTTTAAAAATATTAAAAATAGAGGAAAAGTGTTTTCAGACTATTTTTTTCCCCCCCTCTTTACATATGACATGGCCAGAAACTTTGAAACTCCATCAGGAAGTCAGCTGATATGCCATAAATCATGCATGCTTTGCTCTATCAGATGACAAACTAGAACTACTTGGATGACCAGTAACAGAATTTTAAAACTTACTTCTAACACCTTTCAAATACTGAGGCATTACGAATTCTTCATTAAAGACAGAATACAGTAAAACCTCGTTTCTGCAGGGGACAAAGGAAAAGATTGTGCTAAGTGAGAAAACGTACTATTGAACACACAAATAAAAACTATCCAAAAGGGATATGGAAACACTGCTGCGTTAAAATCACACTGTTCTTCTTATTCTTTTCTGGCTGTATATGAACCCATAAAACGGGCACTCCAGAGTTTACTCCGGGTCTGCTCGCTACGATGATATCATAACTGAAAAACCTGGATAAATGCCAAGATGCAGAAGAAAGTGACATTGAGTGGTTAGATGTCGATAAGGAAGATTATGGTTTCAGATATGAAAGTGAGGAGGATATTGTACGGAATTTGACGGTTGGTGAAGACGGAGATTCAGATGATATCAAGTGCGGGAGTGATGCAATGGAAACTCCGAAAGTTTCCCACAGCCAAGCTAGTGTCTCCATAGACACACTTATCTCTTACATAGAAAATAGAGATGAATTTTCATTTTCAGATAGTTTTCATGAGAAATGTATGATCCAAAATTAGAAAAAATGAACAATCGTCTAAGAAACAAAAAGATACGAATGTTGGCATAATCCACATGGCATTTCGTAATTTTTCTCTAGTGTGTCTTACAATACAATGTGAAGTGTTATAATTATATTAACCTATGGTTTTGTTTTTACCAGGCTTAAAAATGACCGGATAATTCGCGGTTTTCGATAATTCTCGGAAGTGCGTGCATACGTTGAAACCAGTCCCTGAACCAACTCTGCCAATTTTCTTCGCTTACATTTTCACACTCTTGATCCCATGCTGCCAGAAGCTCCTCATCGGTTGCAAAACGCCGCCCTTTCAGCTTCATCTTCACTTTTTGAAAGAGTGCGAAGTCACATTGGGAAAGATCAGGACTGTATGGAGGATTATCAAGCACAGTCGACCCTGATCTGGCAAGAAAATCTATTGTTACATTAGCACGATGTGCTGGAGCATTGTCGTGATGCAAGAGCCAAGTGTTGAGCTGTGACCTTGGATGGAGCTGCTTGAGAGCCTGGATGACCTGAGGCAGACAAGTCTCACTGTACCACTTCACAGTAACTGTCCTTTGTGTTTCTAGCACAACCCGAGTCAGGATGCCCTGTTTAGTGAAGAATACTGCAATCATCCTTTTCTTTAATGACCTTGATTCACAGGAGTACCCTCATCTCCAAACAGCCACACCTTGTTCTGGGATTTTCTTGTGACACTGTCATAATAAGGCCAAGTTTCGTCACCTGTAACGATGCTATTGACGTTACGCGAAGTCCCATTTTCAAACTGTTTTAGCATTTTTCGGCACCATTTCACTCGATGTGCCCTTTGCTCCTCTGAAAGTGAATGGGGCATCCAAAGGAGATGGTCGTGTAGAACTGAATGAATAGCTGGGTGCAGGGATGTGGAGGGTCTCTTCTACCTGCCGATATGTTAACCGCCTCTCTTGCTGCAACATTTTCCTCACAGCTTCAATGTTTTCCTCAGTCACTGATTCAGACGGTCGCCCAGAACGAGGATCGTCTTCAACCCCAAAATTTCCCCTCTGGAACTCTTTGTACCAGTGGAAAATTATTGTCCAATGTGGACAGTCTTTCCCCAGCATAGGAGTCATTTCCTCCACGCACTGGTCAACAGTTAATCCATGAGCAGAAATGTAGCAGATAATTGCGCGATATTCACCTTTAGGCCACAATGACATCTTAACTTGCTTTCAGTCCCATGGCTTGGTAAGAACTGGTGTGATGGTCGCGCCTTGCTGTCTTCTAGACCGGTTTTCACCCCTCTTTTCATCCCTCACCATAACAGGGGGGTCCAGCAAACCGTTTTTGCGTATTGCAAAACTTTCCTAGTGCCCTTTGTATGTTCAAGTATATTTACCATTTTATTCTTGTATGATGGCTGACATAACCTCAATATCTTATGATTATTTTCCTGTTTACTTTTATCTTGTCTTGGCCAACATACTTCTTGGGAATTGAGACATCTTCTGTACCAATTTTTTTGGTCCAGTGGACTAAGAGGGTCTCTCTGGACACTGTAAAGCTAAATCTATAATACAAAGTCATTTGAAATATGGACAACACTTAATTAAAACATGATAAAATAGATTGAAATAAATTAAAAATCAACGTCAGTCTAAAACTATGCTTCTGAAGCTAAAACTCGATCTTCGTCTTTCTATGATGTGTTGCAGGCTACTTGTATATTTTCAAGCATGTAATTCCAATATATTCACCAAAGATCTTGCCCACAGTTAAAACTTGTGTCCAAACTGAATAAAAATGAGCATTTGTACAAAATATAATTTAGTGTGAGTCGTAAAATCCATATTTGGTGCGTCGTAAATAATGATGGGTGAGAATGCAGAGTTCGTCGATAGATACATATAAAACAAGTTTTTTTTCCTATTTGCTTTACGTCGCACCGACACAGAAAGGTCTTATGGTGACGATGGGACAGAAAGGGCCTAGGAATGGGAAGGAAGCGGCCGTGGTTTTAATTAAGGTACAGCCCCAGCATTTGCCTGGTGTGAAAATGGGAAACCATGGAAAACCATCTTCAGGGCTGCCGACAGTGGGGTTCGAACTCACTATCTCCCGGATGCGAGCTCACAGCTGCGCGCTTCTAACCGCATGGCCAACTCACCCGGTAAATAAGACATTAGCTGGAATTGCTGCTAAAAATATCTAAAAGGTGAGATGTAGATGACGTAGTTACATTGGACGTAAAGCCCTTCGTAGAGAATATTTGATAGTTGTATGGGATGACAAGAAGAGTCTTCCTTACCATGCGAGAAACCTGTAATACACATTTTCTAGCACCCGTTGCATGATCTGCACACGCTTATAAACTAGCGTAACGTGCCCAGCGTAATCCGTACTGCAAGAGGAACTACAATCAAATGCCTCAGTGTACTTATGCCTGCTCTCCTGATGAAGCTGGGAAGCACAGGGATGAGCTTGTCAGGGGCTGAGAAGAGATGGATGTAAAAGAACCGGCATTGATGAGAGAGATGTGGAGATTGTTCGTCTTCCTTTCTGTAGATGTGTGGGAAGAGGGGACAAGGACAATCCCCACACCTCATCAATCCTACTTCCTCTCAGTCCCAGCACTCATTGCGGGCCGTCTCGACACATCTTCAGTCTTCATGTAGGAAGTTCCTGTTCCTAAAAGGAACAGCCCTCTTCTCCTCTTGTCTTTTACCACCCGTATTCATTTTTATCCTTTTGTGTCTTTCTCTTTCCTGTGTTTACCCGACTACACTTCCTTTGAACATCATTAATACCAATTAGTCCAGCATCTAACGTAAAATACATGCAGGTTTCATGAAAGGTGCCCTGTCGTTTTCACATGATACTCGTACAAACATATAAATGAAAAGTGAACTGATGGCCCCTATACTCTGCATAGCTTTACTTCTAAATTGAATTTTTGGCCGATTTTGGCTCTGTCTAGTGGTTATGCACTGAAACATTGACATCCAACCAATCCCAAGCTGCCATTCATATCGACTTATATCAGCAGAGTGCGATCTCGAAACCTAGTTGCCAACTCTAATATTTACATTCACCAGGTGGTTGACCTATCTCGCTCACCATGTACAGTATTCTGTATGGTTCACGATCTTTTGCATTTTCTTCAGTAATTCGTGTTTTTCATGTTAGTCTTGTCTCTCTAGTATAGTACAGTATAGCGTATCATAAGTTAGTAAAATACAGGTTTAATAGTTCAGTGTATAAAAATAGCTGTAGTTTTATTTATGTCCGCGTATTGGATGGTGTACTTAGTTTGTGCGTGTTCAGCACGTCTCAGTGTAGTTCAGAAAAGACAAGTGGCAAGAGTGTGACTCTTAGATCAGTGGAGTGTTCCCTTTGTAGGCCATAACCTCCTCCCCGTGCCAGCCTTTAGCGGTGAGTGATGTGTTCTTTCCTCATTCTCTTTTATTCTTAATAATCTATTCTATTTTTAGTGTCGGATGTTATTAGTAAGTGTAGTTTTCATGAATTTGTTTCCAATCCAGATTCCTTAGCTTTTCTGAATACAGTACTACATTTCACAAGGTCTGTTTACCGCGGTCGTATTGCATCACCTGTTCTCACAGCAGTAGTGCGCTGACAACACAGGTAAGGCGATGCTCATTTGTTTTGCGAAACGTCAACTCGGAAGTAAAGCCACGCAGAGTATACAGTCTTTAGATAACGTGGAAAGTTTACTCCAGTAAAATAAAATTGTCACGTTTATAACGTGTAGACAAATTTACATCTAGCACTGACATACAGCTTACCATTTTTCCAAATAAGTCTGATGGTGATTGGTCGTGCTTTCTCGTCACTAGGAGAGAGGTAGAACTGGGCTGTGTGCTGAGGCAGATCAACCACAGTCGAGTGCATGTGAGTATTGAGCGATAAACAACTTAGCTTGCTTAGAGCCAGCAGAGAGTACGGAGGCCATTGCGGATTAGCATTGATGACGATGTCTATAGGAACCTGAAACAGACAAGTATCAATATCACCTATACCATTATGACAGTTACAACACTGATGGACGTCTGAATTCTTCTTGAGGGAATGTCAGCCATTTTTTTAAATTTTCAAAATCTTTCTCTACTTGGAGGCTGCCTAAAACAAATACACAAAAACAATTTTATTCAAAAATAAACAAATGAAGGTAAATTATATCTCAGTCTGGCAAATATAAGTGGTATCTGAGAATCATAAGAGAATGCCTGAGCACTTTCAGCCCCGAGTCGATGAACTCCTTGGTACTGATGTTGAAGGTCTTCATCAGCTCTAGGGTCCCTCTCTCATTGATCATGAGACCTTAATTTTTATGCCGTCCAGCTCATATTTATTCTTATAATTCGGCACTGTAGGCAGTTAGACTTCTTTTCTCCATCTACTTCATCTGGTTCATTGGAGTCCGTTTCAAATTTTACTATAACTTAATAATATACTTTCTTCCCTTTAATGGCAATCACGTCTATCCTTGTGCTGCCATTTACTCTGATTCCATGGACTTCCTCATGCACCAGAAATCCTTGCTCACGGAGTATCTGTGCTATGGACAATCCGATGTTTCGAAGAGCTTCACCGAAGGCACAGGAACCCAAGACGTGAGATAAGGTTTGTCTCGCTGCATCTTCTGCAGCGGTTACAGTAGACTGTCCACTGCCAGCCTGGTTCCCAGAGGATGGGGAAGCATATCAAACATCAGTAGTTCCCAAAGGGAGAATCAATAGCTAGCTCGAGCACCCGCTGGGTACTTCTGTACCGCAATACATTTTCCAGTGAATGGCAGGAAAAATTTTCTACTTCACACTTCAGCAGTATCAAACTACTGCTAATGGTTAGTATATTTCCAACAACTGAAAAATAATACTGCAGCCCACTGGACTACGTATAGCAATAAACTGAATTGAGGAGGGTGGGCAAAATAAAACTGGCTCGGAAAATATTTACAATAGGACTGAGGCGGGACTGATCATCAGAGAAGATGCTGACGTCGATGAAGCACCATGTGTTCTGCTGTAGCTCTTGCAGTATGTGAGCATTACTGGAGTACACCTTACCCGTCCACAGGTAAAAATCACAGGCTATTAAGCTGGCCAGCTGATTGTACTCTGCTCACCAACACCTTGTGCACTCGCGGCAAGGTTGTCTGCTGAAAATATCCGTACAGTCGTTCATTTTCTGCGAGTTGATCCACATATGAATTATCAGTGTCTGATCACACTGGTTAGTTTGGTCAAAGAATCATGCTACGATGTGGATGCCAGACAATGTGCACCATATAACAATTTTGAGATTGTGCAACACCTTTTCGATGAACTGAGTGTGATTTTCTGATGCATACTGCATAAATACGGCAGCTTTGACGAAGGGAAGATGAAGCAATAGTAATGTGTAACTGAGTGTGTTGTACGGGCCATATAGATGTAGCTTGCATTCTGGAGGTGGTAGGTTCGAAACGCAATCATCGGCAGCCCTGAAGATTGTTTTCTGTAGTTTCCCCATTTTTACACCAGGCAAAAACTAGGGCTGTTATTAGGCCAAGGCTCTTCTTCCCCAGTCCTCTTTATACAGCAATCACCACCATCACCACCACTTGCCTTTTCCTAACTGAAAGTTGCCAAAAACTTACACAATTATATATATAAAACTTCATACACCTACTTTTTAGTTTTCACTTTAATGTGTGTTTACTTGGCAGTAAATATAAGTGAATCCCTCCCGGGTGATGTATGTGACAGCTCTCAGACAATCTTGATATGTAATTCTGATATGTATGTAGTCGAAGTGAACTATAATTCCATGGAAATTACCTCATGTATATAATAAAATATATCGGTTGCCAAGAACTGCATTCAAGATGACAGGTTACCGGACTGTCCCTTTGTCAGTCTCAAGAAACAAGTCTCTCGAAAAGCAAAACCTTATTTTAACTCTCTTAGTGCCAGGCGGTAGTGCGAGCACCCGCCCTTTAAATTGCCAAAGCCAATCAGGTCGGCCTTTAAATATCCATTCGGAAGTTCCCAGAGCCAATTACATCGGCCGGTTTATAATTCTGTATTATACATAATTTTGAGGCAACCTATAGTGACGTGCATACTTTTGTTACAACATGTAGTAAAGGGGCTACACGTTATTGTGTGCCTGACCTTGCTTTGGCAGTTCTAAGAGGGTGTTATAGCTTTCACAAGAGTTGTTTCCTGTGTTTACAAATACCGCTAACTGGTCAGTACAAGATTGCTCCTTACAGTGAGTGGCAAGTTCTTTACGTGATATTTTTTCAGCAGGTATAGATGACGATAAATTAATGCAGTATTTGGAACAAACGAAGTGCACGCGGATGACTTATCAGATAGCGATAATGAATTTAGTTCAGAGAGTAGCGGCAAAATTATACCGTACATGCCTGCGGAATTACCACAGCTAACGACGAGACGTTTAATTGTTTCTAATGGCACTAAAGCTACTCTGAATATGGTGGTAGATGAAACTAGTGATAATGAACATGATGATGTCTGTGGAGAAAATTTTGTGGAAATTTGTCCCAATGAACCTGACAATATTCCTCAACCTCCTGTCTCCTTCAAGGAAATTCTTGGACCCAAACATGCCCTCCGCCTGATTCTCTGCACATATCATACTTTAATTTACTTTTCTCTCTGCTAAACCTTAGTCACATATAGTTCTCTATCTTTATGTAAATGCTGGTTCCCGCGGGCCAAGTGTAGAGTGACCCGGAGGTCATGGGTTCGATTCCCGCCCAGGTAAAGAATTTTCGCTTGGTCCTGAGGGTTGGTTCGAGTTTCACTCAAACTAAGTGACCCTAAGTGATTGCAATTGAGGAGATATCCGAGTGTGAGAGGGCGACCCTGGTCTAGAAAACCGAGAATAATGACCGAGAGGATTCGTCTGACAGACCATGCCTCACCTCGTAAACTGCAGGTCTCCGAACTGAGCAGCGGTCGCTTGGTAGGCCAAAGCAAATCAGGGCTTTAGCACCATAGATTTCTTAATTACATATATTCTGTTGTATTGTAATCAAATATATACTAGAACCAAAAATGAGAAAATGATTTTGCTGAAAACAAAAAACTATAATATTAACTATTACAGTGGAACCTTGGATTGTGAGCATAATTCGTTTCGGCAATATGCTTGTAATACAAAGCGCTCGTATATCAAAGCAAACTTTCCCATAAGAAACAATTGAAATGCGGATGATTCGTCCACAACACAAAAATATTTATTCGCACAACATTTCTAAAACAAAATATAACGTAAAACAAATTAAAGTGCACTTTGCCTTTCAATAGAATCATTGTTGGTGTGAGGGAGACGAGAGATGACATGAGAAGTTACTGTGTAGCACGAATTTCACTAACGGAATCACTGCTATCTGTTGGTTCACTGGAACTGTTTTCTTTTCGTGCAACTTTAACAAGGAACCTATCCAATGACTGTTGGTTTTCCCCCTTTTTGACGATTTCTCAAAAATGTGACATTGCATTGTCATTGAACTGATTCATTGCTCGTACTGCTACAGTCTTATTCGGGTGGTATTTTTCTACAAAATTTTGCACCCTTTCCCACATTTTGTACTTCTCTCGAAACTCAGTTGACGTCAGAGATTCCATTGATATTTCCTCCTCCTCTTCTCCGGACGAGATCTCCATAACCTCCTCCTGTTGTTCGCGATGCAGGTCCATCCGTTCGTTGGTGGCCAGTTCCTGGCTATGTTCTTCCACCAGCTTTTGAATGTCCATGTCATTCACCTCCAACCACATAGTTTTCCCTAACGACACAGTTTAATCGACAATCGGCGGCTCATTGTCACCAACAATCCTCTCAAGATCACGTCCAAGAACACAGTCAGACCACAGCTTTCCCCAGGAGGAAGTGAGAATTCTCTGGGTGACTTCATCCCAGGCTTTATCGATGATCTTCAGGCATTTGACGATGGGGAAATGATTTCTCCCAAACTCTCGGAGGGAAAGGTTTGTTCCTTCGGTCACTTCGAAGCATCGCTAAAAAATTGTGCTTTGGTGTATAGCTTTCTGAAGTTCAAAATGACTTGCTGATCCATAGGCTGGAGTAGTGGAGTAGTGTTGGGAGGAACGAACTAAACCTTAACGAACTTGAATTCCTCCAGTAAGTTGTCCTCAAGACCTCTTGGCCTGGAGGATGAGCAGGAGCATTGTCCATAAGCAGCAAGACTTTGAGCGGCAGATTATTTTCTGAAAGGTATATCTTCACTACAGGACCAAAGTCCTCTTTCATCCATTCAACAAAGGCACAGGGGAGGGAAAAACGTACGCACATGTGACGCTCGTATTGCAGAACCTCACTCGCTATTCAAGTTACAATTTATTTAAAACGTTTGCTCGTCTTGCAAAACACTCATACATCAAGTTACTCGCATTCCAAGGTTTCACTGTATTTTTTATTTTTTTAATAATTCAGAATTATGTTTATACTATGTTGCCCGCACCTCGTAAACTGCAGGTCTCCGAACTGAGCAGCGGACGCTTGGTAGGCCAAAGCAAATCAGGGCTTTAACACCATAGATTTCTTAATTACATATATTCTGTTGTATTGTAAAGTTCTTTTTCAAATATATACTAGAACCAAAAATGAGAAAATGATTTTGCTGAAAACAAAAAACTATAATATTAACTATTACAGTGGAACCTTGGATTGTGAGCATAATTTGTTTCGGCAATATGCTTGTAATACAAAGCGCTCGTATATCGATACATCGGTACGTACATGCGAATTATTTCAGTGAGTAAAATTGTGTTGTTTTTACTAGTGACATATGTTTGAATTATTATTGTTTACGTTTTTATTTTTCTCGTTCAAATTGGTTATTCTATAGAATTGTATTTAGGAATACATTATATATAATTACGTATATTCTTTTGTATCATAAATGATTTTTACAAAGTAGATATTGAGAGAGAAAATGCGAAAAAGTTTTTCTCTTCCTATAAATAAACAATATCGACAACTATAAATCAACAATGAAAATTTTTGACTCTTTATATCACTCTAAACATCTGCCTCTGTGGATCAGTGGTAGTGTGTCGGTCTCCGGATCCCAAGATAGCGGGTTCAAACCTGGCAGAGGCAGTCGGATTTTTGAAGGGCGGAAGAAAGTCCATTCGACACTCCATGTTGTACGATGTCGGCATGTAAAAGATCTCTGGCGACACATGTGGTGTTTACCGGATAAAATTCATTAAATCTCAGCCAGAGAGTTTCGGTTTACTCGGTCTGCCATCTAGTGGGCCTACAGTAAAACAGAATGTCGAAACTGACGAGCAGACGGCCAGATGGCGTCAAATTGAAATGTCTGCACACTGTAGCTGAGGCCATATGATTGTGATTATTATTATTATTATTATTATCACCACTCTAAACCAGTTGTTTATTCTATGTAGTCGATATGTAGAAAATTTTATGCGGATATTTGGTATACACCGGAAGATACACGCAAATTTTGAAATACATGTGTTTCCACTGAAAACGGCCTGGCAATTTACAGCAGTAGAGTGGAGGCGGAGCTCTGGTCTCTTCAAGCTGATGGTGAGCAGCCGACCAGATGGGCTCCTGGCTCGAAGAAGGTTAAGATCCATCTTCCCATATGTGTCAAACGAATTGCTGTGATTTAGCAGCGGGCAACCCACAGAGAGGCCATCGGACTAACCTTTCTTCCCGGAATCGCCTCAACATGATAATACAAATTACATGTTTCATGGTACATAACCTCTGATTGTGATCCACTCCTCTCATTTGAGGTTAAACAGTGCTCTCGGCAGTGTTTAAACATGACCGGTTGAACATCGGTTTTAGACAGTGTCTAAGTGATAAATAATGTCTCTGCAATGTGGCAGCCATACTTAGGCATTGTTTAACTGTAGACATCGTCTAAATACCGTTTCTGCAATCGGCTCTTACTCTTTTCTTAAAATATTCCAAAGAAATAGGAAATTTATCCAATATCTTCCATGGTAAATTATTCAAATCCCTAATTCCTCTACCTATAAACAAATATTTGTCTTCTTGAATTCCAACTTTACCTTCATATTTTTATCTTTCCTACTTTTAGAAACTCCACTCAAGCTTTTGTCTACTAATGTCATCTCTCTGCTGACAACTCAGAACATGCTGCTTGGTTGTGCAGCTCACCTACCTATTCCTACGTCGTTCCAGTTTTAAACATTTTTGTAACACTAGTCTTTTGTCAGAAACCACCAAGATCAAATCAGACTGCTTTCCTCTGGACCTTTTCCAGTTCTCGGTCCCACACACTAGAACTTGCGTCTTACCAGTGACTTAAACACCCACATTCTTACTACAATCCCTAAATACCCTCATAAGAATATGAAGAGATCTGTAACTTTAATCTACAATCCCATTAATAAGATAACCCCAATGATGATCTCTTTTTACATCAACACCTAGGTACTTCCAGTGATCCTCATAATGTACTTCCATTCCATCAACAACGTAATTAAAACTGCTTGGTGAAACTTACGTGACTTTTTATCCTGTTTACCATTGTCTGCTGTCCACCTCACCACATTGCCAAGATCTTTCTCCAGCTGTTCACAATCCTGTATCTTACTTATTAAATCTTTGCAGGCGGAAACATTTGTTGTTCGAGTCATCAGTCCGCCCTCCCTGCCTCCCTATCCTGTGCTAACCTTTTCATTTCTATGTAACTGCTGCATCCTACATCTGCTTGTCATATTCATACCTTGGTCTGCCCCTACTGTCCTTATCGCCTACACTTCTCTCAAAAACCTACTGAACAAGTCCTGTCTTAAAGATGTGTCCTATAATTCTATCTCGTCTTCTCATCAAATTTAGCCAAACTGATTTCCTCTCACCAATCACTATCAAGGATGAGAAGGCCCACCTGTTCAATACTGTATATAATATGATATTATTTATTACATCGGAACTTGATTTCTCGATTGTCATAACCGTGAGGCCCTGTAGGGCAGTACCTTATTGTTGTTATTGCTCTATTAGCACCACCCAGAGGACACGTTTAGGGTACTTTAAGGTTAAACCTAAGGACGTTGAGCTACTTTGTCGATTGTCAACTGTAGCATCATACGGTAAATAATAATAATAAAAAATAATTACATCAGAACCAGTTTTGACCCTTGTATTGGGTCTTCTTTAGCCTTAAATTATAAATGGAAAAGAACATTAAAGGTAACTTGAAAACACCAACAATTAATATAACACTAGGGCATGTCTTGTAAGCACTGACGAAATATGTTGTGGTTACTCACAAGTCTGTTAAAATTGATGTCTCTTGTACACATGTGCAACACTTCATGTACGGCTCTTTCTGACAGTACCAATGGTTACCCGTACAATTTAATTAATTTTATGAAAAAAAAACTGACCTTAAAAACACAGGTCTTTTAAATACAATTCGGGTTGAGGAAAGCTTGTGCTCATCTCTCATGAAAAATGTCAAATTTCCACCTAGAAGTAACCATATCTATACCGGCCATTATTACACCTCAGCAGAGCTAGGTGATGAATGACCACAAATGGCAGTCTTATGCCCTCCTTAACACATTCACGCCCGTATCTGAGTTATTGCCTAAAGTGCGTGACCATGCTGTGGACCGTATCCGAGTTAGCCCGGATAAGCGCAACCTTGAACTGGAGCCATTCCTACACAGCTGGGATCTATTTTGGTAACAAATATGTGTGAGAGAGATGAAAGTAATACCCCTATGAATGCTTCTACTCAGCATAAACCACATGGCCACGGCGATTTTCCCTCCCAATGCACTTTCTTTGTTTTGTTTCTGAAGGTAGCCTAGCGCTGGCACAACTAGCTGCGTAGTTGGTTTGTGATTGCACGAGCGTGTGTATAATCACATTCTGAAGTGTAACCATGGCGTGTAGGGACAATATAAATGATGCAAAGTGATGCGAATTTACAAAGCACAGTTTTCAGTTGCTTGAAAAATTATCTTGGCCAGGAGTATACAGTCTATATGGATAATTATTACAAACAGCGTACTCGCGAAGCAATTACGGGAACAGAACACTGCCGTATGTGGAACAATACGGTCAAATAGGGTTGTACCAAAAGATCAAATCAAATCAAAAATCTCTTTATTTGCAAATGAGGTGTCCACCTCGGTGGCAAATGGTACACTAAAATACATTATTGTCAAGCACTAAATATTAAATTAACAAGAGAAGAAAATTTTTCCTATAATACAATATTATACAATTTATGCTAACAATGTTTTCTATTAAACACACAGCTCATCCTTAATAAATTTATATTGTTTACAAAATTCTACTTATAATATCTCCTGTACTACTTACAAATATAGTCAACTGATATACAGTATGTGGAATTACTTCAAATGATACTATACAACTGGTATAACATTAATATTTACATTGCATTTATTTACTTTTTTTTTTTTTTTTTACCCGTTCTGGATCCTAAGTAGCATAACGACCTGCTGCGTCTTAACCAGAGCCCCTTTTGCCACCACTTTTCAGAGTTCCTGAAGGGCCTTCACAGCTACCGTAGCGGTCCCAGGGCCCTCGAAGTCCCCACTGTACTTCACCCCTACAGGCAGTCCCCTACTTTGGCTGTCCAAACTCCTTAGACCAGGGGATGGAATTAATTTATTCACACACATTTTTTTTATTTACAATAACCTGCACTGGTCGAATGCCCTCTAACACTTCATTTATTTCTCTGTTGCTGTTTATTCTCTTCTTGAATATCTGTACAGATTTTGGAAAACGATCAAACACTACCCCTGGTAAACTGTTCCACTCCTTCACACCCTTCCCAATGAATGAAAATTTACCCCAATCGCTTCTGCTAAAATTCCTTCTAATTTTATATTTGTGGTCAGTCCTGCCGATATAATTATTTTCCAACTGAAGCCTCTCATGGATATCTCCCCATGCTTCTTCTCCTGTATAGGCTCTATATAATCCTATAAGTCTAATTTTCTCCCTTCTCTTACTTAAAGTTTCCCACCCAAGTTCCTTTAACATTTCTGATACACTACTCTTTCTCCTGAAATCCCCTGTTACAAATCTTGCTGCTTTCCTCTGCACACTATCTATTTCTTTTATTAGGTATTCTTGGTGAGGATCCCAAACACTGTTTGCATATTCCAATAATGGACGAACCATACTCAAGTAACTTTTTTTCTTTTAATTCTTTGTTGCATCCTTTAAGTAGCCTCATTATGACATGTAATGATCTGTATGCTTTCCTAACAATGTCATCATTATGACCCTTCCAGTGCAAATTACTTTCAAATCTCACACCTAAGTATTTGCACTTGCCATCTTTTGGGATAACTACCTCATCCAAAATATATTCAAATTCAGTTTTAAAGCTCCTGTTTGTAAAAGTTGTAACAGTTGATTTGCCTCCATTAACCTTCATATTATTTTCTTCAACCCATTGTTGGATACTTTCAAGGTCCCTTTGTAATTCTGAACAATCCTCAATGTTGTTTATTTCCCTATAAACAATTATGTCATCTGCATACAATCTTAATTTTGATGTTATATTGTTCCCTAAATCATTTGCGTATATTAAGAAAAGTAATGGACCGATTATACTACCCTGTGCAATTCCCTTCCAAACTTTCTCTTCCTAAGATACATTATTTCCTACTTTGACTTTCTGAACCCTTGAATTTAGAAATGCTTTTATCCAACGTGTAACCCAATCCTATTCCCTCCAATTTCTTTAATAATATTCCATGTTCCACTCTATCAAAGGCTTTGGAAAGATCTATGGCTATGCAATCTAACTGACCTCCTGAATCTAACTGATCTGATATGTCCTGCTGAAATCCCACCAGTTGTGCCTCACAAGAAAATTTCTTTCTAAATCCATACTGGCTCCTCATGAACCAATTTTTATCATCACATATCCCTCCGATTTACTTCGATATTAAACTCTCCAGAATTTTACAAACTATACTGGTCAGGCTGATTGGTCTGTAGTTCTCTGGTTTCCTTTTATCACCCCTTTCTTTATAAATTGGTATTATTATAGATTCCTTCCATTCCTTTGGTATTACACTATTATTTATGACATAGTCAAAGAGAAATTTTAAATAAGGCACTATGTACCACCCCATTGTCTTTAATACCTCCCCAGTAATTTGATCACTTCCTGCTGCTTTTCCTTGCTGAAGCAGTTGGATTTCTCTGAAAATATCTTTGTTTGTGAATGAGAAGCTTCTTGTTTCCCTCTGTCTCTCTCCCTCTCTATCTTCTGTTTCGGTTTCCAACTCTTGACAATCATCTACTGAATCTCTAAATTCCCTACTAAATAGGTTTGCTTTCTCAGTATCTGTTAAATAGTGTTCATCTAAAGGAACACCAGGCAATTCTCAAACGGGGAGGGGGAGAACCCGACATACAAGTACAGTCACCTCTCTGCGAAATCTCAGCTCGATCTACTTCATCAGCTCCAAGGCAACGTCCCACGATTTTGCCGCCAAAAAGGGCACCGGCCAAGGATCCATCATTTAGGTTAGATGTGAAGAGAAAAGAGCATATTCTCTTGAAGTTTCCACCATCAAATATAGTCAAGTTCCCCTGAAGAAGGTGCAAAGTGTGCTTCAAAAATAAAATTATTAGCGAAACACGCTATTTTTGTGGAAAGTTTGGTGTTCCCATTCACCCAGGAAAGTGTGACATTACCTACCACACCCTACAGAGATACTAGAGGACTTCATTAAGGTATGTGAAAAATTTTGTTTCCATATCTTGTTTAGTTTAGAACTTATTGTGAAAAGAATTTGTTGTTGTTTGCTCTGCCACTAACAGCTGGAATAGCTGGGCCAGGCCTTTAAATAGCCGCTCAGATGATGGGCGTGAATGTGTTAAGAGGCATGCCAGATAAGTTAAAATCTGGCAATGTAAAGGACATGAAGGGGATATAAAAACTGCCAAAAAAAATGAAGCGCTGCCTTGTATGGAAAGATAAAACAACAGTATGTCCCACAGGCAACGCAGACCCACGGTGTCGCTCATGTAGTGGTACTAATCACAGGCAATGCCAAGACCTGTCACATGGGCGACAAAATTGCAGTCACATAAGTTGCCTCAAAATATACCAACCAGCCACCTGTCTCCAAGCCTGATGTAGTAAGCCTAGACTAAAAACGTGAGTGGGGCTGACAGATGATGCTTGTTGTTTAAAGGGGCTTAACATCTAGGTCATCAACCCCTAATGGTACGAAATGAGGCGAAATGTAATGGCAATTTAAAATTCATCCACTGACCAGAATTCAAAACGTGATGATGAAAATGAATAGATGAATATGAGTTTAATATAATCGGCGGATCCAACTCGCAATACTGAAAGTTAAAAATATTCCAAAATTGATCCACTGAACAGAATTCAAAAAGGCGACGATGAACAACGATTATGAACTTAAAACATCAATCCGTGGATCCGACCTGCAATGCCCCACCTTTCCAGAAACTATCTTAAAACAACAGTATTACTGACCAGTTTCCAAAGCACAATCTTGAATTGATGATGCTTGTTGTCTAAATGGGTCCAAAATTCAGGTCATCAGCCCCCCATAATGGTATTTATCGCTAAAAAGTAGAACCATGGTATTTCTCATGTAGCAGTACTAATCAAGAGTAACGTAGACTCACCGTGTTCCACACATTAGAGTACTACTCACAAGTATTGTATGTCGCACACGCAACGCAGGCCCACGGTGTCGCTCATATAGTGGTACTAATCACAGGCAACGTAACCCCATGATACTGTAAACCCAAGTGCTTTGCTGCTACTAATCACAAACCTATTGTGTACCTAACATAATGGTACTACTCGCAAGTAAAGGCGACCCATGGTGTTCCTCGCGTGATGGTACTAATTACAAGTAGTTTCATGGTTCTAATTCAATCATCCCTTGGTCGCCCCTTTTTACCTGTAGTTGCCTCTTACGACAGGCAGGGGATAACATGGGTATATTTTTCGTCTGCATCCCCCACCCATCGGGATGGGACTGACAGAACTGACCACTATTTGCAGCCTACCAATTCACAAGATGATCACGTAAGCATCTTTTGGTTATTTGAAATATGAATGCTAAACTCATTTTTGCTACACACTATGGTGCAACACCAAGGTGGTAAAAACGCCATGAGTCACAAGAAGTTCCAGAAGTGTTTAGCAGAGTTCCCAGTAGAAGAGAGGGTACGTTTTCGCAAGTCGATTCCTGCAACCACAAACCATATTTCAGGTGGTCCCTCCAAGGAGAGACTAAATGCAATAACCCGTTTCGTAGACTGAAGTTGTGTCAAGTCCCTCGCTTTTCTTGTGTGTAGGGCTCAAGGTCAACGTAAGTGCCCAATATATATTTTTGTGAAACACGCACTTCAAAGCTTTCAAGGTGTACCACACTCAACAAGAGTTTTGAGGAACATCCACCTTGATACAAAATCAGGGTAGGATTTGTGAAGAGTGTAGGTTCAACTAGAGGCTGCCTAGCCAAGGTGGTAAAGGTGTGCTCGGTTCACCCGGAAGGACGTGGGTTCGATTCCCCGTCAGGAAGTCGTAAAATTTAAGAAAGGAGATTTCCACTTCTGGAGGTGCATATGGCCCTGCAGTTCACTAAGCCTACATCAAAAATGAGTACCAGGTTAATTCCTGGGGCAAAGGCGGCCGGAGGTTACGGATAGTGGAAGCCTTTACCTTCCACCCCTCCAAGGGCCTTCATGGCCTGTACGGAGAAGACTTTGCTTTCGCTTCAACTGCTATGACTTAATTACAACAAAAATAGCCTTGTGATCACCATCTATCACTTCAGTTTCTCTGTAGAGCTCAACTGGTTTTATCAGCACCAGGTCTACAATATTCTCCCCTCTCGCTGTTTCCATCACTTTCTGATTCAACTGTCCTTCTCAGAATTACTTATTCACCATCTGCTGGTCATACTTACGGTCATTCACATTACCTTCCCAGTAAATTTAGATCACCTGCTATAATCGCATTTCTTCCTGTGTCGATCCACACCTAACCGATTACCTTATAAAGTTATGTAAATACACTAACATAAAGCACTTATTTTTTAAAAACTTTCCATCACCAATTATTTCATGTGAAATTGTTGCCCATTAGTTAGCTTTCTACAGTGCTTCTTTGTATGATCTGTTTAACACATTAAGTGCCACGTATGCAGTAAAAAAAATTCCATCCAGGCCATTCTTTCTTTTTTTACTATAGAGTATAAAATGGTGCACCTTATTACAGAAATGTACCTTTTAGTCACCTTGGGCCAAAATTGTAGTCATAACATTGTGTTGAAATTGTGGTGACACATTGGTCTCACGCGGCCACTGACACTACCTTCCAGCTGTACAGGGCGCGTGAGACCAATGTGTCACCACGTATCCTAGCACAGTTCTCACCTTCCTGACACACTGGTACAGCTCATGAACTACTAAAGAATAAAACTCTATTTGAAACATTGAAATCTAATCGGAAGTATAATCCAACTGATGTTACTAAAAGGAAGTTAGCAAGACGACAAGAGCCCGTGAAAGTAACACTGTTGTGGTTGTTCACAAATGGCACGATAAAAGAGACGTCTTAATTTTAACAACTACACACACTCGTGAGATGGTCACTATTCAGAGGAGGGATGGTGAAGAGCAAAAACCACGGAGTGTTTTTTTTTTCAAAATGGCGCCCGGTAATGACGACGTAGTGTTTTATTCTCCGAGTAAATTAACCGTAAAATGTGACGAAAAGTGCGGAAAATGTCGAAAATTAGTGAAAAATGGAATGTTGTGTGATTCATGTGATCGATGGTGGCATTATAAGTGCGGAAATTGCCCTAGAGACGTAAAAACTAATGAAAATGTTGACTGGATTTGTGAGCAGTGTGTTCGGAATGTTGTTGTTGGGGACGGCGTTGACGAAGCACCGAAAACAGTCGATGAGGAATATAAAAGTGCATTAGAAATTATAAACATTCTAAAAAAGGACAATGAGACTCTTAAAGTTGAAAATCAAGAATTAAAAGAAAGACTGCGATCGCTAGAATTTGGGACTGACCATTCTTCGAGTGATATACCGGTACAAGTAACAAACTCGAGCACGTGGTGTCAAGTAGTTCGTGGATGGCCGGCTAAGAAGAAATCTACAACTGAATTTCCGGAAATAAACATTAGAAATAGGTTTTCTGCCCTAAATAATCTAATCATGGAAGAAAGTGATCGCGCGCGTGAAACCAAATCATCGCGATCCGTTGCCGTGCCGAGTTTAAAATTTAGGCCTAGAATTCAGATTCAAGACCCAGTTAGGCCTAAATCAGCGAAGGTAGCTGTGTTTGGTGATAGCCAAGGAAGGGGAATTGCGGGAGTTATTAACGACGAGAATATAGCAGCAACCGGAGAAATATATCCAGGAGCTTCTATCAGCAGTGTTGTGGAAAACGTAGAAGCAGCAACTAGGAACTTCGGGAGCGGTGATGCAGTGCTTATCGTCGGTGGGACGAACGACGTAGCTCGCGACGACGCCAAGAACGTAAGATCACAACTTAAACATACACTAGGGAAGCTGACCCACACTAACGTTTTTGTAGTAAACGTGCCCCACAGGCATGATTTGAGTAGAGACTCGTGTGTGAACATTGAAGTGGACAAGGTCAATACAGATATTGTTAAAATTTGTAAACATTTTCGGAATACTCAGGTTATTGAATGCAGCAGTTTTGAGAGATACTGTTATACAAAACATGGCCTCCATCTAAACAATTCAGGTAAACGAAAGATAGCAAATATTGTTCTAGATTTTATTAATCTTAAGATATGTACTGTAAAACAGGCAACTCCCTTGAGTTATAATACTGACCAGGAAAACTAGTAGAAAGAGCCAGCTGTACTTCAAGCTGGCTCAGTCAACTAGAAAAAGAAACTCAGGATAGTAAGGAATTTCAAGTTACCCAATTGCAACAGTCAAGTTTTAGGGAGGAAGGGGGTCTGAGATTGCTCTTGGTAAACTGTCAAAGTGTAGTAAATAAACAATTAAAATTCGGTACATTGATGGAATCTTATGAGACTGATGTGGTGATAGGAGTGGAATCGTGGTTGAAAGAAGGGGTGGGTAATAGAGAAGTATTTCCAGAAGGGTACACAGTCTATCGTAGAGACCGAGGAGATAAAAAGGGAGGGGGGGTGTTTATTCTGGTGAAGGAAAATTACTGTTCACATGAATGGTTTACCGATGAAAGGGATGAAATATTAGGGATAAAATTAGTTTGTGATAATATGAAGGAGGTGGGAATTATAGGAACATACAGGCCTGGAAGAGAGGAAAGAGACATGGAAATCTTTGAAAAAATAATAGATTATACTCATAAAAACAATAATAATGATATGGTAATAATTGGGGGAGATCTAAATTTGCCTGAAGTTGAATGGAAAGGAGCTGCAAGTGAAGCCCATGAACAGAAACTGGCAAATAAGTTAATTTGGGAGGGAGGATTTACACAAGTAGTACAAGAACCGACTCGTCTCAATAACTTACTAGATGTATTCTTGGTTAAACCATGGGAAATTGTTGATAAAACTGAGGTAATTGAAGGAATAGGAGACCATAAGGCTGTAATAATGGATGTAGGACTCGTACCAAAAAGGCTTAATAAGAGGGTTACACAAGACAAGAAATTGTACAGAAATACTAAAGTTGATGAATTTGGGACTTACCTTAAATCACAATTCAGTTGTTGGATAAGTGAAGGGAGTAACGTGGATACACTTTGGGCTAAATTTAAAGGAATTATTTGGGAAGGAGAGAAGAGATTTGTACCTGTTAAGAAGGGTAAAATGACCTCAGACCCTGTTTATTATACAAGGGAAATAAGAAAATTAAAAAGAAAATGTAGAATAGTAAACAGGAAAATCAAAGATGGTAGGGAGAGTAGAGAAACTAGAAAACAGCTAATGAGGGAACTGAATAGAGTGAAAAAGGAAGCAAAAGAGAATTATATGAATGGCATACTTCAAGAGGGTAATGACCACAAAGGGAAATGGAAAAAGCTGTATTCATATATCAGGAATCAAAAAGGAAAAGGAGTCCAAATTCCTACAATGGTGGGAGAAGGGGGTGAACACTATTTAACAGATACTGAGAAAGCAAACCTATTTAGTAGGGAATTTAGAGATTCAGTAGATGATTGTCAAGAGTTGGAAACCGAAACAGAAGATAGAGAGGGAGAGAGACAGAGGGAAACAAGAAGCTTCTCATTCACAAACGAAGATATTTTCAGAGAAATCCAACTGCTTCAGCAAGGAAAAGCTGCAGGAAGTGATCAAATTACTGGGGAGGTATTAAAGACAATGGGGTGGTACATAGTGCCTTATTTATAATTTCTCTTTGACTATGTCATAAATAATAGTGTAATACCAAAGGAATGGAAGGAATCTATAATAATACCAATTTATAAAGGAAAGGGTGATAAAAGGAAACCAGAGAACTACAGACCAATCAGCCTGACCAGTATAGTTTGTAAAATTCTGGAGAGTTTAATATCGAAGTACATCAGAGGGATATGTGATGATAAAAATTGGTTCATGAGGAGCCAGTATGGATTTAGAAAGAAATTTTCTTGTGAGGCACAACTGGTGGGATTTCAGCAGGACATATCAGATCAGTTGGAATCAGGAGGTCAGTTAGATTGCATAGCCATAGATCTTTCCAAAGCCTTTGATAGAGTGGAACATGGAATATTATTAAAGAAATTGGAGGGAATAGGATTGGACGTAAGGGTTACACGTTGGATAAAAGCATTTCTAAATTCAAGGGTTCAGAAAGTCAAAGTAGGAAATAATGTATCTTAGGAAGAGAAAGTTTGGAAGGGAATTGCACAGGGTAGTATAATCGGTCCGTTACTTTTCTTAATATACACAAATGATTTAGGGAACAATATAACATCAAAAATAAGATTGTATGCAGATGACATAATTGTTTATAGAGAAATAAACAACATTGAGGATTGTTCAGAATTACAAAGGGACCTTGAAAGTATCCAACAATGGGTTGAAGAAAATAATATGAAGGTTAATGGAGGCAAATCAACTGTTACAACTTTTACAAACAGGAGCTTTAAAACTGAATTTGAATATACTTTGGATGAGGTAGTTATCCCAAAAGATGGCAAGTGCAAATACTTAGGTGTGAGATTTGAAAGTAATTTGCATTGGAAGGGTCATATTGATGACATTGTTGGGAAAGCATACAGATCATTACATGTCATAATGAGGCTACTTAAAGGATGCAACAAAGAATTAAAAGAAAAAAGTTACTTGAGTATGGTTCGTCCATTATTGGAATATGCAAACAGTGTTTGGGATCCTCACCAAGAATACCTAATAAAAGAAATAGATAGTGTGCAGAGGAAAGCAGCAAGATTTGTAACAGGGGATTTCAGGAGAAAGAGTAGTGTATCAGAAATGTTAAAGGAACTTGGGTGGGAAACTTTAAGTAAGAGAAGGGAGAAAACTAGACTTACAGGATTATATAGAGCCTATACAGGAGAAGAAGCATGGGGAGATATCCGTGAGAGGCTTCAGTTGGAAAATAATTATATCGGCAGGACTGACCACAAATATAAAATTAGAAGGAATTTTAGCAGAAGCGATTGGGGTAAATTTTCATTCATTGGGAAGGGTGTGAAGGAGTGGAACAGTTTACCAGGGGTAGTGTTTGATCGTTTTCCAAAATCTGTACAGATATTCAAGAAGAGAATAAACAGCAACAGAGAAAATAAATGAAGTGTTAGAGGGCATTCGACCGGTGCAGGTTATTGTAAATTTAAAAAAAATGTGTGTGAATAAATTAATTCCATCCAAAGTAGGGGACTGCCTGTAGGGGTGAAGTACAGTGGGGACTTCGAGGGCCCTGGGACCGCTACGGTAGCTGTGAAGGCCCTTCAGGAACTCTGAAAAGTGGTGGCAAAAGGGGCTCTGGTTAAGACGCAGCAGGTCGTTATGCTACTTAGGATCCAGAACGGGTAAAAAAAAAAAAAAAATAGTAAATAAATAAATGCAATGTAAATATTAATGTTATACCAGTTTTATAGTATCATTTGAAGCAATTCCATATACTGTATATCAGTTGACTATATTTGTAAGTAGTACAGGAGATATTATAATTAGAATTTTGTAAACAATATAAATTTATTAAGGATGAGCTGTGTGTTTAATAGAAAACATTGTTAGCGTAAATTGTATAATATTGTATTATAGGAAAAATTTTCTTCTCTTGTTAATTTAATATTTAGTGCTTGACAATAATGTATTTTAGTGTACCATTTGCCACCGAGGTAGACACCTCATTTGCAAATAAAGAGATTTTGATTTGATTTGATTCGATAACAAATACAAACCGTACATTGATTTATCAGATCATAAAAAGAGTTATAGTACTTCCCTGAGACGGAGTAAAATAGTACAAAAAATAGCTATAGAGATATTGATCGGCACAAGTACAGTAAATGCCATCTATATTTCCAAAAAACTTGGGAATGAGAGTATATCTGTTACCCAGTTCAAAGAAGACATTGTTGAACAGTTAACAGGTACCGGTATCAAACATTTTCACATTCCCTCACAAGTACCAAAGAAACAGGTATTACCCCACCGACTGGAGGATGTAGGCCGGCTGGGGAGACGGAGATGCAGTAAATGTTATGAAGAGATCCATCGGGAATCAAGAAGGCAATATGCCATGAGGAAGACTCTACAGTCTAAGTTCAAATGAACAACCTGTGAAAATTTCTTCTGTTTGGACTGTTTCTTCACAGTGCACAGATTTGTAGTGTGATTGTGATTGTAAAACACAGTTTGAATCATATTTCTTCAGAAAGTCTCATCTGTTATGCTTTAAATTCATATGCAAAAAGTGTACCAAATTTGAGGTGTGATTGCGATTGAGACAAAGTTACAAATATTTTTTCTAGAAAGTTCATGTAATTATTTTTGTCCTATGTTTTCAATTTGTCTATAGACCCTGATATGAGACAATGAGTACACTATACAGTACAATATTTTGTTATTTGTACACAAGATACGATCAGAAAAGAATAAATAATGTCATAATTTATTTATTGTGGTTGATATATTACAGTGACGTACAGGCTACGTGGTGCCACATCAGACTCGCAAATGAACAGGCCTAGAATAGATTCATGACGTACTGGCCACCCACTTTCATTTAACATACGTTTACATGTCAAATGTGATGACAGTATGGCACCACGGGGCCTGAGACTTGGAGAGTGCGCGAGAGTCCACAGCGGACTCACGTGGCCCAAATGGCATTAAGCTCTGTGAGTCAACGTTGGTCTCACGTGGCACTCAAGGTGTTAAGCAGGGAGCATCATTCTTCGCTCCAGCAAGCTGGGGTAAGTCTGATAAATTGTGTGAGCAACAATGAGCATCTGAACAACTGTGCATTCTGATAAGCTGATTTCTTATGTTCTTCATAAACTTGAGAGTAAAAGTTTGGGTCTTGCAGCACTTATGTTAAGGCAGGGCTACAGAAATCCTGGGAGCTAGGTCACCACCGTGACTGTGCTTTTACCGTTAGTGCCTAAGTTTTGGCCTCCTAATTTATTCAACTGTTTTCTTCTCCTACCCAACAATCTGCAACAAAAGCCTCGTGACATAACTATATAGCAATATAAATGGTCAGTTTATCACCAGTTATATTGGTTTTATAAATTTACTTATTCAGGACAAATATTTCAGGTTCCCTATGGGAATCAACATATATATCATCTGATGGCTAAGCAGGCATCAATTATTAGTAATGAGACAAAGTGTCTCATAGTGCATTAGTACTGCTGGTGGCTCCAAGTAGCCCACACAGTGGCCTCCACGGTATACACTAGCCATGCGTCTTGGTGGGTGTGCTATTTACCAACTGATGACCCCAACTTAGCACACTGGAGCGAAACGCTGGCAACCAGGAATGAGTTAGCTAGAAAATTTATAATGTCCAATAACGGACCATTCATACATACAAACATACATACATTATCATTATAGACTATTATGCCTTTCAGCGATCACTCTGCAGGCCTCTGAGTTTACTAAACGTCGCAACAATACTATTTTTGTAACTAGTGCTGTGACCTCATTTAGTTCCAAACCTCTTATCATTAAATCATTAGAAACCAAGTCTAACGATAGTCGTCTTGGTCTACCTCTACTTCTTTTACCCTCCATAACAGAGTCCATTATTTTCCTAGGTAACCTATCCTTCATTCGCCTCACATGACCCCACCACCGAAGCCGGTTTATGCGTACAGCTTCTTCCAACGAGTTCATTCCTAAATTAGCCTTTATCTCCTCATTCCGAGTACCCTCCTGCCATTGTTCCCACCTGTTTGTACCAGCATTCATTCTCGCTACTTTCATGTCTGTTACTTCTAACTTATAAGATATCCTGAGTCCACCTGGCTTTCACTCCCATAATGCAAAGTTGGTCTGAAAACAGACCGATGTAAACATAGTTTCGTCTGGGAGCTGACTTCCTCCTTACAGAATACTGTTGATCGCAATTGCGAGCTCACTGCATTAGTTTTACTACACCTTGATTCAATCTCACTTACTATATTACCATCCTGGGAGAACACACAACCTAAATACTTGAAATTATCGCCCTGTTCTAGCTTTGTATCACCAATCTGACATTCAATTCTGTTGAATTTCTTACCTATTGACATCAATTTAGTCTTCGCAAGGCTAATTTTCATACCATTCTCATTGCACCTATTTTCAAGTTCGGCACAATCTGCCATTAAGACTAAGTCGTCAGCATAGGCTAGCATGCTTACTACATTTCCACCTAACTGAATCCCTCCCTGCCATTTTATACCTTTCAGCAGAGGATCCATGTAAACTACGAACAGCAAAGGTGAAAGATTACAGTCTTGTCTAGCCCCTGTAAGTACCATGAACCAAGAACTCATTCTACCGTCAATTCTCACTGAAGCCCAATTGTCAACATAAATGCCTCTGATTGATTTTAATAATCTACCCTTAATTCCATAGTCCCCCAGTATGGCGAACATCTTTTCTCCTGGTACCCTGTCATATGCTTTCTCCAGATCTACGAAACATAAACACAACTAACTATTCCTCTCGTAGCATTTTTTAATTACCTGGCACATACTGAAAATCTGATCCTGACAGCCTCTCTGTGGTCTGAAACCACAATGGTTTTCATCCAACTTCCTCTCAACGACTGATCGCACCCTCCCTTCCAAGATGCTAGTGAATACTTTGCCTGGTATACTAATCAATGAGATACCTCGATAGTTGTTGCAATCCTTCCTGTTCCCTTGCTTATAGATAGGTGCAATTACTGCTTTTGTCCAACACTCCACGCTAATTTTACTACTCTATGAAGCCATTTCATCCCTGCCTTCCCACTATACTTCACCATTTCAGCTCTAATTTCATCTATTCCTGCCGCTTTATGACAATTGAGTTTATTTACCATCCTTTCCACTTCCTCAAGTGTTATTTCACCAACATCATTTTCCTCCTCCCCATGAGCTTGACTGTTCGTAGCACCACCAGGAAGATATCCTTTTACGTTGAGAAGATGTTCAAATATTCCCTCCACCTCTCCAGTGATTCCCTGGGATCTATTACGAGTTCACCAGAATTACTCAAAACACTGTTCATTTCCTTCTTCCCTCCATTCCTAAGATTCTTTATTATTGTCCAGAAAGGTTTCCCTGCTACTTGACTTAGCCTTGCCAAGTTATTACCAAAATCTTCCCACGACTTCTTTTTAGATTCAACAACTATTTGTTTCGCTCTGTTTCTTTCATCTACGTACAAATCCCTGTCTGCCTCGGCCCTTGTTTGGAGCCATTTCTGATAAGCCTTCTTTTTACGTTTACAAGCTGCTCTCACTTCATCATTCCACCAAGATGTTCGCCTTTTCCCATCTTTACACAAAGTTGTTCCTAGGCATTCCCTTGCTGTTTCTACTACAGCATCCCTGTATGCCACCCATTCTCTTTCTATATCTTGAACCTGCTTACAGTCTACTGTTCGAAACTTCTCACTAATCATATCCATGTACTTCTGTCTAATTTCCTCATCCTGGAGATTTTCTACCCTTATTCGTTTGCAGACAGAGTGCACTTTATCTACCCTAGGCCTAGAGATACTTAACTCACTACAGATCAGATAGTGGTCTGTATCATCGAAAAAAATCCGGAAAACTCGTACATTCCTAACAGATTTCCCAAATTCGAAGTCGGTTAAGATATAGTCTATTATGGATCTGGTACCCCTAGCCTCCCATGTGTAGCAGTGAATAGCTTTATGCTTGAAGAATGTATTGGTAAATGCTAAACCCATACTAGCACAGAAGTCCAGCAAACTCTTCCCATTCCTATTAGCTTCCATATCTTACCCACATTTACCAATCACCCTTTCGTATCCTTCAGTTCTATTTCCAACTCTCGTATTGAAATCGCCCATTAGCACTATTCTATCCTTGCTATTGACCCTGACCACAATGTCACTCAATGCTTCATAAAACTTGTCAACTTCATCCTCATCTGCACCCTTACATGGTGAATACACTGAGACAATTCTCGTCCTAATTCCTCCAACTGATAAATCCACCCACTTCATTAGCTCATTTATGTGCCTAACAGAAACTATGTTGTATGCAATGGTATTCCTGATAAACAGCCCCACCCCATACTGTTTTCCCTTTCTAACACCCGTCAAATACACTTTGTAATCTCCTATCTCTTCCTCGTTATCTCCCCTTATCCGAATATCACTTACTCCTAGCACATCCAGATGCATCCTCTTTGCTGACTCAGGCAGTTCTACTTTCGTTCTTCCATAAGCCCCATTAATATTGATAGCTCCCCATCGAATTCCATTTCGTTCGCCAAGTTGTTTCCAAGGAGTCCATCGCCTGTCAAATGGGAGTGGGACTCCGTTACTCCCATAGGTCCGACGCTTGCTTAAAATGTTCTGAGCTCGGCAAATTCATGAAGCAGGATGCTACCCTACTTGCACATAGTCCAAGTGAAGATCTGTCCTCTAACAGGTTATGGACCACCGGTGAATTGTATAGTCCTAGCCGCCTGAGCACAAGGAGGGCCATGATTCAGAATAT
The DNA here is from genome assembly GCF_040414725.1 of Anabrus simplex. Taxonomy (NCBI): domain Eukaryota; kingdom Metazoa; phylum Arthropoda; class Insecta; order Orthoptera; family Tettigoniidae; genus Anabrus; species Anabrus simplex. The sequence goes on along the minus strand of NC_090277.1, from coordinate 13,917,711 downwards.
GTCCGAGATGCCCACTCCCATTCCATAGTAAGTGGTATCCCGACGCTCAGAACCACTTACTAGGCCACTCAGCCGTTGCCCATGGTTCACGAACTAGGATGTGACTACAGTAACCCACACCATGAACCACGGACCATTTATATTGCTATTATAAATTTACTAATTCCAGACAAATATTTCAGGTTCCCTATTCCCGTGCTATCGCTGTGCTGTGTGATGGAAAGTGATGAATCAATGGGAGGCAGATAGCTGGGCGCACCTGCCGGCCAACCGATGAAAGAAACTCACTGTGTATTTGAGTAATTTCTATGTTTGTAGGCCTAAGGCTGCTCGTCCACTGGAAGCAACTATGCATGATTACGAGATGAGGTGACTACAGGCGACTTTGATTCATGCGACTACACGTGACTGGGGCCGTCCAATGCAGGCGACTTCGCGCGGCTTTCAGTTGGCATCTGTACTCTGTATAGGTCAGCGTGTGTTTCCGTAATAGACATCAAGTTATTAAAGGTATTAAATATTATTCTGTGAGAATGGGAGAATTCCATCACCTGCACAATGATCTGGACAAAGACTCCCAGAAGTTCCTTGATTATTATCAGATGTGTCCAGAAACGTTTCACTATATTTTGAATGAAATAGAGCCAAAAAAAAAAAAAACACAAAATGTCAAACTTCAGGGAGACAATAACACCCCTGGAATGTTTAACTGTGACTCTTAAGTGATATGAATAGTTATTAAAAAGTTTTATTTTTTTTTATTTATATTTGTTAAAGAATCAAAATTCCTTAAAAGACCTTCCATGGTTGACTGTCGATGTGTCACCTGTGTGGGACTAGGTCCCAAATTACAACTCTGGATGTGATCCAGTGAGGTGTTAATAAGGCCGCTCCTCTGGAGTACAGACGCCCTGCGCAGCCGCCCCTAACCTGGAGAACAGACGCTGCATAATGGGTTCCAGTGGCATTTTCTCCACTGTGGGAACCATCACACCACCTATTGGGGCTCATCCGCACAAAGCCATTGGCCCCCTTAGGGAGTCAGGTTATTTCCCGCCTCCCAACACTCGGTGTTGGCAGTTTTACAGCTGGGTGCCAGACAAGCAAACCCTCCTCCTTTCTCATTCCGGAGTTGAGACCGGACAACGGCGGAGGAAATATGCAGGAACATCAGCAAAAGTTGCCCTCCAGCAACAACTTGTCTCTATATGGATTAAAGAAGAACTACCAGAACAATGGACAACAGCCCTCATTCACCCACTGCACAAAAAAGGAGAAAAAACCTACCCTAATAACTACAGGGGAATCTCGCTGCTAGACATAACATACAAAATATTTTCAATAATCATCCTTTATAGGATAAGTTTACAACTTGAGAAAGAACTAGGAGAATATCAAGGAGGTTTCAGACCCTGGAGGAGCTGTCCCGATCAGATCATGAGTCTTAAGTTGATAATGGATTATAACAGGAGAAGAAATAGAGATATGCTGATAACATTTGTAGATTTCAAGAAAGCGTATGATTGCATCCATAGAGAATCTCTGTTCAAAATTTTTAAGACACCTTGGACTACACCCCAAATTAATAAACATGACAAAATTGACTCTCACTAACACCAAATCAAAAGTGAAGTTTAGTGGTGACATTTGAGATTAAAACTGGACTACAGCAGGGAGATGGGCTCTCACCACTATTATTTAATTGTGCTCTAGAAATGGTAATGAGGGAATGGTTTAGGAAATGTCCCCCCCCCAAAATACAGATTGGTTGAAAAATCAAAACAAAATGCCTGGATTTCGCTGACGATTTAGCATTACTAGCAGTGGACATAAAAGAAGCAAAAACCCAGATATCAGAACTTCAAAACATTGCAAATAAAATTGGCCTCGAAATATCATTCGAAAAAAACAGAAATTATGCCCCAAAAACCAACACAACTAAAAGAAATTATCATAAATGGTAATAAAATCAAAATAGTAACTCAATTTAAATATCTTGGAGAAATAATAACACATAACCTGAATGAAAAAATCTCAATCCGAACAAGAACAAATAGATTAGCTAAAGCACAAAAATTAAAATATCTATTAATAAATGCAAAAATAAAACACTACAACACAGTTATAAAATAGAGTAAATTAATGTATTATTTGGGTCCACCTTTTCAATACAAAATGTAAATAGTTTAAATTACATAAATGATTAGGGACTAGTTTCGACCTAGTAATAGGTCATCGTCAGCCTAAAGCAAAATTAAAACACAAATAACGAAGAAATTAAACAATGTAAAAACACGTATGGTCTCGTAAAAGTACATACCATGTGAGATATTGTGCAGCACTATGTTAAAAAATAACTCTCTGAAAGAGATTCATAATAAGTCCAGTGCATATTAAAAAGATGTTATAGATAGGAATCCTTGATTTGCTGGAATATGCTGGCTCCTTTAAGATGCAGGTATCCAATTGAAGAACCACTGAGCCGACGTTACGTCGTTTATTTATGAATGAAGTTCAGTGCGCCGTATAGCATTAAAAAGTCCAGTGCGCACTAAAAAGATTCTTGAGTTGCTGGATAAGGAGATTATAATATGCTGGCTCCTTTAAGATGCAGGTATCCAATTGAAGAACCACTGAGCCGAAGTTACGTCGTTTATTTACGAATGAAGTTCAGTGCGCCGTATAGCATTAAAAAGTCCAGTGCGCACTAAAAACAATTTAAGTAAATACACCCACCTAAGTGCTTTGGAAATACAAGATTTTACGTCTATCCTGAAATTGGTTTTAAATAATAACTATTTCACTTTCGACGGTATTATCTATCAGCAGGATGGTTTGGCCACGGGATTGCCGGCTTCGGGCATCTTAGCTGAAATCTACTTTGATTTTTTAGAACATACTAAAATTGATAATAATAATAACTTCAATAATATTCTTTTTTGGGCTAGATATGTGGATGATACTTTAGTAATCCTGGATGAAAGCACAACAGACGCTGCTTCCACTCTTGTCAACCTTAATAATATTGACCAGCACATAAAATTTACGCTCGAATCTGAATCTGAACAAAGAATTAATTTTTTAGACTTAACCATCATTAGGCAACTATATTCCTTAAAATTCAATATCTTCAGAAAGCCTACCCAAACATCTTACACTATTCGTCAAGATTCTTCTCATCCACAAATCCATAAAAGAGCAGCTTATAATAGTATGGTTCATCGAGCCTATACTGTCCCAATGACCGAAAGTGATCTTAAAAAAGAATTGAACAATATCCGTATGATTGCTACACTCAATGGATACAATAGTTCTTTCATTGCAGGTATTATCAATAAATACAAACATCGTCCTATAACCACTCTAAAAAAAAGAAGAAAAAAAGTTTCTTTTTTTTCTACCTTTGCATTCGATAAAGATATTTATAAGGTCACTAACGTTTTTAAAAAACATGGTGTTAAAATCTCCTTCAGAACCAACAATAATAACGCTGAAGTCTTACAACTCATCATCTGTTAACAGAACTGATTGTTTTTCAAAATCCGGTGTATATAGGGTAAAATGCAACAGCTGCAATTTTACTTATATTGGACAAACAGGAAGAAGCTTTAAAATACGATACTTGGAACATGTTCATGCCCTAAAACACAATAAATTTTCTGCAGTTGGTCAACACATGAATGATTATAATCATAAATTTACAGATATTAAACATGATATGGTAATTCTCAAAATTATGAATAAAGGACCCCTCCTTAACATAACAGAGAATTGCTTTATAAATCTAGACAAATATTTTAATCCAAACTTCAATCTTAATGACATTTCCGAAAAATCGAACATTCTTTTTGACCTGCTCATTCAGCTTTTCAGACAACCAAAATCTCATTTTAAAGGTCTGATTTTTCATTCTATTTATAGTACTTTTCTTAAACAATGTTCCATATTCCCACATCCCTCAGCCCCACCTTAAAATCCTCTCCCCCTCCCCCTTTTCTTCTCCTTCCGTTCTTTTACTCCCTTCACCTCCTCAAGATTTCCTTTCTAACCTCACCTACCCCCATTTCTCTCTTCAGCTTATTACAACACGCATAAATTCCCTTATGACATATTTTATTTAAATATTTTCTTCCACCTGTCCCATTTCCTTTCTTTCTTTCCTTGCTGTCATTTATTCAGAGTCAAATATATGGGCCGCATTGAACTGCGAATTTCTATCCACCTTTATTTAACTCCATATATGTTAATCCTCCTCGCGTAACATCCATCGTCCTTCAAGATTCTAGAAACAGAAGAGCTTTCTTCTAACATCTTACTTCGCATCGACATTTATTTCAAGTTTATAAACATCTTGAGAAGACAATGTTACGGTACTGTAATTTTAATTGATCTCTGAATGAACAGCAGCATCGCTTGAAAACCAACCTTTTTTGATTTCCATGACCAAAACTTAAGTATTACTTTTACAACTTGTTACTTTTATACGGCGCATGGGACCTTTTTATGGATCTCTATTTTTTAACATAATGTAGCGCATCTCTGGATTCTTAAGGCTCCACGCGCAACAATTACCTTCCTTCAAGTTCCAAAAAACTGAAGAGCCTTTCCAGCATCCATGTGTTTTTACGTCTATGAATATCTTAAAAAACGGCGTAACTTCATCTCAGTTGTTCTTCGAATATACAGCAGCAAATTTAAGAAGCCAGCATATGTTGAATTCCTTGACTAACTGAAAAATTTACATCCCTATAAATTTTTTAATGCTATATGGAGCACTGGTCTTTAATCATAAATAAACGACGTGACTTCGGCTCAGTGGTTCTTCAACTGGATACCAGTATCTTAAAGGAGCCAGCATATTATAATCTCCTTATCCAGCAACTCAAGAATCTTTTTAGTGAGCACTGGACTTTTTAATGCTATACGGCGCACTGAACTTCATTCATAAATAAACGACGTAACGTCGGCTCAGTGGTTCTTCAATTGGATACCTGCATCTTAAAGGAGCCAGCATATTCCAGCAACTCAAGGATTCCTATCTATAACATCTTTTTAATATGCACTGGACTTATTATGAATCTCTTTCAGAGAGTTATTTTTTAACATAGTGCTGCACAATATCTCACATGGTATGTACTTTTACGAGACCGTACGTGTTTTTACATTGTTTAATTTCTTCGTTATTTGTGTTTTAATTTTGCTTTAGGCTGACGATGACCTATTACTAGGTCGAAACTAGTCCCTAATCATTTATGTAATTTAAACTATTTACATTTTGTATTGAAAAGGTGGACCCAAATAATACATTAATTTACTCTATTGTAATCACAGTTCAATACGGATCTATCATTATGAAACTTACTTCATTTAAACACAGTTATAAAACCGGAAGCTACATATGCAGCACAAACACTTTTTCACCTGAATAAACAATCAAAAACTGACAGACTTCAGAAAATTGAAAGGAGGATTGGAAGAACCTGCATCAACAAAAAATACCAGAAAGATGGACAGTGGCGGTTAATACTTAAAGTCGTGTACAAAGAGCTAGAACCCATGACAGATACTATGCGTATGAGAAAACTGGGATTCTTTGGACATATCATGAGGATGCAGGATTCGAGACTTCTGAAACAACTAGCAAAACACAATCTCGTCTCAAAAAATACCACAACAGGATGTAAATGGATCAGAGAAATAAGAGAGGATCTGAAGGAAATAGGCCTTACAACAGAAGACACCACAAATAAGATAAAATTGAATACAAAACTCAACGCATATTTTCAACTGAGGAAAGGGCACAAAGATCGGAGCGTCTGAAGAAGAACTGGGAGGACCGCAAAGCCCAAACAATCCCTTCAGAGACACCTGAACGACGGACTGACTAAAGTGATCCTATGTGGTCATAAAAGAAGAAGAAAGAATCAAAATATTGAATTAAGTATGCATTTTAATTTATCAGTGTAACATACAAAAACGAGAGAAAAGCACACAATCCATAAGAAAAAAGTAAAAAGGGTTAAACAGAAATTAAAAACCTTTAAACCTAATTTGAAAGGTCTCTAAATGTTGTTTTCAATCATACTCAGTTAGGTACTGTTTCTATTTAACATACATACATAATCATTATAGACTGTTATGCCTTTCAGCGTTCAGTCTGCAAACCTCTGTGAATTTACTAAACGTCGCCACAATCCTCGATTTGCAACTAGTGTTGTGGCCTCATTTAGTTCTACACCTCTTATCTTTAAATCGTTAGAAACCGAGTCTAACGATCGTCATCTTGGTCTACCTCTACTTCTCTTACCCTCCATAACAGAGTCCATTATTCTTCTAGGTAACCTATCCTCCTCCATTCGCCTCACATGACCCCACCACCGAAGCCGGTTTATGCGTACAGCTTCTTTCATCGAGTTCATTCCTAAATTAGCCTTTATCTCCTCATTCTGAGTACCCTCCTGCCATTGATCCCACCTGTTTGTACCAGCAATAATACTTGCTACTTTCATGTCTGTTTCTTCTAACTTATGAAGAAGATATCCTGAGTCCACCCAGCTTTCGCTCCCGTAAAGCAAAGTTGGTCTGAAAACAAACCGATGTAAAGATAGTTTCGCCTGGGAGCTGACTTCCTTCTTACAGAATACTGTTGATTGCAACTGTGAGCTCACTGCATTAGCTTTACAACTCCTTGATTCAATCTCACTATATTACCATCCTGGAAGAACACACAACCTATATACTTGAAATTATCGACCTGTTCTAGCTTTGTATCACCAATCTGACATTCAATTCTGTTGAATTTCTTACCTACTGACATCAATTTAGTCTTCGAGAGGCTAATTTTCATACCATTTTCCATTTAAATGTGCTTTTTTTCATTTCCTTTTCATTTTATATTAAAACAGGAACTGAATATGTTCCCCTATTGAAATTATAAAATTTATATATTATAAATAATAATATAGTTATTTGTTTTATGTACCGCTAACTACATTTTTATGGTTTTTGGAGACGCCGAGGTACAGGAATTTTGTCCTGCATGAGTTCTTTCACGTGGAAATAAATCTACCAACACGAGGCTGACGTATTTGAGCACCTTGAAATACCACAGGACTGAGCCAGGATAGACCTGTCAAGTTGGGCTCAGAAGAAAAGCACTCTACCGTCTGAGCTACTCAGTCTGGCATATAATATATAAATACATGAAAATCCACAGCCTGTTTCCAGTCATTCGACCAGGTCCAGATGGAATGAATGGAGCCCCCTTCTAGCGGCGAGGATAGGAATTGTGCCGGCTGCTGAAGTCTGTCGCACTCCTTTGGGGCAATGATTAATGACTGACAGATGAAATGAAATGATATTGGAGTGTTGCTGGAATTAAAGATGACAGGGAAAAACCGCAGTACCCGGAGAAAAACCTACCCGCCCCCACTTTGTCCAGCACAAATCTCACATGGAGTGATCGGGATTTGAACCACGGAACACAGCGGTGAAAGGCCAGCTCGCTGCCGCCTGAGACATGGAGGCTTCTATATATATAAATAAATAATAAGATTACTTACCATTATCAACACCCACTTCCTCTGCAACCTTCGACCATAGTTTGCGTTGTATATCTCGAGAATGATAGCATTTATCTTTCATATTTCATGGTAGTGTTCTTTCCCAAATCTCACTTATTAACTTTTCACTATCTACATCCATGACAAACACAGTAGTGATAAAAAAACATTGCACACGACGACGACAGACAACCGGATGATTGCAGGAACTGTGGAGTACAGGCGACTACGCGCGGCAAATCCCATCTGAGTGGGATCTGTCGCTTGTCGTCGCCTATAATCGCTGCTCGAGGTCGCTTGCAGTGGACGCGGTTCCGTTACAATCTTCGGTTTGGGATCAGTCACGCTAGTAAACACGTAGTCGCCTGATCTCGTAATCGCGCATAGTCGCTTCCAGTGGACAAGCAGCCTAATACTTTCTTTATGAGAGGATAATACTCAAACGGGTTCACTAAATTACATTTGTTCTTTAGTGGGGTGTTAATTTATAAGTGACTGAAGGATCGCTGACCCATGATTTAGTTATAGGGGTTTAAAGTTTTATTCTTGCCTTTTCTCGACACCCAAACGTTCATACGCAATATTAATTTTTCTTCTATAGCTTATACAGGGTGTTTCAAAAAGAATATACGTATTACAAAGTATTATTTTGTCCAAACTATCGATCGCTGTGCCTCAGCTCGGCTATTGGAGTAACGAATACATAGTTTAGTTTATATTAATAGCCGCTAGATGTCAATTGCCTTTGTTCTGCTTGGTAACCGTCATATGTTTAAAATGGCTACTCCGCAGCAGAAATAATTTTGTGTTCTCGAGTTTGCGAAGCGCAATTCCATGATTACAGTGAAAAGACGTTTCAGCTTAAGGTACCAAATTGATCCTCTGAATGGGTGGAACATTCGCAGATGGTATCGACAGTTTGTAGATACAGGATGTGTATGCAAAGGAAAGAGTCTTGGCCGCCTTTGTGTTCCTGAAGAAAATGTTGCACGAACTGAAACTGCTTTCCAATGTAGTCCTTCAAAATAAACTCGTCGTGCCAGTCGGGAGTTACATCTGTCTACAACAACAAATTGGCGTGTTTTGAGACATCAGTTGGTTATGAAGCCGTACAAGTTACAGCTGTTACAAGCTCCGCGTCCTGATGACAAACGCAAACGTGTGGCATTTTGTAAGGATATTCTTGATGCTATTGACAATGATAATACTTTTGCACAACGTATTGTGTTCAGTGATGAAGCGACTTTCCATGTTAGTGGTCAGGTGCACAAACACAATGTTTGAATTTGGGGTTACAGAACCCAGATGCAGTCATTGAATATGTACGAGATTCGCCCACAGTCAATGTGTTTTGTGCGATATCCCGATCATCTGGTTACGGCCCATTCTTCTTTGATGGAAACACGGTTTCGTAATCTATAATCTTACACGGTTAACGGTCGTTTCCGAGGCATACAATAATAAAGTTTTATTATGAATCCACCTGTTCAATACATTATACTGCACGAAGACAACTTCATTTTTCAACAAGACCCCATCACTGGAGTCTCCAAGTGTGTGAATATCTGAATTAAACTCTACTGAACCGTTGGATTGGTTGTCAAGGAGCTGGTGACTTAGCATGTCTCAGCTGGGCTCCACCCTGTGACTTCTTCCTGTGGGGTTTCGTTAGGGACAACATTTATGTACCACTAACTCCCAGCCATAACATCACTGACAAAGGACATGCTTGCCCGAGTATGGGAGGAATTTTTTTTTTTGCTAGGGGCTTTACGTCACACCGACACAGATAGGTCTTATGGCGACGATGGGATAGGAAAGGCCTAGGAGTTGGAAGGAAGCGGCCGTGGCCTTAATTAAGGTACAGCCCCAGCATTTGCCTGGTGTGAAAATGGGAAACCACGGAAAACCATCTTCAGGGCTGCCGATAGTGGGATTCGAACCTACTATCTCCCGGATGCAAGCTCACAGCCGCGCGCCTCTACGCGCACGGCCAACTCGCCCGGTATGGGAGGAATTTGTGTATCAATGTGATACTGTTCGTGTCACTGATGGAGGATATATTGAACACACATAATCTGAACCTGAGAGGTTCGTAAATATGTGTATAAATTTCATATTTGTATGTCTTACAGTTTAATAAATATATGCATTCGAAATACGTATATTCTTTTTGAAACACCCTGTATAATGCGGCCTTGATTTTTATTTAAAACAGAAATAATATTAACATCAAAGAAGAAATTGCCCATACTTACGAAGATCCCTGCATTATCTAACCTTATTCTCTTGTTCAACGAGTTCGATAAATCGTACGTATTGAAATAATAACATTAAGTTATTTATTAGACCACCTAATCAATACAAAATCGTCTTGGATGATTTACATAAATTTGTTAGCTAATAGTGGTACATGTTTCGCCTTCCCTGAAGGCATCATCAGCCATAGTCTTAACCTTAAATTAAAAATAAGCGTCTAAATAACATGTATTAATGAAATGAATTTTAAAAATCTTGAAGAGATTTGAAGTAAAATAACATTAAAAATAACAATGATGGTTTGAAAATACAATGTGATGAGATACAATAGTGGAAGTATTAACAAAATTAACATTAGAAGGCTGCTAAAATAAGTACAATGGATAAAACAACAGATTGTTATACAACAATTAGTAAGATTGCATAAAAGTAAAGTTGATAGTCATGGCGGTTATAATTAGACGATGGCGAAAAATCTTATATAATCAAAGTAAAGAGGAGAGAATAAAAGTCAAAGTTAGTCGAGAGATCAAAAGTTCATCATGATCTTGAAGATAAAAGACGAAAGTCAGATGCATATGGTGAAGTTGTAGAACACGTTGAGGATATGAAGTAGGTGAATAGAAGTTGAAGAACAGTTTCAAATAGGATTACTATGGACCATCTCAAAATTTGAAGTGATGTTCAAATGTTGTAAATTGTGAGTTTGCAGATATTCTAGTTGAAAAAGCATATAAAAGTGGAATCTGTAAATGGAAGCAAGAAACGTAGAGTTAATTGTGTGAAAAGATATTTGAAAAATATTGAAGTAGAATCGTATGCACTTACCATTTGACGATGACAAAGATAGCTTGTAATATTATGAGTTAGAAGAATTTGCAACCGTAGACTTCTTGCTACGTGTGTTATAACTGAAGTTTTGTGCTGGAGGGGGATCTGTTTGCGTTGACGTAAATATTGGAGGGGGGCTGCTATTGGTGGGAGGGAAGGAAGAGAGTGTATTACTGCGCGTGTTGTAACGGTGTAAGGCTATTGGAGGGAGCGATGTTCCGGTGGGTGTGGCTATGGGTTTATTGGTTGTATTTGAATTAGAGGTACTAGCGGCGGGGGGAAGGGAGGGGGGTATATTAGCTGTAGGGGAGGTGGGAACTCTAACTGATGTGAGGTTGAAGATTTTTAAGAATTTGTTGGTGAGGGAAGTTGATTCTCGTAATAAAATAAGAATCTGTTCATACAAGGGGCTTTTTTTATCAATAGTGTCATTTAGATTTTTATCTTTATTAAAATGTTGGTCGAGGAAAATAAATAAGTTTTCATATTCTGTCATGAGTTTGCTTTTATCGACTCTTTTTAGGATATGGAGGTCTTGTTCTATTGTGGTGAATTTATGCCCGGTGTCCCTCATATGGTTGGCCATTGCGGAGAATTTGTTGTGTCTTTGGGCATTGTAATGCTCGGCATATCTGGTAGAGAAGCTGCGGCCAGTTTGGCCATTCTTATGTTGGCCAAACTGGCCGCAGCTTCTCTACCAGATATGCCGAGCATTACAATGCCCAAAGACACAACAAATTCTCCGCAATGGCCAACCATATGAGGGACACCGGGCATAAATTCACCACAATAGAACAAGACCTCCATATCCTAAAAAGAGTCGATAAAAGCAAACTCATGACAGAATATGAAAACTTATTTATTTTCCTCGACCAACATTTTAATAAAGATAAAAATCTAAATGACACTATTGATAAAAAAAGCCCCTTGTATGAACAGATTCTTATTTTATTACGAGAATCAACTTCCCTCACCAACAAATTCTTAAAAATCTTCAACCTCACATCAATTAGAGTTCCCACCTCCCCTACAGCTAATATACCCCCCTCCCTTCCCCCCGCCGCTAGTACCTCTAATTCAAATACAACCAATAAACCCATAGCCACACCCACCGGAACATCGCTCCCTCCAATAGCCTTACACCGTTACAACACGCGCAGTAATACACTCTCTTCCTTCCCTCCCACCAATAGCAGCCCCCCTCCAATATTTACGTCAACGCAAACAGATCCCCCTCCAGCACAAAACTTCAGTTATAACACACGTAGCAAGAAGTCTACGGTTGCAAATTCTTCTAACTCATAATATTACAAGCTATCTTTGTCATCGTCAAATGGTAAGTGCATACGATTCTACTTCAATATTTTTCAAATATCTTTTCACACAATTAACTCTACGTTTCTTGCTTCCATTTACAGATTCCACTTTTATATGCTTTTTCAACTAGAATATCTGCAAACTCACAATTTACAACATTTGAACATCACTTCAAATTTTGAGATGGTCCATAGTGATCCTATTTGAAACTGTTCTTCAACTTCTATTCACCTACTTCATATCCTCAACGTGTTCTACAACTTCACCATATGCATCTGACTTTCGTCTTTTATCTTCAAGATCATGATGAACTTTTGATCTCTCGACTAACTTTGACTTTTATTCTCTCCTCTTTACTTTGATTATATAAGATTTTTCGCCATCGTCTAATTATAACCGCCATGACTATCAACTTTACTTTTATGCAATCTTACTAATTGTTGTATAACAATCTGTTGTTTTATCCATTGTACTTATTTTAGCAGCCTTCTAATGTTAATTTTGTTAATACTTCCACTATTGTATCTCATCACATTGTATTTTCAAACCATCATTGTTATTTTTAATGTTATTTTACTTCAAATCTCTTCAAGATTTTTAAAATTCATTTCATTAATACATGTTATTTAGACGCTTATTTTTAATTTAAGGTTAAGACTATGGCTGATGATGCCTTCAGGGAAGGCGAAACATGTACCACTATTAGCTAACAAATTTATGTAAATCATCCAAGACGATTTTGTATTGATTAGGTGGTCTAATAAATAACTTAATGTTATTATTTCAATCTAATATCATCAATACGGACCAAAAATGATATTTATTACATGTAATAAAATCGTACGTAGTCAAGGAGTTCTGTATTATTACACACCCTTTGCAATAGTCCAGCAAACCAAACTGAAAATTAAACATATAAACAGGAAGATTATATTCAGCTCGAAAAAGAAGGTGCCAAAGAAAGAATTTTAGGCGATCGGGATTTGTCGTGCCCTGTCATATGGTAAGCTTGATAATTATAGTCGGATAAACCACACCCAATAAATCAAGGTAAAGGTTACTGGAAGATGTTTTCAGTGCGTTGTTTAGGCCGAGCATCTTTGCTAACAACAGTTGGTGGAGATATCAATCCAATGTTTGCATAAATTTCACTACTGTTGCAAATTTATCTTAAACAATGTATCTGTAGCATAAAACAAATCATTGTATGCTACACTGGGGGAGATAGTATAGGAAATTTGATATATCATTCAATAACAGCAAAAACAATGCTGGATCCTTCTTTACCTCCAAAACATTAACAACTGAACACAACAGGTGATGATGTAAATTCAGTAGTCATGCTCCTAGCAACCCAGCAAAACTATAAGTACCTTTTGCCATGATGAATCTGAGACCAGATAAACAAAAAAAGAAGGACCTGCATTGTGTCCAAAGTTTCCCAATTTGATGGTACCTCTTAACAGTAGGGAATTCTGCAAAACCTCAGTGTTTTAAAAACACGTGACAAGAACTTTTGGATCACGATAAAATTGTTTGATAACTGTGTTGGCAGGATTTAGACATGCCCAATTGTGCTTTGGACCTTTAGCGAGTATAGCTTTTCATCCTTATACAAGGTTATGTTGGAGAGATTGATTAAAAGAGGATGGAATTGAGCCAAAAGATCAGTATATTCCCGATTTCTAGTCTGACTGGAGAGCCTCCAGAACTAGCTTTGTCTAAAAGTATACCGAGTTTTTCGTCTAGTGTGGATTGTTTTGTGGCTAGTATATCAGATAACTTAGCAAAGGTTTGTTCTTGAAATAAGTTCCATTGGGCTTCAGTAAGTAAAGCAGTAGCTCCGAGGTGATTGAGGAAAGATTTTTTTCGGTATAAATATTTAAGTTCATTTCTTAACCAAAGTTTGTTAATCTTAAGGTAAACATTATGTCGATGAGAGGGTAAGAAATTTGGTTTCAATGCATTTTTTAAAAAAAATTGGGGTAAGATGCAATTTTCCCTTCTTGGAATTAGGAAGAAACTTGTGATTTCTTTTGTATGGAGTGTGCTACTGTATGGCTGTGAATCTTGTTTGAAGATTAGTTGAAGGTAACTGGTGCAAAATTACGCACGAAAAGTAACTGCTTGTGGGCGGATGTCCAGTGCACCCTCCTGACACATCATATCATATCTGAGAAATATGACTAGAATTTTCCCCTGCAAATTGCATGAGCAAACTGTGATCAATGGACCAAGAGATTGGATGCAATTATAAATCACACCGTCGCATAAAAAAATTTCTATATACAATCTTTTAAATGTACATCTCCTTGCGTTGTCAACTCTTTGTAACTATACATAAAATTAATTATAACACCAAGTTCCAGATAAAATTTCCTTTTTAAGTATATCTTATTCAGCTGTTAAAGACGAACAACTAGCCTTGAAGAGGTATAAAAACATTTTGTCATGAACGACATTTACAATACTATACTAACAGCTGGTTTCATTCTAGAGTATTTTGGTAAAGTGTAAGTAGGTAGAAGACCATTTTCAGTGACCAATTTTTATAGAAAACAGTTCCTCATAAAATGTAATCAATGAACCATCATTAATGCTCAGATTTTATGGTTGTTAGATTAAAAGATTTAATGACATATCTTGTATGGATTCACTGAATTAGCTTAACTTAATAGTGTCATTAGTTTTGGTCCTAAATTTAAATATAATATCTAACACTGTGGTAAACTTGAGGCCGTGAATTGACAGATGAGATTTCATTGAAAATGCGCTATTTTCAGGTGGATAATCGTGGATCCGGAAAGATCTCGAATCAAATGAACCTCGGGCACTGAGTTCACGAGCGAGGAGTTAAAGAGGAATTCTAGAAAAGTCATTAAAAAATTTTTAAATGACTTTTCTAGAACAGCATAAGGAGTGATTTAGTCTCTGTTTTTCAACTACATAAGTTTTACAGTATATACGCAATTGTAAATAACAAAGCTTATTTTAGAAGGTTCTGTTTATGTACATACATATGTTATAAATATTTTAATGTAATCAAAATGTCCTGCAACAATCTCCTAAGCTGATGATGGCAAATAAAGTTGCCGAAACCAGTACCAAAAATAACAAAAATGTGATGTTTTAATAATTTCACTATTGTCGATTCCAAACTCCCAGAAGAACAATTCGGTTTTAGAAGAGGGAGGAACACGATTCAGGCCATCAAGTGTCTACTAGATGATACTGAAGCAGGTACAACTAGAGCGGGAGGCAAGCTGTATACCATTTTCGTCGACTTCTCCAAAGCCTTCGACTCTATCAGCCGAAATATTATAATAGAGTAACTAGACAGATTAATGAGAAGCAATGCAAGTCTCAAACGACTAATTCAGAACATACTGGCCTCAAACTGCATAGACATTAGTGATGGAATAGCGAAGTCCAACCCAATTCAACAAACCACCGGTGTACTACAAGGGGATCCACTAAGCCCACTACTATTTATAATTGCCACGGCGGACATTACAGAAGTAATCCCTGAAGAAACAAGCATATATATGTATGCAGACAATATCGTGATTGCCTCGAGGTCCAGCGAGAAACTGCAAGAGACACTTGACACGCTGGTGAAATGGACAGAAGAGAATGAATTTCAGTTAAATGAGGAAAAGACAGTAACAATGACATTTAGGAAAGGAGGTAAAGCATCAGCGTTTCATATACATGGGAGACCTCTAAAGAATGTATCGAACTTCAAGTATTTGGGGGTCACACTACAAACTAGAGGTAATGTTTTCTCTACCCACATCAATGACAGGACAAATGCAGCAATCAGAGCCATCAACGACATACAGAATTTGAATAAGTTATCTATCAAAACAGCCCTGAAATTATTTGACCTCAAAGTGTCACCAGTGATCACCTATGGATTAGAAATTGTATGGCCGCATCTAAAAATGAAACAGTTTGAGCAATTAGAAAAAGTGAAAGCTACGTTTCTGAAAAAGGCACTATGTGTCTCGAAGTATACGCCTTCAAGGCTTGTATATGAGTTAACTCGCGAACCTTTCTATGTAGAAGATGTCCGTTGTCACCTACCGCTACCAACTACACCAACATATCTACAGTTCATAGAGAAATTACGAGCAAAGAAGAGAGACATATGGAGCGAATTTTACTTGACGGACGCAATGGTTTACAAAGACTGGCAAGCAGGAGGATATGAGCTCAGACACTTGATCACACGCTTTGCAATACACGGATTTCATTATAAGCTGTGTAAAACAAAGAAATTCCATCAACCAGACACGGACTGTGTATGTGAACGTTGTGGTAAGAGCTGTGAACGATATCGTGCCATGATTTGTACTTGTCGGTGCGAATCGATGATAGCCTTCTGCAGAGATGACTAATGTTGTGTATTAATGTAAATATCTTTTGGCCATTGGCTGCAATAAAATATTATTATAATTTCATTATTTTGTAGTATTGAACAGTTGGAAAACCCTACCTTTATCTTTGATTGTAAATTTTGTTTCAATACGGACCAAAAATGAAATTTTTGACAATGGGGTTGTCAGATATACGAACATACATATTGTTATGAATGAACACCCAATAAATGTGCACGTACATGTGCTCTCTCTCTTAAGTTCAACCATGAATGCCTACACTATTTAGAAGTTTCTCACAGCACGACTCTTTATCTGAATAATGCTACAAGCTTGCCTTACTTCCACTTCTCAAGTCCAGTCACCCCACGCAGCAACTGCGGGGGTCAGAAAAGAACAAGAGTTGATCAAGGGAGGTTGGATAGGATAGATCAAAGTGAGGAGCCTGGCAAGTAAGTGGAAGGTCTCCGTGATCACCAACCCACACTCCCAAGTTACGAGCCCCTTGGGCCCCTTCTAGTCGCCTTTTACGACGAGCAGGGGATACCGTGGGTCTTATTCTACTGCCCCCACCTACAGGGGGATACATGTTTTAGAGGTGGTGGTGGCGGCGATTATTGTTTTAGGAGGAAGTACAACTCGGCAAGCATACTCTATTAACACGTTCACTGCGTATTAACACAGCATGACATACTCGCCAACCTGGGCAAAATATTTGTGTGGGACTCTTTAAAAGTTGTAATTATTGAAGTTTTGTACGTTGGTAAGACACGTTCGATCCCACTCACGCACGTGGTGCGTGACCCGCACAGTGGTTGAAATCGAGAAGTAATACTGGTCACCAGACGGATCACGCGTCACGCGCGTTGGTAGATTACTGTGCATTATTTAACCCGGATAGCAAACAAATGCATAAAGTATGTTGCAGACATACATATATATATTCATATTTACACTTCTCTATTACAGTATTTGACAAACAAAAGTGAAATAATTTGGCTAATTTTGTGGGTCTCGTGATGTTGAAAGAACCACATTGTCGGCCATCTGAAAATATATATAAATAAAATGATAACATAAGCATCACGATGCAATAAAAAATGATTACTGCACGGTCTTTCAAGTTACTTATAAATGTGATGCAGGAATAAATGACAATTAGAAGTTCTTTCGTTTTATACACATTTATGATGCAAGAATAAACGACAATTACAAGTTTAGTTCTTTTACTGAACATATTACAGTAGTGGAATTTATTTATTTCAAAAGCGGAATCACTCATAATTCTCTCGAAGAATTAATAACCAGAAAATGCAGTGTCTTACCTTGCATTGAAGTGGTCTTGCTGCTCGAAGATCCCATAAATTAATGACGTATGACGACAACTCTGGAGAGGAAATGCGTGGGAAATGGAATACGCATGCGCAAATATGGCTATGGATGAATCTGCTAGTAGACTGGACTTACAAGATGTGCAGGATGACAATAAGAGCCTTTCTTACCATGCGGGAAACCTGTGATTCACATTTCCTAACAACCGTCCCATCGTGCTCCGCACGTGCTTATAAAGTAGTGTCGCGCCCAGTGCGTGATCCGCACTGAACGTGTTAACAGTAATAAGTTAAAAAACATTTTTTTTGCTATGGGCTTTACATCGCACCGACACAGATAGGTCTTATGGCGATGATGGGATAGGAAAGGCCTAGGAGTTGGAAGGAAGCGGCCGTGACCTTAATTAAGGTACAGCCCCAGCATTTGCCTGGTGTGAAAATGGGAAACCACGGAAAACCATGTTCAGGGCTGCCGATAGTGGGATTCAATAAGTTAAAAATGGAAAGGATCAGACAATTATAGAATTTTCACTAATACTGTATGTCCTACTTGCATTATGTAGATAAGAATGAAATGCTTATAAATAGTAGGAACTGTGTTTTCCTTCAAAACAACTTTATTCGTGGACCGATCAAATAATTCCGGTTTGATATCTGCTGAACATACTCTGGTGTAAGGAGTAGGCATGCAATTTTCCCCTCTTGGATTAGGAAGAAATTTGTGATTTCTTTTGTATGGAGTGTGCTATTGTATGGCTGTGAATCTCGGGCAATCAGAGATCAGGATTGGAAACGACTGAAAGCATTTGATATGTGGGTCTGAAGATCAATGCTCAGCATTAAATGGATTGAAAAGAGAACAAAAAAAAGCTTTCTAGAAGAAATTCAAGGGAAGAAAGAACTGATTTCAATGATACAAAGAAGAAAAGATAAATTCACCGGCCACATCTTGCGACACAACACCTTTCTTACCAATCTGCTGGAAGGAAAAATCACGGGGAAGAAAGGCAGAGGACAACTGAGGAAAAAAATTCCTTCAAGACTTAGCACAAAGTCTCCATTATGGTTATTATGAAATGAAACGAGGAGCTCAGAAAGGAAAGAATGGCATTGCCTTTAAACACTGATGATGAATGGCCTTAAGACACTCTGCTCTCCATTCTTCACTTACAGGATACCCGAGCAAAAATTGACAAGAAACAAAGTGATTCTATCCTAAAAATTCTTACGAAATGTGGATAAAGCTTCTGAGACTCTAAAATACTAGCACAATAACAATGGAGGAAATATAATATAGTGTACTACATATTATATGCCAGACTTAGGGCCTTTACAATGGCGAATATTATAATAGAGGTTTAAACTATTGGTTCAGTTTAAACTTTGGTTTATCTGTTAGTCGTGTATTATAAAACTTAAGATTAAGTTTAACTAGAGATTAATTTTACTGCCACTCATCTACCGTTTAAACTGAAGTTTAAGAAAACATAACCTTACAACATGCCAGAACAAATGGATCTCAAAGATATTTTTGAGGTGTTTGAAGAAATACTAAGAGATGACGAAGAAGTGGTTCAAATTATTGAACGACCACGGGCACTACGAGTTTTCCGAGCAAGGGGATGTCACTTTCTTATATGGAATGAAAAATAGTTTTTAAATAGGTTGAGGCTTACAAAACAGACTGTCATAACCCTATTTCAGCAAATTGGTGCTAGAATAAAACATGCAACGAAAAGGTAAGAATGTACAAATGACTTTTTTAACTGTTTGAATGTCAAAAGTGTAAATTTTAGAAAATAAATTAACTTCCTTCTATTTCAGAAATCATGCTGTAGAAACCCTCAGTCAGCTACTAATAGCATTGCGGTTTTATGCCTCCGGTAGTATGTTTAATGGCAGATTTCGGAAGAATTCATAAGGCCACTGTTTCACGAACTATATAAATATTTCTGTACTAATTGCACAATCAATTCTATTTCCTTCCAAGTAAAATTAGGAAAACGGTTTTTGCTTTTCTCCGCCATTTTACCTACAAGAAGTAAACAAAACATTATCGATAGTCATCTTTTCTCGCAAGTCACTGCTGCCAAGATCGTATATTTCCTTCTTCACCTCAGTTTAACTTAGGCTGGCCATTATAAGGCTCAACATCGGTTTAAACTCAAGTTACAGTTTAACTCAATCTTCAGTTTAAACCCTCATAATACCAGCCCTAAGACTCTTACCTGTAAAATGTCATTCCAGAATATTTTTGGTTTTTCCAATTTGTGCAACCGTACGCACAACACAGCATTATAAAAGCTAAAACACCAACTCAATATTAGTATCTCTTTTACGTTTTGGTGTCGTACATTATTCACGTCTCAAAATTCCCACAATTGCAATTTGCGTTCACCGTATTCACTTCAATAACCTGTGATGGATTTGACTGTCAAAAAGTTTAAGAAAACTTCTAGCACCTATAAATGACTATGCCCCCCTCTATATTGCACTGTCATTGGGCTTCACTCTCAACAGCTCAAATGCATCTCCCTGTATTCTTTTCTCCCTGCTGAAATATCAGCAAACCAATATAGCAAAATGTTGTAAAATGCTGTTAAAATTTCACAGTTTGTGTGCGTCTTATTAGATAATAATAATAATAATAATAATAATAATAATAATAATAATAACAATAATACCAAAAACAAGAAAATGTAGAGAGATTCATGAGGAAGTAAGTGAGAAATAGACAATATTAATAGTAAAACTGAAATGTGATTACAGTCCTAATATATATATATAGGGTACAATGCTAATATAGGAAATGTCCATGTTTTGAACCTTCACGCAAAAGGTTTGAAAGAACATGAAATAGCTATTTCAGGAACAGAAAGAACAAAGATTGATAGAAAAAGCAGAGCAATGGCCGTATAAAGCTCTTAACCCAAGACGCCCAAAATATCCACGAAATATTCCTATTGAGGTTTGAGAGAATCATATGGGCCACGTATTAAGTACAAGAGATACACGTCCTTGCAGTATTCTAGCTCAAACACCCACACGAGAAGAAGATCTAGACACTGAACGGTTTACATTCAAGGAAGTAGAAGATGCTATAAACAGCTCCAAGAATAATAAGGCTAGCGGTCCGGATAATATCTACAATGAACACATCAAAATTGCTTTCCCGACACTAAAAAAAAGCAATAACATATATCTTGAACGAATGCCTTAAGCAAGGAACGATTCCAAGCAGCTGGACAAAGTCCACAGTCAAAATGATATATAAAGGAAAGGGAAGCACTGAAGACCCAAACGCTTATAGAGGCGTCGCTCTCGAATGCACGATGCTAAAGATCCTAACAAAACTCTTATGTCAACGTCTGACTAGAGAAGTCGATTCCAAACTACCAGAAGAACAATTCGGTTTTAGAAGAGGGAGGAACACGATTCAGGCCATCAAGTGTCTACTGGATGATACTGAAGCAGGCACAACTAGAACGGGAGGCAAGCTGTACACCATTTTCGTAGACTTCTCCAAAGCCTTCGAATCTATCAGACGAAAAATCATAATGGAGAAACTAGACAGATTAATGAGAAGTAATGCAACGCCTAATTCACAACATACTGGCCTCAAACTGCATAGAAATTAGTGACGAAATAGTAAAGTCCAACCCAATTCAACAAACCACCAGTGTACTACAAGGGGATCCACTAAGCCCAATACTATTTATAATTGCTACGGTGGACATTATAGAAGTAAAACCCTGAAGAAACAAGCATATATATGTATGCAGCCGATATTGTGATTGCCTTGAGGTCCAGCGAGAAACTGCAAGAGACACTTGACGCGTTGGTGAAGTGGACAGAAGAGAATAAACTTCAGTTAAATGAGGAAAAGACAGTATCAATGACATTTTTTTTTTTTTTTTTTTGCTAGGGGCTTTACGTCGCGCCGACACAGATAGGTCTTATGGCGACGATGGGATAGGAAAGGCCTAGGAGTTGGAAGGAAGCGGCCGTGGCCTTAATTAAGGTACAGCCCCAGCATTTGCCTGGTGTGAAAATGGGAAACCACGGAAGACCATTTTCAGGGCTGCCGATAGTGGGATTCGAACCTACTATCTCCCGGATGCAAGCTCACAGCCGCGCGCCTCTACGCGCACGGCCAACTCGCCCGGTTCAATGACATTTAGGAGAGGAGGTAAAGCATCAGAGTTTCATATACATGGGAGACCTCTAAAGAATGTATCGAACTTCAAGTATTTGGGAGTCACACTACAAACTAGAAGTAATGTTTTCTCTACCCACATCAATGACAGGACAATACGATACCATAAAGCACAGAAGTGCCACGTCCAGATTTCTTAAATTGTGGGAAATGCAAAAACAAAGTTTCAAACTCGTGTTTCGATATCAAATGATGTATTATTCTTTGGTGGTGCTGACTTTCTAGGTATAATAATCTCTCAGGAGTGTTTTTCTAATCAGTTTATGTTAGGAATTTGCATACATTCTTTCTAAATATGATTATTTGTGCTGATGTCAGGACATGGCACAACTGAGCACTTGTTAACGCAGTTTTATTGGACATAGGATAAATTACTGTCTTTTCTTGTAAAATTACAGTATAAGGCAGGTCAGAAAATCAATAGAAGATACATTTATTCTTATATTATGGAACATAGGCTTATTACTAAATTGAATTTTTTCAGTAAAATCAAATCAAAGTCATACTTCTCCTACATCAGAAACAACTGTGTTATGGAACCATTTTTGCATAAGGTGAATACAGGTGCTATTTTCATGCATCGCAGCAAGAGAAATTGAATTTTGCACAGATTTTCAATCCAAAGGGTATTTGCTATTCCCTAGTCCTCTTAATTTTCCTCATCCATTCTCACGGCTGTCCAAACAGCTTCGTCATAAACTCCCTTTGCCGAAGGCAAACTGTTATAAAACTCCTTATATTCAGCTGGGATGACTCCAGTTTTTTAACATACCGTATTTCACGGCATAATCGTCGCCACCGCGTAATCGTCGCATCCTTTATTTTCAATACAAAAATCGGACTTTAAACCTTTAATTACATAATCGTCGCACGTCCAAATTTTGTTCACTAATCTGGTTAAAAGGTAAATAGAACTGCAACGTAAGTTGCACATGAATGCGCAATTTAAATACGTGTATGGTTTGTGGGCAATTTGGCAACACAGTCATGTTTGCGACATGTTGCACAACGTATAAATAAATAATACCGGTATATGTACGACGCATGGCTTACCGGTAGGCTATCGGCAGTTTGACAACGTGGTCGCGAGACAGTGTACTATTTATTCACCACCTACATATTATGAGTTCCCATTTGAAATACGTAAGGCTGTAAGTTATCGCTTATCGGCAACGTCGCCAGGAAATACCGGCTAGGTAGGTTGAATGGACCTCGAACCAGCCCTCACATACAGGTAAAATTCCCTGACCCGGCCGTGAATTGAACCCGAGGCCTCCGTGTAAGAGGCAAGCACGCTACCCCTACACCATGGGGCCGGCTCCTGTGTTATTGCGCACGAAGTGAAATCCAAGACGATAACGCAGATTTCCACGGAATTATTCAGCCGAATTATTTACGATGTCTCAGTTGTCATCGCTAGACTCTTATCTTACTACTACGTCATAAGTGTCCGGGCATGGGATGAAAACTTTTATCCAAGCAGTCAAGATAATTATTATCCAATGCTATTAAAGTTTTATTTTATAAACTCGTCAGTAATGTAATGTAAAATCATCAATAACTGGAAGAAATATTAACCTAATTACCGTATGTTTAAAAGAAATTGAAAAAAATGAATGTTTGTTACTGACGTCTCGGAATACAGTCAACTATACAGTAGATCTACACCGCGCTAGCTAGAGCTCCGGTTTGCGAGCTTTGCACTCTATTGGTGGAAAAGAATCTAATTCCCTCCATGGGAACTTAGAATTTCCACCAGCGCAGTAGTGTGTCGCAACCAACGAGCTAAACTGATAAATTGTTGCATGCTGGTGGCCTAACATATGCTTTGCAGCCACTAGACGTATGTGTTAATAAACCCTTTAAAGACCACTTACGTCGATTTAACAACGAGTGGATGATGAGCGGCGATCAGCAATTGACGCCCGCCGGAAATATCAGGCGTCCACCCTTGGACTTGTTATGCTCGTGGGTGAAGAAGAGTTGGGATCTTATACCACCTGAACTAGTCTCCAAGAGCTTCAAAAGGACTGGGATTTCAAATGCACTAGACGGTTCCGAAGATGACTGACGCAGTGTGGCAGGGAGACGAAGGATCTGATACTGGTATTAACAGAGGCGAGGACGGTGCACCAGATAGCGAAACCTGCGATAGCGACACCGAAGATTTGGAATAAATTGCGTACCGGTAAGTCCGCATTTCACAACAAAGCGATAATTTTTTGCAAGTGTAATATTTTAACTTTAATACTCAAATTAATGACAAATTAACTTAATACATTCATTTTTATTTTCAGGTTGGAAAAACGTTCGCCGAATTGTTGCGAAAAATTATGAATTTTGTTTTAGACTTTTTAAAATTATTTTGATGTATAAACGCGAGTATTACGTGCATCTTAAATTTGTATCAGATACAATTTAGTTATAAATACATTTTTTGAGTAATACAAATACTGGTATTAAATATTCATCGTATAATGGTCGCACCCTACAATTTTTTTTCGAAAATTTCGGTAAAAAAGTGCGACGATTATGCCGTGAAATACGGTAGTCAACAAATCGCTCTTTTATTGAAGTGAAATAGGTAGCAGCTGTCTGTATTTTGGTTGAAGAGTGATTCCATCCCATTTAATGCTCTTAGGATTAACTTGCATCTCACGGAATTTGTCCTTCACAGAATACTTAAATTTAACCGAGTTGCTACCTTGTGTAAAGCGAAACCTCTTTATGTGTAACCAATTGAATTTTAGTGCTTGGAATCCTTTCTTCTGTTGTGTATTACACATTTTGTCAATAAATCTAAATCGTAAATGCTGCTGTAGTCCCGTTGGTGCACAATGTAAGGGTATGGTTTCTTTCCGGCCATTTCCATGACAATTTTGTACTCATAAGGAGTATAAATGCTTTTATGTTTTCTCACCCTTTCAATTGTGGCATGAATGGAATCGGCCTCTAAGTAACTGTGGCCACTTTCCATAAATTTTAGGTCCAGCATTTTCAGATTGGGTTGTAACCTTGTATTCATGGCATATAGTAGAGCATATACCATGTTTTGGTTCCTGTTCTGTCCACCACACGTGTCTGCACACAGGATTAGATACTCAACTTCTGGAATTAGATACCGTATGCTAAGTAAATAAGTAAGTAGACAGCTTCCGATTTCAGCACTGCATTTTTTTTCCGTTGGTCTCATCCCACAAAAAGAAAGTTCCATTTTTCAATGAGTCCTACACAGTGACATTATAAAGAGAGAGCCTCCTTTTATAATAAATTTGGCAATCACCTGCGAAAGGGATTTGAAGTATGGCCTGAAGATCAAAACTTCCACATACTAATTTTTGGTTATCAACTGCACATTTAGTGTCTTCATCTTTCATTTTCCGAATTTCAAGTTTATGAGTGATGTGGTCTATATAGTCCTGATTGGTTGTAGTGGTTTTAGTGTGTCCGCCTCTTTACACTTAGAGCATTGGTCCTTTTTGGGAATAAAAATTGCTAACGGTGGTTCAAATTGTTTGAAAATAGATCTAAACACACATTCTGACAGTGACTTAAATAACAAGGAGAGCAAAACAACACAATCAAATGCGCACTTGAAATCTCAAAGAATTGAAGTCGCTTGGACTTGGAATTTCTGTGCTCTTACAAACAAAGTACGCGTGGAGATGGCATTTTTTAATTTTGCGAATTTATATAGTTTTTGTTATAGATTTGCACAAGGAACTTGAGTGCACTTGAAGCAGCTTCCCACAAGGTTTTCTACAGTACCAATATGTCAAAATCACAAAAAATTTGACTTTGCACAATTGTGCATTAAGGTATCTAAATGCAGCAATCAGAGTCATCAACGACATACAGAATTTGAATAAGTTGCCTATCAAAACAGCCCTGAAATTATTTGACCTGAAAGTGTCACCAGTGATCACCTATGGATTAGAAATTGTATGGCCGCATCTAAAAATGAAACTGTTCGAACAACTAGAAAAAGTGAAAGCCATGTTTCTGAAAAAAGCCCTGTGTGTCTCGAAGTATACGCATTCAAGGCTTGTTTATGAGTTAACTCGCGAACCTTTCTATGTAGAAGATGTCCGTTGTCACCTACCGCTACCAACTACACCAACATATCTACAGTTCTCAGAGAAATTAAGAGCAAAGAAGAGAAACATATGGAGAGAATTTTACTCGACGGACGCAATGATTTACAAAGACTGGCAAGGAGGAGGATATGAGCTCAGACACTTGATCACACGCTTTGCAATACACGGATTTCATTATAAGCTGTGTAAAACAAAGAAATTCCATCAACCAGACACGGTCTGTGTATGTGAACGTTGTGGTAAGAGCTGTGAACGTTATCATGCCATGATTTGTACTTGTCGGCATGAATCAATGATAGCCTTCTGCAGAGATGACTAATGCTGTGTATTATTCATGTAAATATCTTTTGGCCATTGGCTGCAATGAAATATATTATTATTATATTAAAGAAAGAACATGAAGTATCATCAGTCAGCTCTGTGACAGGAAATGTGACAGATATCATGTAACTTATCGTGGTGTAAAGACAGAAGTAATTAAGTCGATTTTCAGAAAGGAGGGGAAAGTAGCAAAAAAGGTTATCATACAATATGGAAAAGAAGAACTTACGGTGGTCAACCACTATAACTACCTAGGAATACGACTACAATCAACATGAATATCGTTCAAAATACATGTAAAAGAGAAAGCGATAGCAGCAATCAGAGCCTTTCAGGACATCTCACACCCAGAACTATTAGACCTCAAGACGGCATTATTTATTTTCAATACTAAGATAACGCCCATAATCACATCATCATCTGCAGTTTCCAGCTGTTGGCCGGGTCTGCTTGGAACATAAGCCTCTCCATCTCCTCTTTGTCTTCCCACCACTTCTCCCTCATCACTCTTGCCCAGTCCTCTCCTCTTCCACTCCTTTTATCCACCTGTCTCTTGGTCTTCCTCTTGACCGTTTACCTGTTAGCTCCATTTCGAGCATCCTCATCGGTATCCTTTCCCCTGTCATTCTCTTCATGTGTCCATACCATCGAAGTCTAGAGGCCTCTATCCTATTCTGTAGTGGCTCATCTTTTAATATATCTCGAACCTTCTCATTTCTCATCTTATCCCATCTTGTCACTCCTATCCTGCTTCTCAGAAATTTCATTTCACTTGCCTGTATTCTATTCACAGCTCTCTGCCTCATTACCCAAGTCTCAGCTGCATACGTCAGAATAGGTATATAGTACACCCTGTATATCACCCTTTTGCTTCTCTGAGGGACATCCTTACTCCAAACCAGGCTTCTGACACTTTTCAGGAATGCTCCTGCTTGTCTTCCACGCTCGATTATTTCCTTATCATTTCTTCCACTTTCCTCTATGATACTTCTGAAGTACTTGAAACTCTACCTTCCTAAGCTGTTCCCCTCAAGCAATATCCCTCTCGTAGGTCTCTCCTTTCTAGTCGTAATCACTATCTCACTCTTTTGGGCATTAAATTTCATTCCATATTGTTCCACCTCATCTACCCAAGCATCTAACCGTTCCTGGATATCCTCTTCCTTTTCTCCCAAGACTAACAGGTCATCTGCAAACATCATCACTTTCATTTTTCCTTCTCCAAATTTTCTTGCCACTTTTGTCATTATCTCGTCCATTGTTACTACGAAGAGCAAAGGTGACAGAACACTTCCTTGTTTTAATCCACTTTTTTGCTCAAACCAGCCTGTTCTTTCCCCTCCTATTTTCACACAACTGACTGACACACTGTACATCTCCTTCACTCTTTCTACGGTCTGTTCCTCGACACCTTTTCTCTGTAAGGCTTCCCTTACCTTGTTTCTACACACATGGTCATAATCACATATGGGATTCAATTAATACGAGATAATCTAACAACTGCAGACCTGGCAGTCATAGAAGGAGTGAAAGCAAGCTTCCTCAAACGAACTCTGTGCGTGTCAAAATTCACACAAACGAGGCTAGTATATGAACTGGCAAAGGAGTCTTTCTATATAGAGGATATCAAATTCAAACTAGGACTTCCATATACAATTGCATCAGAGAAACATATAAAAGAGAGGTATGAAAAGAGATCAAATATATGGGAAGAATTTTACAGCACTGAAGCCATGATTAACAGAGCTTGGATGATGGCAAACTATGAGCTCAGGCATATGGTGACTCGTTACGCGGTCAATGGACTCCATCATAGAATATGAGTGATCAAGTCATTCCATACGTCAGGTGATAAGTGTAAATGTGAACTTTGCAACAAAACATGTACAAGATACCATCTACTCAGTTGTGCAAAAAGAGTGAAATCTCTCAAAGAGTAGGCTACAGCAAGGAGAACTAACTATCTAAATATGCACAAATGTGCGCATTCCGTTTCATTCATAATAACGAGTGACCTGATAAGTTATGTAGTGTATGTCTGTTTATTTATGGCTGAAATAAAAGCCTCTTTAAAAAACGAAAATCATTACCTGTATATGGGTAATGTTTGAAGATGTCGGTACTGTCGCAGCACGAGTGGCATTGGAAGGATGAGGAAGTTTAAGTTCAGCTCTTAAAGCAGACATCTGCTTCTTTAACTCTGCTAGCTGTTCCAATATAGCCTCCTGTCTACTTTCCAAGGCTGCAACTTCAGGCAGAGGAGCCTGCACAAATAAAAACCCTTCTCAATAAAAATAGGTTTTCACAAATAACTCTCTTAAAATATATACAAATATACTTCTCAAAGTCTAAATTTAAAAAAAAAACAATGGACACAAAACAATTACTGAAAATAACATGCATAAGTGACACTGCATTATATGAATTGATAAATAACTCACACACATGTACTTTTAAGTTACCTTCATCAAACTACTTATTTTAACAAAAATATAAGGAACATCACTATAAAATCACATCATATAACTTATAATCAATGACCTCAAAACAAAATTGGGCAGACATATTTGATCTTGATTAGTTAGTAGTTTAACTTGGTATGGAAGGATCATACACATAACAGCCAACAACACACTTGGAGCTGGTAAGTAATTTCATATATAACAAAGTATCTTTAGCTTTTCTTGCATCCTGCAATAGATCAAACTAGCAGCAGCACTCATTCGCACTAGAACACATAGTTTGGTAGCAAACAGCATACGATAAAACCAATTAAAGTGAAACAAATATCTACGAAAATGCGTGCTTCTACATTTTTCCGTGTGGGCAACGTTCAGCAGAAAGCTATATTTACTACAGCAGCATGAAAATAACAATAACACATTAAGACAATACATATAGTTACGTAAGTTTAGTAAACCTTTAGAAACTTCTTAACCTGTTCCAATACATTTGTTGACTGTGAAACCTTTGATACATTTTCCACTCGAGCATTGCAGTACGAGTTCTGTATAATTTTCATCCGGTACATGCATTTCGGTAACTCAATTTCTTCAGCCAGTTTAATAACAGGCTTTATCTTGTACATAGAATTCGGACCATTCATGATTTCTGTTTCTATTAAAATATATCTCGACTGTTTGAAGTATTTCTCTCGTCCTACCATATGCCACGCATTCGTTCTATAAGTCTACTTCGATTCGGCACTTTTCGCTGACATCTTGAATTAGAGATTATCATTGATCAATTCATTTGCGGGTACGGGAGTGCACGACAGCACGTCGTGCCTTTTTTATTCTTCTTCTTTCTGTTTGGTCTTGGTTAACTTTTCCTCATAATATGGCAGCACTGTCGTTCAACAGTGTCATAACATCCACTACAACTTGTTACAGACATTTGATTAGCGAGAGGTGAATAATTGTATCATGTTATATTTCTTCAATTTCAATACTTTTTTGGTTAAAATACAGAAAACCTTTGCGAAAAATAATCCTATTGATTCTTGTCTCACTTGAATAAGAAGCGAATATGACTAGGTTGACTATTGAGTGAGGTTGCGGCAAGTCAATATCTTTTTAAGCGCGTAATAACACTCCAGCTTTTCGAAAATAGAGGCGATATATAACTTTATTGTGATGATGATTATTGCTGATGTGTTGTAGGATGAGGACTGAAACGAAGAAATCCATTGTGACTCATTTTTTCCCAAGAAAGATGATGTTTTTTAATCAATATTTTACGCCATTTCCGAGAGCGAAGTGTTACATTAGTGCCATCTCTTGTGGAAATTGCGTATTGTGGAAGGACATGGGTACCCTGGATTGCATGTTTCTTCTACCTAGCGTATAATAGATGACGTGTGTTCAATGCTGCCATCTGTAGCTGATGTGTTGGAAAATATTTTCGTTACGAGCTTTGTGATTGGGTATTTCCATATTTTTGGCATCTCCCAAGCGACGATTGAATTTCATCTCTCTAATATAAATTTAGGTGTTTTCTTGTGGAATGTATTCTAAATGGTGATAAATGTATTCAAAATCTGCTCAAGTGTGTAAAGAATGCAGTTATGAGCTTGTTTTTACTTCAAACACATTACGATGTTGTCATGGCGGCGTTACGTAGCACCAATCACAAAACAGTTTAGAATGCCCATTGAGAATTCCTAATTCACCTTACATTTCGCGTCGGTGAAACAATTTGTGTTAAGTTGTTCCGTTATGGATGATTTATTTGCTTTATGATTATGCAGAGTGCACTTTAAGCATGTGTGATCAATGCTCATGACATTTTTCATAAAACCAAGCTAGAAGGATGTGTTTTCTGTGTGTAGTCACGTGACCTCAGTGGAAAAATGGCGCAAAGATCGGACTACAAACATGGGCTCCGTTTCTATGAAGTTGTGTCATTCGTATTTGTATACAATAGTGTGTTTTCATAAAGCACGTGTTAAATAGGCCCCACTGATTGACACAGGATAATACAAGATGTCAACAAGGGGCGGGAAGAGGCGGGGGAGGCCCCCGAAGTCGGTGGTTATGGAGAGGCCACGAAAGTTTCAATATCATCTATTAAAGAAGCCTAAATACATCTTGAATCGGGAAAATAAGGATTTGGAAACTCCAAGTTCGCAGACCAGCACACCGACAGCCTCCAGGGCGTCATCTCCGGTAGGAAGTGAAAGTAGTAGGAGGAGCACAAGAACTAGAGGGAGATATAAAAGAAAAGGAGGAGGAAATTCAGGATATCAGAGAAGAGGGTATAATCCAGATGTGGTTGAAGAAAAAGATTCCGAATATCATTATGGGTCGGATTTTGGTGATGAGTCCAGTGGTAAAAGTGAATTCGACGATTATTTATTGAGAAGTGACAGTGAACTAGAAAGTCTAGGGGGGGATGCATCTAGTGATAGTGACTTTTCACTTTCTAGTTATAGTACTGTCAGTGGAACTCCTAAAAAAATAATTCACAGACCTCCCAGTCCAGAACCTTTGTGGCTACAAAATCGTGAAATACCTCCCTTAGAGTTGCCAAAGTCATCAGATGATTTATTGGTTCCAAAAGACCTTGTTATGCAGGCATTATGTATTTATGAAGTGTTACGTCACTTCAGAACATTAGTGCGTTTATCACCTTTTAGATTTGAAGACTTTTGTGCAGCTATTATATGTGAAGATCAAAGTACTTTACTGGCAGAAATTCATATTATGCTTCTTAAGGCATTGTTGCGGGAGGAAGATTCCCAGCAGACTCATTTTGGTCCTCTTGATCAGAAAGATAGTGTAAATGTAGTGTTATTTTTTGTGGACGCAATGACATGGCCAGAGGTTCTGCGAGCGTATGTGGAAAGTGACAGAGAGTTTGACTCAAATGTGCTCAATGTTTTAAGCTCGTGTGAATATCCGTTTACGACAGTGGAGAATAGGTTGAAAGTTCTTCAGTTTCTAACTGATCAGTTTTTGATTACAAATCCAGTGCGTGAAGATCTTCTTAATGAAGGTAAAAAAGTATTTAAATAATTATTTTCATACTTTTAGAATACTTGATTTAATTACTTTAGAGAGTTATTATCGAGGTATTGTTGGGCATGACACTGTGTTGAGAATGTTATTGAACATCACACCAAATGGTTTGATTTAAATGTCGCTATCCTTAATTACTGGCAAGCAGTGCAAGTTTTGTTGCTGGATGTCGGTA
Source organism: Anabrus simplex (assembly GCF_040414725.1). Lineage (NCBI taxonomy): Eukaryota > Metazoa > Arthropoda > Insecta > Orthoptera > Tettigoniidae > Anabrus > Anabrus simplex. The sequence continues at coordinate 13,885,704 of NC_090277.1, read as the reverse complement.
ATTAATCAGGAAATATGACTGATGTCAAGCAGCTGTTATAGATGTTATTTAACTGTCACATACCGTTGGTTGATCATGTTCGTAATGAGGTAAACGGGAGGCTAATATGTTGTTATTTTGTTCATGTTTGCCTTGTAATTGGAGATTCACTCTTCATATCTCTGGATCGTGGCTTTCTATGTTGTTGTTCGAGTTATCAATCCACAAATTTCGGTCATAGGCTGTACTCCAAACCACCCAAAATATTGAACTTTCCGTTAATTTTTTCTCTCTTACATTGATGGGTTGTGCCTTGTTTTATTTAGGCTATTAAATTCATGTGCTAGGCTACCTGTTTACAAATTGTATTTTAGAAATGCATCCATTCTAATGTACGTTTCCAAAGAAAAGACACCATTCTGTACTCCTTTTAATGAGAGGTTAGTCAAGAAAATGACAGAGGTGAATACTGTAATTAATATTATTAGAGTGGAAATGTGCACAATGTGCAAATTGACAATATTTACAGAAAAATATCGGTGAAGTTATTCTCACGGAGCGCACACGACGAAAAGCATGGGTTGCCATCCTGATCTGCCGTTCCATTCGTGGAAGTCATCGCTTTCATGGTGTAGACATCTTCCCATATTCCTCTTATTTTATTCTCTAGTTCTGCTTTGAGCTGGTTATGTGCTGTAACAGAAGGGAGACAAAGTTATCCTGTATGGTATAACTCTCTTGTTAGTATATGACATTGCCTGGATGTAGTGAATTTTGACATTCACAGTACTTCTGCATGTTGATGTTCTCAATTGTGAAGGTTCTGTTTGCTAAAGTGCTCCCATATTACAACCAAATCGTTGGTGATTATCGGAGATATCTTCGCCAGGAAGAGTTTCATCGTCAGACTGATAAATAGTTTATTTAACATGGATATATCAATCATGGCAATTATTGCTGTTGCTGATCTGTCATGAATATGTCTGTAAAATATGTCTCTGGATATATGAAGCATGATTCTTAGGTATTTGAAATGGATAACTATCCACATCGGTTTGTTCAAGATTCAGCTGCTACAACTTTCTCCTATGTGGAAAATCATTGGTTAGTTTTGCTCTTATTGATGGTTTCTCTTGCCTATGATGTTAACTTGAGGAAGGCTGTCTCTGACATGGCAACGATATCACCGTATATGTTCATGTTTACTTCCTCATTTTCTTCCTTGATCTCTTTCTCCAGATCATGTTCTGCTACATGGAATGGAGTGGGGCTTCACAGATCTCCTTGTAAGACACCGTTCATCTCTTTTATCTGTTTAGTCCAAGGAACATTGTCATTGACAGTACTGTAACGTAATTGTAGGTGCAATCTATGTTAATCATTTTTGTCAGGGGTTTGGATCCTGTCAGTTTGCCTAGTTTCTGAATTAGAAGTGCTCTGCTTCGATAGTCAAAAGCTTTGGTGTAGTCCACAAATACAGCATGAAACCTCTGTTTAGGAAATTTAGTGCTTTTATGTTGTCCGATAAGTTCTTAAGTGTGTGTAGAACGAAATCTCCTAAACCCAAATTGCTAATCTGGTAGGAGTCTGTCGATTTCTTTTATTTAGTCTCTCTGTTGATAACTAGTGGACAGTTTAAAGGTGCTGCTCTCAAGTGCATTCCCATGATATGAATTCAGGCATCGTGTGTTACCTTTAACTCTAGCCATTTCTATCAAAGAGTATCATATCTCCAGGTGGCAAAACTATAAAGTCTGCTCCACAATGTTTGTAACACGAGGCACCACTATGTGGCGGACGTGAAATGACTGTCTTTTGTTTAATATTTAGGTTTCCACTAGTACCACTGAGGTAAGGAGATGTGAGTAGAAAAGCACTGCTGCCAACTGTTGGTTGTTGGTTTGATATGGCTATATGTTTTTTCTTGCCGTGTGGACAGTGTGCGCAGCGGCGATAGAAAAGAGCCTCTCGAAGGGAGTGTGACCCCGAAGGGGCCACTGTTCTCATGGCAGTGATTGGGAATCTGCCACCTGGGCTACTGCCCTAAATGCAGATTATCCTATTATGCATTATGCAACATTATGCATAAGTTCGTGGGCCTCTTTAGTACTTTTGCTTTTGCAGTAGGGCCTAGTTTGTAACGTTGGCCAATGCTCGTGATACTTGGATGAATAATTAATGGCGCCTGAACCACTACTTTAGGTTATAAAAGTAAATATACTTATAGAGCTGGGTGGGTTGGACCCTGGCAAGCGTAATGAACATATCTCTCCTCCAGTATCATTTCTAGGTAAGAATAGCAGCATTGAAACTAACATATTATGTAATAATCCTTGGGAAGCGGACTCTATATTTCTACTAGCCTTGGTATGCTCATTGTGTATATAATTGTCAGCTCTGGCAGGTTATTTTCTTCAGTTGGCTGTGGCGTCTTTCCTTCTCTATTAGAAAAATGTGTAAAGTTCCCTTGTTCTTCTTTAGAGGCCGCACATACAGCAATGGTCTGTTGTTTTTCATTGTTCAGAATTATCTGGAGCCTGTGTTCTGCCATGCCTTGGGAAAAGTGGAATTGCCTTCATCACAGGGAATGGATTGGCCTTTATATAAATCTTTATTGCAACCAATGGTCAAATAAAAGAATAGAATACATAGCACTATTCACTACAGAGACTTTTCAGAGAGTAGGCTCTCTTTGGACACTCCAAAGTGTGGTAACGGCCACAAAGTCTATTGCACCATCGACATACACAGTCACTATTCAGATCGTGAAAGCGGAGAGTAGCACAAGCCTTGTGGTGAAATCCGTGGACCGCTGCACGGGTCACCGCGTGTCTCATTTCAAAACAACTTTGTTGCCAGTCAGTTGTAGTCATTGCGTCGGTTGTGTAGAAGTCACTCCATATTTCGGTCTTTTTAAATTTCAAATTACACAGGAAGTCTTGGTATTCTGTCGTCGATTGCAGGGTCATAGAAAACCGTAGGTCTTCTATGAAAAACAGTTCTCTTATCAGTTCGTAAACAAGTCTTGAGGGCGTGTATTTGGACACACAAAGGATTCGTTTAAGGAAGGTAGCTTTAACCCTTTCTAATTCCTTTAGGTCTTTCTTTTTCAAGAAGGTCCATATTAGTTCTAAACCGTAAGTTGCAATTGGAGTAATCTTTAGATGAAACAGTTTCATTGCTGTCTCAATTGATAATTGCTCGATGTGCTCTATATCATTTATTGCTATTATTGCTGCAAAAGATCTTTCTTTCACGTGAGCTGAGAATGTTTTGCCGTTCATTTGGAGAGTTATTCCAAGGTATTTGAAAGAGTTCACAGAATTTAGAAGAGAATCTTCAAAATAGAAAGTATCTGCAGCCGCTCGTTTTCCTCCTCTTCTAAAAACCATCACTACTGTTTTCTCTTTGTTAACTTCCAAACCGGCCTCTTCACACCATTTTGACAGTCTATCAAGTGCTGTTTGTAGTTCTTCTCTACAAGACGCGACAATTACCATGTCGTCTGCGTATAGATAGATACTTGTCTGCTCTCTGACGATGGCTTTCGTTATGTCATATGTTGCGACATTAAAGAGTAGTGGATTCAAAGGATCTCCTTGAAGAACTCCTACAGTCTGTAGGATTGGCTTAGACTTTGTTAAGTCATCATCAATTCTTGCATAATTTTCCGATAATATATTTTTTATCAATTTTATGTAACAGTTTTCACCGCAAATCTCTCTTAATTTCTGGAGGATCAATTTTCTACTTGTAGAATCGAATGCTTTGCGAAAGTCAACAAACACCGCATACAATTTTCCTTTCTGTACTTTAAGTGCCTCTTGAATGTCTTCCATCAAACAATGTACTGCCTGCAACGTTGAACGACCTCTTCTGAACCCGAATTGTTCTTCCGGTAATTTGTCATCTAGTAGATCATTCAGACGGTTTGCTAGAGCCTTCGTTAATATCTTCAAAAGTGTACACTCTAAAGCAATTCCTCGGTATGCATCTGGGTTGTTCACATCTCCTTTGCCTTTATACATCCCCTTTATAGTTGATTCTCTCCACTTATCTGGAATTTTCCCTTGTCTGAGACATTGATTCAAGAGTTCTGTAATTGAGTCCTTTAGTATAGCCCAGCTGTCTTTAATATGTTCGTAAGATATATTATCAGGTCCCCCTGCTTTACCGTTTTTACTGTTCCGGACGATGTCTTCTAATTCATCTGTCGTAAAAAGTTTGATTGGAGCTCTGTCATTGCCGTCTTCGTCGATCAAGTCTCGCGTCTCTTTTGCTTGGAGTAGTGAGGTGAAGTGATCTTCCCAGACTTCCAATGGCATCTGTCTTGTGAATTTCGGCTGCCTCTGCTCTGCTTCAGAATTGAAAAAGGCTCTTCTTCGGCTTTCTTTAGTAGATTTTCCTCAGATATTTTCTGGAACTGTTTCTTTGCTTCTTTAACTACCCTTTTGTATTCTTTTCTTCTTACTGCATATTCTATGAGTCTTTCCTGAGTTTGGCTTTCCATTACTTGATGAAGGGCCCGTAACGTTTCTTTCCTTTTAATGTAGCAAGTTCGGTTAAACCAGGGCTTAGCTTTCCTTTCCTGCAAACTTCTTGGTATAACAGAATCCTTGATGATATCTTCTATAGCTCGAAGGGATCCATTCAGTTTGCCGAGATGTATTATTTCCATAATCGCTTTCACCGAATCAGAGTAAGCCTCCAGTTTGAACAAATCCAGTTTCCTCACCAGTGGTTTCAGGGAGGCGATGATGATAGGTGGGTCGATGAAGCCTGAGAGAGTAATTTCTACAGGCAGGTGTTTCCTAATTGCCACATCTCTTAATACTGAGGGTCTTATTATTCTTGGTCCAATCCTGTTACTGAAAATCAGGTCGATCGTGCTACTTCCACTGGGGCAAAAGTATGTTTTCTCGGTCCGTTCATTGAGTAGTGAGAAACCTTCTGACTCCAAATAGGATATTACAGCATCTGCTTTTTTATTTGAGATATCAATCCGACAGTTAAGATCGCCAGCAAGAATAAGATGATCTGTTTTCCTTATTTTGGATAGCCCTGACATCAGCTCACTAATAATGTCATAGTCTTTCCACTCAGGTTGAAAATACACACACATAACTGCGAGAAGTACTGTTTGGATGATTAACACATTGTCCGACTTATATAATAGCTTAAAAGGAGACATTCTCGTTGACAATAGGCAAGAAAGACCACCCTTTGGCCTCTCCAAATCACCCTTTGTAGCTAGCACATGAACTGCGTATCTCATATTAATACATGGATCCTTGATTGCAAGAGTCTCTGAAAGCAACACTATATCATACACAGAAAAAATGTCGAATGGCAGTGCTCCAAGTACACTTTCCAGTCCTTCTACGTTCCATACTAAGCATTTTATGTCAGATCCTGCATCATTTGTCTTGCTTGTTGTTATGTCTTTTATTATTGTTCCATGCCTTCTATCTTTAGTAGAATCTATAGGGACAAAAAGTCACTCCTGGCCAAAAATCTTCATTAACGAGCTTATCCTTGTCGGAAAACGAAATTCCAATTCGGAAAGCTTTCGTTGTTGTAGACCTGGAGTTCAGGAGTGTGCATTCCCTGATGTCTGCAATTCCGTTTTCTTCTAGGTAGGATATTAAGTCTTCTCTTGTTGCAGCCATGTTCACTTTTCCGACATAGAACCATGCCAGACGTTCTGCTGCACATAATTTCCCAACATTCTTTTTGGTACCTATACCATGTCTCTTTTCCCTCAGTTGTTGCTGTTCCCCCCCTTGATCATACTTTTTCTCGAACGATGTATGTTCATATCCTCTATTTTGAAAACTACCTTCTGAAAGTTGTATTCGCTCCTTATTTTTTATTATTACTGTTTCGGTATCTACCGATCTATCTGTTCTTGACGAAAGCTGCCTGCGACTTTTCATCTCAGGTTGGATTTGGGCTATCTGGGTAGAGGTAAGATTTGCGTAAGTTATTTCTTTCCTGTAAGTTGATAGACATTCGGTTTGTTGGAGTTGTGCCTCGAGGATAAGGGACATTTTTGACATAAGGACTTCACTCAGTTCTTCCAACTTCCCTTTCAAGGATTCACAAGACAATTTGTTCTCTGTTACAATTTGTATTATTTCAAGATCTTCTGGCGGGGACGTATTCACTCCGTAGGACTCTAGTTGGGTTCTACAGATAATACACATCCATAACAGATTGCCTTTCTTCACTTTCAACGCATTATATTCCGTAGAAGTCAATTGTGTACATTCTTTGTGAAACCGTAGTTTACAGTTCCCCTCACAGCAAACAGCGCTACCTATGTTGTCAAAAATCTCCGCTACATTTCCCACAGCGCTGGTGGCTATTGTTACTGCTTGTATCTTTAAGTGAATCAGGCATGATATCTTTCAGCTTACCCTCTTTGCGTCCAAGATGTCTCCTCTCAAATCTTAAAGACGTGCGGATTAACTCCCCGAAATTTTCAAGAAATAGCTTAAGCACCTACGAGATAACACCTTAACACAATCACTATAACAAAATGTTAAAATATATACAACTGAAAATGTATATTTAGCGATATTTCTCTAGTATCTACTTCCAAAAGTCTTTTTTTCCTTTCTCTTCATTGCTGGTTTTCCATCTTTCTATCAGTAGCTTTTCTTCGTCTTCTTATTGAAGGAGTGTTGTGCTTTTATCCTGGTGCTGTCAGTACATCATTTCGAAGTCTATAGCACTCGTGGTTAAACAAAGGTTTAGCTCTCCTGGAAATATTTTTTGTTTTCACTGCTCCTGAAGCAGAATTTGTTCCATTTCTTCTGTAGTCTTGGTTATATTGCCCTGGGTCATACAGGTATTCTTGCAAATTTCTTGCATTTGTTAAAAATCTCCGCATTGAATGTTTTATATTTTGTCTCCTGTCATGTTGTCTGTTTGGAATGATGTAAGCACAGGCAGGTGTTTCCTAATGGCTGTAAATGAGTTTACTAGTATCTGCTCTGTACTAACAGCTTACTAAAGCTGACGCTGCCTTGTATTGTGGTCTTGTTGTTGTAGCTTGAATATACTGTATGTGTTCTGATGGTTGGTAAAACTTCCATACCCAGTTCACGGTTTGTAGCTCGAACATGGTGGTGGATCCGACAAGCTCACAGGCTTTCCAGTGTCAACATTATACATAGTTACTGAATTGTACAAAAGATGATGAATGATAGGTTACAGCTACAAAATATTGATCTGAAAAGACCTTTGTTTTGGATGGGGTAGGTCAGGCTATAAACAAGACCGTTATACTGGATTGGTTAGGTCTGGCTGGTAGTAAGACCCTTGGGCAGGGAGTGTAAGCTCGCAGGCTATGACCGTGAAGTGGGCAACAGGCTTTTGGCATCCTCCGGAGTTTTGCTAAAATGTGACAAAAAGTTGCGAAGTGACAGAAAGTACGGTTACTGGCACATGACATGACAGTTTGAAACTGCACGGTTTTTCTTATTTTCAACAAAGGTGACAGCCTTGTGGTTTAATTCTTCTGTATAAGAAAAAATACCTCTTAGGGGCGGGATGGTGGGTCCCTTGCAAACTTCGAGAAAGGATCTCTCCTCTCTGCCCCATCAGGTACCATAACATTTTTCTATGATTCGAACCTCTGAACTGGGTATCGAAATACTGCCCTAATGCTTTGTGTATTTGTGTATGGCTTTCTGATTCCAGAAACTGGAGTACCAGCTGGGTTTTATGGCTAGGTATGCCATGGACTTAATCGTGGAATGGGCCGAAGGTAATAAAATGGACCTTAATGCGAACAAAACAGAATTGGTTGTTTTTAGGAGGGGAGGAAAATGATCTAAAGACGATTATATCCTGTGTAAAGGACAAAAATTATGAATTAGTAACCAGTACAAATATCTGGGGATTACAATGCAGGTAACAGGAACAACATTCACAATACACCTAAAGGAGAGAATCATCGCAGCTATACGAAGCATTAGTGGTATTAAACACCTTCCACAGCTATCTTTGGAGACAGCCATGGCTCTGTTTAATACGAAAGTTGTTCCAACAACCATATATGGTCTAGAGCTAACATGGGAAGACCTCTCAAAAAGACAACTGCAAGAGCTGGAAAGTTTGAAGGCTAGATTCTTGAAGAGTGTTCTATGTGTTTCTAAATATACATTATCAAGGCTGGTATATGTTGTTGCAAAGGAGACGTACTTCATTGAAGACATAAGACTTAGATTGTTACTCTCAGCGACAAGGAGTTACAGGGAGTTACTACAAGAACTGCAAGCAAAGAGGGCTATGATATGGGTCGAGTTTTACTCAACTGATGCGATGTTAAACAGGGATTGGATGCGTGGTGGATATGATCTGAGGCATACAGTGACCAGGTTTGCCATACACGGGTTCCACCATAAGGTGTGCAGAATCATGAAATTTCACAAGCCAGGACCAGGTTGCATATGTGTCTTCTGTGACCAACGATGCGATATATACCATGCCAATATAAATGGTCCGTTATTGGACATTATAAATTTTCCAGCTAACTCATTCTTGGTTGCCAGCGTTTCGCCCTCGTGTGCTAGGATGAGCCCACCCTAGCTCATCGTGTGCTAGGATGAGCCCACCCTAGCACACGAGGGCGAAACGCTGGCAACCAAGAATGAGTTAGCTGGAAAATTTATAATGTCCAATAACGGACCATTTATATTGGTATTATAAATTTACTCATTCAGGACAAATATTTCAGATTCTCTATGGGAATCAACATCTATATCATATACCATGCCATCGAATGTATCCGTAGAAAAGGAAGCTTAACACAATTGTGTCAATAACTGATCATGTTTTGCACGCATTGACTGCATATTATTACTATTAGTGATTTACATCTAAGTGTATTTAAGTGTATATATCATGACCATTTGGTTGCAATATTATTATTATTATTATTATTATTATTATTATTATTATTATTATATCAAATAATACCAATATAGTTGGTCCGTTATTGGACATCATAAATTTTCCAGCTAACTCATTCCTGGTTGCCAGCGTTTCGCCCCAGTGTGCTAGTTGGGCTCATCTGTTGGTAAGTAGCACACCTACAAAGACGCATGGCTAGTGCATACCATGGAGGCCGCTGTGTAGGCTACTTGGAGCCAGCGGCAGTGTCAATGCTCTATGAGAGACTTTGTCTCATTTCCAAATATTAATGCGTGCCTGGCCATCAACAAACTATATTGGTATTATAAATTTACTCGTTTGGGACAAATATTTCAGGTTCTCTATGGGAATTAACATCTGTATCATAGGTATATCGATGCGACAATTAGTGTTGCATGCTATAATTAGTGGTTTTGTTCTATCTGTGGTCTAAATTGCTTCCCCAAATTTTTGCTGAAATATCAGGTTAGAAGTATACAACTATTTAAGTCGTCACTGTTGTTTTAACTGGCAGTAGTATTGTGTCCTTATGGGAGCTGTGTTCGTTTCCACGAAACAAGATATTCTTCTGCTAGGTCTACCTGCTGGGCCTTGTGATACAAAACAGTGTGTTGAATAAAAACCTTTCAGCGAAATAGGTGTGGTTAAAAAGTTCTCAACTAGCAGGACTATCTTGCTTATTGTAGGACTTTTATTTCCGCGACTATCTGAACTTGTCTTATTTGTTTAGGACAGTGCTAGTCCTTCACTGTTCCATAGCCTATGTTACTTGTACTGTCATGTGAATCAGAGTAGTTCAGTCTCCATTTATAAATTCTCTGAAAGTGATAATGTTGTACTATGATCCTTTGGGGCCAAAAATTTGAGCTTGAAAGATTTTCGGGTGCATTTTGAGTCAAGTGCATCACATTTCTGCAAGTCTGTTATGCCTTGTTTGTGTTGAAAACTCTCAGCATTATTGGTTTTTGTGGTTTTGTGTAGCTTTCTCATATAAAGCCGTGCATGCCTTTTCCCTGTTGGAATTTCACTGGCGGTGTTCTCAGAAGTTCTGGTGATTGTAGTATTTCGAATGCTACTTTGTCTTCTTCTGATAACTTCTGTCCATACATTACGAGGACTGTGAGCCTGAAATTCAGGTTGCTCTAGGTGTTCCGATGTCTGCTGTAGTCGGTTGTTTTCTGTTTGCAGGTGTGTTAGTGTAAGACTGTATTCCTATGCTATTCCCCTGTGACCAGCCTGTCTGTACTACTGTGTTTCTTGGACACATCTCTGTTTGTTTCAGCATTTCTGTGTCAGAGTCTATCGAGTCCCTTGTAAAAGGTCTTTTTACATGAAATGAATTTTATTTTGGATCTGTATTGACAGTTATGTTATAAGTTCAAAAACTTGTATGCTGCCGGGCTGAGAGCTCAGACGGTTGAGGCGCTGGCTTTATGACCCCAACTCGGCAGGTTCAATCCTGGCTCAGTCCAGTGGTATTTGAAGGTGCTCAAATATGTCAGCCCTGTCTCTGTAAATTTACTGGCATGTAAAAAAACCTCCTTCGGGACTAAATTCTGGCACCTTGGCGTCTGTGAAAACTAGTTGTGGGACGTAAAAACAATAACATTATTAAACTAGTATACTGGTTCCACCTAGTCAATACATATAAATTTATTTAAAACTAGCTGATGTACCCGTGCTTCGCAACAGGATTCTCAGAAAGACTGACTTCGTGGTTTTCCTAACTGAAGTCAATATAGGTCATTACAATGTCAGTTGAAATGTAGCAATTAAAAGCAATGTTATCATATAAAATATTCAATTAAATGAAAAACTGCACATTTTCTCACAGTACTACGGTGTCGATCTCACAGTCCAAAGTTCCAGAGCTGGAATGACCAGGCAGCCATGAACACTCCTCTGCCATTATTACGTTAAATGTGCACACTGCTCATTCCAATCAGTGCCTCAGAGTAGGGATTGAATAGCTCGAATGCTGTGATGAAGCAGTAGTATCAGAAAATTTATGAACCAGAGGAATGGCATGCTAAGGAAGAAAGTTATCTAACTCCCCAGCTACTTCCCGCCAATATTCAGGCAGGCTGTTACACTCGGTATGACCGGGCGAGTTGGTCGTGCGGTTAGGGGCGCGGCTGTAAGCTTGCATCTGGGAGGTAGTGGTTCGAACCCCACTGTCGACAGCCCTGAAGAGGGTTTTCAATGGTCTTCCATTTTCACACCGTGCATATTCTGGGACTGTACCTTAATTAAGGCCAAGGCCACTTCCTTCACACTGCTGGCCCTTTCCTATCACATCGTCACCATAAGACATCTGTTTCGGTTCAACTCAAAGCAAATTATGGAGTCTTATGCGATTATTTATAGCATAGTCTGTAGTTCCTTCTTCTCCGACTTTATATACCAATTTTCATTAAATTCTGTTTGCCTATTTTCTCGTGACTCGGCGCTGATATGGACTTGGTAACAAAAATCCAAATTCATGAATGTCTCTGTGATCATAGCCAGTACGATAACAATGTATAAGTCATAAATGATCGGAAATTGAATACTTTATAACTTAAGTTATGTAGGATTTATCAATACGATCACTAATAACATAAATATTTGAGAATTAAATGTTAGGTCTTCCCCAAAACTACAATTTCTCTCAACGTGAATAAAATTATTTATGACCTAGATTGTAGAGACTTATTCCTTGACTTCGCATACCAATTCTCATTAAATTCTCTTCAGCCGTTATTTCGTGATGCGTGTACAGACAGACAGAAATCACGGAAAATTAAAGTGTACTTCCTTGTTACTGTGGACACGACTGATACAGAAATACCATTCTTTTTAAATTCTCAGCAAAGTACAGACAAAACTCTTATTTTATATATATATATTTATTCGGAGTTGTCAAAACATCATATTAGAACAACAGTACGTCAGCTGCATTAGGCCATCTTCAGCTGTGTAGAAATAACTTAAAATTAGAGCATTAAAAGTTGCAAATTATGAGTAAAATTTACACCCATATTGTATATTTTAAAATTAAAATAGGTGCATGCTGAAACATCATAGATGAAAGAGTTGCTTGATGTAGTATGATGAAGTCAGAATGAGTCTGACATTGGACAGTTCTATGTAATAAATGACAATGATGATGTAATTAAAAGTTTGTTCTGATCATTAAAATTTTTCACATAAAAATATCGACAATTCATAAAAAAAATTGTAGTTCCATTTCATGTAAAAACTTCTAGAAAGTTAGGGCCGATTGCAGAAACGACGACTAGTTTTAAGCCTTAGACAACATCTACCTAAACGACGTCTAAATCGAGCACAATCTTCCATTGCATAAACAATGTTCAGTTGATGTTTAACCAGACATTGCTTACAGTTTCAATTTTGGTTTGAAAATGGAGACAGAAATATCTTTCATGCAACTCTTTGCTTGTCGCAACCAGTGAAATTCGTCTGTGTGCGCGCCGAACGCCAGTCAGCTGTTTGTCTTCCTACACATTACTCAAATATGGCTAACATGATGTGCCCACAGATAAGAGTATCACTCTCGGTGGAAATTAAATCTCATCATAATATTATCGACACTAAAGCGACACGCCACCGTACGGGGATGTGTAGCTTTGATTATAGCGTTGTTACAGTGAGTGTAATCTACTCTTAAATATGGTAGCTTCGACAAAGGGAAGATGAAGCAATAGTAATGTGTAACCGAGTGTGTTGTACGAGCCATATAGATGTAGCTTGCATTCTGGAGGTCGTAGGTTCCAAACACAACCATCGGCAGCCCTGAGGATTGTTTTCCGTAGTTTCCCTATTTTTACACCAGGCAAATACTAGGGCTGTTATTATAGCCACGGTTCTTCTTCCCATAAAGGATCTAGTGAGAACTAGATTGACCAACAATATAACTCAGCAATCGGGCTGTTCCCCATTAAACAACAAGACAACATATTCAAACAGCATGAAACATCATAAAACACCATCCTGTAAGGGAAAAACATAATTATCCATCAATATTCATGTGGAAAGCAATGGGCAACATTGCCTTCTTCTGCTGCATTTGCGCACTCAACAGCGCGATCATCCATCACGTATTTCCTGGCGTGCTGTGAGCTGAAAGGAAATGTTGGAACTCAACACTGTACTAAGGCTTGGATTCTGTCCGCCAAGATTGTAACACAGAAATACCATCTCATTCACGCCATCTAAGAAAAACACTGCCAATATATCAGCTTGCAATGAGATATTATGTTTCGTCAGTTACACGGAAACTCGCGTACAATCGTATTCCTTCCTAGCATGCTTTGACAATTTAACACACATCAGACTCATTGGTCTGGAATCAATTCCGTCAATTCTGATAACTTATATTCTCTCAGAAGACAATAGCAGGTACATATCCACTGCACATTATTCTTTCACTTATCAGGCATGCAATCGGCCTGCATAATCACTTTATTACTCCGCATGCATTATAACTTCTCATCATCATCATCATCATTTCCTTTTATTCAGCTGTAGCCGGGTAGGGGCAAATATGGTTCCTCTCCACTTTCTTCGGTCTTTCCGCCACTCCTCCAACACTGTGTCCCAGTCCAGGTTTCTTTCTATAATGCTGCTTTGGATGGTATCCTTCCATCTCAATCGTGATCGTCCATGGCCTCTCCTTCCTTGGATTTGCATTTCCATCACCTTTTTTGGTATTCTTTCGTCGCTCATTCGCTTTGCCCAAACCATCTTAGTCGGCTCTTCTCTATTTTATCATTCATTTTTTCCACTCCAATTTCTTCCCGGATTTTCTCATTCCTTATTTTGTCTCGTCTACTCTTCTGTATCATACTCCTCAAGAATTTCATTTCGGCTGCCTGTATTCGACTCTCATCCTTCTTTGTCATTGTCCAAGTTTCTGCTCCGTAAGTTGTTGTGGGTACGTAATACATCTTGTACATAGTATCCTTTGCTTCCATTGCCACATCTTTGTCCCATAACATATTTCTTACACTATGATAGAAACAACTTCCAGCTTGAATCCTTTTACTAATCTCAGCATCCAGTCGAGCATTCTCCATTAATTTACTCCCCAGGTATTTAAACGTTTCCACTACTTCCAGGGGCTTGTATGCAAGTCTAATCTGACCTTTCCCTTCTTTCTCCCCTCTAGTCATAACAAGAGTTTTACTCTTTTCTACACTTATTTTCAATCCACATTCTTCAATCTTCCCATTCACCACATTCAACTGTTCTTGAACCTTCCTGCCGTCTTCTCCTCAAATCACAATATCATCTGCAAATAACATCATGTTCATTTCTCTTCCTCCATATGCTGCTTTTGCTGTTCTCATGATGTCATCCATTACTATTGTAAACAGGATTGGTGATAGAACACTTCCCTGTCTCAGCCCACTAGTTATTTTGAACCAACTTGACCTGCCAACTTGTGTTTGCACGCAACTACAACATTCCTTATACAACGCCATGATCATTTTTATTAATCCCTGTCCAATTCCTTTTTGCACCAGACTGTCCCAAACTTTCGTCCTTTATATTATGAGACCCGGTTCGTTTCCTGTGCAAATCATTGGGCAAAAACAGATTCCAACCTAAATTCGAAGATCCTATTCTTTATGCAGCTCCTTACGTACAGCTTCTGAAATACCATGCGTCATGCAATTAACTGTTACTGTCTCTCAAAATGACCAAAATAAAATAACATAGCAAGTGTTTAACTTTGAAAATTGGATGAACTTGTCAATCTAATCCTCCTAGCACTAATCTACAAGGAAAAAAAACGGAATGATACTAAACTAAATTATCATGCACGAATGAACAGCAACTAATCCTAACGATTCCCTCATTATCCCAACAAACTAGTCATAAATCAAAATACAAATAAAGAGAACATGCATTTCTCTTTTATCCGTATATACAACAATATAAAAGTGAAACAAACACATGCCGTCAGGCTTACTTTACGTTAAATAAAATCCCTATTCTAAACTGCACTAGTATTTTAACGTAACCCATATAACATTCCATAACGCTTGTGCAATTTTGTCTCACCCTTCACAGCTGGTTTTGAATTGACGCTTAGTGAATAAGTGATTTCAATCCCTAACTGCCAAATTTCATCTCAACCCAAAAATATTTTTAAAATATAATGTGCATATTTGAGACGATTGTGTTTGTTGAAATCTAACCTATGTTTTGTACTACACTCGCGGCAGGCAACATTCAGTGTAAGAGTGTCTGAAATAATTTGAATCTCCAGTGCTAATTTCATCTCGAACTTCCGCGTGGTTTTGTTGCGGTTTATATGTTTTTTAAGTGATTATGTTTTTGAGCCCTAACTCGTGTATATACGATTTTGACTCGCCCTTCAAGACCATTTTGTAAACTGACATTGTAATTCACTATTTCATGTGTCTCATTTAATCATTTAACATCTTGTATAATGTAAATGTCTGCATGCTTACGCCTATGCCTGTTTCCCACATTTTGGCTGAAGATGATGCCAAACAGAGTCAAAACTAGTTCCAAGTGTAAATATATGTTGTAAATAAACTTATAACATTTATTGGTATTGAAAAGGTGGACCCTTTTAAGTTTCCTATCTTACGTTCTCAGTTCAATACGGACAAAAAATGAAATTCTTAGATTTAAATAATTAACACATGCGCCTTATCTTGGACGACTCTCTGGATACATGGCAGCAACTCACATCTCTGCCTTACTGGGTGTCTACTCCATGTTGATCACTGCTTCAACACGTAGAAATACACTTCCTTCTTCCATAGGCGAAGCCATCTTCTTGCTGAAAATTATGGAACACTGCAACGCAGAAGGCTTTGGATGAATATCTCTTCACCGCTCAATTCTGCACGTGCCGAACAACCCTTTATGTGGCTACAAACTCAGCCAAATACACTGACACATAAATACACTGTAAATTTTACACTTAAGGGTTTATGTACACAGTTTTTGAGAGCGGCATGCGGTACAAAACGAGAGTTCCTCGCGAAACGCGACCGTCACGAAAATGTGAGACAATGGATCGTCTCTCCTGCACTTTCTACACTGCGGCTAATTATCACTGTCTATATTTTGGTAGTGAACTTTGCGATAATATAATCTGCAATTAACTCTGCATCAGTTACTTTATTCCACTGCACGACTGAGACACTGTTTATTGGTCTTATTAACCATACTCTGTTAATGATATATTCACATGGCAACTTTTAAGTACAATGCTCGGAGCACATCGAACAACGTCCACCTCATGTCAGTATCCACAATCAGAATTACACTTCTACACTGTCCAAACTGCCCGATCAGAGTCGTACTTCTACACTCTCCAAACTACCCGATCAAAGTCGCACTTCTACACTCTCCAAACTACCCGATCAGAGTGACGCTCTCCAGAGCTTGGGGTGCTAAGGAAACGTAGGTAACGCCGTTGCAACTATGGGATTCCCGCTTGTCTAGACAAACCACCAATCAGAATGCTTGCCATTATAATGACACAATATCTATTATAACATATTCATAAAACACAGTTCAAATAATATCAAATCTCTTCCTATAATTTTTATACCGTATTCCTGATTATATTTCACTTATAGACCTGTGGAAATCCGCCAAATAACAGAATTTATCTCAAGCAACTGTACACGTTGGTCAGCCTGGGATTATGACTTCACGCTACGTAGACTCTATGTTTGCCATATCCTCACGTTCTCATTGGATGAATATTTCGCTTGGTCAGCATCTTGTACATGTGCCGAGCTGTGCCAACGCTTGGTGACACTAAGCCATTCTCACGGTCCCGAGGAAGTATTGGGCAATATCCAGCGACTTGATGTCTCCATCGACTTCCGGTCTCGGCTACCTTGCGATTCTTTGCTTTACCATATATGACTGCAATTTAGATCAATAAAATTTATATATTGTGTCAAATAATAATCCAAGTATCTCTTATGGGCCATCAGGATACGGCTCAGTATGTTAGTCTGAGCTTCATAATCTTACCAACCAGTGACATTTAGCTTGATGTGCTCTAACACTGCATTATTGGTGTTTTTTCTTTTTACAACTTGCTTTACATCGCACCAACACAGATAGGTCTTATGGTGACAGTTGGTGGCCTTTGCAGTCCATCGTGTTTGTAAGAGCCTTTGCAACAGCAGGGCTCAAAAGCTTGTTTCAGCGTCCAGCTTTCATAACCGTACATGAATAATGGGAAGAAGATCACATGTACTAATTTGTATTTGTTAGCTAACGTTATACCTTTGCTCTTCCAGATTGGGGACATAGTCCTCATAGCATTAGCGGGATATCTATCTGATAGAAGTGACAATGGTTTCCTGGAAGTATCTTCGATTCACTTTGATATATTTTTTTTTTCAATCTTGCATATCATTAACTTACCTGCCGCATAAATGTATCCTCTGACAACCATGAACCCATGTGGGGAAACTGTCGCGGCTGTGTTGAACAAAGCAGCTGTGATCCTTGGCATCAATGCTTGGTGTGTAATTGCCCAAAAGTGACCACTACCTGTGAGATGCTTCATCGATTGGTGACACGTCTTCCATTGTGACCCCTTCAGATGCTTTTCATACAGTTTTCTGCAGTACGTCCCTACATTCTTCAATGTGGTGCGGTAGAAAGTGGTGTTCACGAATCTTCCACATGCACCTCAGGCTGAGATGCTTATGTATGGTTTTGCTCACAGTTGAAGGTGCCAGATGATATCTCTGGGTTCTATCACGTTGGGTCGGTGGATCCTAATTGGTAAACCCACTGAAGCACTATGGGAGACTTTTCTTTGGAGCCTTCTGCTTTCTCGTTGGCTAATGTTATGTGTAATGGGCCAAAACTGCTTGTCATTGTCACCCCCAGAGTTAACCCATTCTCCCGACAGTTTTGCTGTTGTTGTGTACAAAGCATGAGCATGGAAAAGGCCCTTCTCTAGACTGTTGCATTTTGGCGCCTTTTTATGACACTCACATCTACAAGGTCAGGCACAACACTGCTCGGTCTCTCACCAAGTGGCAGTAGTGTTATAGATGTACATTTCCTCTGACTTGCTCGAAATTTTCTGACCTGCAGTAAACTCTCAATCATTTAGAGCTGTCACCCTGTTTGTAATTAAACCATTTCAAAGAATTTGGAGATTTATTGAACGTCTCCCTTGGTAAATTATTCTTTTCGTTTCCTCTCAGTGTTCCTCCTAGGACCTTCTTGATGGGCCACCACCCTGCCATTTTTATAGACCACCCGACTAACATGTGCTACTTACATAATATTTATACATACGAGTCATGGGGTGTCAAAATGTAAATACTGTAAAACTGTTTATTTAAATGATAAATCTTCATTATTGTCAGCAAAATTGCATTCGTTACATTGGACTTTAAATGTCCAGCTTGACTATTACGCAGCGCTGTGTGCAAGCGATGTCGATTACGTGGAACGTCACAAACCTGTTTGGCACTCCACAGCAACCGAGTGGTAAGCCCTGGTGCTACATGTAATTTAATTAATAATTATTATTATGGTTCCACTTATTCAATACAATAACACTTAGTAATGCATTTTTTGCTAGTGGCTTTACGTCGCACCGATACAGACAGGTCTTATGGCGACGATGGGATAGGAAAGGCCTAGGAGTAACATATGAGTAACAACACAGTAAAGGTTTCCACCTATTCAATACAAAATATATTCACAATATTTTAAAATTACTTGGAACTAGTTTCGACCCATCTAGGGGTCATCATCAGCCACATCAAAGCAAAGATCACTCTTGACGAAATCCTAAGAACATGTTAATTTTAACAGTAAGATTATTATGGAATAGTTAATTTTAACAGTAAGATTATTATGGAATAACAAGTGATTGTGATAAATGAAAAGAGATGTTAGTATGGGACAGGTGAGTAATAGTAATAAATATACAAGGAATATACATAAGAGGTTTGGAACAAAGTATAAAAGGGGGCTTAGTGTTGTAAAAATTATATAATCATGGAAAACAGTAAATCCTTATAATGAAGAATGCATATAAAATTATATATGGCTTAGGAAGAGTGGAGGTGGTTTAGGAGAGGAAGAGGGCTTAAGGAGGGGCTGAAGGGTGCGGGAGAAAGGGTAATTGTCTCGGAAAAGTACCTTTGATTAAATTTAGGATTGAGTTTTGGTTGGCTGCATTATTGTTTCTGAGGAAAGTGATAAATAGATCGAAGAGTATGTTGGGTTTCTCTGAGATTTCATTGAGATTGTGACTGGCGTTAAAGTATTGGTCTAGGTGTATGTAGTAATTTTCCATTATGTCGAGTAAAGAGCCCTTGTTTGCTAATACGAGGATGTCCATGTCTTAATTAACCCTTAATTAAGGCCTAGGAGTGGTAAGGAAGCGGCCATGGCCTTAATTAAGGTACAACCCCAGCATTTTCCTGGTGTGAAAATGGGAAACCACGGAAAACCATCTTCAGGGCCACCAACAGTGGGGTTTGAACCCTTTATCTCCCGGATGCAAGCTCACAGTCGCGCGCCCCCAACCGCACGGCCAACTCGCCCGGTGCACTGGGTTTTAAATGTCTTTAAAATCTTGATGTGAAGATGAATAAATAGCTCGATGTTAAAGCTTATAATCGTATGTTCGATATATTAAGATGCAAATAGCTAATTGCCTTGTTATGCAGAAACATAATTTCACCAACATAGAACAGGACTTGCAAATACTTGAAATACACTAGTGTCCAAAAGTTAGGCATAATCACTAAACGAGGCCATACCGCCTGATAGGAATGTCAGACGGATTGCTAAACAAACGGAAGCTGATTCACACACCGTGTCACACAACTTCTCCAAAAAATCAGTGTCAGAAAGGTTCTGATAGCTAAGGTACACCTTTGACAACAACTATCGAAACTTGGCGGTGTCTTCCACAACAAAATATGCTCTTAATAGGGTGTATGGTTACCCCTAACGGCCACACATGCTTCGCAACGACGTGGCATGCTCTCTGTCAAATGGTCCAAGAGCTCTTGTGGCAGTCGATCCCATTCCTCCTAAAGGACTATACGAAGGTCTTGGAGGGTCCTTGGTGGAGGCTGACGGGATGCAATTGCCTCCCCAATGCATTCCAGGCATGTTCTGTAGGATTCAGATCTGCAGACCTCGCTGGCCAGTCCATGCAGTGAATGTCTTCCCCAGCCAGAAATTCATCCACCAGCTCGGTGCGGTCGGGCATTATCGTCCATTAAGAGGGAATCTGGACCAACCGCACATCTGAAGAGTCGAACCTGTGGTCTCAGTACATCATCCCTGTATCTCCAAGTGTTAAGTGTTCCTTGGACCACCCATGAGGATGTGCAGGTCTGTACTGCCATTTGAAATGATGCCGCCCCACACCATGACGCCACCACCACCATACTGGTCCTGTACCACGATGTTCCTGTGGTTGTATTGGCTACTTGGTTCTCTCCAGATTAATGTGCGACTGGAATCGTTCTGCAAACTGAAGCGGGATTCATTTGTGAAGAGCACATGCCTCCATTCATGGTCCAGTTTCGATGTTGACGTCTCCACAGTAAACAGGCCCGTCTCTGTGCTGTTCTGGGCCACTGGTACACAGTTTGCCGGGAAACGGCAACTCTTGATACGGCTGCAAGCTCCGCTGACAATTGTCTTGCAGGTGCACTCCGATTTCGTCAGGCGGTTAAGGCCAGATATCGGTCGTGCTGTGGGGTGGTTACCCTTGATCGACCTGGTACTGGCCCCCGACTAACATTTCCTGTGTCTCAAAATCGTCCCCAAAGCCTGGAAAGACACTTTGTGGCACATTCAAGGATACGGGAACTTCGGTCTGTTTCTGGCCTGCTTCCAGGCGGCTGAGTATCCTACCCTGCAAAACGGGGTCCAAATGGTGTTATTGTGCCATTATGTTGTAACGTTCACCACGAGGCTTCACTCTGCTTGCTATAACAGGGCAAACACGACTGAGGGAATATGGGACGAGGCCTCCTACTTAACACAACCGAAAATTGTTACATTCATCTTGACCAGTATTTTATCCTAATTTCAATTTAAATGAATTTCAGAGAAACCAAATATTCTTTTCGATTTTCTTATCTTCATTTTTAAATTCAAATTCGATTTTTCACGCCTTGCATAGTACCTATCCACGTCTTTTGCCCCCATTACCTCATCCACGTGCCGCGCCTTAAATTCACTGCCCCTTTCCTCCTTTCCCTCTTCCCCACCTTCCCCTTCCCCTCTCCCTTTCTGCTCTTTCCCTTTCCGCTCTCTTACACATTTCCAAATTCAGTCCCTCACTGTATCACGTTGTGCAATGTGAGTTATATATTATTTTTTTCTCGATCAATTCATTGCTTTTAAAATGTTTCCCTCACCTAAATTGGCTTTTATTACTGTAATTATGTCTTTCTATTTCCACATCGAACTGGGAATTAAAATCAACCATGGTTCAGAACAATATGACCTTCAAATTGATCTCTTCGCCACTTCAAGAACTATTAATAATCTTGACCATAGTGGCCGGTATTTGATCCGTATTGACTTGATCACAACAAATATGTAGGTGGATGGTCCGTCTAGTCAATACTAAATATTAATTATTTATATTAATTTACATAAGTCTAGTACATGTTTCGGGAATCTATATACATTCCCTTCATCAGCTAGTCAAATTAAAATTCCTGTACATAATAAGACCTAATAAAAAAGGGGGGGGGGGCATTAACTCGCGGTTACTCGCATGGTGAGCGCGGCGCTCACCTTCGTACTATATTGCTTCTTGTTGGAATGTTACAAGACCTCCAACTTTGAAACTCCCTGTACCTTCCTAACAGATTGTTATGAAGGGGATGTGCCAGTCACTTTCATTATCTTTGAAAACAAATACCCGCAATTCATTATTAGGCACGGTAGTGTATGTTTGGTGAGCGGTGCGCTCAGTAGCGAGTAACTGTGCTACTTACATTTCGCGCCTTGTAATACGTCAGGGTTTGTTTCATGCTTGTGTTTAATGTGAAATCTTTATACTGTGACTGTTGTTAGACGATATATACAACTTACAATGCCATCCACTAATCATATACTTTCGTGGTTGGCTGAAACGGAGGAAAAAGTGCTCTTGAACAACGAAACTGAAAGTAATGAAACAGACGAGGTTTACGAAACTGATCATAACTGTGTTTCAGAGTGTCTGCAAGTTTTGGGAAGGAGAGGAAATTTCGTTTATTGAATTCTGTGAGATCAGTTTAAATGGCTTGTTTTACGGCCAGTTGCCCTTCCTGACGCCAACCTTAGTTGAGGAGCTAATAAAGATGAAATAAATTATGGTGAATGAAGTTGGCTAAATAGGTGGAAGGAATCGGCTGTAGTTTATGAATAGAATCTGCCCCGGCATTTGCCTGGACGCGTTGACAGAAAACTATTCTCAGAACAGCTAACGGTGGGGATCGAACTCGCGCGTCTCCCAAATGTAGAGCTGCCTCCATAGCCATTCCACTCGGCCGTGTTCCTAAATAAATAACTATCTCAAATTGACATATTAAAAATACCTCCAACTTTATACGGGCATATTATAGCCTTTAAACGTAAAGGTGAGCGCTCCGCTCACTAGCGAGTAACAACGCACGTAAAGACCTAGCGAGTAATGCCGGGTTAAGCAATCCAAAACTATTGCTTGTACAACTTAACATTTTTAAAATGAAAGTGTGGATGCATGGAATTAAATAGTTTTGGATTGCTTAATGCCCCCCTCCCCTTTTATTAGGTCTTTTTATGTACAGGAATTTTAATTTTAATTTGACTAGCTGATGAAGGGAATGTATATAGATTCCCGAAACATGTACTAGACTTGTGTAAATAAATATAAATAATTAATATTTAGTATTGACTAGGCGGACCATCCACCTACATATTTGTTGACTTCAAGAACTACTTGAGCATTTATCTTAAAGGTACATTCATTTGTCAATTGTGATTCTCAGTTGTTCTAATACTGCACTCTGTTTTACTTATTTCTCTTCACAATGGTGTTTAATTTCAATTTTTCTGCATAACAAGACAACTAGCTATTTGAATATTAATGTATCAAACATACAAAGATTTAACAGCGAGCTATTTATTTATCTTCACATCAAGTTTTTAGAGACATTTAAAATCTAGTGCTTTATACTCAAGTGTTATATAGCTCCACGCAAACTTTCGTCTTGAAAAAATCTCTATTTCTTCTACATTACTTGTTATTCATCTGTATATTGCTTTTATCTTGTACCTTTTGAACGATCGGCTGATGATGACCCAGATCAGGGGTCGAAACCGGTACCATTTGTGATCGACTTGTGATGTAACCTCGCATTACTAAGTATTATTGCATTGAATAGGTGGAACCATAATATATTATTAATAATTTAATAGTAATCTCAGTTCAATATGGACCAAAAATTAAATTCTTATCTTTCAATGGTGTTACATAATTATGAACAAGCAGTAGAACGCTAGAAGTTAAAAATATTCTGTTATGTCTTGTTCGTGATAACAACACCAAAATAGTTCAGTTTTGTAGATTTATGATATTAGCCTCCGTGGCTCAGGCGGCAGCACGCCGGCCTCTCACCATTGGGTTCTATGGTTCAAATCCCAGTCACTCCATATGAGATTTGTGCTGGACAAAGTGGAGGCAGGACAGATTTTTCTCTGGTACTTCAGTTTTCTCTGTCTTTCATTCCAGCAACACTCTCCAGTATCATTTCATTTCATCTATCATTCATTAATCATTGCATTAGAGGAGTGCGACTTGCTTCGACAGCCAGCACAATTCCTATCTTCACCGCTAGATGGATGCTTAATTCATTTCTGACCTAGTCAAAAGACTGGAAACAGTGTGTGTATTTTCATGATGTTTGTCCAATCCTTGTCCCGTTTCTCTATAGGGTCGGGTGTGAGGTGAGATGAATCTGTCGTGGCGGGTGGATGACATCAACCTCATCAGAGGACTTACCGAGATGAAATGAATGACGTGATATATGATAGTAGAAAGGAGGAGGGTGAAACTCGGTGCCAGCACGTAGCCTACTCCTGTTGAATAGCACCAAGGGGTCCGCTCACGGCTTAACGTCTCCATCTGACGGACGAATCACCATCAACAGCGTCATGTCCCCTCACTCCATGTGAGCACTGCGGAGAGGTTTGGAATTTAATCCAGGCTTTTGGAACACAATCTAGTGATTAGAAATTGTTTACCACTACCTCCCCTACACTACTGGCCCACAATCTGATATTTTTTCGACCAACGGGACTCAAACTGGCTAACCTCGGTGTCAGACCGTTTAGACTTCAACGCCTTAACGATCATGGCCATCAAGCGGGCTTGTATTTTCATGATGTTATTGTTAATGCCTTGAGGGGAATCTATTTAAATTTTATCATAATTACTTTTTTCCCTGATTTTTCCCTCCCGGCTGCTCATTCCTGCCACCAGGTGATGAAAATTTCTGTGGAGAGCACTGCCTCTTCTTATAAATGTTTATTGGGTCCAATTTTTAATCTCTTGAATTCCAGTTTTTATTTCATATTGTGAGTTTTCCTACTTTAAAAAACTCCATTCCAGCTTATTTGTCTACTAATGCCATTCCAACTATCTCTCACTGTCAGCTCAGAACATACTGCTTAATCAAGCAGCTCGTCTCCTTTTGAGCCCAATTGCTCACTGTCCTGTAACATATGTATCACTCTCAAGAAAATTCCTCGTGGTTTGAAGCGATAAAACACAAGTGACCTTGAAAAAGGCCGATCTTTGTGCAATCCTTTTGGGCAGAGACTGGTTGTGGAAGGATCAGCCATCAGCACATTTCATTGCATCGTTTAATGTTGCTCAGGGTACACCCGTTGGCTGTTCATTTCTTGTAGGCCGTTCATTTCTTGTAGGCCTATGTCTATAATTGCAATATCTTGATTTATCAGTTTCATTTTCCGTATTGACAGTTATCGTATGTTATAGACAAGAAAGTTTCCACCTTTTCAATACAAATTTATTTATGTAAAATTCAATCTACAGTACCGGTTTCGACCTTTTTACACAACGGTTATCCTCAGCTGTACACTATTACCTTCACATAAGTCAAGTTTTTTGAATAGCCTTGTCCATTATAAAATCATGATATAGAGTATGTCTTACGTTCTAATAGGGCATACATAAAGTTAAAAATGACTATATATACATCTAAAAAGAATGAATCTTTTTAGGCCTAAAAATCGTATAGGTGAATTATTATTAAGTATACAGGTACATTATCATTTCAAAATATGTGGTACATGTTGACTGATATGTTAAAATATACAGTTCATGTTGAAATCTGTTACAATAAATAGGAACACTTTGTTAAATTGAGTTTGGTGTCTTGCATTCATCGAATTTTCTATATTCAGTATGAATGGAGAATGTCCATGTTTCTTTCGTGAGCGGTGCTCTTATTTAGTTCTACTATAAATTGTAATTATTCATTAGTTGGATAAAAGTCATAGTATAGAGTATGTCTTATGTTCTGATTGGCTTAAAGTTCGAAGTGGCTATATATGCAATCTAAAATGAATGTGGATGATCTTTTTAGGCCTAAAAATCGTGTAGGTGAATTATTATTAAATATACAGGTACATTATCATTTTTTTAAAAATATGGGGTATATGTTGAATGACATGTTAAAATATACAGTTCATGTTAGAATCTGTTACAGTAAATAGGAACACTTTGTTAAATTGAGTTTGGCATCTTGCATTCATCGAATTTTTTATATTCAGTATGAATGGAGAATGTCCATATTTCTTTCATGAGCGGTGCTCTTATTTTAGTTCTACTATAAATTGTACTTATTCATTAGTTTGATTGATGGACTTCTTCAATTATTGATGACAAGTCAGTAGTTATGTGCAGCTGTGGTCAAATATTGCCAGAAGTATAGGATCTAGTATATTTTCCGGTGAATGTCAAATGCAGAATAGTGGGTTTTTTCTGGTCTATATTTGCTGTTATGTGTTATTGCTGCCGTGGTTGAGATGTGCTAGATACAGCCAAATGTATAGGTTCATCATGAACTGTGTATTTTAACATATCAGTCAACGTGTACCACATATTTTGAAATGATAGTGTACCTGTATACTTAATAATAATTCACCTGCACAGCTTTACTTTTGTTAACACCTTCAACCGTTGAGTCCAGTTCCCTTTCCTACACACGACATTGCAGTAAGGATCCCTAACCTTAAGAAAAGACGTGATTTAATTAATGTGCAAAAGGGAGGGACGAAAACTAACCTAACTGTAAAATATTTAACACCCTGAGTGGTAAAACATCCTACCAAAATATATACACCTTGAATCACAAGCGACCTCATGACCATAACAGAACACTGTGGGTCAGAACCACACACCATAAAATCACAAGAATGGCAAATAAACACAATCAAAGAAACAAAAACATGATGTCATATTATCCAGGTCTCACCAAGAAAGCATGCAGCATTCACGCAACTCTCGTTCACTCAAAGCCTCAATAGAAAAAAATAAGGAAACATAATTTTACACTTTAAGTAACACATCCTATTCAACGAAGGTTCCTGAAATAAATTACATGACACAAAAGCAATCAACGTGGATTCCTGAAATAAATTAGATGACACAAATTCATAAAAAATAACAGAGGAAGCTTTAACTTTCAACACATAATTCAACGTTGGTTCCTGAAATACATCACTTGACAAATGTTCCGCAGCGCGGTAATATCATGAAAGTAAAACCAAACAAAATGCCGCGATATAAAAACATTTTGTCTACTGCAACACGTAGTGACATGGACAAATGCCAATAAAATCATCGCGAAGCACAGGCTGCTAAAATAAACTCTCCTCGGTATACACACATATCACCCTCGTCAATACACGGCAAATGACTCAAAAATGGAGATTCAGTCACCCAAAATAATGCAACAATCATCAAAACACAGGGTCCAACCCTTTATTCACGCTGCTCAAAAGTCTACCCGAGGCAAGTCACACAAACACGAAAAATGCAGACCTTTCAAATGAGGAACGCGTCCTCTTACTCAAAATCACACTAAGCCATATCACATGTCCTAAAGTTGCCAAAACTGAATAAGTATATAAAAAGACATCCTCTAACATTCACTCGCATGAAAAGAAACAAGACTGTGCTGGTCACAAAAGCACTCACGTTCGTAAAGTTAAACATGAATAATACAATAATGTATTTTAGTGTACCATTTGCCACCGAGGTAAACACCTCATTTGCAAATAAAGAGATTTTGATTTGATTTTTTTATACAGTGGCCAACTC
The DNA here is from genome assembly GCF_040414725.1 of Anabrus simplex. Lineage (NCBI taxonomy): Eukaryota > Metazoa > Arthropoda > Insecta > Orthoptera > Tettigoniidae > Anabrus > Anabrus simplex. The sequence continues at coordinate 13,858,391 of NC_090277.1, read as the reverse complement.
TGTAATACTATCATAATCTGAAACTAAGAAATTTAAATATAGACAATCAATCATGTCTGAAAATCTGAAAGTTACTGAAATATCTCAATCTTACAACTCGAGAAACTCACTTTAATAATAATAAATTTGACAGAAAATGGATTCTAATTATTCGGAATTTGAAATACGAAACTGAGTTCGAGGAACTCATTAGGCAGACACTAATTTATGCACATCTTTATTCAAAATGATCACGAAGCTGACACTATCAAAATTTGTGGATCCAAACTCCACCATGTCACACATCATGCAAGAAGTATAGGCTCCTAAAATAAACTCTCCTCGGTAGTCGCACATATCACCCTCGCCAACACACGGTGGAATGACTCAAAAGTGAAGATTCAGTCACCCAAAATAATGCAGCAATCATCAAAACATAGTCCAACCCTTTATACACGCTGCTCAAAAGTCTACCTGAGGCAAGTCACACAAATATACTTTAATCTGGTCCTTCCTGACTTTAACAATTTAGGCCTAAATTCTTATTTTCATTTAAGCCCTGAGACGTACACTATGTCTCAAACATCAAAGCAAAACAAATCCAAATAAATGAGGCAAAAAATAAGAAACAGACTCATAAAAAGATGTTAACCACTCAGCCAATAACTCTGAATAAAAATGTAAGAAAGCAAGCTGCGACCTTATGCAATTGGTCCACATTTACGTTACGATTATATTTACATTAACAAGCTTCCTAACATTTACTTTAAGTAGGGCTTAGTCCTTCCAAACAAAAGCTAAATTTACTGAAATTAAATATTAAAAGTAACATATCCCCTTTTGCAAACTGAAAACACGTCCACACTCATATAATTACATTGAAAATTCTGTACTCATCTATTTCGTTGACTTATCAGCGCCAGCCTTTCAGGACAGCCGGCACCCCATCATTTTAGCCAGCCGTATCAGAAGTGGTGCCTTCAGTAAAGAACTGGAACAGTCCTTGGGTCTCAATTCTCCTGGCGTTGAAGTGGTGATCTTGTAGTCTCCGTCACTGCTTCTGGATGTTCTTAAAACATCCTCTCGTCCATGACGTAGAAAACTAGGTCATGATTAACCCACCAGTTACCAGAATACTACAGCTGGGGTAATTTCCATTGACCGTGAAACCAGTCCCCATTCAGTCATGGAATAACTTTCCTTATCTACCTATAATCCTGTAACTAGATCAAATATTGCCCATTTAAATGCTCGACTGGAAATTACCGAGTTTGATGACCTCGTTAAATCTGTTTACTGCGGCAAGCTACTAAACATTGAATGACTATCTGGAAACTGTTCTTCCCTCCGGAAATTGAAAAATGAAAGCCATTTTCAAAAGGTTAAAATCTTGAATAATTGAAATGCAGACTGAGCGTCTTAAATCAAAGTTCAAGTCCCCACACGATCAAGAGACATAAGTTCTGACCTGCACTCACGCAAAATAATACTTCTCTCGATGTTACCTGCACAGAATCTCGCCGAATAATAGGGTAGCTAGTTTACGCACTCATCGGTTTTATTAATTCATCCTCTAAGACGCCATTGTATTCTCGATCGGGGCCATCACTCGCATAGACCAGTGCCTAGCCAAATTGACTGCGGCTCTATAATTTCATTGGTTCAACACATCTCATACCCGACTCTTACTGTCGAATGTAGATGTTCCTAGAACTTAATAAAATAAAATCTTTATTCTTTCGAATAGATGACTGATTAATTAAATGAGCACTTGAATAATTGCTCAAGATGCTTTCTTGAAAAGGAACCGTAGTAGATAAGGGAAGCACATAACTTCCTGATGGTTTCCAGTATGCAGTGGTCGATGGGTCAATCTGTCCCAGTAAACAGGCTGTATATGCTGATCCGAATTGCTCTGCATTGGGATTATTTCTGCTTCCTCATCTATTACATATGGATGAGAAGAGTAATTCTAAATTGTAGACATGATACAGGCTTTTGGGCTTATGCCGTGTCAAGAAAATAAGGTGCAATTCTTTACATTTCGCAGAGAACTGTGCTCTATGTCATCAGAAGAAAATCTCGACTGTCCACGAGAAAGGCTTCTTAAACAATGAGCTTTAAATTTAGACATTATAATAGAGGTTGAAATGGTACGTTCATTTGTCACCAGGTGGCTCCCTGAATGCGGTACAGCACTAGCGTTTGAAGTGGAAGCTGTCAGAACCATCAGAATCAGTCTAAGAGGGTCACTTAACATGTGTACGTAACATATGGCATTGACACAAGCCTGGAATGAAACATCTAGCGATGAGGAATGTACGAATTTGGAAAACACCGAAACATGACAACATTGATTCTAAATTGTTTGTACTGCCTTGAGCAGCTAACATCTGCTGTCATTAACTAAACGCTCGACTCTGGAGAGAAACAGTACAAGAGTTGGACACATGCATATTCGTAATGCTCTTCAAAATGTTCTGAAGAGAGAGTACCTGGCTGCTTGGGATACCACTTATCTCCATGTTTTTCACCCACTGCCTAGTGGGTATTTTAGTGGAAATCTGTGACAAAAATTTGTGCTTTACAGTGGCAAATATTTAGAATACACTAGAGTCCCATTAATTCGAAAGTCCGGTTAATCCGAACTGAAATATACATTTTTAAAAATATTCTCCTTATTGAAATGAAAGTACATATTATAGAATGAGGATTTACTTGTATTTTATTAGTCATATTTTACTAGAATAACTTAATGTAAACATAATTACACATCATAAACCATCAATCATTGGTCGTTTATCTTTTAAAAGTCTGGTAGTTTATTTTGTCGAAGATGCAGTGTTGAACCAGCGTCTCATAAACATCACATCAGTGGGCGTAGCAGCAGAGTGTTGCTCGACGTTACGTACAACAAGTTCTAACTTGGCCACGGCATCCGAATGTGACACTAGTTGTTCATTGTGGTCTTCTTCGTCGTCACTCTGTTCCTTATCAACTCCAGATTCTTTCTCCACCGCAGCTACAATTTCTTGGCCTGTTTGTAATTGATGACAGTCAGCTTCCATCCACTCGCTAATGTAATTTTCATTGTCGTTTTCTCCTGTACGGATTCTTAACTACCCTACTGTAATTTTATACAGTATTTTATTAATGTAACTGCTAAAGAATGGACATTTCTAATCACAGTATGTACTATACTGTATTGTAGAAACTATTTTCCTCAGATGGTTGAATCTAACTTGACAGGTTCGATCCTGGCTCAGTCCGGTGGTATTTGAAGGTGCTCAAATACATCAGCCTCGTGTAACTAGATTTACTGGCACGTAAAAGAACTCCTGCGGGAGAAAATCCTGGTACCTAGGCGTCTCCGGAAACCGTAAAAGTAGTTAGCGGGACGTATAAACAATAACATTATTATCAGAAAATCTTTTCCGGTTAATCCGAATGTTTTGTAAATTCGAACAGTCTCCGGTCCCAATTAGTTCGGATTAATGAGACTCTACTGTCTATTTAAATATAGCCTTCTTATAATAGAAAAGAAATTAACTTTTAAAACTCAAATAAGATACACAATCTTATATGAAATCTTACCTTGTAAAAGATGCTGGAAGTGTCGTCCTTCCTGGGTTATACAGGCATTGTTGCTGGTAACCACATTCTGGCTGATGCAAGTGAGTTCTGCCACTGTAATATTTCTGATTTCATTTGTAATATTTTCTTACAGTTCCTCCAATGTGTAAGGATATGTTTGATACACTTTTTCTTTCAGTTTACCTGACAAGTAAAAATCTGTGGTAGAGAGATAAATGTACACCCCTAAGCAACATCTTCTGTTAGATCTGGAGAACGAGGGGGAATAGACCACTTTGTCTGCAAACACTTCCAAGGTTATAAGAAAGGAATCTTCTTCTGAATGCGCAGGGGCTGAATGTTGTTGAAACCACCCACACAATATTTCTTCTTCCATTAACTGATGGAAGAACCGTGTCAGAATGTCATCTTGCTACCTCTCTGTATTTACTGTCATCTCGAAAAAATTAGGCCCAATTATTTGTCTTGTACTAACAGCACACAAAACACCAATCTTCCTATCATAATTATGGACTTCATAAACATCATTAGGATTTTCTGCACACCAATAGCAAGAGTTATGCCTGTTCACATTACCATTAAGACGAAACCAGGACTTTTGCTTACAAAAATACGGTGTTGCAATGATAACTGCCTCACTGGCTGTGTGGACCTTGTTTCAGGCCTTGTACCACTTTTCAAATTTCATGGCAGTCTGGAGGTGGCAGCGAAACACACTAACCAGTACACCACAGAGGCGGACCAGTATTTGAGATGAGATTCAGACTGGCAACTCACTTGCCAAGTCGAACACGTGCAGGCTGCTTGCAAGGTCAGGAACCATGCGCGTCTCTCATACTGCAGCTGCTGTAGCGCAGAGTACAAACACTGTGCAAGTCTCCGTTTGCAGATAGCCTACACGTTTTCTATTGATTTATGTCAGGGGAGTTCCCTGGCGACTCATAAGTTACTGAAGAATTTCTTCATTTTTTTTGAAGTATGGCAAGGAGACAAACCCTGCTGAAAAATTCCATCACCATCTGGAAACCTCTTCTGCAGCTCACCACTAACTCTCCTTTTCAGTAGGCCCTATATGGATATTTTCTTTCTTTCTTAAACTGTTTACCGTCCTGGGTTGGTTTTTCCCTCGGATTCAGGGATGGATCCCACCTCTAGTGCTTCAAGTTCAGGGTCTTGGAGCGTGAGGCTTTAGGTCGGGGAATACAACTGGGAAGGAGGACCAGTACCTTGCCCAGGCGACCTTGTTTGCTATGCTGAACAGGGGTCTCGTGGGGGGGTGGGAAGATTTGAAGGGATAGACAAGGAAGTGGAAGGAAGCAGCCGTGGCCTTAAGTTAGGTACCATCCTGGCATTTGCCTGTAGGAGAAATGGGAAACCACGATAAACCACTTCAAGGCTGGCTGAGGTGGGAATCGAACCCCCTTCAGGCTGAGTGTGCCTCGTTTCAGCCCTTGTAGCACTTTTCAAATTTCGTGCCAGAGCTGGGTATCAAACCCAGGCCTCTGGAGGTGGCCACGACTCACACTAACCAGTACACCACAGATCATAGGTTATGAATTTCATTGTGGTCCGTATTGACAATCACTATCAAAGGGTAGAGAAGGGTCCACCTCTTCAATACCATTGATTAGGTATTCGTGGACCCTTCCATACTTTTTGATAGTACACCATGGTATTGAATAGGTTGATTTAAAATAAATTTCTTCTATTATTATAAATTAAGATTCTTTCAATACGGAGAAAATGATTTTCATTAGTTGTAATAGTACACCAGAGAGTCGGGCCAGTATTTGGATACACTAGTCAGATTTCATCATCCCATCGAATTATGCGAAGGGCCCCGGTCCTTGCAAGAAACACCCCCAAAACATCTTCACAAGTTTTTTAAATATTTTTTTTATGGTCGATTGCAAATTTGTTGAAGTTGTTGGCTTATTCTTTGCTCGGCGTACATAGTCAACTCCTGTACTTCAGAGTGACTGCAATCAGATAAAAGACCTTTCTTCCAGTGTTCCATTGTCCAAACCTGACATCTGCGTGTCCACGGTGTTTCCTGCACATTGTTCCTGTTAGAAGGTATTTCTTTACAGGTTTGCTGGCTTTCTTTCCAGCTGCCAGAAATCTATGACGGACATTAGAAACATGCAAATTCAGTCCCCCCCCCCAAGTTTGCAAGCCAAATCCACAGCAGTGAGCATGAGGTTTGATTTGCTTCCCCTGAGGACAAAGCGTTCTTCAGTTGGCATCGTTTTCTTTTTTTTTTTCCCCTTGCCACAGTTTTCCTTTTTTTTTCAGTGAAGTTGAATCAGTTTGTTGTGCCAAGGAATAATAATTCTATTTGTAGCGCCGAGACTAACACCAAATTTGGTGACTAACTCTCCATGTTATGGAAGTATGAACGACTATCTCTGATATGGAGTCGGGGATGAGGCGAGACGAAATTATTGGCTGCATGCGCCTCCTGACGCCATCGTCATTTGAGGAACTAAAGAAGATTAAGTTAATGATGGTGGATGAAATTGGGTAAGGAGGTGGCTATGCTAGCACACTGATGCGGCTTCACAGCAAATCCTGGCATAGGGCCTACTTGGTTTCCAAATAATAGTTTTTATTCTTTTGTTAGTCCTATCTCCTTTTATTAGCAGTATGTGAGTATTTGTCCAACCAGTTTAGCCCATGCGCTTTGGCGTGCTGGGTTAGCTAACTCGCAAGCTCAGGATTAGGAGATAATGGATTTGAGTCCTACTATCGGGGAACCCATTAATGGTTTTTTGTGCTTTCCATTTTCACACCACGCCTATGCTTACCTTATCAGCAGGGCACACCAAATCCTTCCAACTCCTTGTATCCGTACCTACTTCTCTTAGCTGATACTTGACGCTTAACCCAATAAATTTGGCATAAAATTTAGCATATTTGCATTTTATAAATTGACAACATTCATTGTCAACAATGCAAAATTGCCAATGGACATTTGGCCAAGGAGTAAATAGGAATAGGAAATAATTATAGGAATACATGTTCACGAAAAACATTGATATATTCGTAAAATTTTTGCATTTCAGACTGAAAGATTAGTCATTATCTTCATAATTCATGAAGAAAACTCTCCGATAACTGGTATAATAACATAAAAATATCTCGCAGTTATTCCACTTGCACCCTGCTGTAGAACAATGAGTGCCCCCTTTTTTTTTTTTTTTTTTTTTTTCAATTTGCTTTAAGTCGCACTGGTGGTGATGGGATAGGAAAGGCCTAGGAGTGGGAAGGAAGTGGCCGTGGCCACATCCCGAACATTTTCCTGATGTAAAAATGGGAAACCATGGAAAATCATCTTCAAATTTGCCGACAGTGGGGTTCGAACCCGTTATCTCCTGGATGCAAGCTCACAGCTGCGCAGCCCTAACCGCATGGCCAACTTGCCCATCCTCTCATTTCTTATTTTGTCCCTTTTTGTTTTCTGAATCGTAGTTCTTAAGAACTTCATTTCTACTGCTTGTAGTTTGCTGATATTTGTGTTGGTGTGTCGCATTTGTTCATGGTACCAGTTTACACAAAGTTAAAACTTTATCTTAAACAATGTTTAGAAATGTTGGCCGAAGTTATGTGGTTAATTAGAGGTCATCAGCGGTTTTATAACACACGAGGAATAAATGTGAACTGAGTGACACACTTCAGACTTCCAGTCCAACAGAAGTTGTTTACAAGTGGTCATTATTAGACAGTAATAATTATTTATCTTAACTAGTTATGAGACGCTATGGCTGAAGAAGTCTTAAATTAGACGAAACATGTACCAAAGAATGTATAACATAATTTAACGTGGAATGTGTTCTCACTTGTAAAGTGAAGTGTGTTGATTGGGTGGACCATTAAACCTAATACTAGTTCTTAATTAACCTGTATCAATACAGATCAGTATGATGAAGTTTGTAAATTGCAAAAGTGGTCAGTTTACCAAAACTTTTATTTGAATTTCACATCTGGTATTTTAAATGCCGTTATATATTTTAATGTGTGTTTTATGTCTTGTGATACTGTGTACACTAAGGGATTTCAATGATTGTACATACATTGTATAACTTACCAATGTTTAGAATTATAAGGCTGAGGATGACCTCTGGTTGGGTTGAAACTGGTCCTTTAAATACTGTAGTGAAATGATCTAAAATCTCTTTTGTCATTTTACTTATAGTGTATTGAAAGTTTAATATCCTGATACCTGTTCTGATTGCATGTCAGTACGGATAAAACATGAAGTTCTTAGCTTATGATATGTTCAAAATAACTGTCTGACATTTGTGTATTTTAATAAAATGATTTTAACTCAATATAACACATATCCTTCTAAGTGAGCCGAATGGAGTATGAGGAAATGGTCATCCATAGTTTTATGATTTTACAATACTTAGTGTTTATACTTTAAAATAAAGGAACATATTTTGTCCCTCTTGTTGTTGACATCTTCAGCCTTACAATGAACAAAAGTTATATGGTAAAGATACGAGCATATGTAAAATGTTATCTTAAGTAACCTTAAAATCAGTAAAGATATTATTCTCCCTTTAAACTTAGAAGTATTTTTTCATTATATTGTGTGTTATGATAATATAATAAAGCCTTATAGAATGAAACATAACTTTCAAAACAGCGAGAGTCAGTGAAAGGGGCGTGGCACTGCCTATTATTGGCAACATTGTTTGGGTATGTTTGTGTATTTTCTGTAGTTGTGTGCTTTGCCTCTTAACTGTCAGACTCCAACTCGTCAGAAAAAAGGAGAGTGAGGAAATTATAACTTCCACTGGAGGTCAAACATAGAAGTACATCTCTATAGCACAGTTGCTTTATGGGGGATTCACATCAGACAGTCGTACAGCACTTCTTGTATTATGATATTTTTATATTCACTGCTCCTTTAGCAGGTTAGCAGTCTTTATTTGTTAACACAGTGAGATTGTGCAGTCAGTCTGCCACTGCCAAGAAGCACCTTGGAAAGGCGTGCCAGTTCATCTGATGAGCCCACATGTAGTGCGCACACACGCACACACAGACACACGGCCTAACAGCGCAAATGCTGGTACTATTGCTGTAATTTTTCGATCTGCGGCCATAAAAGCCTTCATTGGCAGAGTCACATTCTGCCCAGCCCTGTTCTTCTTTCCAATTTTTGGGTGTATTATCATTTACGTTTTGTCATTTGCCGAGTTAGATTTTTCTGTACGTTTGATGATAATTTATCCTCATGATTTGCAGGAAATATCCACTATGACGACCATTGTCGGATATGTCATCGACTCGGAGATCTGCTGTGCTGCGATTCGTGTCCTGCAGTTTTCCACTTGGATTGCGTTGATCCTCCCATGTCGAATATTCCTGAGGAGGATTGGCAGTGCAGTGTGTGTAAAGCGCATAAAGTAAGTGTTTTTTGTCTGTATTAGTAGATAAGTTAACGGGCTCTTTTTCAGTCTGTAAGTGTCTTATATAATATTCACTTTTTGATGGTTGATGTAATTTTGTAATATACGAATGGGTTGTTCTCAAATTCATGTGTGAAGTAATGTGGGGATGGATAATATACCCTAAAATAAGAGTCCCAATGAACATGTGCCCTACAGTCAGTCATTTATGAGCTACAGCTGGTGTAGTTGTTAGCTGGAATGTGGGGATAGTTTGTACAGAGGGGTCCAGAAAAATGTAGACACTCTTTGATAGTTAATATCTGTGGAACAAAATGATATATCATTGCAATTCTTGCATGGTAGCGTAGTCCATTGTTTTCTCAACGAGCGATGAAGGTCACATGAATGGCGTGACAATCTTGGCGCGCGTTTTCCAGCAGATGACAGTGCAAAAATGAACGAAGCAAGATCGTTCTTTGAGCAATGCAAGGCCGTATTGAAGTGGTACTGAAAGTACGAAAACATGATGGAGGTACAACGGCAATGGCGTAATGTGTATGGAACTCAGCCACCAACACGTACAACAATTTATTGTATTCAGGATAATTTGAAGCCGATGGTACTGTTGAGAATGTGCATAGGAAAAGGTCTAGCCGACCGAAAACATTGAGTCCAGCTTCCAGCACTGTTGTGTTGCAACATTTTACTAGGTCACTTGGCACCAGGGTGCACATGAAAGTGGGGTAAGCTGATCAACCGTACGACAAATTCTGAAGGCTGCGAAGTGAGAAGTGTACGTTCCAAGCTCGCTGCACAATATCAACGAGGACGGCCCAGATTGAAGGATGAAGTACTGCGAATGGTTTGAGGGCATGCTTCGTGAGGATGAACGGTTTGCACGGATGGTTATCTGGTCTGACAAGCCATAGTTCAAACTGAACAGTACTGTAAACTGCCACAACTGCATGTACTGGACTCCTGAAAATCCTCACGGTCACGTGGACAAATATGTTAATGTGTGGTGTGGTCTGTCATCGCACGGTTTGATTAGCCCATTCTTCTTTGGAGGTACCGTAACTGGGGAGGTGTACCTTCATATGCTGCAAACATTGATTTTACCTGCCAGCCGAGAGGTGTTTGGAAATGAAAGATTTACCCACAATAATATGGCGCTCCGTCTCACTACCGCAGAGATGTCGAAGCCGGGATGAAAATCTACATGGATGATGGATAGGTTGAATAGAAGTTGTTGAGTACCCACCATAGTCTCCAAACCTTACACTTCTTGACTTCTACCTGTGGGGGTCCTTAAAAAACTAAGTTTATCGACAAAAGCCAGCTACACTGAACAAGGTACTGACAACCGTAGTTCTGTCAGCAGTTCAGCAGCATTGACGTTGTTTGGCTGGTAACGGGAATCACTTTGAACACATAAAATAACCTTCCCCCTGTGCAAAAATTGTAATGGTATGCCATTTTGTTCCATTAATATTGACAATCAAAGAGTGTCTGCATTTTTCTGGACCCCTCTGTATTTAGGATTGAGTTCGGATTCAGGTATGTCATTATGGACAAGCCAGCGTGTGGAACAAGTATGTGCTATGCCTGGAGTGTTTGAATGTGTCCAGCAGTCATTGACATGGCATGTTCAGCGCGCATTCCAGGTGCGTGGTGGATATTTTGAGGACAACTTGCATTTTAGAATGCAGTATCCTTGGTTTTATTACGTGTACAACTGGTCTGCATTTAGGGCTGTTGCCCAGGTGGCAGATTCCGTATCAGTGGGTTATCTAGTCTTTCCTTAAGCAATTTAAAAGGTGATGGAAATTAATTGAACATCACTCTTGGTAAATTATTCTAATCCCTAATTGTAGCTGCAAAGTAAATAACTAGCTATGATCCACAATGTGAAGTTACTTGTTATTGGTTAAATTATGATCTATGTATTACACACTATCTGTCAAGCGCACTTCAAGTTGTTACAAATGCGCTCACGAGGTGTTATCAGCATTATCTCCCAACAATGGTGTGTAATTACAGACATGATAAGCCACCCGATAAATTTTACTGTGTTTTCATTCAGCTGTTGCAGGTTAGATTTTGTCTTCATTTTGTATTATTATTATTATTATAATTATTATTATCATCATCGTTATTAGTGAGATTATATTTTATACTATATTTTTACGGCCGGATGCCCTTACTGATGCAAACCTCAGTTGAGAAGATAATAAATATGAAATGAATGATGGTGAATGAAACTAGGTAAGGAAGTGGAAGGAATCGGCTCTAGTTTATGAATAGGAACCGTCCCGACATTTGCGTGGGAGTAAAAAAGGGAAGACACACAAAAAAAAGACATCCTCCGGACAGCTGACAGTGAGGTTCGATCCCACTCGCCTGCCGAGTGCAGAGCTTGTCTCCATAGCCGTACGTTATCATGGTAATATGCGCGGCTGCTCCGCTCGGTGATACTATTACTGAAATATAATATTAAATTGTTGATCCAAGAACTGGTAATATCAAAATCATTTACATTTGGGGAATTTATTTATTTATCATATGGTTTAAAATCACATCACAATAAAAGTATTTTAAAATTATTTTCACGTCTGAACACATTAAATCACAATGTCAGATTGGTATTTCTAATATAATTTAAACCGTTTTGAGTAGCCATCAGGAACTCGACTGGATCTCCTGAAAAGGCTGATAGAGGGTATTCTTGGATAATATGCTGAACAGTTTGTCTTTCAGCACCACAACTACACTCGGGAGGTGGAATTTTCTTCCATTTATAAAGGGAGTCTGCACATCTACCACAATTAGTTCTGATTCGGTTTAGAGTACACCAAAGTTTTCTGGCGAGCTCAAAACCTGGTGGCTTAGATGTGATGCATGGCATAGCTTGCTGTTCTGGTGTTGCAGAGGTCTTCCATAATTGCTTCCAGCTGTCAGTCATGTTGAAATTACCTTCAGCAAGCTTCCTTGCAGTATTCAATGGAGGGTGGCGAGAGCGAAGTATCTTCCTGTTAATAACAGGGAGGTCAAGATGTACAGGAAGAGAAGAATTGTTGCACATATTATTGTACACCTTGATAAGTGCTTGTTCTCTTCTCACGGATGGAGGTGGTATGTGACTTAGTGATCTTTTGGGGAGAAAATAATTCATCTGAGGAAGGGGTGAAAATTCCGCATGAGATCCATCATTACTACTTCGTCTTGCACTTTCTTGTAATTCAGTATCGCCACATAGATATTCTCAATCTTCATTATCGAAAGACAGGTCTCCAGAATCATTATTTATGAGAAAACATTCAATTTCTTCGTCAACAAGAGATGTATGTATACTTCGACGCCATGGTGGCTACACGTTAGCGGGAAAGATTTTCATCTCCAACGAAGCTGAAATAACTCCAGATTGCTTTCAAAACACACAAAATGGAGTGGTATATCTGCTGTACAGAACTTCTTTGAGGAATTCCATGGAATCTCAAAGCATGACACTATATCGCGTTCATTTTTGAGGATTCACAATTAAGTATTTATTTATTTTCCACCTAGTCGATACAATAATTGCTTAAGGGAATTTTTAATGGTCATTGTGAATCTATTGAAGTGCGATACGGACCATGAAGCTGATTTTATGTAATTCATTTTTGAGATCGGAGAAGTACACACTGCACCAAAACGTATTTATACGGGTTTGGTGGACGAGGCACGGCGTTCAGTAACATATATATATATGGGTTTGGCAGTGAATGGGTTAAATAAGGAAGAAAAGATGATGAAGGAGAAGGAAACGTTGGGAGGGGCAGGGAGTAAAAAATAGTTGAAAAGTGCGGGACTGCCCTACACAAGGAAGAACAACAGTCAAGCCCTAGGAAAATGTCTAGGAGCTAGAGAGGTAAGTTTCCTGATTTTTTGAGAAACTGATATCTGTTTTTCTTTTTTCTATTGCCACAATTCTTCAGAGTTCTTCTTCGTCTTCGTCGATTTCTTTGGTGGTCGATCTAGTTTTGTAATACTGTATATAGCGTGTTTATACCAGGGCAAAGAACATATATAAACAGTATCTGTGTCCAGAACTAAGTAGATATAAACTTTGGAGATATTTTCTTGAAAAGAACCTTAACTTTTCACAAGTTTTTAGAAAGCACTTTGCTGATTTGAGGTTCCACCGGCCTAGACATGATACTTGCACAACATGTGACTTGTTGCATATTCAGTTTAAGAGTGGTCCTAACACGACCATATAGTACGAGTACAGTGGGCTGGATCAGGGTTATATACAGCCGAATATGGAACTGTTTTGAGAGACGTTCGAAGTGGAGTAGTTGTGTTAGGCTGTAGAAAGATCTGTTTCCTGCCTAGATCCTGGCGTTGATTTTTGTCTCTCATGACAGAGTCCCTGTAAAAAAACTCTCCTAGGTATTTGAATTTCTGGACTTTCCTGTAGGACCGACCTCCCATCTGCAGCGACTGTAGCTGTTGAGCTACCTGACTTTATCCTCGAGTCACAATGAGGTAATCCATTTTACCTTTGTTTATGGAGCCTGAATCTACAGTTCTCTGGTAATTTCTTTCAATTCCTCCTTCAAGCTGGTAAGTAAACCGATACCATCTGCACAGGCTGGTTTATTCCCTTTGAAGTTCTCTTGGGAAATCTCACAAATGATTTTCTCAAGGGTAGAATTGAAGATTGTCTGAGACCCGTCACAATTTCATAGCCCAGTGTTACTCTACTGTATTTCCCATCTTCACTTAAGTATAGCATGTGCAGTTCTTTACCATATTCTCTCAGTTTTTCGGTGATCTGTTGGAGAACGAAGACGTCCTCCTTAGTACTGTTGTTTACCTATTACTGATTCTGCCAAAGGTTGAATTATATCTATCGGGGAGTTTGCCAGGATCTTGTAGCAGACATTACGCGGGGCAGTTCTTCTGTAGTTTACACATTTCAGTTTGTCACGTATTCTGTTTTAACTGGGCTCCTGTTCTTCTTAAGCTGTTTGATTCGGGTTTTGATCTTGTCCATGGTGGGGTGGTCTAACCTGACTCAACTTGAACAGTATTTCAGGTTTATTATATTTGAGGAGTTAATCAAAGTATTCCTTCCATCTCTCAGCGATGTCACTATCATTGGTCAAGATTGCATCATTAGAGTCTGTTTGACTTGGTATCCTTTGCTAAAGCACTTCACCTTTTGGAACATTTCTGTGGTCTTATTCCTCTCCCCCCTGAAATCTGCTACTGCCTCAACGATGTCACTAAGAAACTTCCTCCTTGCTCTCCTCAGTGTTGCTTGGCTAGTTCTTCGAATCTCTTTAAATCATGCTCTTCACTCCTTCGGCCACTTGTTCCTGGCTTTCTGTCTCCGTTCCAAGGCAGCTGCACATTCCTTTCCAAACCAGATCTTGCTTAGCAAGTCCCTCATGATTGTGTGCTTTGCTGAGTTAATCACTGTGTTATGGATGTTTCCCTGTATTTGTTCAGGGTCCATGAGTGCATTGAAGCTGTTATTAATTTGCAGTTGATATTCTGTCGTTATTGCTTCATTTTTGAGTCTTTCAGCATGGTATCTCACAACCTTCTTCAAGTTAGAATCGGTCTTTCCTTTACGCTGTACTTGTAAGTGTCCTGTGTCCAATCTTTGCATCGGACATATGGCTCTTAGTTCTTACATCTATGGCAGATTTAATAATGTTATTTGCTTTATGTCACACTAACCACTCTTTTACGGTTTTCGGAGACGCTGAAGTGCCGGAATTTACTCCCGCAGGAGTTCTTTTACGTGCCTGTAAATCTACTAACACGAGGCTGACGTATTTGAGCCCCTTCAAATACTACCGGACTGAGCCAGGACCGAACCTGCCAAGTTGGAGTCAGAAGGCCAGCGCCTCAACCGTCTGAGCCTCTCAGCCCGGCATATGGCGGATTTATTGTTCTCCCACCTGGTGATATCCATGTCCCTTTATGTATGCCTTTATGCTGGATGTTGGTGGTGGGGATGAACAGACCTGCTGAAGAGGTGAAGCTAATGAACCTCACTAGTGTTGCCAACGTGGTCATTTTCCCACTAAATCTAGGGTTTTTTTTTTTTTGCTCTTTGTTAGTGGATACATTTTAACTCGCAGTGGGAAATGTAGTCTTTTCATACTTATGTCAGTGCATATTTTGGTGATTTTTCAATTAACTTTTATGCAATAGTAATAGAGAGTATAATAATGCAATAGTTAAATTTTAAGCTCTTGACTTTTACAGTCGTGATGCCATTAGAAGGCGAGCCGAGGAAAATCTGAACTGTAGGTGGAGCCTTGATGCAGGGCGCTTCTGTGCGACTTTCTTTCTTTCTTTCTTTCTTTCTTTCTTTCTTTCTTTCTATTTTTTTAGTAATGTGTCACTTCTTCAAGTGTCAAATGCACTTAACTTAAGGTTGGTATAGAGTCATTGATTCCTCTTCTTGAATCATGTAACTTTGACACCAGCGCAACGATGAATTTATCAGTTGAATAAACGTGTCTTTTGTAAAATGGTCTCAAGCCCTGGACAACGCTAATTTATTTATTTTATTTCTGGTGTAAATTGTTGAAATTCTGCGATGCAAGTGACACCAATCCATTTCAGTAGCTGGCAACATTTACACTGCCACCTCTATTATTGCCAGGACCACTTGTGGAATTGGAGAAAAATTTTTAATCTGTAGAACATTATTAAAACTAAAGCCAAAAATAGAATGAGACCCGAAAGATAAATTTGCTTTCATCAAACTAACAATTCGGACTTATGAGCTACCAAATGAAGTAAAAAAAAAAATGGGGGCTGTGAAAAAGCAAACATCTTCCTCTGTGCATTCTATAAAAGTGTTAAGAAAAGACATCAGTGGTCACTGACTATGAGGTAAGTTTATCTTGAAATATATTTTGAATACTTTAACGTTTGAACTAAAAGAATATACCTAATTTTCCTTTTGATGGGGTATTTTCATAACTCAGACGAGCATAAGTACGGAAAGGTAGGGAGGTAGTGGGTGGAGGTGGTTAGCTATTGGTTTGTGGTGGTTTTCAAGCAGCAATTTAGTGGGTAATCCTATTCCAGTGTTGGCAACACTGAACCTCACTCCATTATCATTGCTTAGTTCATGTAGGTTGTGTCTTCCTGTCGTGTTTGGAATACCTGCTCTTTCCCCACCTTAACACTTTTCCACGGACTATCTCTGACTCACTCTCTGGTGAAACCTAGTGTTAATAATTTGCTTGTCAGGTATAGTTTATTCTGTAAAAAACACTTAAGATATCGGTTTCAAATTTTGCAGCAAGGGAAAATACACTGTACTTATTCTAAAATGATACAATGAGATCAGCGCAGGAATCCCTTTGTTCGGAATGATGCATCAAGAAGCATCCACCATGGTGCAAGTTAATGTTAAATTGCTTGTTCTGAAAGTCAGTCCGAATTGCTTGACCTGATTGGACTGTTATTTTCTTGGTAATGCAGAGAACGCATTTCATTTTCTGGATTCATTGGATGAAGATATTTAGATAGGAAATCATACTCCCTCTTGGACATACAAATTATAAACTATTTTTCACTGAATGGGATTGGAAGATAAATTGACATTAGTTGGAATATTATGTAAATGCAAACAGGCCCATAGTTCAAAACAGAATTAACTGGAGGATTAAAACTGATAAATATTTTTGGTCCAAGCAGGCCTCATATTTTAACAGTGGATGGTACCTGAATGAGCATTTCCTGTCCTGTGCAATATACCGTATTTTGATTTCCTTCAGGTTCATTTTCTGTCCCACCTGCTTCCTGAACTATTTTCATTATCATACCTACAGCTTCAAATTTACTACCATTGCATTCGTCAACATATTAATCTAATTCGTAACAAATATCCTCTCCATTCAACTGATTATGTGCAACCATGTTGCTCCAATGTGTTTACATTCAGTCAGTTGTCTGTTCTGTCTAAGAAAACGTATAAAAATGCTTTGTTTTAGCAGTCTCTGCATGTCAGTTGTATCTAGGAAGTGTGGGCAATTCACTAGTTCCAAGAACTTATTTGTTTAGCAGTCAGGTGGCAGAGGAAGTCCGTTTGAAAGTCCAGTACACTCTATTTTGCAACCCGACGGAAAGAGTTAAGCGTTCATGTTAGGATCTTGCAGTTTCCATTTGGAGTGGTAACTATCACTGCTTCTAGCTGTGCATAGAACTAGTCTTTTGTTTCGGTCAGACTGTCTTCCATGGGAGCATGATAGCTCATGGAAGTCATTTTGTTGGGCTTCATGTACACCACAAACACCACGAAGACAGATTCTTGGGTTGACAAACACAAACTCTGAAACATATTTAACAACTAATAGAGAATTATATTGGTTTTTCTTTGTTTTATTCCAGGTGTCGTGCAAGTACAAGTTGAAATGCTGAAGTCTGTCACATGAGCAGAAGAAACTTCTCTTCCATGATTTTTCAGGTTAAAAGATACTTGTAAGCAGAATTCTTTTGCCATGTCCCTCGTGCATATTGGATTGGTAGAGAGAAGGCGACGTGATGCATACAGCAAATCAGCTGTGATTCAGCATCGGACATGTGTCACCTATACTTCTCCTGACGGAAAGGGAGAAATTCTTCAAGTCTGTCAATGATTTTTACTGTGAGGTTTTTGCCGTTTCCAAACTTAGAACAACTACTATCGTAAATCGAGAAGAGTGGAGGTTTATTGCAAGAAGGGGTAACAAAGAGCTTGTAGGAAATATTCAGAAGAAGATCAGAAGAAAGTGATTGAACATATAAATAAATTTCCAGGGAGAAAAGCCATTATACCACGTCAAGGAACGTAAATAAACAGTATCTAAGCCCAGGTCTAAGTAGATATAAACTTTGGAAAGAATTTCATGAAAAGAACTTTAACTTTTCACACATACCATATAGTTTTTACTGTTAAGTTTGTGAAAAGCACTTTCTACCGAAGTAGACATGATACCTGCTCAACGTGTGACTTGTTCTGTATTTCAGCTTAAGAGTGATCCTAACAGCTAAACCATAAAGCGTAACCACCGCACTGCAGGGAGAGTACTAGAGGTAATGAAGTCACAGAAACCTTGTAGTTCCATATGCATTGCAGCAATGGTCAGTCTACCCTTGCACATGGGGTATGTACTACATGAGACAACTATCACATTGCAGATAACAATTCAGGATACATGTTCCTCTCTCATGAACGTGGAGGTTATGAGATCGCATCCAGTTTTTATAAAGTATTCACTCAAGCACTACAAAGAATGAGTGACAACTATTTGGAGTAATTACTGATGTTCTTGGAACAAAAACAAAATTATTCTATTTTTATGGATGCACTGTGTGTCAGTGGGCATTTTTCAAGAGATCAACAATAAATACTTGCTTAAAGGTCATTCCTATATGAACTGTGATACATATTGAGTGAAGAAAGCTTTGCGTTGAGTTCCCTCTGGTTTGGCCAACCTCAAAGCCATTCCAAGTAATTCTGATGACTGAAAGTGACTTCATCGACTTTAAAGCAGTTGCAGAGAAAGTAATAAACACCAGCAACCTGGATATTACTGCAGCAAGAGGGATTTAAATAAGGTCTGATAGACTGGTAGTTCTAGAGCAGAAACACCCTGGAACGAAGTCTGGGCAATGATTCAACCTCCTGTGATAGCAGAAGTGGATCTACCTTTGCTGAATGCTACAAATAGATTGTAGAAAGGAAAGCGGATTCAAGGACAATGTTTCCTTGCTTCAAAACAGGAAATGGAAAGTTTTAAAGTGAATTGAGATACTTCAAGTGATAATGCTTATTCAAACTAAATCCAGTTTTGTTTCATTTTGAGTGATCTATTAGTTAAATAAATGTTAGCGTACATGTCATTTTTAAGGCCTAAGCCATGTAGGACTCATTTTTCTCGTAATGTGTGATGAACACAGGTCATTAATTTTTCCTGAAAATAAGATTTTTAAATTAAAAACTGTGATGTACATTCACAATTCTTATATAGCATTAAAGAAAAATATGGGAATACTTGCAGTAATTTTTTTTCATTTCAGGTTTCACTGTCGTAGAATGTTTTTTCACTCTAATGAAAAACTTATTTAGCACTTAGCTTGATATTTACTTTGCTACTACAATTGTTGTTCTTATGAATGAAGAAATACTTGCCTCAATTAGTCCAACTTTATCTGGACTACACTCGTGTTGGTGGTACAGCTACTGGACATGAGATGTGCCAGGTAAGTCTATTACCAATACTTGCCATACGAGGTTGGAAAGTCTGTAACTTATAAACTATCATTGTACGGCAGATGTTCATAAGCTTACTTCCCACATATTTCGGATGAGCCTGTATAAATTTCTTTATATCAGAGAAACAAAAATCAATACAAAATGTTAATAAAGAGTTATTTACCTTGTGTGCAAAAATAAATATATAAATGGCACCCCCTGTGGATGGAGAATGCAGATGGAAAATACACCCATGGTGTCCCCTGCCTGTTGTAAGAGGAGACTAAAAGGGGCAAACAAGAACCATGAGTCTACTTAATTAGTACAATTACGTGCCGAACACCATGGGTCTAGTACCACTGATTGTTTTTGTTTCTCGATCATTTTTTCATCATCATTAGTTTTAAATTCTAGTCAGATACATTTTGATGTTTTCATTTTCATTTCATTGCACCTCATACCATCAGGGGCTGATGACCTAGCTGTTAGGCCCCTTTAAACAACAATCATCATGAAATAAATGGCACATTCTAGTATAAATTTCGACACTTGAGTGACATTGATAAATATAATAACCAATATGGCAGTTTTAATAACGTTAATAAAATTCTATCGTTGCATTTATTGCGCAGTTAATGCAAAGTTGACTACTAACATTTACTCGTGGCTTTAAATACGTGGATTTCCTTCCATTTTATTATGAACTAGTCAAAAGGGAATGTGAGAAATCATTTGGAATGGGCATGTTGATATATGTTATGAATAAAACTTGGACAGAGTCCGCAGTCATAATTACTACTTAAGAAGTAATTGGAAATTTTAAATGGGCGTTTTAATACAGTACAGCCATCCCCGTGGTGTAGGGGTAGCATGCCTGCTTCTTACCCGGAGGCCCCGGGTTTGATTCCTGGCCAGGTCAGGGATTTTTACCTGGACCTGAGGGCTGGTTCGAGGTCCACTCCACTCAGCGTATGTGATTAGAATTGAGGAGTTATCTGACGGTGAGATGGCGGCCCCGGTCTAGAAAGCCAAGAATAAGGGCCAAGAGTATTTATCGTGCTGACCCCACGACACCTCGTAATCTGCAGGCCTTCAGGCTGAGCAGCGGTCGCTTGGTAGGCCAAGGCCCTTTAAGGGTTGTAGTGCCATGGGGTTTGGGTTTAATACAGTACAGTGCATAATGATTCTAGGTGTAATTTGTTTCAGCCGGTTGCAAAAGCGATGACTAGTTTTAACCTGTGAGAGGCCGCAAATGTTACGTGGTGCTATAGTTTCATCTAACCTTCGCAGAAGCTATTTAGATTACACTCACCATAACGACACTATAATCAAATCTACATTTCCTCGAACGATGGTGTGTTGCTTTAGTGTTGATAATAATATGAGATTTTATTTACACCGAAAACGATATTCTTATCTGTGGACAAGTCATGCTCCATGCTTAGGAAGACGACAGCTGACTAACGTTTGGTTCGCACACCGACGAATTTCATTGGTTGCGACAAGCAAAGAGTTGCATGGAAAATACTTCTATTTCCATTTTTGAACCAACATTGAAACTTTAAACGACGTCTAGCTTCTAGAGATCATAGTTTCGAAACTTACCATCGGCAGCCCTGAAGATTGTTTTCCATAGTTTCCCCATTTTTACATCAGGCAAATACTAGGGCTGTTATTATGGCCACGGCTCTTCCTTCCCAGTCCTTACCTTTTTCTATCTCATAGTTGCCAAAAACTTACCTGGATTAGCACGACGATTAACCGGAAGAGTCCGGCCCCGCGGTATAGGGGGCAACGCGTCTGTCTGTGACCCGGCGGCCCCGGGTTCGATTCCCGGCCAGGTCAGGGGATTTTAATTGTAATGATTAATATCCCTGGCCTGGGGACTGGGTGTTTTGACGTCCTTAATCTTCCTTTCCTCACACACAACATTCCACACTACTGCCATTCCAATTAAACGCAGGTTCATACAATAGGGTGCCAGTAGGGGCAAAAGATCCACATGGGTCAACGCCCCAAAAAAATAGCATTTAAAAAAAAACAGGAGAGAAAAATCACACACAACGTACTTTGTAGCGACACTATTACGTGTGCGTAATTGGCAGTAAACATAACTAAATTCCTCCCGGTTGATGTATGTGACAGCCCTCTGACGATCAGGACAAGTTATTCTGATATGATTGTAGTCAAAGGGATCTATAATCACAGAGAAATAATCCCAAATAGAACAAAATATATCAATTGTCAAGAATTGTCGTGAGAAGTTGTCAGTTACTGGCCCGTCCCTTGTGTCATGTTTCTTGGTACATAACCTCTGATTGTGATTCAGTCCTAAAATTTGAGGTTAAACAGTGTTCTCGGCAGTATTTAAACATGGTCGTTTGAACATCGCTTTTAGACAGTGTATGAGTGACACATAATGTATTTGCAATGCGGCAGCCATACTTTGCATTATTCGTGAGGTGATAGAATTTACTAAAAATATATATTGAGTAGATCATGGCTACCCTCCATGGTTAACTCGTCAACATCTTTTTCCTTGACTCTGGAGGCCCTGAAATGAACAATATTTCTGACAGGGTCTTTCTGTCTTGAGTCTAGTAACTATGGAGTGACAATTGCCATTTACAGTTTTCATTCATCATTTTTTTATTGCTGTGAAGTTGATCCTGGTTGCATGTTTGAAAAGCGTCAGCGTACAATAATAATTACCATATTTCTCTGAATCCAAGACTTTGAATGCAAGATAACCCTCACCATTTCCTCCAAAAAAGAGTTAAATCCAGCTTTAAATGTGCTTTGTAAACTCACAATTAAATTATGACAAATTTCAAATTTAATGTGAAAATAAATTAAACATGCACAAGTATCTTGTAAATTCTACATACTTCGGTAATCATTTTCATTAGGGGTATCTGATGCTGGCTTTGAATGTTCAAGGAATTCCTCTTTGTTGCACCACTTTGCGAGCATGCATTTGTATTGCATCTCGACCCTTGCGTTTTTCGCACACATACCTCACAATTTTAAGTTTGACTTCTTTAAAGCATTCTTGTTGTGGGCCACTGAATGCCTTTTTTGTACCTTACTCATTTTTTAAGGAATCTTTGTCTCCATACCAGTACCGAACATTTGCTTTAGATATGCCATATTTTCTTGTGGCTGGATAATTATTATTCATTTTTTCATTAATTGAAAATTGGCATCATACTATTGCTGAGAACCCGTTGAAAATTTACCTGTAATACCTGTTCTATGTGTCTCTAAAATACAACGACCATCACAAACATATTCGTGATGTCTATAAATCTGTTACTTCTACTAAGCATCACTTTACAACCAGCTGCTGCTAGATGCACCTCTTGCTTGCTGGCTTCGGCGGCTAGCAATGCATAATAAAGAGCAGGACGTTAAAGATGAACAAGTTTTGTGCTTGAGCCGGGGGGTGAAGGGAAGCAGCGTGGTTGCTGTGGTAGCTGCCACCGATGTTCATTGCTGTTAGGTTGCGAATGTAAAACGGCCCTTGGTTTTCACGTGAAAATCTGAGGAAGAAACGGCGTCTTGGTTTTGGAGAAATACGGTATTACACGACCAAACATTCCCAGAATAATATAATCTTAAATAGTAGTTGTGAAAGTCTACGTGTTAAGATTACGAATGAGAAATTGTTCATTATCAATCAGCACCTCTTATCAATGCTTATGTTCCCACTCCAAATGGCATCCCTTTCGAAAATTCCTTTTGCGATATTTAATTGTCTAATAGTGTAGTCCTCATGATCAGGAGTAGAGTGAAATACATACTTGGACTTCCAGCGAATACATCTGCACCAGTGTTGTACTCACAACATCAGCATTTCTCTGTCACACAGTGATTAAAAGGTTTTTTTTCTTTTTTTTTTTCCTTGATATTTGCTTTACGTCGCACCGACTGAGATAGGTCTTATGGCGACGATGGGATAGGAAAGGCCTAGGAATGGGAAGGAAGCGGCCGTGGCCTTAATTAAGGTACAGCCCCAGCATTTGCCTGGTGTGAAAATGGGAAACCACAGAAAACCGTCTTCAGGGCTGCCGACAGTGGGATTCGAACCCACTATCTCCCGATTACTGGATACTGGCCGCACTTAAGCGACTGCAGCTATCGAGCTCGGTAGATTAAAAGGTTTAGCAGACTGAATGGTGGACAGACTCGTGGACTTTGATAACGAAATGTGGTTTTGCCAACAGCCTCATGGAACCACTTCCAATACATGTGAAAACATACACCAAGAACTTTGAGTAAAGTCCTTTTAAGTGTGGAGTTGTTAGAAGTGGCAGGGAAATGGTGTTGCAAAGTTCCAGTTATTTGCAAAGGCCAACAGCATTGTTTCACAGGAGCAAGGACTTTTTTTTAACGTTTGCTGTATGTTTATTTATGTTTTATTAGTGTGGTATTGAATAGATGGACCCATTTTACCTACCGGTTGTGTATGTATGTTGTCATCGGCTGAAACTTGTTTCCGAGTATTCATATTTCTCCTGCGATTCTTTCAATTGTTGGATTTAGGGATGCAGATGCTTTTGATGAATAAGGATAGCAATCCTGGCAAGAAACATACAACCACATTGGTTGCACCTTATAGAGGGTGGAGGTGGTGGTTGAGCCAGATATTTTACTGCTTCCATCTATGATGTTCACGCTCAAATTGTGCAGTTGCAGCTGCAGCAGTTGTGTGCCAGTGATTGCGGTCTTCTGCAGTGATATACCAAGTACTTGGATCAGTGTTGGTGATCCTGAAGTTCTTCTTAATTTGATTTCTATAGCTTTTCAGAGGGGCACCATGAGGTCTCCTGCATGTACTGATTTCACTATGTCTTTCATCTTTCATGCACAGAACATGCTCAATCAGTTTGAGTTCCTATGTATTTATGTATTTGTTATATCTGTAAAGCCATACGCTAAAGAAATGAAATAAGTAAATTGAATTGCAGTAAGTTAGATTGAAAGCTGAGTGCGTGTTTTTTAAATACAAAGACAAGGATTCTACCGGTTAAAACACAAAAGCCACATATAATATCTGATATCAAGTTCCCCTTCAGACGACGGACTGTTGTCCAACGTACTCAACTACAAAATGTAAGGGAACATCTAATTACAATATTATTGAAGTAGATATTTAGGAGACTGCCATTTCCCCTTCCTGGATCCAAGCACTCAGCTTAAACAGTAAATACACTGTTATAGCATAGAGGTTAGACATCATTGAACCATCACTTTAGTAATCATCTTAGTTTGCACATAATCCATCTGAGGTGCTGACAAATGAAATGCATTCAGTCTTATACCTTTTGCCTAGAATCCGAATCCAGATTTTTTAAAATAATAAAGACATCGCACAACGTACCAAAAAATTCAATGTCAGTTTTGTGAAAGAAATTTCCGTGGATAAAAGGATGTTAGCATTCACATAAGCAAATCTCATCCTGATATTCAGTGACTAAGACTTGTATCTCGTCAGATGAATATTTCTGCCAGCGATTATGAAACGTCAACATCCTGTCCCTCTTCCTCGACAATTGTCCGCCTTCATGCCTGAGTGGTTAGTGTGCTGGCCTTTGGTCACAGGGGTCCCGTGTTTGATTCCCAATAGGCTCGGGAATTTTAACCATCATTAGTTAATTCCACTGGCACGGGGGCTGAGCGTATGTGTTGTTTTCATAATCATTTCCTCCTCATCACGACACTAATGGGCATCAAATCAAAAGACCTGCATCCGGCGAGCTGAGCGTATGTGTTGTTTTCATAATCATTTCCTCCTCATCACGACACCGATGGGCATCAAATCAAAAGACCTGCATCCGGCGAGCTGAGCGTATGTGTTGTTTTCATAATCATTTCCTCCTCATCACGACACCGATGGGCATCAAATCAAAAGACCTGCATCCGGCGAGCTGAACATGTCCTCGGACATTCCCGGCACTAAAAGCCATATGCCATTTTATTCCATTTTCCTTGACGATTGCGCATAACCCTCCCTATTCGCATTCAAATGTTAATCTATTAAAGTCAGAAATTGCAGAATGGAAAAGGAAGTTTGAGGAAAATATGTGATGACAATCAGTTTTCAGAAAGAACATGTGAATTTACACAGTTCCTTTACCAAGCTTCTGATATTTTTCCTGGACCTAAGCACCCTGCAAATTTTCCTCTAATTTCCTTTTCCATTCCGCAATTTCTGATATTAATATATTAACATTTTAGTCAGAACAGACAGGATTATCTTTAATCGTCAAGGAAAAGGGAGAGGATGTTTACGATTCAGAATTGTTTTTACTTTTCTAAGGAAACATGCATGACTATCATTACTCCATCTGATGATGGACATGTGTATGTATTGAATAGGAGGACATATTAAATTTCCTTTGTAAACTGAAAACCATCAATACAGAATGTTTCTAATATCTTGTAATAATCAGAATTGTTGGCAGAAATATTCGTCTGACAAGATACAAGTCTTATTCGTTGAACATCAGGATGAGATTTGCTTTCCATGGAAATTTCCTCCACAAAACTGACATTAAGGTTTTTGGGACATTGTGCAACGTGCATTTTTCAGAAAGTTAACATGAATTTACACATTCCTTGCCCAAGGTATCGATATTCTTCCTGGACTCAAGCACCCTGAACTAAAAAAAAAATAGGAAGGACCTAAATATTCAAAGGAAATATACACAATCATCAAAACCCGAAGGGCAAACAAAGCGCGATGGAACAAGGAATTGACAAATTTTACCATTTTTGGTTCTATTCGTTCGTGTTGACTGAGATAATCAAATAAGCATGGGTTATTAATGGGTCCTCCCTTTGTTTTCATTAAAATATTAATCTACATTATTCATTAATTGTACATGTTTCAAAAAATTTATACAGTACCATTCTCTTTATCAGAGATATCAAAAGAACCTGCAAAACATCATTACTGTCTAGGACCTGAGACGAAAATTACAATTGTTGAACATATATTATTACAGATCTAAAAACTTGGTGCTAAAATACATTCTTCTTATTGATGGTATTTTCAGGATACACTTCCTGAACATATCATCAATAAGAAGAACGTAGTTATTTGATAGAACAAAGAGACAAGCAAAATACAACTACCACAGTGCAGTATCAGTATTATAATCAGGGGAGAAAAACAGTTTGTTGTGTTCTTGGTAATGGTGGACCCCAATTCAAAATTCCTATCCAGTATATAGGAAATATTTTTCGTAGATTTTTTTCTTCTTTTCTGTCAGTAACAGCTGTATCAGAAGTTCCTATCCGAATTATGTACCTGATCCTCAGAGACTTATTCTTCCCACCGGGCGAGTTGGCCGTGCGGTTACGGCCGCCCAGCTGTGAACTTGCATTTGGGAGATAGTGCATTCGAACCCCACTGTCGGCAGCTCTGAAGATTGTTTGTACCTTAAATAAGGTCACAGCTGCTTCTTTCCCGCTCCTAGGCCTTTCCTATCCCATAGTCGCCATAAGACCTATCTGTGTCAGTGCGACGTAAAGCCAATTGAAGAAAAAGAAGGAAGAGACTTATTCTAGATGATACGTATGAGCAGATCATTTTGAAAGAGGAAATTCTATCAGCAATTCAGAAAGTAGCAGTTAATATGTCACCCGGCCCTGATCACGTGTTAATCAGAGTTAAGCTCAAATTGGCGGCCAGTCACAATTGTGTCAGTTCCCAGAAGAGTGATTGAGCGAGTCCTCGACTGGAGGTTAAGGGAATTCTTAATGTTTAATGAGCACCAAAAAGGTTTCACAAATTCACTTGGTACAATACAGAACACATGCATTTTGCCATTGATATTATAATGTGTGAGAGAAGCCTCCGCGGTTGAGGCGCCTCTCACTGCTGGGTTCCGTGGTTCAAATCCCCGTCACTCCATGTGAGATTTGTGCTGGACAAAGTGGAGGCAGGTCAGGTTTTTCTCAGAGTGCTCTGGTTTTCCCTGTCATATTTCATTCCAGCAACACTCTCCAATATCATTTCATTGCATCTGTCATTCATTAATGATTGCCCCAGAGGACTGCGACAGGCTTCGGCAGCCGGCACAATTCCTATCCTCACCGCTAGATGGAGTTTCATTTATTCCATTCCTGACCCAGTCTAATGACTGGAAACAGGCTGTGGATTTTCATTTTCATTGTAATGTGCGAAGAACAATAGCAGCAATGCTACTATAATTTTTTTTTTTATATTCATAAAGCCTTCGACAACGTAGGCTACGAACATCTTAGAAGAAAATTGGAAAATTCTGCTGCTTCCCCAAAGCTTTCTTCTCTGGTTCCCCCAATTACGAGAAGGAAATTAAACACAAATTGGATGTAACCTCTTCAAAACCAAGCCAACACCACTCAGAAGAGGTGTTCTTTTTAAATTTCCTTTATCCCCAGCATTATACAATCTTGCAACGGATCGTATTTTGGAAGAACTCAAGGAGGAACCTATTACAGCAGAATAACACCCGTCATTAAGCCATTAACACTCTTAGCCTTCACGGTTGATACCACCATCAGCAAAGATAAACAATCTGCTCTTGAACTTACACGGATTGCAGTTCAAGGATTCAGAGAGGTTGGTCTGAATATTAATCTGTCCAAGTAGTCATATATCAGTATTGTTCAACGTAAACTCATATATCAACTTACAGAGGAGACATCAGGAGCATCCCTGTGAGAGAATCAATCAAATATATGGAAGTGAATTTTGAGAGTATTATCGCATTCGACTCTTAAGCTTCAATTATTGATCTAACAAGGAAACCTCGGTAATGGTTATGTCGCCGATCGCGATGAAACTTGGAAAACACATTGAGGTACACATAAAAATGATGTCAGCATCAATTTTGGGTGCCGAGATTCATTAGGGCGTTAACTAAGGGGCCTAAAGTTGCAACATTTCAAGTTCTGCGCGATCAGCGATGAATACCTGCTGGCCATTGCTTAGCTGGCACACTGTCTGCTTTGTGCCACACCTCTGCACCACCTCCCCTACAGACCTCCACCCCTCCTTATGGTTCGCCACCACACGTTTCCCTTCTCCCCGCGCCTGCCCGTCTGCTTAGCTGTCGTGTTCCCGAAGAAAATGTTGCATGAATTGAAACTGCTTTCCAACGTAGTCCTTCAAAATCAACCCGCTATGCCAGTCGGGAGTTACAACTGCCTACAACAACAATTTGGAGTGGTTTGAGATGTTGGTTGGTTATGAAGCTGTACAAGTTACAGCTGTTACAAGCTCTGCCTCCTGATGACAAACTCAAACGTGTGGCATTTTGCAACGATATTCTTGATGCTATTGATAATGATAACACTTTCGCACAACGCATCGTGTTCAGTGATGAAGCGACTGCCTGGCAAGGCAAATCCAGTCGAATCCAACGCAACCCAACCACAACAGCAATAACAACATATATCAGCATCCAGTTATAGGTGAGGAAGGAGCCACCACTCTGCATCAGAATACTTATGCACAATCTAGACCACAATTTACTCCAATACTTAAAGATAATACCAATCACAGCTGCACATATTTACCTTCGTCTATATACTGGATTTGTTAATAATAAAGGATTTTACCACCCATACAGGTGGAGACATTTCAATACAAAA
Organism: Anabrus simplex; assembly: GCF_040414725.1. Lineage (NCBI taxonomy): Eukaryota > Metazoa > Arthropoda > Insecta > Orthoptera > Tettigoniidae > Anabrus > Anabrus simplex. The sequence goes on along the minus strand of NC_090277.1, from coordinate 13,829,522 downwards.
TAGGACATCCTAAGAGAGCACTGCCTATGAACGCAAGCACTGATTTATTCTGTAACTATATTGGACTCAAAACAAGAACGTAGACTTACGCAAGACGTATAAATTCATTTCAACGAAAGTGTTTTATAGGCATTATTATAAAGGATTTTACCATGTACTGTGTATTTTAATATGTGATTTTAACAAGCACTATGTATTTTAAAGTGTTTAATGTACATGTAATTTAGAATTAAGTTTAAGTTAAGTTCCACAAACGAATTTTAGGCCTAAAAGATAACTCCACACCTAAGTACCTGAATTATATTTTACTCTCAAACATGCCCAATTTGGACGCTTGGACATAATGCTTCCCCATGGCTTCTCCATTTAGAAAGGCACATTAACTATTATTTGACATATGTAAAGGTATCAATGTACAGCTGATGATGACTGTTTAGGGTCGAAACCGGTCCTGTAGTTAATAATAAAATTATATTAATAAGGTGGAACCTTTTCTTATCTATATATTAGTGAACTATCAATACGGAAACGAAACTTGTAAATCAAGAAACTCTACCGAACCGTTGGATTGGTCGTCAAGGAGCTGGCGACTTAGCATGTCTCAGCTGGGCTCCACCCTGTGACATCTTCCTATGGGGTTTCGTTAAGGACAACATTTATGTACCACCACTCCCACAGAACCTGGAAGAGTTGAAGAACCGGATCCATACTACCATAACATCAGTGACGAAGGACATGCTTGCCCGAGTATGGGAGGAATTTGAGTATCGTTGTGATATTGTTCATGTCGCTGATGGAGGACATACTGAACATCTGTAATCTGAACTTGAGAGGTTCGAAAAAATGTGTGTGAAGTTTCATATTCGTATGTCTTACAGTTTAATAAATATGTGCATTTGAAATACGTATATTCTTTTTGAAACACCCTGTATCTCTCATACTTTTTAATGCAATAACATACTTCAAATGTAGTTAACCAATTGTTATGCAATCAACTCTCAATTACTTTTAAAATTTGTTGTTCTACTGTATACTTTATCCTCAGGGGCAATCTCCAGTTGGGGCAAGTTAAAATAAACGAAATAATCATTTAATTCTTTATCATAAATCTGTACGAAGACTGGTACTTCAGCCAGTAATCAGTACAAAGACCGAGTAAGTCAGTTAACGTTTTGACCTAGGAGGGCTTGAAACAGAATGTACTTACATCCGTATTTACTATACATTCAGTATGAGAAAATTTATTTATTGTAAGTTATACATTCAGATATGGGAAAATTTATTTTCCTCATTTGGCATCTTGCTTACCGTTCTCTCCCTTGTAAATGTTAAGATAATCTTGACAGACAGACAAATTAGGAAATATGTGGATCCAGGAATTTGTCGGAAGGAAAGGTTAATTCTATTTATTTTTACGTGTCCAGGATAACAATTTCACATAGTTACAGAAATCTGTAAAGGGCCCCATACACGCGCAGACTTAGTCGGAGGTAAGTCTGTGCAAACCAGTGTCTTCAGACATGTCTCTGTGTGTATGGCCGATAAGTCTGCCGACAAAAAGTCTGCAGGCAAATCTCTGAAATTCTGGCGCTGCTTGAATTCAGCCAGAGACTTTGCGATGAAATTGCTATCTCAGGGTTGCAGCAGAAAATGTAAATGTGATAACCTACAAATATTAAATCTGATTTTTTTTTCGCGTCTTCTTCGTGCAGAGCGCTACATTGTGTCCATTAACAACTCTTCTATACTGACTATCTAATTAATTTCAATCCATATACGTTTTTCAACCATCTGAAGTGCATAATCTTAAACAGAAAAACAGCTGAGCGTGATGTATTCAATTTCCTCGGTAAATAATCATTTAGTCTGAGCGTGTGTGGGCAACTCCTGGAGGCAAGTCTGTGCTGGTAAGTATTCCAGAAGTCTGCGTGTGTATGGGGCCCTTAAGTATACAAACTACATTAGTAAATGGAATGTGAGGACCAAAATTTAGCAGTCTTGATGGCCTTATCGTTAGTAAAAATTTGATCGTTCATGCTGCAACTTTCAGGCAGGTTTCTGCAGATCAACAGATGTTGTAGGTCCTGTAAATCAGTACACTCGCAATGCTCGTCTTCAGTGATGTATCCCCATTTCTTCAGATTCACCTTGCACCTGGACACTCCAGTTCTTAGCCTATTTAATGTTTTCCATGCAGCATACAGCAAATGACAGCCCGCCGAAGGTATCTCCTTAACGTTCTCCCAATGCTCTTCAGGTAACAAATCTCACCACAGCTTGAGTCGACGTTTACTAGGTGATAATGTAATTGCTACCGTTGACTCCAAGAAGCTCTTTCATGATCACAGCCTTGAAAGTTGTTGTTTGTGTCTGTACAGCAGAGTCTCGGATCAGATTCCTGGTGCTGCTTCTTCTTCATTTCTGCAGCTGTTGTTCTCTGGATATCTGGTGGTGCTATTTCCATGATTTGATATATTTTAGGGATAGGAGATGGCCTCAGACATCCTGTCACGCTGCGTCCAGTCTCATTCAGAGCTACATCAATCTAACATGTGCGGAGTTCCACCACACTGGTGCCGAGTATTCTGCTGCTGAGAAGCACAATGCCAAGGCAGATGTACGAAGTTCCCCAGGTGGTGCCAGTTAGTTTACGAATTATGTTATTTCTAGCAAATACTTTCTGCTTCATCTCTTCGCAGTGAGTTTTGAATGTGAGAGAGTTATCCAACTACTCCTAGATATTTTGAGGAATCACAGTGAGACAGTTGTTGTCCCCACCATGTTGTTTAACTTCTTTCTGGCTTCCCTGTTTCTGAGATGAAATGCACATACCTGCTTCTTTTCCGGATCAGGCATCAATTATCATCATAATATTTGGCCAGATCTTCAACTGCCGTAGTCAGCTTTATCTCCACCTCTTCAAAAGTTCTGCCTTGGACCGCAGTAGCTACGTAATCTGTATAATGCTGTTGATGAGTATCATGTTTGTTCTGTATTGACATTAACTAATAAAAATAATTATTATTCCTTTAAATGGAATATTTTATATTTCCACCATTCAATACTTATGGATATAAATATATTTATTAGTACATGTTTACGTTAGTGGGACCTTCTTCGGGGAATTAAATCATCCCAACTCAAAATATTATGCAAATGGTCTTTTACGTCACGCAGTAAACAAAGAATGATACAATTCCATCCTATGACATCACAGCTTGCTCAACGAGTTATTAGCCGATGGAAGTCTCAGTGACTGAAACATGAACTAACGTATGTATTTATGTCCATGGTGAAAATATAATACATTCCATTTAAAGGAATTATTATTTTACTAGGAACTGTGACAGTTCCATTACTTTACTACTATTACTATTCAGTAAAAAGACATCTTTGTTACTCTTAACATGCAATCTTAACACAGGCTTTACTCAGGTGTCTCATTCTATTGCCCCCTTCCTTCCCTTTCTCAACCCACTGAATCAGAGACAGCGTTCTTCCGAGAAATTCTTGTCAGCCGGCTGTCAGGAATGAGAAACTAAGAGGGAAATACTCCTTTAAAAAAAATTAATACTATGATAAAACATTTATGTATTCCCCTCAGGGCATTAATAACAATATCAGACAGGTAAACATTAACTGCAAAATTGAACTATTTTGGTGTTATCACGAACAAGACATAAGAGAGTGTCTTGAACTTCTAGCATTTTACTGCTCGTTCATAATTGTGTAACACCGGGGTTTACTCCTCGGTTGCTGTAGATTGCCATACGGGTTTGTGATGTCCTGTAGAAGAGAGTGCTCACATGGGATTTCACACTAATTCAGACACCACTCTCGCATGCAGACATTACGTGGAAGTCACGCGAACAATTTAAACTCTGATGTGACTGATGCAGTTATGCTGATAATAATGATTTATCATTAAAATAAACAGTTTTACAGTATTTAAATTATAATTTGGAACACTTAATGACTCATATATGTATTAATGTTATGTTAGCCGAGTGGTACACCCATTAAAAAGGTTGTAGGGAGAACACTGAGAGAATATTCGGTATTTGGGATTGTTGTCGGCAATCAGACAAGTTTCCTGACAGGCTACAGAAGACAACAGTTATTTCTGGCTTTTTTTTGTTTTGTTTTTTTTGTTTTTGTTTTTTGCTTTTCGCTTTCCAGTTAAATTTGTGATGTAATAATGCTACTCAGATACCAGAACTGTACCTAAGAATTGTGCAAAACATAATTTCCAGTTCCAATGGTTTTTTACTGTACAGTGAATAATAACTGAGATATTCACAATTGTTACATTTTTACACGTAATGAAGATCATTTTTGGTCCGTATTGAAAGTATCATGTAATGTATATAAGAACATACATGCATTATCATTATAGACTGTTATGCCTTTCAGCGTTCAGTCTGCAAGCCTCTGTGAATTTACTAAACCTCGCCACAATCCTTGATTTGCAACTAGTGTTGTGGCCTCATTTAGTTCTATACCTCTTATCTTTAAATCGTTAGAAACCGAGTCTAACCATCATCATCTTGGTCTACCTCTACTTCTCTTACCCTCCATAACAGAGTCCATTATTCTCCTAGGTAACATATCCTCCTCCATTCGCCTCACATGACCCCACCACCGAAGCCGATTTATGCGTACAGCTTCATCCATCGAGTTCATTCCTAAATTAACCTTTATCTCCTCATTCCGAATACCCTCCTGCCATTGTTCCCACCTGTTTGTACTAGCAATCATTCTTGCTACATTCATGCCTGTTACTTCTAACTTATGAATAAAATATCCTGAGTCCACCCAACTTTCGTTCCCGTAAAGCAAAGTTGGTCTAAAAACAGACCGATGTAAAGATAGTTTCATCTGGGAGCCGACTTCTTTCTTACAGAATACTGTTGATCGCAACTGCGAGCTCACTGCATTAGCCTTACGACACCTTGATTCAATCTCACTTACTATATTACCATCCTGGGAGAACACACAACCTAAATACTTGAAATTATCGACCTGTTCTAGCTTTGTATCACCAATCTGAAATTCAATTCTGTTGAATTTCTTACCTACTGACATCAATTTAGTCTTCGAGAGGCTAATTTTCATTCCATACTCATTGCACCTATTTTCAAGTTCCAAGATATTAGACTGCAGGCTTTCCTCACAATCTGCCATTAAGACCAAGTCGTCAGCATAGGCCAGACTGCTTACTACATTTCCACCTAACTGAATCCCTCCCTGCCATTTTATACCTTTCAGCAGATGATCCATGTAAACTACGAACAGCAAAGGTGAAAGATTACAGCCTTGTCTAACCCCTGTAAGTACCCTGAACCAAGAACTCATTCTACCATCAATTCTCACTGAAGCACAATTGTCAACATAAATGCCTTTCATTCATTTTAATAATCTATCTTTAATTCCGTAGTCCCCCCAGTATAGAGAACATCTTTTCCCTTGGAACCCTGTCATGTGCTTTCTCTAGATCTACGAAACATAAACACAATTGCCTATTCCTCTCGTAGCATTTTTCACTTACCTGGCGCATACTGAAAATCTGATCCTGACAGCCTCTCTGTGGTCTGATACCACACTGGTTTTCATCCAACTTCCTCTCAACAACTGATTGCACCCTCCCTTCCAAGATGCCAGTGAATACTTTGCTTGGTATGCTAATCAATGAGATACCTCGATAGTTGTTGCAATCCTTCCTGTTCCCTTGCTTATAGATAGGTGCAATTACTGCTATTGTCTAATCTGAAGGTACCTTACCAACACTCCATGCTAATTTTAATACTCTATGAAGCCATTTCATCCCTGCCTTCCCACTATTCGTCAGCATTTTAGGTCTAATTTCATCTATTGCTGCTGCTTTATGACAATGGAGTTTATTTACTATCCTTTCCACTTCCTCAAGCATAATTTCACCAACATCATTTTCCTCCTCCCCATGAGCTTGGCTGTTCGCAACACCACCAGGATGATTTCCTTTTACATTGAGAAGATGTTCAAAACATTCCCTCCACCTCTCCAGTGATTCCCTGGGATCTATTATGAGTGTACCGAAATTATTCAAACCATTGTTCATTTCCTTTTTCCCTCCCTTCCTAAGATTCTTTATTACTGTCCAGAAAGGTTTCCCTGCTGCTTGACCTAGCCTTTCCAGTTTTTTACCAAAATCTTCCCACGATTTCCTTTTGGGTTCATCTACGTACAAATCTCTGTCTGCCTCGGCCCTTGTCTGGAGCCATTTCTGATAAGCTCTCTTTTTTTTTTACAAGCTGCTCTCACTCCATCATTCCACCAAGATGTTCGCCTTTTCCCATCTTTACACACAGTTGTTCCTAGGTATTCCCTTGCTGTATCTACTACAGCATCGCTGTATGCCACCCATTCACTTTCTATATCCTGACCGAGCTCGATGGCTGCACTCGCTTAAGTGCTGCCAGTATCCAGTATTCAGGAGATAGTAGGTTTGAACCCCACTGTCGGCAGCCCTGACAATGGCTTTCTATGGTTTCCCATTTTCACACTAGGCAAATGCTGGGGCTGTACCTTAATTAAGGCCACGGCTGCTTCCTTCCCACTCCTAGCCCTTTCCTGTCCCATCGTCGCCATAAGACCTATCTGTGTTGGTGCGACGTAAAGCAACTAGCAACATCTATATCCTGAACCTGCTTACTGTCTACTGCTCGAAACTTCTCATTAATCATATCCCTGTACTTCTGTCTAATTTCCTCGTCCTAGAGATTTTCTACCCTTATTCGTTTGCAGGCAGATTTTACTTTCTCTACCCTAGGCCTAGAGATACTTAGTTCACTACAGATCAATAGTGGTCGGTGTCATCGAAAAATCCCCGGAAAACTCGTACATTCCTAACTGATTTCCTGAATTCAAAGTCGGTTAAGATATAATCTATTATGGATCTGGTACCCCTGGCCTCCCATGTATAGCGGTGAATAGCCTTATGCTTGAAGAATATATTAGTAACAACTAAACCCATACTAGCAAGGAAGTCCAGCAAACGCTTCCATTCACATTAGCTTCCATATCTTCCCCACATTTACCAATCACCCTTTCATATCCTTCAGTTCTATCCCCAACTCTTGCATTGAAATCACCCATTAGCACTATTCTATCCTTGCTGTTGACCCTGACCACGATGTCACTCAATGCTTCATGAAACTTGTGAACATCCTCATCTGCACCCTGACATGGTGAATACAAGGAGACAATTCTAGTCCTAATTCCACCAGCTGACAAATCTACCCAGATCATTCCCTAATTTACGTGCCTAACAGAAACTATGTTGCGTGCAATGGTATTCCTGATAAAGAACCCTACTTCAGACTCTGCCCTTCCCTTTCTAACCCCCATCAAGTACACTTTATAATCTCCTATCTTTTCCTCGTTATCTCCCCTTACCCTAATATCACTTATTCCTAGCACATCGAGATGCATCCTCTTTGCTGACTCAGCTAGTTCTACTTTCTTTCTAATATTGATAGCTCCCCATCGAATTCCATTTTGTTCGCAAAGTTGTTTCTAAGGAGTCCGTCGCCTGTCAAATTGGAGTGGGACTCCGTTACTCCCATAGGTCCAAGGCTTGCTTAACATTTTCTGAGCTCGGTAAATTTATGAAGCAGGATGCTGCCCTACTTGCACATAGTCCAAGTGAGGATCTCCGCTCTAATGGGTTATGGACCACCGGTGAATTGTATAGTCCTAGCCGCCTGAACACAAGGAGGGCCATGACTCAGAATATATTCGTGATGCCCACTCCCATTCCATAGCAACTGGTATCCCGACTCTCAGGACCAGTTACTAGGCCACTCAGCCGTTGCCCATGGTTCACGAACTAGGACGTGACTACAGTAACCCACACCATGAACCAAGAAAATATTCATTATTTTGCCACCTATTCAATACAATACAGAATGTTAACATATGAGTTAAAACATTGTTTAGATATAATGAGACATGTTTCGCCTTTTCTTATGAGGCTTTTTTAGTCAATATCAAAACCTAATTTTTACCGGGTACCTGGTTAAGGATTATTCTAAAATATGTTGGAAGATGATGTGTGTGAGATAAAGTTTACAGTTCATCATAAAAATGTTTCTGAAATAATTAAAATTCTAATGCAATGATAAATTTGTATGTAGTTCACTTAATGACGTCATTTGATTGTAAGTAACATAATTGATGGCTTGAAGCCATAGTCAGTGCTTGACGTTGAAGGAAATTGACAAGCTAATACATAGTATAAAGAATTTAAAATTGGTTCAATGTTGAATATACAATACAATACAATGATAATACATTGAGAAATTCATACGTTGTACACTTAAAGGAGTATTCATTTGATTGTAAGTAACGTAATTGATGGCTTGAAGCAGTAGTCAATACTTGATGTAGAAGGAAATTGACAAGCTGATATATAATAGACTGAGGGCATTTTGAACATTCACGTGTTCACCCCCTGTGGATGGGGGACAGTATCCCCTGCCTGTTGTAAGAGGCAAGTAAAAGGGGCCCCAGGGGCTCTCAACTTGGGAGCGTGGGTTGGCGACCACGGAGCCCTTAGCTGACTCCTGGCATTGCTTCCACTTACCTCTGTCAGGCTCCCCACTTTTATCTATCATGTCCGACCCCTCTTGGTCAACTCTTGTTCTTTTCTGACCCCCACGGTATTAGAGCATTCGAGGCCTATGGAGTCTTTCATTTTCACGCCCTTCATGGCCCTTGCCTTTCTTCATTCATTACTTCGTTTTTCAAATTGATGAATCTCTATTTTTTCTTCTGTTTTCTCTCTCTCTATCTCTCTCTCTCTCTCTCTCTGTGTGTGTGTGCGTGTGCGTGTGTGTGTGTGTGTGTGTGTGGAGGGGGGGCGACCGGGGGGTTTCGCAGCCAAAGAATACACCCATGGTATCCCCTGCCTGTCATAAAAGGTGACTAAAAGGGGAGACCAAGGGATGACTGAATTAGAACCATGAAGCTACCTGTTATTAGTACCATCATGCAGGGAAAGCCATGGGTCGCCTTTACTTGCCAGTAGTACCACTATGTTAGGTACACAATAGGTTTGTGGTTAGTAGCAGCAGGAGTGGTTCACTGTGGGTTTTCAATACCTGTGAGTAGTACCACTATGTGCGGATCATCATGGGCTTATGTTGCCTGTGATTTGTACCATTATGTGAGAAACACCACGGGTATGGGCGTTGCCTATGATTAGTACCACTATATGATCGACACTGTTTTGCTGCGATTTGTATCCGCTATGTGACGAACACCACGGGATTGTACAAGTCCCTATGTGAGAAACACCATAGGTTTGCGTTACCTGTACGATGTCCAATACTTGTGACTAGGACCATAGTATTTACGTACCTTTGATTAGTTTATATAGATGTTTATTCCCATCTGAAATATTTGTTCCGAATGAGTAAATTTATAATACCAATATAAATGGTCCGTTATTGGACATTATAAGTTTTCCAGCTAACTCATTCCTGGTTGCCAGCGTTTCGCCCCCGTATGCTAAGCTGGGCTCATCAGTTGGTACCTAGCACACCTACCAAGACACTGGTTAGTGCATACCGTGATTAGTACCGCAACTTGAGAAATACCATGGTTCTACTTTACTAGTGATAAGTACCATAATGAGGGACCGCGGACGTGGATATTGAACCCCTTTAGCCAACAAACATCATCGATTCAGGATTGTGCTTTTGAAGCTGTCCCGTCAGTCATATAGTTCTTGGGAAGATGAGGCATTGCGGGTTGGATCCACTGATTGTTTTATGTTCATATTCATCATTACATTTTGAATTCTGGTCAGTGGATGAATTTTGTACTGTTAAACTGTCATTGCATTTTGCCTCATTTCGTACCGTTAGGGGCCGATGATGTAGATGTTAGGCCCCTTTAAACAACAAGCATCATCATCATCATCATCATCAATAGTTCTCTCTGCTGGGTCGAGGAATTCATGGTGTTCATTTTCATTTTCCTGGAGTGTATTTTATGTATTGGAATTGTGGTCAAAGGTCCTGGGTCAAAATTACTCCTGTCAGTCCATTCATCAACTGTTTAATTCTCCTGGACATTTCAATCGTTCTTGCAGTCAGAAGACTCACCAGTGGAATTTTCATCCTCTGGCTCTTCAAACGGAAAGTCACATTCATCTTTATCCGTGGAGTCCAAAATCGATAGAATCTCTTGCTTACTGGCTTTCTTTCTTAATGTCCTTGATGCAGAATAACAGTATAAATTGAAGAAAAAAAAAAAAAAAAAGTCAGTTTTCTCAAAACTCACGAGCATGTATGTAATGACGTTTGCTTCTTGTGCTTGTAATAAGCCAGAAAAGTGATAGCGACAGTCTTCGGTGATTCCCCAGAGATAAAAGTATCGTTACTGCCATCTGTCGAGCTTTTTGAGTGCTATGTGTGCCGGTAACATGTATCTTTGACTGTTTAAAATATTACATTCCACTCGTGGGCAACCCTGTTATGAGATTTATTATATTGAATTCCACCCTTAGTGGGTTGATTATTTTTATTTTACGCTTCCCATCCACCAGTATTTTGGGTTAAAATGTATACTTTTAGAGATGATTATTTAAGATGTCTAGTTATCACTACCGTTGATGACAATAAGTACCTTTTGCTAAGAAGTGAAAGTTTGCATTTGATCTTCATTGATATACTACAGCAATTGGATATAATTGACTTGAAATAGTAATCTGCTTTTAGTAACAGATTTCATGAAGGAGGAATGGTTTAGTTTTGAATTAATGTTGATTCAAACTTACTCCGAATTGTAAAGAAACTTGCATTGTTCTTTATAAATATGTTCGGCTCAACATAAGCCGACATATTTGTGAAATGTCGTTTTCCCTCGTGAATACAGTAAAGTGTTACATGTAGTATCAGTATTGCTCTGACATGTGGATCACAGTTTGTAAAATTAGTGAGAGAAAAGAAGTGCTGCTTTTCATGTTAGTTCGAAGATGCCATTATAAAATGCATATTTTGTAATTATGTAATTCAGTTAATTTCTTCAGGTAAAGTACACTAAAATTGCATATATATATCTGTTACAACCAACCAACCTCATGTCACTACAATCCTCATGTGCCTTGGCCTACCAAGTGGCTGCTGCTCAGCCCGAAGGCCTGCAAATTACGAGGTGACGCATGGTCAGTGTGACGAATTATCTCGGCCATTATTCTTGATTTTCTAGAACTGTGTTGCCTTCTAACCGTCGGATAGCTCACTTGTAATCACGTAAGCTGAGTTGACCTCAAACCAGCCCTCAGATCCAGGTAAAATTCCCTGACCTGTCTGGGAATTGAATCCAGGACCTCCAGGTGAAGGATCTAAATGTTCCAAGTGTAAACTGATGCTTGCTGACACATAGCTTCTGGGAACTGAGGCGCAGTGAGGTAGGTTTACGGGTTACGGTTTCAAGAATAATTGAAGTGTTTTTTTTAATTTACCATGAAGGAGGACGGTACTGAATTTCAGGCAGGTTTCGTATAGTCTATGTATCGAAGTCTAACTCATCCTATTTTCAAAATCTCAGCTACCAGAAAAAAAGAAAAGAAAAAAAAGAAAGCAGCAGTATTGCAGGTGATCATCCAGGAAACAAACCATTCCACCTAAAATTGTGGAAAAGAATTACTGGATATAATGGAAAGTGACACATATCCATCAATAAACAAACTACAAGTTAAGAAAAGTGTCATGAAACAATAAATAATTGTACTGAAATCAAAATATTTAAAATGACTGTACAACATGAATTATAATTGCATTACTGAATATTTCTAATAATATTGCAGAAGTAAAATCAGCAGTGCAGGCTTCTTGATCAGCACATGACCCAGGTACATCTTTATGTCTTCCACCACAACCACCCTAGAATCTGTACCAACACACTGACAACACACCCAGGAAAGAAAGTTGGACATGAAGGAGAAAAAAAAGAAAAAGCCGGTGCGGAAATGTAATTAGCGGAGTTGCAAAAACGAGTGCTAATAAAACAGTTGCAAGTTTTGAATTGAAAGAAGAGAAATTATTGTGGGAAATGGAGAAAAGGAGGAGAGAGAAATGTAGTGTCAAATTAAATGTGTTCAAACAACGTTCAAATCTGTATTTGTATTATTTTTCACATTAATTTATTTTATGTTTCACTTTCTGTTCGAAGGTCCTATGGTCCTGGCAGATATTATATTTAGCGGTAGATTAAACGGGTGAAATTCTGTTCCATACTCCACTTTCTTCCGTGTCTTCCATGTCAGGACTTGAAAAGAATCTAAGTAGAAAAATAATTTTCTGAACAGGGGTTGGTACTTCTAGATGTAACAACTTTAATTGTAAAAAAATTAATATCACTAAAAATCAACATTCAGGAAATAGATTTTTCAGTAATGATTTTCTCCTGCTCACTTTAAAAATAAAAAGGAAAGATTTGTAGTATCAGAGCCCAAACATAGAATGACGTACTCTTAAGCCCTGGCACTAAAGATAGTGTTGAATTCAATGAATTTCATTGCAAAGCCCATATTGTCGTTAGTATACTTTTTTAAAGGTACAGTCAGAGGTCCCACCTTTACAATACTATTTTTTTTGTTTTTTTTAAATTAGCAGTTAATAATGTCGGGACATGTTTTGTTTACTGTATGATCCAATGCACATTTTCCTTTTCAAACCTATAAAGTTTTTTATAATTAAGGATAACTGAGTCTCGACGAGGTTTATAGGTCTTCCTTCTTCCTGCAACATCCAAAAAATACTCCATTATTGCACCTGTAGCTCTTATAATTCTTCATGAGTCAACTGCGGAGGTAACTCGCTGATTTCTGAGTATAAACTATTGCCACTTGATCTTTATGCATACCATTCTGGAGCAAGCACTCCTGGAAATGAGTGACTGAGTGACGTCACGCTCTGTGAGTTTTGAGTGAGTGGACTTCTCACTCGTTCTTATGCATGCGACTGCGAGTTAAAACTCCAAGTACGTGAGTGGGAAGTACTTATTGTCTTTATGCATATCACCCATGATCTGAAAAAACTCCCCATTTTATGTTAGGATGTTACCTGGCTTCAAGTAATTATAAATATTAACAGCACTTCAGCCTTGAGACTGTTACCAGAATTTCCCTGTTATGCGCTGGACTCATAAATGGCCTCCTCCTTCGGCCTACACTTACTCCTTTCCCATCTGTATGATTGCTTTACAAGCTGCCTTATGTGGGCCATGCTTCCTTTTACTTACACACACACTCTTTCAGGATCAAAACTTCTGTTTCTTCGATTATCACAAAAAGATAGTTACAACTTCAAATTAAAAAGAGAATTTCTTTCATTTAGTAATAAGTTCCTTGAATAATGTGGTTAGTAGAGATTATGTTCAGTTGTATCATGTTTGCTTATATTTATTATTGTTCTTCCTATTTAACAGCAGGTAACGGGAGTCGTGGATTGTATACCAGATGCAGAGAAGTCTGGTCTGCTCTGTAGGCAAGAACACCTTGGCTTTGATCGCCACGGGCGCAAGTATTGGTTTCTGGCACGAAGAATATTTGTGTGAGTATTTTTACATTTTTACCAATTACATCTTAAAATATATACGTTGTCTGATGAAAAGTATCGGGGAAATCCTTCTGTACACTTAGCAGAGCCTCAGATGGGAGAGTAGCATGCGTGAAGGATACTCCAGCCTCTAAAGTGTCCATAGTGAAATATGGCGAAGGTGAGGTGATGTGTGGTGGGGTTTTTTCCTCATGGAAGGGACTTAGTCCTCTTGTAATACTGCAGAGCACATTAAAAGCAAAACTATATAAGGAGCCTGTTGTCTCCGGTAGAAGACCGCTTGGAGATGAATTTTTGTATTCTTCAGCATTGTAATGCTCCCTATTATAAATTGGGACCTCTTTGTGAATGGTTTGTGGACAATAAGTTTCTGGAAAAGGACTGGTTAGCCCAGCAACCTGATGTTAATTCTTTTGAACACCGGTGGGAATACCAAACAGTGACTTTGCTCCAGACACCAATGATCCACATCACTAACTACACTTGCTGCAGCACTGCACTACCATTCCCTCGGAGATAGACTGTCTGCCACACAGTCCGCTACTGGACATATATCCGAGGAACACTTAGAGGAGGTATCTGGATACTTTTAAATCAGAAAGTCTATTTTGTGTAGTGCTTAAGTGTATTCTAAGCTGCGTTGTGTTCAATACTTCAGGAAGTCAGCACGTGCTTTTGCAGAAGGCACATTAATATTTCATAGTTATTAGATGAACAGATGACCCTGTGCTGTAAATAGGATACTTGAGAATCTTACTATAATGTTACTTGTTCGGTTACATTTATCTCTCGACAGTGTTCACATCCCTGAAGGTATGGAGCAATTTAAAATTCAGTTTACACAAGAAATTTTTCAGAAATTTCCATCTTAATGATTCTATTTTGGGTTAAAAGTTAGAAACTTCATTATGTTCCATATTGAACTGAGATTACAGTAAATTGAAGATGTTAAGGATCCACCTTTTCAATACAGTGACAGATTATTGATGTTAGATCACATGTTTATACAGATTGGTACTAGTTTTGACGCTCATTGCGCGTCATCATCAGCCAATGAATCAATTGAGCAAATCAAAACTAATCAAAAAACAATATAAAACACATGACGGCACCTACAATGACAAATGTTAAATTGTAACAAGTTAAAATGATGAGAGTAAGGTGCGTCTGACAAGTAAAATTCTATAAAATCTGATATCATCATTCTTTCATGTATTAGTCCTATAGAAAAACTGTTACGGTCTATACAAAAGATTTGCATTTTCATTCCATTTCTTCCTGGGGCGTCCCAGAGATCTCTTCCCACCAGGGCAGTAGTTTGTGACTGCTTTGGGGATCCTGCTTCTGTCCATCCTGTTTAGGTGTTCTAGCCAATTTCTCTGGTACTCATAGATGTATTCCAATATATGTCTGCTTTTAAGGTCATTCATTTCCTTGCTTTCAAGTCTATCAAAGATACAATTGCAATCTGAGAAGGTAACCCAGTTAAAACACATGACAGCACCTACAATGACAAATGTTAAATTGTTACAAGTTAAACAGATGAGAGTAAGGTGCATCTGACCATAAAGTAAAATTCTATAATATCTGAGAAGGTAAGCCATTTGTTGCAATTGTCAAATTTAACGGTTACAATAGGTCCTTTATAGAACAGATAATAAATTCAGACACCGACCTAAGACCACTCTTACTAAAGAACATCTAAAGCCGCTGCTTCTTCTACCTTTACTTTCAACAAAGATGTCTACAAATTACCAATCTCTTCAGGAAACATAAACATTTCTGGCTCTCAATCTTTTCGTCATGTCTCCTCGATTCCATATCGAACTGGGAATCATAACATCGGTTCAAAATAAGATCTTTATATGACCACATTGTTTGCTTTGGAACCACAAATAACAAAGCAAAGCAAAGTCACCTCTGTACAGGCCATGATGGCCCTTGGAGGGGTGGAAGGTAAAGGCTTCCACCATTCTTAATCTCGGCACATGATGGGGTAGAGTGGTTAGCTCTACGCCCGGCCGTCATTGCCTCCAGAAATTAACCAGGTACTCATTTTTGGTGTAGGCTGAGTGAACCTTAGTGCCATATGCATCACCACAAATAACACGAATTCCAAAATTCTGCACAATTCCCAATCAGTTAATGTATCCAACACTTTTTCAAAGTAATTCCTCATGCTTGGGGCAGACAGTACGCATTTTTACGACTAGGTATTCGGGGCATGTCAACGCTATAACATATAATAGGTTTTCAGCAATAGGTCAACACACTTCTGTCTCCAACCACAAGTTTACCAACATTGAACACGATTTAGAGATCCTTCAAATGGCTAATAAAGGGCCTCTCATGAATATAATTGAAATTATTTTACCCATTTTGATCAATACTTTAATGCTAACATCAACTTAAATGAAATTTCTTAGAAGCCTAATGTCCTTTTCAATTTCCTAATTAACTGGCTTAAAAACATCAGAATTCCAAACACGAGTGTGATCTTTCAAGCCATGCGCAATACGCATCCCCGTCATTTACCCCCACTTCCTCATCCCTCTGATCCACCTTCGCCCTACTCTCCTGCTTTGGCTCCTCCTTTTTACCCCCCTTCCTTCCCCTCACCTACTCAGCCTCTTATTGCACTCTTCAGTAGCCCAGCTCCACTCCTTTCAACGACTACGCCAACATGCTGCTCAAGGTGAGTTCGACTCCTTTCCCTTGACTTTCTTTTTGTCTATGTAAATTTTCATCATGCCTAATTTGGCTTTCAATCTTTTCATCAGGTCTCCACGATTCCATATGGAACTGGGAATCATAACATTGGTTCATAATAAGATCTTCACATGACCACATTGTTTGCTTCAGAATCACCTGAGTCAAGCATGTTGATTACCACAGATTAAGAGAACAAGATTTATTCTTCCCAAGGATAACACATGGTTTGCAGTTTCTTTTTAATAAGACTAAAGATACACCTTATGATCTATATGCCTCAAGCTGGATTATTTCCTTGTGTATCACCTGGATTACCTTCTCAGATATTATAGAATTTTACTTTATGGTCGGACGCACCTTACTCTCATCATTTTAACTTGTTACAATTTAACATTTGTCATTGTAGGTGCTTGTCATGTGTTTTATATTGTTTTTTGATGAGTTAGGATTTGCTCAATTGTTTCATTGGCTGATAATGACGCGCAATGAGCGTCGAAACTAGTACCAATCTGTATAAACGTATGATCTAACATCAATAATCTGTCATTTTATTGAAAACGTGGATCCATAACATCTTCAATTTACTCTATTTTGGGTTACAAGTGAAGTACAGTGAAAATGTAAAGGCAAAGGAAACTGTGGAATGCAGTGAAAATATTTTCAGACTCTATCCTAAAGAGTTGACATGGAAAAGCATAATTTCCTCATTCAGTCAATTTACGGTAAGTTAAATACATTCATGATCTGTGTGTCCTTCTGTTGCTAACCGTTTAACTTGTACCACATGTACAATCTATTAACCCGACAGCGTGGAGTGACGTGTAGCACATGACACGCAGTAACCGTCTGCTGCTGGTGGAACGACGTGTCTGACACGCATTGTGCCGCATTTGCATTGTTGTTCCATCTCGTGAGTTTCCTTCGAACTATGTCCGAAGTCTCTTCACAGCCATTGAGATAAAGCTTCATTCTTTCATTCGATATATCTATCGATCCATTTTAACGATTTTTCACCTCGTTATCTATGTGTAAAATTCATTAACTATTCGCTCGTGTACTTTTCCCGCAATGGCGCCGGTAAACAAAGATAATTTTCCTAGCAGTGCTATAAAAGGCATGTTAAAAGAATGTTTTATTGATGATAGTAGTTATAATTTTAGCGATGATTCTGATGACAGTGATGTTGATATTGCCGAATTAGACTGTAATGAGGCTGAAATGATACAGAAGAGACTGTTGTTTCCTACTCTATTTGTGCTAGGTGTGGTGTTGCTGTGTGTAATTTTTACTGGCTTGACATGGATAATTACGTAAGAAATAAACATTTTGTAAGGTCTTTTCACCCCAAGGTTTAGCCCTAAATGTTATGCAACCAGTAAAGTCTTTAAAACTTTTTCTTCTTTACTTGAACTCATCCAGCTGAGTGTAACAGAAACAAATCACTACATTGTGATGTTATTCCCATTTCGATCTATTTTTTGGTTCCATTCAGTGAAAATGAGATGTAGGTTACCTTAGCTGTCTTCATGTTGATGGGAATAGTACAAAAACTAAATTTTAGGTCTTACTGCTTGAAAATTTTTACCATTGTCGCGCCCCTTATTTGATTCATTTCTTTAGACAAATTTGAATCCATATGCAAATTACCTGAATTCAACAACAGTACTAAACACACTATATATGGTGGACCAAAAAGCTGTTTCCAATATAATCAAAATTGGTTCAAAATTAACAGAGGTATGGTATCATAAAACAGTTTGGTGCCCAGTGAAATCTCGTCACGCATGCAGTCAAGGCTAGGTTTTCAAACGCTTCCTCTGAGGAAGGTTAACGATAAATGGAGATATATGCAGTACATTTGCGATGAATAAGATTCAAGGTAAAGTTATAGGCTACAAACAAGCTACTGAGTAAGTTGGCTGCACAGTTGCGTAGCTCTGAGTTTGCATTTGGGAGACGGTGGGTTCGAATCCCACCATCAGCAGCCCAGAAGATCGTTTTCCATTTTCTCACCAGACAAATGGCTGTACCTTAATTAAAGCCACAGCCGCACCGTTCCTATTGTTCTGTTGGTGAAGAACTTACTGCTATGTTAAAAAAAAACTAAACAGACAAACAAGCTGTTTTTGGTATCTTTTTAATGTGATCAATTAGTTTTCAAAATTTAGAATGTAGCTCCCAAATGAATGGAACCATCACTTCTGGCGATCAGAACTTACAGACCCTGTATTTTGGATATCTAATTTAAATGGATAATCATAGTACTGCTGACACCAGGCTGGAGGTAACTCAGCTCTCGGGTGTTCTGCTATGACTGTGATGGACTCGCTTCGACCCATGAGTACGCCAACCATGAAGATCTCTGAAGGGACCTCCACCTCTCAGGTGTCCAAGACCTTGCCTAATAATGAAGATATTGCAAGACAGCAGACTTCATTTGTCAGGATAAATGCCAGGAAAGAGAGAGAGTTCTTGATACGAAACTTAATTTTCTGGTGAATGTGTTGCCAGCATTTATTACTGGGATATCTCCCCTTGCATTCCAGTTTCAAATTGTTAAATTATACCATCTACTTGAATAGAATACACTTGAAGGGATTTAATAACACCTTTCTGTGAAATCTTAATAAAGGAGCAAATTCACAAGCATGTAAACAGACCAGGCCAAGGCAGACAGGGATTTGTACATAGATGAAAGAAACAGAGCGAAACAAATAGTTATTGAATCCAAAAAGAAGTCGTGGGAAGATTTTGGCAATAATCTGGAAAGGCTAGGTCAATCAGCGGGGAAACCTTTCTGGACAGTAATAAAGAATCTTAGGAAGGGAGGGAAAAAGGAAATGAACAGTGTTTTGAGTAATTCAGGTGAACTCATAATAGATCCCAGGGAATCACTGGAGAGGTGGACGGAATATTTTGAACATCTTCTCAATGTAAAAGGAAATCCTGGTGGTATTGCGAACAGCCAAGCTCATGGGGAGGAGGAAAATGATGTTGGTGAAATTATGCTTGAGGAAGTGGAAAGGATGGTAAATAAACGTCATTGTCAAAAAGCAGCAGGAATAGATGAAATTAGACCTGAAATGGTGAAGTGTAGTGGGAAGGCAGGGATAAAATGGCTTCATAGAGTAGTAAGATTAGCATTGAGTGTTGGTAAGGTACCTTCAGATTGGACAAAAGCAGTAATTGCACCTATCTATAAGCAAGGGAACAGGAAGGATTGCAACAACTATCGAGGTATCTCATTGATTAGTATACCAGGCAAAGTATTCACAGGCATCTTGGAAGGGAGGGTGCGATCAGTCGTTGAGAGGAAGTTGGATGAAAAGCAGTGTGGTTTCAGACCACAGAGAGGCTGTCCGGATCAGATTTTCAGTATGCGCCAGGTAATTGAAAAATGCTACGAGAGGAATAGACAGTTGTGTTTATGTTTTGTAGATCTAGAGAAAGCATATGACAGGGTACCGAGGGAAAAGATGTTCGCCATACTGGGGGACTATGGAATTAAAGGTAGATTATTAAAATGAATGAAAGGCATTTATGTTGACAATTGTGCTTCAGTGAGAATTGATGGTAGAATGAGTTCTTGGTTCAGGGTACTTACAGGGATTACACAAGGCTCTAATCTTTCACCTTTGCTGTTCGTAGTTTACATGGATCATCTGCTGAAAGGTATAAAATGGCAGGGAGGGATTCAGTTAGGTGGATAGGTGGAAATGTAGTAAGCAGTCTAGCCTATGCTGACGACTTGGTCTTAATGGCAGATTGTGAGGAAAGCCTGCAGTCTAATATCTTGGAACTTGAAAATAGGTGCAATGAGTATGGTATGAAAATTAGCCTCTCAAAGACTAAATTGATGTCAGTAGGTAAGAAATTCAACAGAATTGAATGTCAGATTGGTGATACAAAGCTAGAACAGGTCGATAATTTCAAGTATTTAGGTTGTGTGTTCTCCCAGGATGGTAATATAGTAAGTGAGATTGAATCAAGGTGTCGTAAAGCTAATGCAGTGAGCTCGCAGTTGCGATCAACAGTATTCTGTAAGAAGGAAGTCGGCTCCCAGATGAAACTATCTTTACATCGGTCTGTTTACAGACCAACTTTGCCTTACGGGAGTGAAAGCTGGGTGGACTCAGGATATCTTATAAGTTAGAAGTAACAGACATGAAAGTAGCAAGAATGATTGCTGGTACAAACAGGTGGGAACAATTGCAGGAGGGTACTTGGAATGAGATAAAGGCTAATTTAGGAATGAACTCGATGGACGAAGCTGTACGAATAAATCGGCTTTGGTGGTGGGGTCATGTGAGGCGAATGGAGGAGGATAGGTTACCTAGGAGAATAATGGACTCTGTTATGGAGGGTAAGAGAAGTAGAGGTAGAACAAGACGATGATGGTTAGACTCGGTTTCTAACGATTTAAAGATAAGAGGTATAGAACTAAATGAGGCCACAACACTAGTTGCAAATCGAGGATTGTGGCGAGGTTTAGTAAATTCACAGAGGCTTGCAGACTGAACACTGAAAGGCATAACAGTTTATAATGATAATGTATGTATGTATGAATGTATCTATGTATATAAACAGACAGCTTTCTTTGTGGATCAAGACCAGCAGAGCTAGTTGGATGTTGAAAGGGCGAAAATAAGTCCATTCGACACTCTTTGTCGTATGATGTCATCTCTAGTGTTTGCCTGATATGCTCAGCCATAGAAATCCTGTTTATTCTGCCATCAGGAATGTCAAAATTGATGTACAGGTAGCCTAATTGGCTTTGAATTAAATTGCCTGAACACGTTACCCAAGGCCAAGCATATAATGGCAACTGAAGGAACACAGATCAGGAGTCCGGATAAAAGAGGTTAATGTACCCCCATAGGGAACTGAGTAAATGAGTAAATGAGTAAATTCATAATTATAATATAAATGGTCCATTATTGGAAATTATAATTTTTCCAGCTAACTCATTCTTGGGGCCCTGCGTTTCGACTCAGTGTTCAAATTTGGGCTTATTAGTTGGTAGCTAGAACACCTACCATGGCGCATGGCTAGTTAATGTTGCCAACTTTTTACAGAGAATATAAGGGATCGAGGAGAAAGCCTACAAAATAAACATTTCAAATATTGTTTTCTACAAAGAACAGGAGGGGTATATTTAAAATGTGCATGCATGTATGCTCAATTTTACTAATCAGAGTCTTGGCTGCCTCAAAAGTTTCCATTCTAAAAACTTAGAACAATCTAAAACAACTGCACCAACATGGGGAAAAAATACAGATAATAGTGTATAGGCTTTTGGGCTTATGCCATGTCAAGAAAATGGCACCATGGGGAAAAAAGTTAAATAAATCTCCAAAATTAATGTGGTCAGAATCAAAATGTCTTTAGAGCTTTGGGACAATTATCATTACTTTTCATGTAACTTTTAATGCGTTCCCAATTTGCTCGTGTTAAAGATAGCCACCTAGTTGGTACAAGTCGGAGAATTTCACTCCATTCTACATCTACAAATTCAAAAGAGGATTTTAGAACTTCTCTTCGCTTGACAGAAATGGAGAAATGATCGTAGAATTTTAGGAACAAATTTTCAAGATCAATATCTAGGATATCATCGCATTGTGCAAAATATTATTTAAACACTTTACCTTGAAGATTTGTTTGTTATCATCACTTAACAGTTTGAACACCAAATTATGCTTTCCAAAATTAACATTGGCATTATAGCACAAAAAGCAGTACAATTGTTTATATCAAATTTGTGGGATTCCAAGGAATGTTTTAACAAATTGTGGATAGACATTGCTGTTTCTCTGCTCTCTTCTATAAAATCCAGAAGCTTATTTTGAATTCCGATTTCAGGATCAGAATATCTCAAAACAATTGGAAACATCTTCCTATTTTTATGGTTTGAGGCATTGCATGCAATAGAGAAGAATTTACTCGACTTGGGATCTTTGTTGCAAGTAACTAACCTCATCTTTTAGTCCATATTGAAAGTTCTTCAAAAGAGCCTTCAAAATTGTAACAAAATCTGAAACGCTTTTTGGAACTAAAACTTCTTTCACTATTGCTTCAGCTTTTGTGCACCCACAATGCATTTTTTCGTAACACAAGACTTTAACATTGCAGTCCAAGCTATTGTCGCTGAGGTTATGTTTCACTGAGTAACAAACAAATGTCAATTCTGCTGCTACAGCTCTGCTTAATCCACTTGTGATTGAGCTACCTCTAGTGGGAAATAAGCTAGAAATCTGTAAGACTCCTTTATGCCCTTCTTGTTTGTATGATCTAATGATATTAAAAAATATTTATTACTAAATTAAATTCATGTTTACATAATTTTACATTGCACCAAACAAAATATGATAATGGTGCTACAAAATTAACGTACGGTTTACCTGTAGTTTTTGCATGCTGAGAACAGTCGGTATTGCCGCCATGTTCCACACTAAATTCCCATTTGCAGATAGAGCAGAAGGCTTTGAAACAATCATCTTTCACAGAATGAATCCATGAATATGTTTCTTTCCAACATGAACGGTAAACACACATTTTAAATTTATTTTATTGGGAGTGATTTCACTCTGTCTTCATCGCAACTCACGTTAAAACAAGAAATCACAAACTCTGAATCTGACTAGATCAATGCTCACGCCTTCTAGCTTAGCATAATGTGGTCCTTTCTCCAGATTCTGGATTGCCGGCCGGCAGAGCAGGCTCGTAACATAAGGCGTGTTGCCGGTTTACTTTTCACTGCAGGACTGGAGATTGTAAGGAAAGCCATTGTGTGTCAGGCGAAATAAATTATTTTAAGTACCATTGCAAAAGTTAGTAAAATACGGGATAAATTTGAAATAATATGGGACACGGGATGTGACATAACAAAATAGCCATAATAGGAATGAATGAGAAAATTCAGAATTCCAGTTTAAAATGATCTGTTATTAGACATCACAAATTTTCCAGCTAACTCATTCTTCGTCCAAGAAATGAAGGCGATGTCCGCTGCCAATATCCACAGCAGAATGTGACAGATAGATGTAGCATGTGCCTCGCTTAAGTGGTGCCTCTGGAAGAAGGAAGATATCGAGCTTAACACTGAAACCTGCCTGGACACCAGTCTCTCAGTACTCCTGTGTGGTTCTGAGATGTTTACATTCCTCCAGGCTGACCTCGACAAGCTCCAGGCATTCCAAATGTGGTGCCTGTGTCAGATACTTGCTAGTTTTGTATGCAATTGGGTTTGAAATAGTACACTCATGTGATATCCGATGGCCAGGCAGGCATCAATTTTTGGTAATGAGGCAAAGTCTCTTATAGTGCATTGGCACTGCCGGTGGCTCCAAGTAGCCTACGCAGTGGCCTCCACGGTATGCACTAGCCATGCATCTTGGTAGGTGTGCTGTTTACCAACTAATGAGCCCAACTTAGCACACTGGGGCGAAATGCTGGCAACCAGGAATGAGTTCGCTGGAAAAATGATAATGTTCAATAACAGATCATTTATATTGATATTGTACACTCAAGTTCATAAAAACCAGCAAACATTGAAAAAACTAGAGATAGGAAGTTCATATTCACAGGTCATGTGCATTAATATGTTCTGAAGAAATGATTAGCATTTGAACCATGTCGGACCTCAGGTTCAAGGTCCACATTGATATCTCGGTGCACCACCACCGACTGGTAAAATGTGCCTGCAACTCTCGTTGTTGCTATAAACCAAAGGTAATGGATCAGTGTGACTTGAACCGACGTGCAGGATGCCTCGCAGACGTATGCGAGAACCGTACTGTCAAATGAGTGGGGGCGCATTATTGGCCTGAGGGAGCGCGATGCAGCCATCCGGGAAATTGCTGCTCATGTGGGTCAAAGTGTGTTGGCAGTGCAACGGGTGTGAACAGAATGGTTCACAGACGGCTGTAGAACACGACGAAATGGGTCTAGTCTCACCACCCAGACCACTTCCCGAGAAGATCGGCACCTCACCCGAATGGTATTGCAGGACAAATCTCCATCCTCCTCAGCTCTGGTGCAACAGTGGAACAGAGTAACACTTCTTAAACTATCACGAGTGACAGTCCATCGCCATTTATTACGGTCTGGTTTTCCGGCGCATCGTCCACTTCTCCGCCTACCTTTGACTAATGTACGTAAACATGCTAGACTGTAATGGTGCATGGAATGACATGACTGGGGACAGGAATGGCAGCAGATACTGTCTTCGGACAAATCTAGGTTCTATTTGTTTGAAAATGATGGCTGCATTTTGGTTCGATGCAGACGGGGAGAGGCATCACATTGACTGCATTCGCACAAGACATTCAGCACCAACTCAAGGCCTTATGGTGTGGGGTGCTATTCGGTACAACCACAAATCACAGTTGGTGCATGTCCAGGGCACTGTGACCAGTTGAGCTTCGTGGCCCATAGCCATACCCTTTCTGCACGACAGCCCAGACGCCATATTTCAGCAGGACAATGCGCGATCACATGTTGCTGCACAAACATGTGCCTTCTTGTTGCCACAGGATGTCAGGCTGTTGCCCTGCCTCGCCAGGTCACTGGACTTGTCGCCAATCGAAAATGTGTGGGATATGGTAAAATGACGGGTGCGGCGCTGTGACCCAATACCAACCGCCAAAGATGAACTGTGGAACCAAGTTGTTACCAAGGTAACCTTTTGAAGCCCTCTCTATTTATATTCTAGGCCTGGCAAATTCGCCGTAGAAATCTTTGTCCCTTAGATTTATTTCCATTATATTTTCTACGTATCTGGGTGTCACATTTTAAGTTTAAATATCTTCTTCGTCTGGAGCACTAAGATCTTATGTTTTAAATACGTCATTTTCTGTTTCATCTTCTCGGCATGAGTAAGCACCATTCCGTTTCTGCTTTGTGCTGTTCTCTCCGGCAGTGGGTGTAACCTTGTTGTTGCTCTCCTGCCAATCGGAGCACAGGTCCATTGAGCTGGCTTCTCCTTCTTGTAAGCTTGTAAGGTTTGTGTGTTTGCCCACGATGAGAGAAAGATGTGTTCTAAGTAGAGGCTGCGTCTTGACTTCGCCCTGGATTATGGATCCGGGCTAGGTGTTCTTAGTTCTTAGGTGAGGATGTTATCATCCTCAAAAGATTTCATTTAACTCTTTCTTCATATCGTCCTTGATTTCTTTGGTATAATAAGTATCCTAACAAGGTACATCTCTTGGGAGTGTATAACAATGCATATTAACATATCATGGAAACTACCTCTGTGGATCAGCGGTAGAGTGTCGGCCTCCGGATCCCAAGATAGCGGGTTCAAACCCGGCAGAGGTAGCCGGATTTTTGAAGGGCAGAAAAAAGTCCATTTGACACTCCATGTCGTATGATGTCGGTATGTAAAAGATCTCTGGTGACACATTTGGTGTTTACCCGACAAAATTCACTAAATCTCAGCCATAGACGCCCAAGAGAGTTTCGGTTTACTCGGTCTGCCATCTAGTGGGGGCCTAGAGTAAAACGGAACGTCGAAATTGACGAGCATACAGCCAGATGGCGTCAAATTGAAATGTCTGCACACGGTAGCTGAGGCCATACGATTATTATTATTATAACATATCATGGAAACCTGCAACTGAAACTGTAAGTTGTATGCATTTTATTTTCTTCATTTTGGACTTACTTCATCAGTGGTGAATTTGGCTTATACGGATACCTCTGCAAATCATCGTGATACCTCATGTGTTTTGTGGGACTCGTAGAAGTCACATCCGTTTCTTTTGGAATTTTAAAACTTCTTTTCTCCTCTGTTTTCGAATGTGTAGTCGGGTTTCATGTTTAAATTATCTATCCTGAACTCATGGGAAGTAATGCGTTATATGATCAGATTACAGCCACGTGAAGTATGGATGAAATTTTATTATTATTATTGGGTGGGGGAGGTGATACTATTATAATATGATGTAACTTAATAAAATTATGTTAATGGGTGGTTTGACTACTACATGAGTTTCTGCAAGGGTCTAAATATTGGGGTTTGATTTGTTTCTCTCATCCGTTTACCTTTCAATTGTAATTTATCGTACTATCTTACGTTCTTTCTGTCTACCTGATCCATGAAAACTATTATTGCTGGGTCTTGGTCTTGGGATTGGTTGTTTCTTTTTTAATTAGCGTGTTGGTTGAGAATGTTGATGGTTGATTGTTGATTGACTAGTTTGGTGTAATTGATTTTCCCTGATAAGATTACATGTTTATTTTCCACTTTGATGATTTTTGGAGAATTCTCTTCCCTCATATGTGTTGACCTCCTTTCCCTTTGGTGTTGCTTTTAACATATAACTTTTTTAAACCGGTCGTAGAGATTATATGTCTCCTAGCAGAAACTCCTTGGTCAACACCTAACCCCAAAGAAAAATAACTAAATTAAGAAAAGAAAAAATCTACATTTTAAAAGATAGCCCTAATTGAGTAAGACTAACAGATGTATTATGATTATTTTAGCTTGTTGTTTGTTTCTTTTTTCTGGTCAGCTGGCCGTGATTAGCTTTTACTATTAATTGAAGATTAACCTTAAAAGGTTTTGTTTGTTTGTTTATTTATTTATTTATTTATTTATTTATTTATTTATTTATTAGGATAATTTTATGTTGTTTACCTCATTTAAGAAGTTTTCTTGAATTAAAATTATGTTCATAAAGAAATATCTTGTTTTTCTTTGGTTAAATCTTAGCACTTTGATACCATGCCAGGATTTACTTTCTTTCATGTTTTTTGGAAACACCCTGTTCTACTTGAGGTAAGTTTCTTGTTGTTTTTATTTAATGTTGTGATTTTGAGGGTGTTTTTGCACTTCCTTATCTATTTTGACTTGTACTGGCTCATAGGCGGTACCGGCCAGTATAAGGTGAATGCAGCATGGATGGCTATACCCCAGGACACCATTTGCGCCTTATACGCGTTGGTGCTGTCATGCATGGAGCAAGTTATCAGTGCCCATAGCGGACCTAGTGCCTACTAGATAACAGGACACATGCTGCACCTAGGTGACTGATATGCCATGGGTTTGTGTTACGTGTGATTAGTACCATTACGAGGGGCCGTTGACCTGGATTTTGGACCCCTTTAGATAATAAGTATTATCCCAGTGATTAAGGCATTTAAAATTGGATCCACTGTTCTCGCAACAACGACCAACGTCATGGGGGATCCAAAACCTCAAAGAAAACGTGGATCAAGGCCATTGAAGAAGATCTGAAGGACACCAATGTCTCGGTCACTGACTACAAGGAATGAAAGCATGTTGTGAACATTGTCTGGAGTCCGGTGATGTCTACAGCAGCGACCTTGCCCCCACCGCCTGTCACCTGCCAGCAGCAGCTTCTGTGCATTTGCTAAGAGAGGAATGAGTCATCGTTTATAGGAAATTTTGCTTTTAATTAATCAGTTTGAATGAATTCCAGTTTTAGGGAAAATCTACAACTTGTTTGCTATTTGTGATATATTTAGACTCGGAGCATGTATGGATTCATAAAGAATATTTTAAGTGGTGATTTTGCTGTAATAGATTTCAGAAAGTAACTTTTCACGTAGGGCTTTTCCTTTTGACAGTGAAAGCGAGGATGGCGAGGTGTGGTATTACAGCACCATTCCTCAGCTGGAGGAGCTCCTCTCGGTCCTGGACCACTCCAACATGGAAGTGGCTTTGTGTCGAGAGATCAGCGACTTCCGGGACGAGATCATGCGGCAGATGGAGCTCACTGAGAAGATCACCAACCAGAACAAGGGCAACAAGAAGTCCTATCTAGACATCGAGAATGGTAAGTTTGGTCCTGTTAGGGCA
Organism: Anabrus simplex; assembly: GCF_040414725.1. Taxonomy (NCBI): domain Eukaryota; kingdom Metazoa; phylum Arthropoda; class Insecta; order Orthoptera; family Tettigoniidae; genus Anabrus; species Anabrus simplex. Next base: position 13,801,382 of record NC_090277.1, on the reverse strand, counting down.
ACAGCCCCTATTTATTGAGAAAGTGCAAATGTATTTCTGTGTAATTACAAACCAGGTTATTATGATATTCTTCAATAAAGTCAGCTTTGGTGGTTGTGTTTTTCTGTAATAGTATTTCTGTGTATCTTATTTACAGTATTTACTGTTGTAATTAACACACTTTTTAAACTAAAAGTGTAGGTGAAAATACAGGTACGTAAGTTACTCACTTAATTCTGACGTACAAAAAATGTATTTACAAAGAAAGGAAGATTCATCAAACATATACAAGATCGTTAAGGAAAAATGCAAATTGATCGTCATTTGGTGTAAAGTTATTGTGTCAGTTTTCTTCTGAGCTGTCAAGAGTATAAGTGTACATCTGGCCCATTGGAGACACTCAGGCCCAGTTCCTTTAATGAATCTTAAGTGTTAACTCTTCTGTTAAGGAGACTTAACACATAATTTAACAAAATGGCCCTCCCATCAAAAATTGTTAACTCTTAACAAATTGTTAATACTTGTGTTAAATTTACATGACAGCAGGCATGTAGAAGGCATAAGTTTGAAGCTTTACTGCTCTTTGAAGACTATTTATAAATTAAAGAAGGCAAAGGATGACCCATACCAAGATAAAACGGATTTGTCAGAAGAAAGTTTTCTACAAAGATACCTAATTACCAAAGCCATAATGAACAAGGTACTAGAAGAAATTGAAAATAGGCTAGAATTTCCCAAAGATTGAAACTTATCAGTGTCTCAAGTGCAGCAGTTGCTTATAGTTCTTAGATATTATGCTTCAGACACTTTTCATGTAATTGTAGGTGACTGCTCAGGAGTGCAAGACAAGAGTGTTGTGAATTCTACAAAGAATTCCTGGTGCCATTGCAGCATTGACAAGGCATTGCATTATTTTTCGCCACAGTAAAAGAATGTCCGAAAATCATTACAGACCTAATGTGTCTTGATATCAGAAACGTGCATAGGGGGGTACTGAGGGTTAGACCCACCCCCCGCATAGAAATTTTACAAAAAGAAATATAATTGTAGAACCAACAGATCTGTTGAATCTATTTTCTAAGAATCCTCAAAGGTTGGATTTTAGATTGTAAACTGAACATACTATTTGTTGTAAAACTGTTGACCTTGATCATATTGCTTTTGTTTTGTATTTTAATGCAAGATTTTGTAGTGTACTGCAACATAATTCACTTGTATCAGCGTCCATGCATACCTGCACCTTCCTGCCTATGCTAATCCTTGATATTATCAATTATCATATTTTACCAATGATGTAGGGGCCTTAGAATGCACTCATTATTGAATGCTGTGATATAACAGTCCAGTCCTTCATTTTTTCACGCATACTTTCAAATTAAACCTGTAACAACATTTGTCTCTCATTCATCATAATAATGCTTTTGTTGCCTCTTACTCGATAAAGTCAAAGAAATATTAATGTTTATTTTATTCCATCTATTCAATACGTGAAGAGTGATTTTAATTAAGAATTTAATCTTATGAAGAAAATTATAGGGACATATAAGGGCATCTTCTCAAGCCTGAAAGATAATAAATCAGGATTCTGATTGTTCTTAATTGTAGTTTTTTAAAGATAAATTACAAATGATTAAAGTGAGGATGATGTAGGTATATGCATCAAAAGATGAGCGAGAGGGATGACAGTAGTTAAGATATTCTTATAATAAAGCCTTACAAACAGTCGTAATTTATATACTTTTTTGAATGTCCTTGCCTAAAAATGTGATAAGTTGCGTATTACTAGTTGTATAATAACACAAATTGCTGCGTCGAATCTTGTTAAACTGCACCCTGTATTGGTGGAGGATGTTAGAAATATGTTTGGAACCTAAACAGTTCAAACTTTGGAATAATGACGAAGAAAAATGTTACTGATTACTCCAAGTGGAGTTTAAATACATTTTAAAGCTAGTGATGAGACATTTCTGCTGCTCTCTCAAATTACGCTGTAGGGGCGAGGGAAATGTTTGATAGTAAGTAGGCACAGTTAATTCTAATAAAAGGCGCGCTGTAAAGGTTGAGGGCGTAAGAAATAAAATTTGTGCGTAAACAATTTGATCTTTAGAATAATGACGAAGAAAAGTATTTCTGATCACTCCAAGTGGGATTTGTTAGTTTGTTGTTAATCTCGTGTGAAGAGATAAGTCTGCAGTCTTCTTAACCCCTTCAGTGGCACGCCCGAGAAATTCTCGGGTGGCGCACGCCTGCCCATAACGTCACCGCCCGAGAAATTCTCGTTTAGCTGCAGTGTTCATTTCGCTATCACCCAATAATTTCTCGGGTACTCTAATCGCTTTGGAAAGTGTTTTCAAGCATTCTCAACAGATGGCGGGAGGATTTCCAGCTGTATTCACGAAGCGTTTGGCCTAAAATATGCCTTATCTTCTCTACTTTACATATACAACCTCTGGCCAGCTGACGAGGTAAACAGAAATGGCGAGCGCGAAACGGAAGAGAAGTTTGTCTGAAGACAAAATAAGGAACTACATCAAAGATGAATCTCTAAGTGACATTAGTATTTCTGATAGTAGTTATAATGGTACTATTGATTCTTCAGATGATGACCTCAGTAATTGTAGTGAAAGTGAAGAAGATATTACGTCAGAAGCTAAGGTTATGGTAGATGTTGAATATACATTTGTTTGGAAAAAGTGTAAGCCTGGGGATAGTGCGCGACCTAATATTATTCCATTTACGGCAAATCCTGGTGTGAGGATTATCAGAGGTGAGTGCGATTGACTGTTTTGAACTGATTCTAACAGATGAAATTATAAATTTGACAGTGCCCGAAAAAATTTGTTGGCCCTATTCTAAAATTGCATTGAAAAACTTGTAAATAAATCTCCGCATGGAAGGGCACAGTTTTGGAAAAAATAAACTCTTACAAAATTTGGGAATTAATTGCGTTAGTGTTGCTGATAGGAATAATACAAAAGCCTGAAATAAGAATGTGTTGCTCACAGGACAGTATAGGTCCTACTCAAAACACCAATGTTTTATGATGTTTTATGAAACTATATCACAGGCCTACTGTAAAAAAAGTGTAAATAGAGTGTAAAGTAAGATTTTATTAACCTTGAATAATATATGAATGTGTTCCCTTAATAATTGTTACTCATTCCTTGCTTCCTAAAAATAAATAATTTCCTCCGAAAAACCTCACTTTTCTGGCACAGGAGGTCTCCCAAAACCCGCCACCGAAGGGGTTAAAGCATGTACGAGTGATATGTTTACGTTTTAGTGGTCTCCACTATCCATAACCTATATTAATGTTGACCATGTGTGACAAAATACTATTCCAGCAAAATGCTAGGAGCACTTTATGTACTGGAACAAAATACGCTCACTGTCAAATGTGTTCAGAAATTTCACGGAAATGTGTTAATATGTCGTTAACAATTATTTCATAACAAATGTTGGAAATGTGTTTGTGAAACAGGGTACTTTTAACCAAAGTGTTAACAAATTTTAGGTAACAATTGTTATTAATTTAAGTAAAATTTAACACAGAGTAGTACCATATGTGTACTGGAAAGATATTCTTCCCATAGTGCTAATACAATTAAATTGAAATAACAAATAACGTAGTTCAACCTATTCAGTACAAATAAATAAGAAATGTAGTGTTACATTTCTTTTAATTATAAGCGGAAGCAGTACCGGTTTCGATCCCAATCTGGGTCATCAGCTGAATAAAATGTAAAAACAGTGCATAGGTAAATAAGAAATTAAAGAATGAGTCTTTCACAAAAACAGTATTTATGTGAAGAAGAATTGTTCTTTAGAATGTTGAGTTTTATCTCAAGGGTTTGTTGCTTAATTGACAATTCATGAAAAATTTATTATCAACTTGAGTTAGGAAGAGGTTCCATTGTGCAGTTGGGAGAAGATTAGCAATTTCTAGGTGTGTTTCATATAATCTGTTATTTAAAAACAGTTTTTTTTTTTTTTTTTCTATAAGAAACAGATTTCGTTTTTCAACCAAATTTTGTTGGTTATTCTTTGGGTTTTTAACGTATGAAGAGAATGGGTTTTTCTGACACAACTTTGAAGAAATTTAGGAGTAAGGTTATAGGAAATGCATTGTTTTAGGAAGTCTATCTCTTTTCCTAATTCAGCAATCTTGATCTTTAGGCCCATGTAAGAGAAGGCTTTATGTTTAGCTTGGTTAGCTTGTGCATTTAAAGATAAAAATGTCATGATGTTCCTTATTGAACTGTATCACAATTAAATTGAAATAACAAATAACGTAATTCAAACTATTCAATACAAATAAATAAGAAATATAGTGTTACATTTCTCTTTAATTATAAGCGGTAGTGGTAGCATTTTATTCGGTAGTGGTACCGCTTATAATTAAATTATTAAACCGGCAGAAACAAAGAATAATTGTGCTGCCACCAGAACGATGCTGCATTGCTAAAGCCAATGTTCTGCGTTGGCGTGAAGACAGTCTAAAAATGCGTACTGTACAAGAAAGGCGTTCATATAATTTTACACCGGGCGAGTTGGCCGTGCGCGTAGAGGCGCGCGGCTGTGAGCTTGCATCCGGGAGATAGTAGGTTCGAGTCCCACTATCGGCAGCCCTGAAGATGGTTTTCCGTGGTTTCCCATTTTCACATCAGGCAAATGCTGGGGCTGTACCTTAATTAAGGCCACGGCTGCTTCCTTCCAACTCCTAGGCCTTTCCTATCCCATCGTCGCCATAAGACCTATCTGTGTCGGTGCAACGTAAAGCCCCTAGCATATAATTTTACAAAGCACTTTTTTAAGCCTGATTTAATTTTTTTGAAGGACTAAGTGGAGGTCATCTTTCATTCAGGGTCATCTTGGATTTGGAGAAATACGTATTTCATTTTACATGTCCAGGATATGAAATTACAAAAGTATGAATCTGATCAAGAAAAAGAAGACATAATATGATGAACACTGTGGGAAGAGGGGCACAAAAGAGCAAGAAATGTCTCCACATCATTCCCAATTCTTCTACATCCAGTTCTTCTCAGCCTGCGATGAGTTTGTGTTTCCCAGCGTCATCAGGAGGTCGGGCATAAACAATCGTTGAGGGGCAATTTTGAAACAACTTCACTCTTGATGTGGGATAAGTGTAAGATAAGAAAGCCAGATAAGAACAAGAAAAGGGAAGAAACATGAAACAAAGTTAAAAGCAGGCAGTAAAACATTAGGAGTACTTGAGCACATTAATGATTAACTACTTAATAAGATACAGAAAAACAGATTGACAGGGATAGACACAGTAACAATGTACCATTCAATGTGTCACAAAGCCCAGAATTAAGCTGTCCAGATAACCTTATGTGTTCATCCAGTGTGCAGGCCTCGCAAATCTAAAGAAGTTTTTGATCCTGCAGATTTCCACAAACACTATAGTACATCCGTGCTATTTTGAGATATGTTTTCCATCGAGGCACAGAAGTTCCTAGTCTGTTTACTGCCTTCCACATTGTATGTGGTAGGTCATGACCAGCAGCAGGTTTCTCTTTTAACATTCCTCCCAGAGACTCTGCTTCAGGTCTACTCCAGGTGATAATCATTTGTACAAGTTAAAACTAAATTAAGGACACCTGGCCCAGTTGTCAAAGACACTCTAAAGGTATCACACAGCGACCTTGAAGGATATCCCCATTTAATGCCGTTAAGGACGGGTGCAAACTCACTTTCAGAATATTGGGATATCCTTCAAACATTCCATCTTTGATGATTGATCGTTTCGACTACTTAGTTACTACATGCATCAGATTCATGCTTATGGATCATCAATGTATGTTACTTTCGTAAGATTAACACGTTCAATACCTGTTTCTCAGCGGGACACTTGAATGCCTGGACCAGCCATTGCCCGGCTCTCTTAACGTGCATCACTTAACAAAATTTACCATTACTCCTTAAATGTTAGAAACATGATACTTTGTGCTTACCTCTAGTAGATATTGAGGGTGTGATATCTGGTGTCACACGTTCCAGGGTGGAGAGGAACACCACACTTATTGCAGTACCATATTGTTTCACTTCTAACTTTGTTTTTTGTGCACACTACACTTTCTTGAGGGGATGCTCTTACTTTTTACATGGAGAAATTTAAGAGAACGTGCTGCTTCCTTTTTTCCATCAAGCCAGAAAACTGGGTCCTTTGTTGGTGCTCATCGTGGGGATGGGGATTTAGAGGTGTTCATACCTGATGAAGATGCTTAAGAAGGAACTGGAGATACTGACTGAATTATTTGCATATCTTATATCAGATATCTACAGACTGTTTGCATGAACAACAGAAATGAGATGGATTTGTTTCTAGTGTTCTTTTGATGAACTCTCTGCATTGAAGAGGGCCATTTCACTGTTTTCATGAATGGATACATTGTAGGATACTGATCAGCAGTATCCATTCCATATATGTGTGGGTTATAATCAACAATACATTCCAGCTTCATTGCAGGTTTTCCAAATCTACCTTTTGTTACTTCCAACATTTCTGCTGAATGAATTGTTGAAATCATTGTTATGGCCCTCTTGACCATCAATGAAAGAAGAAGAACCTAGCCATGTCTAATAAAAGTCATTTCTCCTCTCTTCAGACTTTTCTGTTGTTCCTTGACTTCTTTAGGGACCCCCCCTGTTTTGCCATATTGTTCCACAAACAGTAGTGTTGCGCTCACGCAACTCCTTAGCCAAACCTACACTGTTATAGAAATTATCCATAATACCGCCTACCCCTGGTCAAGGTAGGGATTCAGTAATTCCAACACTGTATCTTTGAGTGAAATTCCACTTCCATCATAAAATTTTGGGAGTGCAAATATATCCTGAAGTACTGTAGACTTGCACACCATCCTGAATAAAATGCCATACTTAGTAAGTTTTCCAGGATTGTTACAGCCTATCTGTACTATCGGTATAATGATTACTGTCTCTGAAGAAATGAAAGAATATGAAGGAAGCATGTTCGGGACATTGTTTTAGAAAATATCGGAGTCTGAAAAACAGGGTTTTCGGTCCAGTACATTTTTATATCAGGCTTTTGGACTATACCTGTGATGAACATCAACCCTAAAATCTTTTTCAACTCGGAGACATCAATCGGTTTCCAGGATTGCATGATTGAATTCTTTGTGTAAGGCCAGCGCACCGCACTTATCACTTGAGTCGCGTATAGCTTCGTCTGCTCACACACATACTGATAAAATTTGTCGTTCATGAAAATACTGACATAACTCATAATGTCCTGCTCATTTTCTATTTGAACATTTAGACCTGAATTCTCTGTAAAAGGTGGAACAGGTGGACAGTAACTAGGATGATGTGTATCAGGCACTTCACTTTCTTCTGTAAGCCTATCACATTCGGGAATCGGAATTTCCTCGTCACTCTCACTGTCACTATCTGAGCCTATTTCAGGAATAAGTTCATCACCAGAATCATCATTGTGAACAATATCTAACAGTTCTTCTTCCGTAGGAAACTTTGTTTTATGAGCCATTATACTACACTCGGTAAGAACGACACGCACTGCATTGGAATCTCAAGTACCCATTTGACGCACGAGGAATTGCTGAGATTTTCCTGCTAAAACAGCTGAGATTAAACACGAGCCCACTCAACGCGAGGGTTATCTCAACAAGGTCAATAAACTTCCTGTTACAACCAGTAACACTGACTAAGGTGTAAGAATGTATAGATGACGAATATAAACAGCATTGCTTCGCGCGGAACGTTAAACGTCTTACGCCGTCCACGGCCCACAGCATAGGAGCAAGCTTAAACGTCTTACACCGTCCACAGTCCACAATGAGTTAATGTGTTCTAGACAAAATAATTTCTTCATGGCCTAGTTTTAACTATTGTTTTTGAGCATTGTCTGTAACTTGAACGTAATCTTTTGATTATTTTTAAAACACTGTCATTTTGTATGACACAACCTGTACAGGATTGGAACATTCCTATCAAGTTTTTTAAAATAGTCTATTCTCATTGCTCCAGACGACTAGTCAAAGTCATCTCCGTACAGGCCATGAAGGCCCTTGGAGGAGTGGAAGGTAAAGGCGTCCACTATCCGTAACCTCGCCACGTGATGGGGTAGAGTGGTTAGCTCTATGCCTGGCTGCCTTTGCCCCAGGAATTAACCTGGTACTCATTTTTGGTGTAGGCTGAGTGAACCTCGGGGTCATGTGCCCCTCCAGAAGTGGAAATCTCGTTTCTTAAATTTTAAGACTTCCTGATGGGGATACGAAGAACCCACGTCCTTCCAGGCGAGCCGAGCACACCCTTACTGCCTCGACCTGGCAGCCCCTCCAGAAGACTAGTGTCAAATGAAAATCCAAGAATTTTAATGTGGACTAAAGTGTTTTACAATGTATTTGTACTTTTAGCTCAGGGTTCACAAACCCCATTTTATTTAATGATTGTGTCTTTAGTTTAAATTGTATAAATGGATAACTGAGGATGACCGAGTCATACGGTCGAGACTAAGTTACAAACTGAGATTGTAAAAAGTGAGCTACATACATCAATATGGGAAAAAGTGAAAATTATTGCTTACACTTATGTTGCTGTTCGTCATCTAATGGTGCTATGCCAATTGGGCAATAAATTTTATTGGTAGGGTTTGGTCTTAAACAGCCTGATACAGTATGCCCTGCTTTCTGTAGAGCTATATCATGTGAAGTCATATTATGTCTCACAAGCTTTGTGTGGTTTTTTTCCCCTGAAAATTTGTGGGTAAAAATTGGAGTGCAAGTATATGTGAGAAGTTAAGAGTTATGAACTTCATATTGTTGGTCCGTATTGAATTGAGATAACATATAACTAATGCACAGTAGAGTCTTCCACCTATTCAATACTAAGTTGTAATTACAATATTTACATTACATGGGACTAAAAATTAAAAGAAATAAGTTTCATAATGATAGATCCGTATTGAACTGTGATTACAATAGAGTAATAATATATTAATAATATATTAATTTACATGGGACTAGTTTCATCCCTACTCTGGGTCATCATCAGCCATATTAAAACATACACAAAATATATGGCAAAATTCTAAAACATGTTTTCTAGCAGTAAGAGTCTTATGGAAAATATAATTATCAATATGAAGTGTGGATGAATATGTTGCTCATCAATATATTGGCTGTGTGATGTATGCGAATGAATACTGTATCAACTTGCCTTGTTTTCTTGGAATTTCATCAACTGCTGCAGAGAACACTTGGTTCTGCCCCCGCATGGCACTAGTGAGTTTTTTAGTGATATAATTCTGTTTTGTGTCTGCCTAGAAGAGTTTGAAATTGAGGGTACAGTCTAGTCTTACTCTCAGGTTATTCAGTGGGACAAATGTTGGCTTTTCCATGTTATGCTCAGCTTTCTCCTTGCATTTCTGTTTATCACACAGACTTACGTTTTTCCAGGGTTAAGGCTTCAGAGCCGGCCCTGCAGTGTAGAGGTAGCGTGCCTGCTTCTTACCTGGAGGCCATGGGTTCAATTTCCGGTCAGGTCAGGGATTTTTACCTGGATCTGAGGGCTGGTTCGAAGTCCTCTCAGCCTACGTGATTACAGTTGACGGTGAGATGGTGGCCTCAGCCTAGAAAGCCAAGAAAAATGGCCAATAAAATTTGTCGTGCTAACCACACGACACTTCGTAATCTGCAGCCCATCGGGCTGAGCAGCGGTCTCTTGGTAGGCCAAGGCCCTTCGAGGCTGTTGCGCCATGAGGTTTTGGTTTCGTTTTTTAAGGCTTCAGAGGGCTGGTATCATGGATGATACACAGTAAAATCTTTAAGCACTGCCGTACCTGCCAACCCTTCTGATTTACCCGGAAACTTTCCGGTTTTTAACTCGTCTTCCGATTTTCCGATTTATTTTTACTTCTTCCTATTTTTTGACCAATATAACTTCTAGTACGGCCAATACTCTTACCCTAGGATACATTCTTATATGCTTGTGTAATTTACAAAACCTCGTTTTCAAGCGTATTTATTTGATGCTTTATTTCGTGAGTGTTTCGTCCGGCGCCTTCGTGTATCGTGTTTCCTGCTTACCACAGCTGGGGATTCGGGGCGGCAATCGTCCTGCAAGCAAGACAGGTTGGCGCGCACGCTGGTGACTCAGTTAAGCGGGTTGAAAGAATGATTTTGTTGTTATAGTTGGTCGCGCTGTTAACATCGTTTCTGTGCGTAGTTTCATCAGAGCTGTGGGCCACTTTTTTTCCTTGCATTTCTATGCTTTCCCCCACTGCCAAAGTTGCATGTTAATAATGTATGGGACATATTGAATTGTTTTGTATGTGGTAGTTTCGCGTATTTAAGTGCATAATTTTAATGAGTAGAATGCTTTTAAGGCGTTGTGTCGGTGACAGTTTCGGGTACTTTATTTTCTCGTTATGGTCAACAAATATAACAAACATTATCTCCAAGTGTTCAGAGATACCTATAAATGTTCGTTCATTTTACCGTCTGATAAAGAAACAACCGTATTTTCTTGCGTATTTTATGCATCCCAATATTTGTAGGTCCATAGCGGATAAAAAGAAATGTTCACGTATTTGACGCACCCACAACTTCGAACATCCATCACGGAGTTCTGGATGTGTTTTAAAATAAAGATGTCAACTACTCAAGTAGCAGGCTTCCTATTGCGAAAGCGGGCATTCCAAACACAGGGCAACGTGCTGTTATTAGCCGGCAGGAAATCCCACTGCACTAGTTTTACGAGTGTTTCGGGTACGGGACATTCTGTGATCTCAAAAATGTTTGTCAGTCCACAGTATTCGAGTAATACTTCATCATACAAACTCGCGGTGATCAGTTACGCCGAAACATACAGGAATAGGGCAGCGGGCAGCAAGTATTCAATGCCCAAATGAAACTTGCGCTAACGCGGTGACAGAAGTGGTCTTCAAGCGGCCAACAAGTCTAGCAAAGCATTCCGCGGATCAAAAAGCGGCAAGTTTCCGCAAGTAGAAGAGGATCTGCTTAAATATATGATTTTCTTACGCAACGTTGGATAAGTCATTTCTCACGAAATGCAGTATTTTAAAGAATGAGAAATAGCCGCTGCACATGGAATCAGTGTCTTAGATTTTATGGTTAGCCGAGGCTTGATTAATTTTATGAAGAGAAAGGGACTTTCTCTTCGACAAAGAACATACCATGCAGAAAAATGACGAATGATTTAAACCATTTTCATCGCTTTATGATTGAGAAGTGTAAAGTGGAGGAATATTTGATCTCCCGTATGGGAACCGCAGCTCAGACGCCAATCAGTTTCCATATGCCACAAAGTCGAACAGTCTATAAGAAAGGAACATACAGTGTTATCGTACGCGCTACCGGAAACAAAAAACAATAATGTACTGCAATGCTTGTTGTTACAGTTGATGGCAAAAAGGTTGCACCTTACACTGTTCTAAAACAAAAAACAGTGCCTAAAGCAAAATTTCCGCGAGTGATCCACGTTCATATTCAAGAAGAAGGGTGGATGGACACGTCACTCGTACAAGATTGGATACAAACGGTTTGGAGTAATGTAGTAGGGTCCCTCCTTTGATGCCCAGCCCTTTCTCGTGTTGGACAGTTTTTGGTTTTTTTTGTCGGTATGTCATTGTTATGACATTACATGAATTGTACTTTTATTAGTTCATGTTTATTTCAGGCCGTATTGTCAGCTCGTAATGGGAAGAAGATTTTCCAGTACTTCCGGTACTTCGATCCCACATGACTAACTTACCTATTCGACTTTTCAGAAAAAATCTCGCCGGAATTTTACGCCAAATGACGATAACTGCAAACGAGTTGAACCAATTGTGTTTTTTTACATTTGATGTATCTTTTAAATGTACTGTAAATGGATTGTAAATATCTGAATTCCTTGAATAATTTAAGCATCCAAAGTTTTTGCCTGTATTTTTCGTCAAAAAATGCGTTAATTACAGTATTATGGTATGCATTTTGTTGCGTGTGTCGGTGTGACATAAATATTATTATTCGCTTAAGTGTCATAAATGAGAATGATTAGGTACATTTTCTTGTAACCATTTGTATGTTTTGTTAGTTTAATATTTTAAATTTAATGGTCAATTTGCATTGTAACTGTAGATATGTACGCCTTTTATCTTGACCTTTTTTCACCTAGACCATGGTGGAATATGTGTGATGAAATCCAAGAATTAAAATCTTCCTATTTTTGGCTTCTAAAAGTTGGCAGGTATGCACTGCTGACAATTTTCTTTCTAACCTCCTGTGGCTGTGGCTGTGTCGTGTGCAGAAATAAATGTCTTTGTACCTGACCTTATCGGCTTTTTATTTGTATAGCTATTATACAACAATAGAGCCAGTGTTGCCTTCATGAGGTCATTTTTCTGAGTCCTCCGTCAGCTTCTTGTGTTCTCCAGGATAACAACTGTCTATTATGCAATATGAACAGATTTAGTAAAGGATTACAATTAAATTGAAATGTAACACTGTCATCCTAATTCACGTCAAAAAGCACTTGTCTTATGAATTTCCAGCCTAATGTTGTTTGATTAGATAGGTTTGTTTTGGTGTCTTCTATCATCCCGACAAACAATAGTGGCGTATAGGCTCTAGGGAAGCCTAGTGCTGGTCTTTCGATTTGATGTCCATCGTCGACCTGTACATATGTGAAGATGGGCTTCAACTTAGGATGAATTTTAGTGCTGGAGGCGTACACCCACCCACCCACCCACCCACCCACCCACCCACACACACACACACACACACACACACACACACACACACACACACACACCCTCTCTGTCTCTCTTTTCGTAAAAGTCTGGCCTTAGGATATATTTAGCAGTGGCTAAAGCTAGTCTTAATGAGAATTGCAACTTTGACATACTGAATATTACCTTCCAAGCCCTGTAAGAACATCCACTTTAACTATGTATTCTACATACCTTCATGCGGGCAGACAATTACACTAGTTTTCAGATTCCTGCTGTAATTCACATAGCAGATTGCCATCCTGTCTTGAGTTGCCATTGTTGAGACCACAGTGAATGATAAAATTGTTTCTTTCAGTTTTGAGGACATGAGTTTACTTTACTACACACAGATAAATTATTGTTTATGGTGATCCTTGTGAAAACTAAACCGTGTGGATGTGTGTTTTGCATCAGTTTTACTGACTGGCAAGACTGACAATAAAACTTTAGTGTAGACAAACTTTAAAACTCGCCAGACATATTCCTGTGGGGTACTTAAGGTTTTTTGTGTATTCGATTCGACTGCTGTGGATGATTTAGCAGCTCTGCAAGTATTGTAACCTCCTGCTGGACAACACAGGTATTTATGAGCATGTGAATACGAGCAATGGCCCTCAGGAGTTAAGCATTTTGAACATTTCGTACGACATGTCAACAAAGTGTTCCAACAGTTGTTGAAGTAGAATTCAGCGAATCATCATTTGTGGCCCAAATTAAGAAATATAATAAGATGCGTTGGGAGTGCGCTACAGACCCATGTTGTTACAAGCTTGTATTATCTGTTCCTGAAAACTCTTGTTTTCTTGTATCCATAGCTGCCCTGCTGAAGATGCAGAAGGAGAGACAGGAGAAGCTGATCAGGGATGAGGAGGAGCGGAGAGAACGCGAGAGGCAAGAGGCGGAGGATCAGATCCGCCGCATGCACGAGGAGGTTAGCCAACCTGTTCGAGGGGAGCATGTCATGGACGAGCCGGTTTCCTCCGTGGTGGTGAGCAGTGTGTCAATGTGGATGATAAGAAGCGTAGCATGCTATCAGATTTAACTCCTTTTGAAAATTTGTTATACTGTTAATATTATAAATTGTGTTTTTATTTACACAAGTACTTTATGAAACAAGCAATTTCCTGGTAACTCTGGAATAATTATCTTAAGAGTTCTATGCCATTTAGTAATGCATGTTTTGATAATATAGAGAGGAATTTTTGTATCATGACGGAATACATAGAGCATAGTCAAGATGCACACTGTAATTAAAGATTAGATGTATTTCATTGCCGACACTTGATCTTCAAATCGTATCAACAAAGTTGGTGTTTCACAGTGAAATTCATTAAATATCTTGTGGGGAAGAAAAAGGAATAATTTGGATTTATGACTGAAAATGTGCTGAGGTAGTAGGATTAGGCACAAGGAAGTACTTTCACCACTTCATGTAGTATGATGGCGATAGGTAAAAGATTACTGGTGACATATTCAGTGTTTGAGGGACATATACACAGCATTAATTCACCCAGTACATTTGCAGCTTCTCCGCCATCTGCAGGAGTATGCAAAATGTGCAAAATCAACCTGCAGGCAGTCTAAATGACACCTACTCCTTGTAATGATGTCATTTATTATTTTATTATTTGTTAGTACTCATATTAATTATCTGATATGGAGGATATTGTAAAGAAAGTTAAAGAACAGGATCTTAAGGTAAGCAAGAAAAATATTCTAATGTCAGGTTCACCATCATCATTTTCATATTTCCTTGTCCAGCTCCTTCCATGTCAGGGTGTTGATTATACTTCTCCACCATTGCCTCTCCTTCCACCACTCCGCGACAGTAATTGTATTCCATTCAAGTCTATCCACCTTGCTCTGGGCCCCTACCTCTTGCTCTCTTTACCTCTATCTTAGCCTACAACATTTGTTTTGGTATCCTTCCCTCCTCCACCTTCATAACATGTCCAAACCATCTCAGTTTATTATTCTCCATCCTATCGCTCAGTTTTTCTACTGGCATTTATTTTCTGACCTTAACATTTCTCACTCTGTCTCTCCTTGCTTTCTCTATCATACTCCTCAGGAACTTCATCTCATAGGCCTGAATTTTACTTTCATTTCTTGCTGTCAATATCAAGTCTCTGATGGATATGTTAATAGAGGGGTTTAGTACATCTTGTATATTATCTTTTTACATTTCATAGGAATTCTCTGTTCCACACCAAGTTCCTTATATTCTGGTAGAACGTATTTCCCACTTGTACCCTTCTGCCAATCCCCTTATCCAAACATGCATCTTGCATTATTTCACTCCCAAATATTTGAAGCATTCAACAACCTCATGGTTTTGTCCCCTGATACTAACGATTTCTTTTCCTTCTCTTTCTCCTCTGTCATCACTCTGTTTTGCTCTTCTCCACTCTGATTTTTATACCATATTTCTCAATATTGTCATTTAAAGCCTCTAGTTGGATTTGCACTTCTGTCATTTTGACTTCCCAGATCACTATGTCATCCCCCCTATATGTTACCTTTGTTTCCTTTAGAATTTCATCCATAACCATTATAAACATAAGTGGAGACAATACACTTCCCTGTCTCAGTCCATTTCGGCTTCTAAACCAATCTGTTCTCCCCACAGTTTTTACAGGTATAGTTAAGGAAGTTTTCTAAGTACTGGATAACAGTAATGTTGTTAACGGCTCTGGAGTCCAGAAATTCGCCTAAGGTTAGCATTTGGCAGGGCAACACTTGAAGGCCTAGATAAAATCGTCAAATGTTTGGATGTGGCTGTGCACACCAAGATCAGAATGGTTAAGACAGCATTGTTTCCTGTAATTACATATGATTATGAAAGCTCAGCCATAAAAAGTGAGATAGAAAGCACATTATTGTGTTCGAGCTATGGTGATGGCAAAGAATCTTTTGTTTACCTTGGAAGCCAAGTAGACAAACAAATAGGTAATTCAAAAATCAATCCAGATATGTTTCTTACAGGATTAATTACAGAGTTACAGTTGTCATACTTTGGGCATATTATGAGATGGTCTTCCTTTGAAAAAAAATTTTATGCTTGGAAAAGTGGAAGGAATTTGCAGAGAGGGTGGGTGGCACTGACAAGTATTGACTTCAAAACAGATACGGTGAAAATGTCACTAGGAAAACTGACAGGATTTGTGGAAAGCAGAAACAGCTCGAGACACTTCGTCTATGCAGTTTATGCTCTCTCCAATAAGACGGATAATTGAATCTGATCTGCATTTGGTTTTTGTGTTATAAAATTACTTCAGCTGCCGAATATCTGACACCATGTTGTTATTCTCTTTCATGAAAACATAGTTCATCATTCATCAGTATGCTGTCTTAGCAATGTTCATCATCTAATAAGACATTGTACAAAGAGATAATTCATTCGACTCACTAATGACTGTGCCACTACTCTTTCTAAGTATGCTTAAAGACTTTTCGATGTAAGTTCTTGCAGACATTTTCTTGGTCATTAAAGAATAAAGGAACAGAAATCACACTTTACACTTGAAGATACAATTTTTTCTGCAATTATTTACAGAGTTATCACAATTTTTTCTGCAATTATTTCCAGAGTTATCGTTGAAATTGTTGCACTTTTAATTTGCTGCTATTCTTTTATAAATTATCAATTCCCTCACCAAAGTATGAATGCAATTTTTGGCATAGTTGTTCTGCTAGGTGTTCTGCTAGACTTGCTGCTTATGTTAACATGCACATTACCTCTGCTTGCCATTTTCTTCCCTTTTATTTTTAGCATGCTAGCATGTTCCAATACTGTTGTT
The DNA here is from genome assembly GCF_040414725.1 of Anabrus simplex. Taxonomy (NCBI): domain Eukaryota; kingdom Metazoa; phylum Arthropoda; class Insecta; order Orthoptera; family Tettigoniidae; genus Anabrus; species Anabrus simplex. The sequence continues at coordinate 13,784,819 of NC_090277.1, read as the reverse complement.
CTACCCAGTTGCTCTCGAGTATAAGGGCGGATCAAATATAAACAGGAATTATTTTTAAAATTTTTTGTGTCAGCCAGAAAAATATACATATAGAGATCACTTTTCTACATAGTGTCCAGCCTTCGATGCACATTTTTCTCCATCAGATTGGTAAGTTTTTGATGCCATCCTGGTAGAAAGAAGCGGTACGTGTACGGAGCCAGTTGCGCACGAACTCTTCTACACTTGTATCATCATCGAACTGCTGTTCTCCAAGGTCTTGTTTGAGTGGTCCAAACAAATGGTAGTGGCATGGTGATAAATCATGACTGTATGGAGAGTGTTCCAGAGGTGTCCAGTGAATTTCCTCCAGTTTTTTCCTGAGTTAAAGCGGCAGTATGCGTCATTGCTTTGCCGTAGAGAAGAATGACGTTTCGGATTGGCTGCCAGTGTTGTTTGTTGCGATATGCAGCTTTTGCTTCAGCCAAAAGGTGACAGTACTTGCCCTTTGTTCATGAAGAAAATCCACCAGCAAAACGCTTGCTCCCAGAAAACTGTTGCAAGCACCTTTCCAGTAGATGGTCCTGTTTTGGCTTTGACCGGACCTGCTTTGTCTATTCGCCGCCACTCCATGCTTGCTTGCTTTGACTCTGGGGGTGTAATGATCCACCCAAGTTTCATCACAAGTCACAATACGATGCAAAAAATCCTGGCCTCCTTCCTCGTAACGACACAGGAGTCTTTGAAAAACTTCCTGGCGTAAAGTTTTTTGTTCCTGGTTGAGGAGACGAGGCACCCACCTGGCATACAATTTTCTGAAATGAAGTTCATTTCGGCTGATCGTTTGAACATTTCCATAACTTATTCCTATGACTAAAACAATTTGCGAAATTTTTATTTGCTGATCTTTACCAATAATATCATGAATGGCAAGAATGTTGTCTGCAGTGATGCTTGCCCGCGATCTCCTTTCATGAGGTTCATTTTCCACAGCTTCTCTTCCTGCCATACATTTTTTAACCCACGCATACACTCGAGTCCGTGAAAGTGTTTCTTCCCCAAGCTGTGCATGGAGCCGTCTTAAAATTTCTGAAGGTTTGGTGCCCTCTTTGGCGAAAAATATGACCATGATGTGTTGCGCAACAGATGTATGCACCTCTTGTTCACTCATGGTGTATTGAAGCAGCGCAGCTCTCCACCATCATTTGCACGCGCAACCCCCTTCTCCAGACACCTCTACCAACATTCTGGCAAAGCTCCACCCCAGAATTATTATTAACAGCAGCGGTACATTCAAATTCCCATTTATATTTGATCCACCTTCGTATGTTGGTGTTAATCACCGAAAATGTTTTGGATCAACCACTATGCAGGGTTGTCAGATGTCCCATATTTTAAGGAATTCCCGTATTCTGTTTTTTAATTTTAAAAACTAAAAGAAACAGATAATTGTCCTACATCTGTTGAGAGCCTTCATGGCTCAGGCGGCAGCGCGCTGGCCTTTTACCACTGGGTTCTGAGGTTCATATCCCAGTCACTCCAGGTAAGACTTGTGCTGGACAAAGCAGAGGTGGGACAGATTTTTTTCCGGGTACTCTGATTTTCCCTGTCATCTTTCATTCCAGCAACACACTCCAATATCATTTCATTTTATCTATCATTCATTACTCAGTGCCCCAGAGGAGTGCGACAGGCTTCGGCAGCCGGCACAATTCCTGTCCTCGCCGCTAGATGGGGCTTCATTCATTCCATTCCTGACCTGGTCGACTGACTGGAAACAGGCTGTGGATTTTCATTTCCCACATCTGTTGTAAACCTCTCATAGGATGCGTATGTTCCTGCAATTTCAAGCCTGAATAAGAGTTTTTATTTTATCCTTGTATTGTATGAGAAAAAGGGCATTGAGCATCTGATGTGAAAAGAGTTGTGTTTTGTAATCTCATGCATTGTTGCCATTCTGCAAGGCGAGATAAATCGTAACTGGTGTATGTGTAACGTTGAACATTTGAGTTAGCATACTACAATGAATATAGGTGATCATGTGAAAGGTTTAATTAAGATTTTTACACATTACTAATGTCCACATTTGCGGAAACGTCGTCGTACAAAAATGATTTTACTGATTTCATTCAAAATTAACCTTGTTAGTGCATTCTACAGTGAGACTTTTCTCGCTTAGCACATTGTAAATTCCTCAATTCCTGTCCTATTAAATCTGTATAAAAATACCTTGCTTATCACGTCACGAATTTTCACTATTACAGCTGTGAGTACGATGACAATTTTCCTATCCCTGAAACTACTCTCTGTCATCCCTTATGAAAGGAACATGATATCCGACACAATGCAAATGTTTTCATATTTGTTGTCCGATATTTTTCACAGCTTTCAGTACACTTATTTGTTTGTAAGCCCCAGTGGAAAAGAGGTTTTTGTATTTGTTCTCTTGTGTTTTTCACACCTTTTTTCTCATCGTTAGAAACTGTAGATATAACTATCACTGTACCCACGCACACACGATAAAATGCACTCATAGTGAGGGGAAAAAAACCAACATATTAATTGTTTTCATATCCGTGTTAGATAGATTTTATTTGTGAATTCAATACATCTTAACAAACTTTTACTGTACAGTAGAAGTCTGCTATAGCTGGTACAGCTTATAACGAGAACCCCGTTATACCGACAATATTTTGATGTCCCTTCAAAATTCTTATATTAAACGGTGTATTATCCTTCGGTTACAGCGAGAGCCTTATCACCGACGCATCTGTTATTACGAGCAATTAAGCGCGCGCGATTTTTTCCGTTATAGATATTTATGCATCCCAGCGGTTATGATGCATGCAGTCGATTATCTTTGTATCGTTTCCTTGCTATGTGCACTAGCGAGTTATCTCGTTGACTTTTCAAAGGCGATGTCGGAGTCCATTAGTAATACCCGTTGACTGCTGTTCCGTAAAGAAAATTTGAAATGGAATAGAACATATTTTCGTAATAAATGCGTAAATAACATGTCCGATAACAGTTCTTAACTCATTAAAAATAAGGCTGACTAAACGATTGCTTAATTTTAATGCTAAATACTGCAATTAAGTAAAACTGGGATACACCTCGAGATATGGCAGAGTGCATAATTGATTTCACAGGTTACTTTATATTTTCTCGCGTCTGGTTAAATTACGGAAAGGTTATTATCGTGTAAATTTATAGCGGGAAGGTTTATCCTTTCTCTAGTGGTGCTTGAAGTATGTTTTCATCATATGTATAGTATGGTTAAGTTAGGATCGGTGACGCTGTTTGAATAAGGAAACCAAAACGTTTGCCACAAAATCCGATCATTCATCTTTGGTACGGTATTGTTTTCTCACTATGTGCACTTGCGAGCTCTCTCTTTGGCATTCGAAGGCGATGTTGGAGTCGATCAGTAATACCCAACAACTGCAATTCTGTAAAGAAAATTCGAATGAAAGAGAATAACAAGTTTTCGTCATAAATGCGTAAATAACGTGGCCGATAGCAGTTGTTTACTCGTTGAAAATAGCGGATGAAGTAAACGATCTCTTCATTTTAATGTTATATACTGAAATTAAGTAAGAATGTGATACACCTCAAGATATGGCAGAGTTCCATACATCACTGATTTCAGAGGATAATTAGACTAATATTTTCTCGCGTCTAGTTAAATTTCGGAAAGGCTTTTCACATGTAAATTTTAAGCGAGGATAACTCATTTCTCTACATGCATATCAAATATGTTTTCACAACACATATATGGTTAGGTTAGGTGACTCCATTTGAAGAAGAAATTTCTGGAGTGATACCGTATTTTTCCGAATTCCAGACTACGTTTTTTCCTCAGAATCTCATGCGAAAAATCAAGGGTCGTCTTGCATTCGCGGCCTAACAGTAATGAATACCACTGGCAACTCTCGCGGTAACCACGTTGCTTCTTTTCATCCCCTGCACGCACACGCAATTCGTTGACAATAAGCGACCGCCTCTTTATTATACATTGCTAGCCGTGACAACCTGTTGTATTTATTATTATTATTATTAATGCCTTTATTTCAGTGGCGAAGTTAGGGCTCGAGGCCCTCTCTTCCACTTAACCACAACAGTGGCTGTGTGTAACGTCACTGGATCTCGGGAACTACTGAAGAGAGAATGACATTCTATTAGCCTCTACAAAAACATTTCTCAAATCTGCAGAATGGCATCAAAACATGCGAGCCTTCGAATTCTTAGAAAAGCCACGGTTACTCAGTGGCAGAGTTATAACACGTCTGCTGTACCTGACTCTTAGTTAAATTAAGTTTTATAGACAGCATGAATATTTTCGTGATGGATAATCGTAAAGATACGTGGAACAGGTATTGCCGGCAAATTGTCAACGGATTCTCGTCGAAATTATGCCAGTTTTAAGTTACCGGTAATGGTTGTTGAACACTCGGAAATGTAGAATAATTGTGCAGCTGCAAGAAAATATGGCATAGGCCTAACTAAGTCAATATTTGGCGTCAGCGCGAAGACAAAGATACAAAAAATACATTCAGTGGTCCGCAACGAGGACGCTTTAAAGAAGTCAAAAATGAAATTGTGAGGTATGTGCACGAAAAACGCAAGGGCGGGAAGGCCATGCCGTGGCGCAATAAACTTGTTCGTTGACCTTCAGCGTCCACTGAAGTTGGCCGAACCCGGCAAGCGAGACGTGCGTGTAGCGGTAGCCGGTTATATCTGACGCTGAGTAAAAGTACCGTAAAAGTTTCTATAGACAGCAAGAATATTTTTCTGACGGATCGCCGTATTGTAGAGAAGCATGGAGTAGGTATTGCCGGCAAATTTTCAACGGGTTCTCTTCGGTATTATGAGGCCAATTTTTAGTTAATGGTCGTTAAACCCGCGGAAATAAAGAATAATTGTGCAGCCGCAAAAAAAATGTGGCATAACGAAAGCCAATGTTCGGTGTCTAAAAACTGCATAAAAATGCGTACTGTACAACAAAGGCATTCGTATGATTTTACAACACACTTTCTGAGCCTGATTACAATTTTTTGAAGGAAAAAGTTGTGTTCGTCTTGGATTCGGAGAAACACGAAACTGTAATTTTTTCAGAATGAAATTATACATACACTTTCACGTAGTATCAGATTTCGAAAAATAACAAACAGGTAAGTCGTAGTGTGGATATCATCCGCGGAAACGCAAGTTTTTAACAAACTGATTGCCGTTTCATACCGATTTTATTGCATATGGGGTTTCTCCGACTTTTATACAAAAATCGGATATAACGACAATCCGCTATAGCGAGTACATTTTTCGCTGTTGTGAATTCTCGCTATAAGGGACTTCTACTTTACCTGTTTTGGTTTGTTTAAACTTTATGTATTGTGATTATTCATTTGTTGAAAACCAATAGAACGTTGTGTAGTTGTGTACTTATATGACCTAATGACAAATTTAATTTTAAACTTTGTAGGACTGATTGATTTATTCAATATTGTGAATTATGTAAGTCTGTTTTCATAATTTGGAGATTGTATACTCTAATAATACTCTAGAATCCCTTACTTTGATCTGATAAATCTGGCAATCCTGCCCCTGTGATTTGTTAGAATGCCATTTACATAAAAGAGCTCGTCGCCATAAGACCTATCTGTGTCGGTGCGACGTAAAGCCCCTAGAAAAAAAAAAAACACATAAAAGAGCTCTCACCTGTGAAATGTGTTTCTTCACTTACTAGGTTGTTGTACACGAAATGACAGGTTTTGTGCCGAGGTTTCTCTCAAAGTAAGCAACATGACCAGACAGTGCTAGTGCAGCCTAACTTTTCTTGGCATATTTACTCTGGTTTCCTGTGTAATTGAATGGGCCGAATTTGGAAGCAATTGCTTCTTCCAAGATGCCGAGCTGGGTAGCTCAGGCAGTAGAGTCCTGGCCTTCTGAGCTCAAGATGGTGGGTTCAATCCCAATTCAGTCCAGTGGTATTTGAAAGGGCTCGTGTCGGATGATTTACTGACATGTTAATGTTCTCCTATGGGACAAAATTCTGGCAGCTTGGCATCTCCAAAAACCTCCATACTGTTATGGAGTCTCTTCCTCATGGTTATTTGGACTACGGTTGGTGTTACATTACCTGATTTCAGTGTGGACTTCGATATATCTACGGTGTTGTGGGAAAGTGCAGCAAATTAAAAAATCCAGAATTCCTGTTTTTAAACAAAAAAATGTATAAAAGAAAAAGAGTAAGCAGTCATTCAGTAGAGTACCAAGTACAAATATCGTAAGGTTAAAATGCTATTTGACCTATTTCTGTATGAAACTTACAGAAATGTATCTTCTATTGTCAAGCCAGAGAATAAACTATTGAAATTGCATTGTTAGAATGGAAAATACATACATATTTCTTGTGAGAAAACTGTAATAACTCAAGATTTGGAAGATAATAATTCAGTTAGAATATAACTTGAAAGCAAAATCCCAATCTTTAAAATGCTTTATCTCAAAAATAAAACCTTTGGACTTTTTACACCTTTTCACGACACCGTTGTTATGTACCTATCTACTCCGTTCTATTTTCTTTCTTTCAGTGAGATTTTTCAAATATTTTTTTCTCTGCTATCTTTATAGTTGTTTGCAATTTATTTTTAGCATGAGATTATGCATCAGTTTGGTATATAAATGAAGAAACACATCTTGCATGGGTTATTTTCCTTTTAAAAATAATATTGCCAATGTTTTCTGTAGAACAAAACGAAGAAATGAAATACAGAGTGTTATACATTTCTTGTTGAAAGGGAACAAACATTTTTTTTACTATGCTGTAAGGATTTTCTGAATGCAATGTCCATATTGTGCAGCCATATTTAGACACTGTCAGATGAAAATACTTGTAAAATCATCGACTTGAACAGCTAGTGAAATATAACTGTAACTGATCATATCAGTGTTTTGGGGGCTTGTAGACTTGTGATCCAGAAGCATGTGATGGTCCCAACCTTTCACCGAAGACTGCGCTCAGCATTATCAGGGATTTCGACTGACTTCGATAGCAGCACTGCTCTCCGTGGAATGAAGTGGTGTTGTAATTCCACCTCGTTATATAGTGCAGGCTATGGTACGCTGCTCTCCTTTTCTTCCGCCAAGCTGGGGGTGCGGTCGCTGATTGGCTGTTCTTTGGTCAGTGGTTGAAGCATTAAGGAGCCCAATGTACATCGACCTGCCTTGGCGGAGACAGGCCGCTGATCACCTGTTGCTTTTTCGGTTCGGCTTCGGCCATCGTGTCCTTCCGGATTTAAGGCTTTCAGAACTGGAAACCAGGCTTTGTTTGCCTGTTCAGATTCCTCCTTACAGTTGAAGCTGTTGGTGTGCTTCAGGATTCCAATGGCTTCCTTCCCTCTGTAGCCGGGCGTGATAAGACAGTAGTTGACAGTACTTTGGTGTTGCTGTACTGTATGTCATGACCTGCCAGCAGCGAGTGTGCAGCGACTTTATGATCTGTCTGCTTGTCCCAACCGGCTATGTCTGTTGTGCTCCTTCAATTGTGTGGCAATGCTGCCTTTTGTAGTACCTGAGTAGACCTGGCTGCATCTGCACAGGATCTTGTATACACCTGCTGTGGAGAGAAGATGGCGCTTGTCTTTGGCAGACCTAAGTACAGTAGTTCCTGGATTTTCTTTGTTGGCCTAAATATGGTTTTTAGCTCATGGGACTCCGGTAGACTTCTTATTCTGTCAGTTGTTTTCACAATATATGGCAGAAGGTGAAGCTTCAAGAAATTGTGTATTGCATTCTAATGGCGTGCACTGTTCGTTCCCAGTTGTAATGTCTTTTCAAAGTCTGTTGCAGGCCATGCTGGCAATATGATTGTAATGTAATTTCTACTGCTGTCAGCTATGTTTGCATTCAAGACTGGAATATTTTAAGCGAGTTCCAATAGCAGTCCTGAGAACTTGTTTATTATGTGCATCTGACATGTAGCTGGGTGAGAGATTATCTTAGAAGATACGAGAGTGAAGAAACAAAAGGAGAAAGGGTTTATTTGCAGGAATCAACAGAAGAAGTGAGCAGCACAACTACCATGACGACGATCGAGACGATGAAGACCATGTCGGATGGAGACGTGGAGCATGTTACGGAGGTTACCACTACCACCACTACTACAACCACCACCTCAAACTCTTCTTCTGGTAAGAACAAAGTTAATGTCTATAAAAAATATAATTTAGAGATTCAAAGATATTAACCAAACACATTTTGTGAAATAAAATTGATTGAACATGAATATTAAGCAGTTGGGTGAAGTATTATGATAGTCTTTTAGGTTTAAGAAAGACTGCCAGAAAGTAAACTTCTTTGCTAAGACCTGTCATATCTAGGTTCTTTACAGGCTGCTGTGACGACACTTCATGTTTTTCTGTCTTATGCTGTGCTTTTTCCTATGATCTGCTTGGCGTGCCTTTAAAAGGAAACCAGAAGCGTAGTGTTAATTGTATGAAAAAATCGTAATAAACTTTTTTAGGTGGAAATCGTGTACACTTACCATTTGACGATGGTGAGGGTAACTTGTTATGTTATGAGCTAAATTAACTTATTGTTATTATTTGAATCAAATATCATCAATACGGATCAAAAATGATATTTATCACATTTATCATCTCGGAAGCTAAATTTTATTTCAAGTTATCAAAATTTCGAGATATAGAGAATACCATTTTCGAGCATGTATAGCACATAATTTTTCTACGGGCTTGTCCTGAATACGTTATTTTTAACAGTGTTTAAAAATATACAGACAAACACTACTTTATGGCATCACTTTAATTAGAACCCTTATTATAGTAACTTTTTAGAAGACAGGATACAGTACATACAGTAGTGAAACAAGGAACATATCTCTGTTAACACCTTTGGAAAAAAGTTCGTTAGTGTCTTTTGTTTGTTACTATTAACCTTTTCTCCCTTCACGTTGAAACTTCTCGTCAATACCACGCAGCCAAAATTCGTAAATGGAGCCTGTCATCCCCGACTTTGGGGGTTGACCGGTAATTAATTCACGTCCAAGAAACAGCGAGGCTTTGCCGATTTTCATATCACTAGAAGTTTTAATCTTTCGGTTCCCATCTTATTAGCTCCTAGCATCACTGTAACCCTTTCTTTACTTGTTAACGGTTCCACACAAACCATAAATGCCGTATTGCACAGTTAATGTTGAACAAAATTTGAGTTAGAGCTTTTTTTTTTCTTCAAGGGAGGAAATGTTTGCTTCAAGAAATCGAGAAATTCAAGCAACCAAATTTCGAGTAATAGAAAAATAAATACACGTGAGGAATAGGACAAACGGCTGGGTAATGTCCACGTTCCGATTGTTATCTCTCTAAAAAACTTATTTATTGCCAGATGACTCTCACTACTCTTTTGACTCATATTCATTTAGGCTATTATTATTATGGGACCGGGCGAGTTGGCTGTGCGGTTCGGGGCACGCAGCTGTGAGCTGCATCCGGGAGATAGCATGTTCGAACCGCATTGTCGGCAGCCCTGAAGATGGTTTTCCATGGTTTCCCATTTCACACCGGGCAAATGTTGGAGCTGTACCTTAATTAAGGCCATGGCCGCTTCCTTCCCTCTCCTAGCCCTTTCCTATCCCATCGTCGCCATAAGACCTATCTGTGTCAGTGCGACGTAAAGCAAATTCTATTGTTATGGGTTTACTACACCAAAGTTCTACTGCCAGCAGGAATATGAGCCAACCCTAACATAAGCTGCTCTGTGGAGTACAGAAGCTACCTTCAGTAGCATTTCCTCTACTGAGGACCCAGTTGGCAGCTGGAAGGAGTCCAGTAATTTCCTGCTTGCCAACACTTGGTGTTAGCAAATGTACAGATGGTTGCCGACCCTATTAACGTTCCCTCCTTTCATTTCAGATTTCGGACTGTGGATAAGTGGAGTATTATTGATAATCTTGACTGTAATGGCCAGTATTGGGTCCGTATTGACTTAATCACAGTAAATAGAGAGATGGATAATCCGCCTATTCAATACCATGTATTAAATATTTATTTACTTTCGCACTTTAGAATATATAGTACATGTTTTGAGAAATATGTTAATTCTCTTATTTAGCTAAATAGGTTAAAATTCATATATTACATTGAGACCTAATTAAACAGGGGAGATCCCCACTAAGAGAACTGAAACTGTGACGTGTGCAATATGACATATTGAAAATTGATGAATAGTGGCATGGGAGTAAAGTCCATCTTGTCATCTGCATATAAACATGACATTAGGGGGATGTTCAATTTCTATAAAACATTTTTCCGCCTTGTCAGTACTTTACATATTTTATTATACTTAATTACCGTACATCTTTTCTGCAAAATGTAAAGAAATTCACCTTATTTTCTGGACACGGCATAAGCCCAAAAACCTATATCATGTCTATAAATTATTATTATTTGTAATTGTACAAAATTGTTGTACGCTTAATAATAATTATTGGTGTGATCATGTTTATCCTGTTGGCTGTGTGTTAGCATGCTTGCCTTTGGCCAGAAGGTGCTGATTTTTTGATTCCTGACTGGGCTCTGTGATATTAACTGCTGATGGTTAATTCCAGTTGTTCAGTGTCTGGGTGTTTGTACACTTCCCAGCAACTCATGCGCAACAGATAAAATGTTAATACACGCAGTATATCTTGCGACAGATGGTGCCCACCGTCCATGGAGGGTCTGGCTTGTAACGGCTGATCTAGGTTACAATAGCTGCTTAGATTATTTCGTCTTCTTCTTCTACACTATACTTCATACTTCTTTCATCGTTTTAATTCATTTTCCTGTACAAGAGTAAGTTGTCTTCAGGTAAATTTGGATGTAATAGGATAAACACAATAACGAGTCCATGTGGGATGCGGCCGCTGTAGAAAGTGAAGACAAGTCTTCAAATAGATTGTCTCTCTCTCCTACTACATCCATTTCTGCTCAGTCCCTGACAAGCTTGTTTCTGGTTGCCAGCTTCATCAGAAAGGCAGGTGTCAACTCTAATTTTATTGCACTCTTGGCTTACTTTTATAGGAAATGTAGGGAAATGTATGGTGTAAATTACAACAAGATTGTGTATGGAGAGTTGCTCTTTATGTTCTGAATTTCATTCTTTTTTATGATAAACTTCACACGTGTTTTTTTAAATTTTAAATAACCTCATATTCCCCTATGAATATACTAATGTTGTACAATTTGTTTACTCAGTTAAAGTCTCATCAACTGTTGCGTCCTCTGAAGGCGATGAAGAAGAAATGGATTTGGACTCTGACAAAGATGATGAAGAAGGAACCACTACAAAAGTGGGCAAAGATGGTAAGCCTTGAGTTGTTTCTCTTTACTTCCTTGCTCAAAATGTATGTCTTGTTTTCTGCTTAAAGAGGCCTAACACTAGGTCATTGGTCCTTGCCTTTTTGTTTACCATTCTATGATAGTTTTGTAACTGTTGGTTACTTTGTGCAATTGTTATTTCCCCTATAACCTCAATAAGAATATCCTGAATGTGTTGTAGACATTCTGATGGATTGGGGTTATGTCATATTCACTTCCAATCCAGCGTTTTGATTAACGAGTTGCTCTGTAATTTTTTAACTTCTCTGTTCATCAGGTAAGAAGCACACCATTGTCACACGGTCCAAAACTGGCTCCCTTACCCCAAGGACGTTCAACATGGATGATCTAAAGAGACGCAGTGGTCAGCAGGATAAACTACAGTTCGATCGTAAGGATGATGAAAAGGAACTAGCAGCAGCTGATGGCACACGGTTAACTCGATTAAAGGCTCAACAGATTGCTACAGGTATCTATGTGCACACTATTTGTTTTGTCGTTGCTGGGAAACCTTTACTGAAAATTTCCTCATTTTATTGTTTATATTAAAGTATTTTATTTTTATACAAGTGTACAATTATTTGTCAAAGACAACTGTTTGCTGGGAGAGACACACAAAGCTGTTCAGTTTCTGTAGAGAAGAGGGGCCTGTTCCACAAACAAACTTTGCAACTTTTCAACTTTGCACTTTTCTCTCTGTTCCACCATGATCTAGGTATTACTTTTCAGTTTCTTCGCAAAGTGGAAAGTCTTTGCGTAAGGGTGAATCAATCAAGTTTACTCCATGAACAAACTTTATAATACCCCATGATTTTAATGTTTTATTTTTTTACGATGAAGACTATATAATTGTTTGGTACTTGTAGTTTTAAAGTTTTGATTTTTGATAATGGGAAAGAAGGATAATTGCAAGAAGCTATATGTGCTAGAAGTTGTCAAGGGCAAACGGGACATCATTTTTGGCAACTTTAAAATAATACCGTATTTACGCAAATAATACCCGCATAGGGTTTTTTTAAATATTTTTTTAAAATTTTTTAATGAGGCACGAAATTGGGGTGCAGGTTTTATTTGCGTCAATGTTGGCATTCAATTTTTTCAAAATGAGCCTTCCTAAAGTTAGGGTGCGGAGATTATTCGGTGGCAGGGATGATGCCTATGTCTATCAACATAAACCGCTTCGTGCTCAGCAGAAGCCTAAAAATTAACGAGAATACCGTCAACACATCCACACACAGAAGGAAAGCCACACTTCATTACAAATTCCTTCGCTATATTATGTGGATTATAAGGCCAACGTACTATGTTGGGAAATATTACATTTACTATAGCATCTACGACTTAAGTAACAGTTCTGCAAATATTTTATTTTGATGTCCCATGCATTGCTGCTACACTGTGCAGCTGGGCACCATTTCCTCACCAATGTAACCATATAAGAATTTGTTCTTTTTCTAATAGTGATTGACTTCTTTTTGCTGCAGGTTTCAATAAATGACCAATCATTTAAAGAATATACCGTATTTCACGGCATAATCGTCGCACTTTTTATACCAAAATTTTCGAAAAAAAATTGTAGGGTGCGACCATTATACGATGAATATTTAATACCAGTATTTGTATTACTCAAAAAATGTATTTATAACTAAACTGTATTTGATACAAATTTAAGATGCACGTAATACTCGCGTTTATACATCAAAATAATTAAAATAGTCTAAAACAAAATTCATAATTTTTCGCAACAATTCGGCGATCGTTTTTCCAACCTGAAAATAAAAATGAACGTATTAAGTTAATTTGTCATTAATTTGAGTATTAAAGTTAAAATATTACACTTGCAAAAAATTGTCGCTTTGTTGTGAAATGCGGACTTACCGGTACGCAATTTATTCCAAATCTTCGGTGTCGCTATCGCAGGTTTCGCTATCTGATGCGCCGTCCTCGCCTCTGTTAATACCAGTATCAGATTCTTCGTCTCCCTGCCACACTGCGTCATCTTCGGAACCGTCTAGTGCATTCGAAATCCCAGTCCTCTTGAAGCTCTTGGAGACTAGTTCAGGTGGTATAAGATCCCAACTCTTCTTCACCCACGAGCATAACAAGTCCAAGGGTGGACGCCTGATATTTCCGGCGGGCGTCAATTGCTGATCGCCGCTCATCATCCACTCGTTGTAAAATCGACGTAAGTGGTCTTTAAAGGGTTTATTAACACATACGTCTAGTGGCTGCAAAGCAGATGTTAGGCCACCAGGAATGACTATCTGTCGTGTCTTATTTGTAGTGAGAATTTGCTTCACTTCATTCACGAGGTGACCTCGGAAACTATCCAAAACAAGCAGAGCTGGTTGTTTTAGTAGTGCACCAGGTCTTCTATTCCACACAGTTTTAACCCAGTCCAGCATGAGTTCTACGTCCATCCAACCCTTTGGTTGCACTCGTGCATGAATTCCACGGGGAAACTGTCTATTCTTAGGCATCGTTTTCCTCTTGAAAATGATGTAAGGCGGCAACTTTCTCCCGTCAGCTGTAATGGCTAGCATTGCCGTGCATCGCAACTTCTCACTACCGCTGGTTTTCATTAATACACTCCGTGATCCTTTTAGCGCAATAGTGCTGTTGCGAGGCATATCAAAAAAGATTGGAGTCTGATCGGCATTACCGATTTGAGAAAGCAAGTACGAAGTTTCCTTGCGCAAACGTATGACAAATCGGTGAAAATTTACAATCTTGTCCGTGTAATCAGCAGGCAACTTTTGGCTTAGTGTTGTTCTCCTTCGCACTGACAGATTGTGTCGTCGCATGAACCCCCTAATCCACCCACGAGTCGCCTTAAACTGAGTTACCGGTATGTTGTGTTTGCGCGCTACCTCCTGTCCCTTAATTTGTAACATTTCATATGATACACTGCAGCCATTGTTACGTATTTCACTGACGTACCTAAACACTTCTTCGTCAATTATAGGAAACTTCCCTGTTTTAGGACCTCTAAACGCGCGTCTAGAAGGGTTTGTGCTTTTTAGCTTGTTTTTTACTTTCCGCCAGTCACGCACCAACTTTTCACTCACATAAAATTTTCTTTCTGCAGCTCTGTTCCCGTGCTGTTCAGCGAAGGCAATTACGCTTAGCTTTAAGCCCGCAGAATAGTTTCTATATTTACCCATAATTGCTTATAAATGCTTCACACGTTAATGTTTTGCGATATAAATGACTTTCCGTAATTGTTCACTATTAAAACAAATTATTTCTGCAAACACCCAAAACACAAATTAAAAACTTAAATTCTCACGCACACATGTCTACAGTAATCACGTAAATCTGAAAGAAATAAATGCATCTGTGATCTGTCCATTCCAGAGCAGCCAATACTGTTAGGCAGCAAGGAAGCATGCAACAATTTATCAGTTTAGCTCGTTGGTTGCGACACACTACTGCGCTTGCGCAAAGCTCGCAAACCGGAGCTCTAGCTAGCGCGGTGTAGATCTACTGTATAGTTGACTGTATTCCGAGACGTCAGTAACAAACATTCATTTTTTTCAATTTCTTTTAAACATACGGTAATTAGGTTAATATTTCTTCCCAGTTATTGATGATTTTACATTACATTACTGACGAGTTTATAAAATAAAACTTTAATAGCATTGGATAATAATTATCTTGACTGCTTGGATAAAAGTTTTCATCCCATGCCCGGACACTTATGACGTAGTAGTAAGATAAGAGTCTAGCGATGACAACTGAGACATCGTAAATAATTCGGCTGAATAATTCCGTGAAAATCTGCGTTATCATCTTGGATTTCACTTCGTGCGCAATAACACAGGAGCCGGCCCCATGGTGTAGGGGTAGCGTGCTTGCCTCTTACACGGAGGCCTCGGGTTCAATTCACGGCCGGGTCAGGGAATTTTACCTGTATCTGAGGGCTGGTTCGAGGTCCATTCAACCTACCTAGCCGGTATTTCCTGGCGACGTTGCCGATAAGCGATAACTTACAGCCTTACGTATTTCAAATGGGAACTCATAATATGTAGGTGGTGAATAAATAGTACACTGTCTCGCGACCACGTTGTCAAACTGCCGATAGTCTACCGGTAAGCCATGTGTCGTACATATACCGGTATTATTTATTTATACGTTGTGCAACATGTCGCAAACGTGACTGTGTTGCCAAATTGCCCATAAACCATACACGTATTTAAATTGCGCATTCATGTGCAACTTACGTTGCAGTTCCATTTACCTTTTAACCAGATTAGTGAACAAAATTTGGACGTGCGACGATTATGTAATTAAAGGTTTAAAGTCCGATTTTTGTATTGAAAATAAAGGATGCGACGATTGCGCGGTGGCGACGATTATGCCGTGAAATACGGTAGTCAGCTTGTATTGGGGCAATACGAAAACAGTTGTGAAATTTCGTCGAAGTGAGGTTATGAAAATTAACCCCATCTTTGTACATTCTCTTGTTGGATTCTTCATCACTATCCCCACATGGTGATGATTAGGGGCAGATTTTTATGACCTAAAAATGTCTGAAATACGTATGTATTTATGACCTAAAAACATAAAAATATGACCTATAAAATACAAAATATGACTTAATGAATATCATCTACGTTACAGAGAAACTTTTTTTTTAACGATTGCTACAGGCTGCAATTAATTTATACTTTAAAAAGTTTTAATTCTTCGAAATCTTTAACCCAAAATCAACTAAAATGATGAATATTTCATGAACCCGTTAAGGTTACACTGCATACTCTTAGGCAAGGACGGACTCTGTGGAAGACATAAACACTACAGTTACTTTCACTGTTGAGTATTCAATCGGTTTTCATTTATACACAAAACATATGTTATTTGAATGAGACTTTCATACCTGATCTAGTCTCCTTTATCAGAATTGTTGCAATTTATGACCACATGCATCTTAAGATGCAGAAATCTGCAGCTGAAGGGTTTCCACAAAGAATGTCGCTTACCCACGCAGGTACACAAGTCTGCTATTTTTTTCAGTACATTTTCTAATTTCCTACACACCCTAGATGCTTTTGCTCCTTTCGCATGCTTTAATTCCTGTTCAATGCACTTTACAACATTCAATGCATCGCTTAGTTCAGCACCTGAAACTTCCGGTTGTGTGATTGCTCCAGATAAAGAATTAAAATTGGACTTTATGTAAGTCAGGTCCGCTTTTAATGTAGTGCTTGAAAATAAATCTTGAGTGGTTTTTATGAAGGACGATTCTGCAGGATCAAAAGACTTCACGATCTTCTCCACGACATCTAAGTTGTAGCAATAGTACACTGCGGCATCAAGCCAAATCTCCCATCGTGTTATAACTGGCTTGGGAGGTAGGGTTAGTGAAGGTGCTTCTCCTTGAAATTTCTGAATGCGAAGTGGAGCTTTGACAAACACTTTCTTACAGTTCGATATTAATTTATCAACTTCAGGGTAGCTACTTCTAACTTCTTCAGCTGCCCTATGTAAGGCATGTGCAAGACATGTCACATGTATCATTTTCGGGTATAGCATTTTAAGTCCCTTGGCTGCCTTCACCATATACGGAGCAGTGTCAGTTACGTTTTTGATAGTGAGGACGTTATGTTCCATTACAGTTCAGTAGTTATGGACAGAAGGTTCAGCTCACAAGGTAGAAGAAGCAACTAGGAACTTCGGGAGCGGCGATGCAGTGCTTATCATCGGTGGGATGTAGCTCACGACGACACCAAGAATGTAAGATCACAACTTAAACATACACTAGGGAAGCTGACCCACACTAACGTCTTTGTAGTGAACGTGTCCCACAGGCATGATATGAGTAGAGACTCGTGTGTGAACATTGAAGTGGATAAGGTCAATACAGATATTGTTAAAATTTGTAAAGTGTGAATTCAGAGAGAATACAATAAAGGCCTGCATATTACTGTCCAACAGGTCATCCACAGGCTACAGGTTCCTAAGATCTCTTAATATTTTCCACCTACCACACCAAAAAGCTTTAAAAACTTACATAGGCCATTCCAGAAGAGTGACATGAATTACTTCTTTGGTACGGGCTAGTCTGAGTACAGAAAAGGAATCCTTCCAGCACGATAATGAAAAGGTAGATTGTCTGATCATAGATTAGATGGCAATAAAATCAAGGCTGGTCTATGACAGGAATTTGTATATGCTTCTTGGAATCACTGAGGAGGGAGAGATGTTGAAGACAAGCTTGCTAATAAATTGCTCTGGAGTCTGTTCAAAGGTCTTTCCACACATTACAGCATTCCTGTGTCGTATTATTTTACACACAGCCTGACAGGAGATCAGCTAGCAAAATTAATACGCGAGGCCTCACAGGTTGTTGAAGACCGGATTCCAAGTCGCCCGAATTGTTAAGTGACTGTGGCCAAGTTTCATTTCTTGTGTGGGAAAGAAGCAGACTTTGTACATCAAATTCAGCTCCTGTTAGATCCCAGCAGGCCTATATTTTTGAGTTTTGACCCTAGTCATATATTAAGAAATGTAAGATCACAACACTTGAGCAGGAATGTTCAAGTAAATAGTAACTGCAGAACATGTGAAAAAGCTGTATCACCTACAAAAGCAATTTTTAGTGAAACCTGTGCGGAAATTAACTAGGAAAAGTACTGTAGTATACCCTACAAATTTGGAAAAGATGAATGTTGTTAGGCTAAAGTAATATTCTCGACAGACATTATTGCTAGCCTAAGCGGTTTGGAGAAAGTAAGCCCAGAAGAAATCGGTAACAGGAACAGTTTCAATGAGACCACAAATTTTCTTGAACTGTTTCAAACATGGCATGATAATCATGATTATTTGCACTACAACAAAAATGGATCATAAGCAACATTTAGAACACGTGGTTTCTCCGTAAGTATCATAATTAGCTATACGTTAGTGAATTTTCACAAGCACTTATCACAAGATCCATGCTGAACATAAGAAGACATTCAAAACTTATGTCTAAGAAAGGCAATCCTGGCGGGAGAACTGAAAACTAAATACGGTGACCTTACTTCTCATTGCTCATTTCCCAGCCTTGTATAATAGCATAAGGAACGGTTCTTTAATCCAGATAGAGACAAGTTGTTGTTGGAGGGCAACTTTTGCTGATCTTTCTGCATATTTCCAGATTTCCGCAAAGGTCTGATCTTCTCCTAGCGCTTTGTAGTTTTTTAATTTATTCACTGCTTGGTAGACTTCCTTTATTGTGAGGGGATCGATGTTCTCTGGTGGTGTTTTATTGGGGTGTTGGTGTCCAAATGGAAGAGTTCTATAGGTTCCTCACAATTTAGAAGCTTGTTGAAATATTTAGCCAGAATTTCTGCATTGTCTTTGTTATGAGCCAGCTTACCATTTTATCCTTTATCAGTAGGGTCGGAGGTTTATATTTTTGGAGGTGTTTTCTGAAGGTTGCCTCTTAACCAGAGGCCCTAGGTTCGATTCCCGGCCAGGTCAGAGATTTTTACCTGAACCTGAGGGCTGGTTCGAGGTCCACTCAACCTACGTGACGGTGAGATAGCGGCCCCGGTCTGGAAAGCCAAGAATAACGGCCGAGAGGATTTGTCGTGCTGACCACACGACATCTCGTAATCTGCAGGCCTTCATGCTGAGCAGCGGTTGCTTGGTAGGGCAAGGCCCTTCAATGGCTGTAGTGCCATGGGGTTTTTTTCTTAAGCTTTTGTAGTAGCCCCTTGATTGGGTTTTATTGAATTCTACTTCAGTTAATTGCAGTGTGTCCTTATGAAGCTGTCTTTTTATTCTTCTTAGGACTTGGGTAGTTTCTTTTCTCTG
Organism: Anabrus simplex; assembly: GCF_040414725.1. Classification (NCBI taxonomy): domain Eukaryota; kingdom Metazoa; phylum Arthropoda; class Insecta; order Orthoptera; family Tettigoniidae; genus Anabrus; species Anabrus simplex. Next base: position 13,765,665 of record NC_090277.1, on the reverse strand, counting down.
TTTTACTAGATTTTGATAGGATAATTCTGATTTTTGGACTGATGTAATAGCCATACCTAATGTCTTTTCTCCGCTATTTCATTACATTCACCGTTCCACCATTGGTGTTTTTTTTACATGGTTTAATTGGAGCCAGGTCTTCTGCAATTTGTTTAAGGTTGTGTACTAAGTCTTCAAGTTTATCTGTGAATTTTATTTTTTCAGTTTCTATTTGGTAACTTTCATTGTTGATTAGCTGGGTAGAATCTCTTTTTCTTTTAGTTTTAGGAGCTTGAACCTGACAGTAGGTATAAAATGCCTTTGGGTGTGGCGAGCCCATCGCAACAATAGCCTACATGGACAAAGCAGATATGGTGCCTCGGAAAAGGTTAGGGCACCCCCTGCTAAAAGCGACGAACAGCTTTCAGGCGCTGGGGGAACTGTGAGAAATGGGCAACCAGCACCAAACTACATCAAGCTTGCGACAGCAAATGTCCTGACACTGACGGGAAAGACAGAAGAACTGGTTGACTTCATGATAGAAAAAGATATAGCCATACATGGACTGTGTTTGACCAAGAAGAGGGGTACAGGGGAGATTCCTCTGAGAGCAGGATACAGGCTGTATTACAGCGGAGGACCTGCAGCAAAAAATGGAGTGGCCATCATACTTAGAAAAGAAATCCAAGAATATGTGGAATATACAAAATCCGTCTGCAATAGGATAATGGTGATGATACTCCACTTTGAAAATGGTATGAAAGATCTATTTTAGTTTTATGCCCCACAAACTGGTTGCATAGATGAATTAGAGGACTTTTTAGAGGAAGTGGAGAGACAGATAGAAGATAAGGAAGTGCTGTTGATGGGAGATATAAATACACAAGTTGCAATGGAAAGACAAGGAAAGGAAGATGTTGTAGGGCCCTTTGGATATGGAAAGGTAAATCCAGAAGGCGAGTTGTTGGTAGATTTTTGCATGAGGAACCAAATGATTGTTGGAAACACTTGGTTTAGGAAGAACAACAATCAGAAGATTACAAGATATGGTTGGGGAGACATACAAACGAAGTCCATGATTGATTATATAATCTAGAAAAAGAACACCGGGAGAACCTTTTAGATGCTACAGCTATGCTTGAAGAAGCCTTTGGTGGAGATCATAGAATTGTGATAGGAAAATTGAAAGTGGGGAAGATTGATAATAATAATAATGTTATTTGCTTTACGTCCCACTAACTACTTTTACGGTTTTCGGAGATGCCGAGGTGCCGGAATTTAGTCCCGCAGGAGTTCTTTTACGTGCCAGTAAATCTACCGACACGAGGCTGTCGTATTTGAGCAACTTCAAATACCACCGGATTGAGCCAGGATCGAACCTGCCAAGTTGGGGTTAGAAGGCCAGTGCCTTAACCGTCTGAGCCACTCAGCCTGGCAGGGAAGATTGAAAAAAAAAAACATTAAGAAGAGGGAAAAGAATTAAAGTCTGGAAAGTTGAAAGAGAAAAGCATACAAGAAGAATTTCAAAGGGAAATTGGTACCCAGGACGGAGTTGGGGAATGTTGAAGATGAATGGAAAAGATTTAAGGAAGCACTGGTTGGATGTGCAGAAAAGGTATGTGGTAGAACATCAGGAAATGTGAAAGACAAGGACACACACTGGTGGAATGATAGGGTAAAGATTAAAGTGAAGGTAAAGAAAATGGCATGGAAAGCATGGAAAACATCTAAGACTGAAGAAAGTAGAAGAAGATATGTGGAGGCAAAGAATTTGACCAAGAAAGTAGTGGAGGAAGAAAAGGGGGTGTTGAGTGAGTTTACAATTAATTACACGCCATAAGCCGAAAATATACTTCATGAATAGTTACACGGGCCGTAAAAGTCTAAATGATAATGACTTAATTATGTTCAGTTGAGGGATACTTGACACCATACATCTCAAGCTTTGCAAGTAAAATTTCATGATTAATACAATCAAAAGCTTTACTTAGATCACATAACACCAAAGAGATCGCCTGCTTGTTTTCAAAAGCTGTTAATATCTGATTAACAATTTCAAGAACAGCAGTAGTAGTACATTTGCCTTGGCGAAACCAAAACTGACTGTCGGATAGGAGATTGTAAGTTTCAAAATAGTTGCTAAGTTGATTGTACAAAAGTGATTCAAATATTTTAGAAATTATTGAAACAATAATTGAGACTGCGCGATAGTTCTGAAGAATTGCACGTTATAAATTTCATATTAGAGCCCATATTGTCAAAGTATCAACTTGTGAAAATTTAGATTTTATAATTCCACCTTTACAATACTGTAATTGTCTTTATTAAAAAGACTATATTAAATTACACTCGTGAAACATGTTTCGTCCTCTTATAGGACATCTTCAGTCACCAATACAAATACATAACATTATAAATAAGGCGAGGACACATTAAAATAAGTACAGTAGAAGTCGTTATAGCGAGAATTCATAACAGCAATAAATTTACTCGCTATAGCGGATTTTTGTATAAAAGTCGGAAAACCCTTCATGCACTTCAAAATCGGTATGAAACGGCAATCAGTTTGTTCAAAACTTGCGTTTTCGCAGATGGTATCCACACTACGGCTTACTTGTTTGTTATTTTTCGTAATCCGATACTACGTGAAAGTGTATGTTGTAATTTCATCTGAAAAAAATATAATACCATATTTCTCCGAATCCAAGATGAACCCCACTTTTTCCTTCAAAAAAATTTAAATCAAGCTCAAAAAGAAGTTTGTAAAATCATATGAATGCCTTGTTGTACAATAGGCCTAACGCATTTTCGACTATTTTTAGACGCCAAACATTGACTTTCGTCATGCCGTATTTTTTTTTTTTCCGGCTGCACAATTATTCTTTATTTCCGCGGGTTTAAGGACCATTAACTTAACATTGGCATCACAATACTGAAGAGAACTCGTTGAAAATTTTCCGGCAATATCTATTCCATGCGCCTCCATAATACAACGATCCATCAGGAAATTATTCTTGCTGTCTATAAAACTGTTACTTTTACGCAGCGTCAGATATAACCGCTACACGCACGTTTCGCTTGTTGGGTTCGGCCAAATTCAGCGGCTAGCGATGTATAGGCCTAATCGCGAACGTTGAAAGTCAACGAACGAGTTTATTGCGCCACGTTATGGGCATTCCGCCCATGCGTTTTTCGTGCACATACCTCACAATTTCATCTTTGACTTCTTTAAAGCATCCTTGTTGCGGACCACTGAATGGATTTTTTTATATAGTACGCATTGTTTTAGCTCTTTGTCTTCACGTTAACGCCAAATATTGGCTTTTGTTAGGCCTATGCCGTATTTTCTTGTGGCTCCACAATTATTCTACATATCCGAGTGTTTAATAAACATTAACTTAAAATTAGCATCATAATATCGACTAGAACCCATTGAAAATTTGCCGGCAATACCTTTTCAACGTATCTTTACAATACGACTGTCCATCACGAAAATATTCCTGCTGTCTATAAAACTTAATTTTACTAAGCGTAAAGTACAATAGACGCGTTATGATTCTGCCACTGAGTAGCCATGGCTTTTCTAAGAATTCGAAGCACTGTACAACGGTTGTCGCGGCTAGCGATGTGTAGTAAAGAGGCGATTGTGTATTGTCAACGAGTTCTGTGCACATGTGAAAAGAAGCAGCGTGGTTACCGCGGTAGTTGCCAGTGGGATCCATGTTAGGCCGCGAATGCAACAACCCTTGAGTTTTCGCATGAGATTCTGAGAGAGAGAAAAAAAAGTCTTGTATTCGGAGAAATACGGCATCACTCCAGAGATTTCTGTTGCAAACACCTCAGCTTTCTTCTTCAAACAGCGTCACCTAACCTAACCGTATATGTAGCCTATCATGAAAACATATTTGAAACTCATGTAAACAGCCGTAACTAGATGCAAGAAGATATTAAATATCCTCTGATATCAGTAATGTACTCTGCCATATCTTGAGGTGTATCACATTCTTACTTAATTTCCGTATATAACATTAAAATTAAGATATCGTTTACTTCAGTCTTTATTTTTAACGAGTTAACAACTGCTATCAACCACGTTATTTACGCATTTATTACGAAAACGTGTTATCCTCTTTCATTTCGAATTCTCTTTACAGAACAGCAGTCGATGGGTATTACTAATCAACTCCAACATCGCCTTTGAATGTCAACGAGAGAGCTCGCAAATGCACAAAGTAAGAAAACTATACCGGTACCGTACCGAAGATGATCGATTGCATTTTGTTGCAAACGTTTCAGTTTTCTTATTCAAAAAGCGTTACGTATCCTAACTTAACCGTACTATACGTATGATGAAAACACACTTCAAGCGCCAGTAGAGAAATTATACCTTTCTTGCTATAAATTTTCATATTAGCCTTTCCGTAATTTAACCAGGCGCAACAAAATATAAACTAACCTCTGAAATCAATTAAGCACTCTGCCATATCTCAACGTGTATCCCATTCTTACTTAATTGCAGTATGTCGCCTTAAAATTAAGCAGTCATTTAGTCAACCTTAATTTTTAACGAGTTAACAACCGTTACCAGACATGTTATTTACGCATTTATTACGAAAATATGTTCTCTTTCATTTCGAATTTTCTTTACGGAACAGCTGTCGACGGATATTACTAATCGACTCTGACATCGCCTTCGAATGTCGACGAGAGAAATCGCTAGTGCGCGTAGCGAGGAAACGATGCCGAAGGTAATCGATCGCATGCAGTATCATCGCTGGGGTGCATAAATATCGGTAACGGAAAAATCGTGCGCGCTTAATCGCTTGTAATAACGGATACACTAGTGACAGGGTGCTCGCTGTAACCGAAGGACGATACACAGTTTAATAAAGGAATTTTGAAAGAACAGAAAAAAGTCGTCGCTATAACGGAGTTCTCGTTATATGCCGTACTCACTATATCGGACTTCTATTGTAAATGTAAAGTCTTTGTATCCTGTGACGCAGCGTGATAGCATCTTGTCAATCTTCAGTGTTAAAATGGTGCAGCGTGAACATGATATGAAGCAATAAGTCCAATTAAAATCATGTGTTAAAACTGTTGTTCAAAACAACGAATTGTCAATTAAAAAACACCGTAAGTGGCTATGCGAATAAAATTATATGCATATTGTACATAAAACAGTGTTGTGGTGATGCCACATTATAATGGCTTTCTTGATTAGGAGGTGGAGTTATACTGATACAAGTTGAACCTGATTGTGTGTTGACAGTACGGGCCTAAGAAGAAAAAGAAAATATGAATGAACTGAAGAATAAAATTCCGTTAAAATGTGAACTAAGTACCCATCCAGTCACTCACCTCCTTGCCCGTCCTACGTAGACCACTCCACCTCAAGTGCTAAGGCTAACTGAGTGACATCCTCGAAGGTCGTTGAGGACTGACTGTGAGGGGAGGTTGAGAGGAGTTTGACGTAAGGGGAGAGGCGTGAGGTTATGTATTACTCGCGCGCCTTCGTGAAAAGAATTTATTGATTAACTCCTGGAAAAGTATATTGATATCCTCCGATATCTCATTAAGATTATAAACCGGGTTCCATTTTTGATCAATATTTATAAAGATGTTTTCTAAAATATTCAATAGATTTCCTTTCTTACATAAATGGAGAATTTGAAGGTCTTGTTGTATGCCCGTGAATGTATGATTGGTATCGTCCATATGAGAACCAAATGCTGAGAATCTGCCGTACTTTGACACATTAACATGTTCATTATACCTTATGTTAAAATTGCAGTCTGTCTGTCCAATGCAACTGGCGGGACACTGCTGGCACTTTAATTTGTAAACACCTGATTTCTGAAATTTGCTATTGCCGTTATTGATAGTGTGCTGATTGAAGAAAAGATGAACGTTGTTATTGGTTGTTTTAAAAGAAACTTTTATATTAAGTTTCTTGAAAACATTCGTGATTTTGTATATTTTACTGTGACTATAAGTAAAAAGGGCGTAACTATCTTCTTTCTTTTTGGTATCCTTGGTTAATGTGGAAATTGATTTTTTCTCAATTTTGCAAATTATTTTATCCACAAATTGCCTGTTGAACCCGTTTCTTTTTGCTATAAAATAAATAGTATCCAATTCATTTTTACGATCTGCTTCTGACATGGGTATATTATAAGCTCTATAAATCATACTGTAAAAGGAGGCCCTCTTATGTGCTGCCGGGTGTATGGAATTTTCTTTAATTACGTTTGCCGTTTGAGTCGGTTTCCTGAATATTTTAAACCTAAGTTTATTAGAGTCATTAATAATTGTAATGTCAAGAAAGTTTAATGCTTTATTATTTTCACTTTCGAAAGAAAGTCCTATAAGAGGACGAAACATGTTTCACGAGTGTAATTGAATGTAGTCTTTTTAATAAAGACAATTACAGTATTGTAAAAGTGGAATTATAAATTCTAAATTTTCACAAGTTCTGAAGAAATTCTTTGTCTCCACTTTTAAATACTGGAATGACTAGAAATTTTAAGTAAATCAGGAAAAACTCTAAACACTTATTAAAAATAAAAGCTAGAGGTTCAGAAATCAAATGTATTATTCTTTTGATGATGTCATAAGATATCCAATAACATTCCATACTCTTAGATTTGATAATTTTAAGCCAACTTTAATTACTTAATCAGATGTGATTTCAACCCAATGGGAAGTGTTTCGGCAGGGTGGTTGATTGTGAAGAAAGTCACTCTCAGCTGTACCTGTTGCCTTAATTTGATCTCCGATTTCTTCTGGATCGAGAAATGTGTCTTGAGTACGAGTAGGGATGTTTTCTTGTACTATAACATCCCATGCCGCCTTGCACTTGTTGGGTGCATTCTCAATATATTTTTCACAAGCTTAAGATTTGGCATGAATAAGTTTTCTTTTATGTAAATTTTTACAATTAAGATAAGCTTTATACACGCCACTCTGCTCCTTGACAAGAGTTTTTATAAATTCTATACAGCAAAATCATTCTTTCTCTATACTGAGTCAGTTCAACTTCTTGCTTTTAACTATTCATGAGGTATATTTTTGGGCTTATGCCGTGTAATTAATTATAAAAACACACTCAACGCGTTTCAAAAGGAACCTAGCCTTTCTTCATCAGGAGACGCAGAGAAAATGAAACGACACATAATAAGTTGCTAGGAGAAAGCAACAAGGAACTTGAAATGGTGCCCTAAGATGTAAACGGGACGCCATTTTAGCCCCAGATAGAGACAACGAATGGCAACTGTAACCATTGCTACAGTGGTTACACAAAACAAAGCACTAATCACAATAAAAGGGGGAAGTTAAGAGCAACTACACAACATCAGAAACCACTACACACTCAGAAACATTAACTGAAATTACGCGGATCTCCGCCGACCAAAACATGTAAATATCAGTAGGGCCAACTAGTGGACAATAAACCAGGAAGGTGGAGGGAACTACGACCTACTGAGGCCAAGGACATGGCTTAGGTTGCAGATTCGGAAATAATTCGCTGTGATCCTTAAATTTGACAAAATATTATTTACAAGTGAAATTTTACAAATACATTCCGAAACCAAATCCACAAACTTGCAACTTACGAACTATAAGCTCCGTGATACACATAACTTAGAGGTTCTTTGATAATATCTACGTACAAGTTACAAAATTCCAAACCAACTATACATCTAGTTACAAATCCAGTCGTACAATGCAATTTTCAGTGAAGTAAACATACTCTCCAAAACTCTAGCGTACATCAAGTGACACTGAACTACCAGAGGCAAACCCCAAGGTAAATATATCAAACTGCAATCTACATATTTAGTGAAATAAGAAATGGGAATGCCTCTAAAACAAACAGGCAAGCCCAGCTGAAAAGCTAAGGCATCATAAATAATTAATTTGGCGAATCTAGGTTAGGCTAGGGCAGACTCCTATACGAAATAGCAACCGAACATTACGGAAATTTTAGGCGGAACAGAATCCAAGAGTGCTTACCCGAAGGTGGCCCATCCACACGCCGTAAAACTTCAGACAGACCAAGACAGACAAAAAAGACCTAATGATTACGAACGCTGCCTCGCTCTCTATATGGAGTAAAACCCTGGCCTTGGAGTAGCCAATCAGAATGCATGAGTCCGCCCATCCCCTCCTAGGTTCACCAATCACAACTCCAACTTTAGTCGCGAACTTAACCTACATTTTCTCAAATACGCGATCGCAAACCTTCCATTTCCAGAACAGTCAGAAAATACATTCTAGAATCCCTAACCAACAAAAGGCAACACACCCTGTTCAAAAATTTATGTAACAAAAGTTTATGGATACTTTCAGAAAATATAGAACTGAATACTACTATTTACTAATACATATGTTACAAATATTACACAGTACAGGTTAGGTCATTACAAATAAAACATATCATACTTTACAAATAAAGTCTTCAAAAAACACTTTCCACTTCCACTACATGTTCACCTGTTACAAATAAAGTCTTCAAAAAACATTTTTCCACTTCCACTACATGTTCACCTGTGACAACAACAGTAAAGCATTACTCTCTAATGGTTCTGATAATAGGTAGCCATGATTCACTAAGGTTGTAGCCTGTGTCGCGGTTGAAATTATCTGGGTGTTTACGTATTTCAACCGCCTCCCTGATAATTCTTGGGCGATATTGCTTTATACGGGCAAGAACATCCACTTCTTGGAACAAAACATCATGACAAGGTGTTAAGGCATGATCAACAACAGGTTGGTTGAGTCTGATACATCTGATATGTTCTTTGATGCGAGTACATACCGTTCTTGAAGTCTGCCCAATATAAACCTTGCCACAAGTACAGGGAACTCTGTAGATACCAGGTTGTTGCAATTTAGGCAAACTATCCTTAGTTGGTCGCTGGAGTTGCCTAATCTTAATTGATGTTCCAAAAACAGTTCGTACATGGTACCTACGTAAGATTTTAGCAATACAATCCGTCGTGTTATGTATGTAAGGTAGGTAAGCAGTTCCTTTTACATCTTTTTTCTTAACAGACGTCCGATTATGTGTCGATTTAAGAGCCGTTGAGATCAAAGCTCTGCTGTAACCGTTGCTCTCAAAGGTGGTTCTCAAGGTGTTAATTTCCTCTTGTAATTAATTAATACTTTATTAACGGTAATACGATTTTACATAACAGTAGAGAAGAATAAACAAAACAAAACACACTGAAAAGAAAGTTCAATGGAGTATAAGTAGAAAAATATGTACAGATATATACACAGGTTATATTACAAGTAATCACAGGAAAGTAATAGTCAAATTTGGAGATTATGTAAGTGATTTCTCAATTTTGACAGTGAGCAGTTAAATATATCAATATCCAGTTTGTTTAGATATCTTGACATTCGTTCAATTGGCCCATTGAATGCATAGTTAGTTCTATGTCAATTTGTAGACAATGTATTCTTGAACCTTGTGCGTCTGTCTGGTACATGTACGCTAATTTAATTTTTGCAAGGAGTTGTGGACAATTCACCAAGGAATGAAGCAATTTAAAAATGAAGAGTGTATCCAATAATTCACGGCGTTTTGACAGGCTATTCATATTTAAGGACTATTGTAAGGATGTATAATCAACATTATCATATGAGAATCCTGCTCTAAATGAATATAAACGAAGAAATTTATGTTGTACTGAATTTAATCTATGGATAGAGCTCTGATGAGAAGGGTTCCACCGAGCTCGATAGCTACAGTCGCTTAAGTGCGGCCAGTATCCAGTATTCGGGAGATAGTTGGTTCGAACCCCACTGTCGACAGCCCTGAAGATGGTTTTCCGTGGTTTCCCATTTTCACACCAGGCAAATGCTGGGGCTGTACCTTAATTAAGGCCACGGCCGCTTCCTTCCCACTCCTAGCCCTTTCCTGTCCCATCGTCGCCGTAAGACCTATCTGTGTCGGTGCGACGTAAAACAGTATAGGGGATACCATAGACACATACAGCAATCGATAGGTAGTTAAATTTGAAAATTCTCTAGAATATCTAGTAATGCAACCCAATCTTTGAAATGCTTTCTTACAAATATTTTCAATATGTTCATTAAACGATAGGTTATAACTGAATAAAACACCAAGGTCATTAACTTGTGAAACAGGAGTTAGAATGTTGTTATTACTAAATTTGTACTGAAATTATATTTTCTTCTTGTTTTTAAAAAACGATATTATTTTACATTTCTCATGATTAAGTTTCAACCCATTCTGAATGCAATACTTTTCCAGATGATATAAATCTTCTTGAAGTTTTAAACAATCAAGTGGACAATTAATTTGCATAAAAAATTTTGCATCATCAGCAAACAAAAGCAATTCAGAATTCTTAAGTATATTTTTAATGTCATTTATGTAGATAGTAAAAAGTAACAATAATAGGCGCAGAAAAATGATTCCTTATTTTAACAATCTGCAGGTGATTTTTAAGATACGATTCAAACCATGAGAGGAGAGGCCCATTAATTCTGTAGCCTGTTAGTTTTTGCAGCAAGATATTGTGGTCGACAGTGTCAAAAGCTTTTGAGAAGTCTGTATAAATGCAGTCCACTTGGGAGTGGTTCTCTATTGCATCCAAGAGGAACTGATAGAATAAAAGAAGATTGCTACAGGTTGACCGTCCTGAAAAGAATCCATGTTGTACATCAATGATGATGTTTCTAAAGAGAGGTGTGATTTTGTCAAGAATTATTGAGTCAAAAATTTTGGATATATGAGAAGAAATTATAATTGGTCTGTATTGTTTTATGTCAGTTTTATCACCATTTTTGAAAACTGGACTAACAAATCCTTTCTTCTATTCCACTGGAAAAACGCCTTGGTTTAATGATAAGTTGAACAGATGAGAGTGCTTCACATAAAATAAATGAGCAGTACTTGAGCGGGTACGTTGAAACACCATCAGGTCTGACAGTTTTCTTTAATTCCAGAGATATCAGTTTGTTGTAAATTTCTGCCTTACTAATGTTTATAACTGATAGATTGACAGAGAAAGGATAATCATATGACATACTACTACTATTCTGATAAGAAGAATAAACGGATGAAAAGTGGTTAGCAAAAAGACTGACAATATTTTCTCCAGTATCGGCTGTAACTTCATTAAGATGCATTGTTGAAGAAATATTATTACATGACCTTTTAGAACTTAGATATTGCCAGAATTTCTGTGGATTGGAAGTAATACTTCGTTCACAGTTGGAGACATACATTGTATAGCAAGATTTAGATTCAGATTTGCATTCATTTCTTAATTTCGAGAAATGCTGATAATCACTATTGAGACCTGATATTTTGTATCGCTTGTGTGCTTTCTTCTTTTCAATAATCAGAGACTTCAATTTATGATTAAACCACTTTGGGAATTTGGGAGTCTTAAAATTCCGTATAGGGATGTAGAGCTGACACTTCACAAATCCTCCTGGCCCTGGTAGTCAGAGTTTTAAGGACACCATGTTTCTGGGCAGGGTGATGGTGAGAATCTGCGTGGAGATATCTATTGGTGTGTGTAGGTTTACGATAAACGCTGTGTCCTAAAGACCCATCCTCTTTTTTTGGTGACGAGAACATCTAAAAATGGTATTTTGCCATCAGATTCCATTTCTATGGTGAAACAAATGGAAGGGTGCTGGCGATTAAGGTGATCCAGAAAGTGACTAAGATTGTCTTCACCTTCCGTCCATACGACGAACGTATCATCCACATAACACCACCAGATCTTGGGTTTGCAAGTTTTCCATGAAATTAGCCACAACAGGAGAGAGAGGACTTCCCATGGCCACGCCATCTGTCTGTTCATAATATTTCCCATTCCATAGAAAGTAGGAGGAGGTCAAGCCTTCCGTGAAAATATCGTTAATGAGACATAACACCATCAACAGGTACTTTCGTAAACAGAGACACCACACCAAGATATTATAAGTTGTCCATTTCATGACCGTATAGATGAATATAATCAAGAAGTTAGTAAAATAACCACCTAATTGATACTTTATTATTGACTCAGGCAAAATTGAATATAAATTAGCACTTACAGGACATGTTTCGACCACTTAGTGGTCCTCTTCAGCTGTATAAAGAGAGAATTGAGAAGAAAAAACATTACGACAATAAGCACAAATAATAAAATCATTACTAAATGCAAATATCAACAACAGATTAAACTTAAACAGCATTCAGAAAAAGAAAAAGGATATGTCAAATTCACCTTTAATAACCCGAAGATTTACGAAATCGCCAACTTATTCAAGAAACACAACACCATAGTAGCCTTCTCAACCAACAACAACACAAACATAGGTTCTTTAATCACAATAAACTTAAAGATGACGAATTCTAGGAATCTGGTATTTATAAGCTAACTTGTACTCAATGTAAAAAAACTTACGTGGGACAATCTGGAAGGAACTTCTTAATTAGATATCAAGAACATGTCAATGCTGAAAAATACAAAAGATTCTCTGCCATGGGATCCCATATGAAAGAGTCCAACCACAAATTCACCAATATTAGACAGGACCTTCAAATTATCTGTATGATAAATAAAGGAAATCTAATGAACAACCTTGAAAACATCCACATCGTTCTTGATAAATTAGAAAACGGTGAAGAGAATCAATAACGAGCAAAAAAAAAAACATCTTATACGAGAACATTAGTAAATCCTTGGAATGGGTAGACATAAAACAGACAAGACGAACAAGAGATATAATCAAACACGACATCACAGAAGCACAGCCCAATCTCCCTCCTCCCTCACATGATATTTTAGATGACGACAAAACTCTACTTCCCTTCTCTCCAGAGCTTTGCATGAACTGTCAGACTGTGTCACATTGTTACTTCACCAGGTTGCTCTCAAAGACAAACCCTCTAGACAGCGCAGAATAAACATCTTTTCCAAACAAGAACGAGAGGCAAGATGTCCTGTTCTTTTGACCTCCATTTTTTAACAAAGGAGTCTCCAAAGAACTTTTATTATGTTATTATTCATGTTTTGTAGTGAGACCCACCATAAAAATGAGACCACCAAGCAGTTTGAAACTGTGAAATCTTCCATACAAGACCCACACACAAAACTGTTTTGCTACTTTCTTCAGAGTTCACTTCCTGTTTTCAACTCTGTGAATATATTTCTGCAACAAGATGCTCCAGCCATACATCTTCTCAGGAGGAAACTTACTGGTCTTTTAACTGACCTACTGGTCAGATTTGTTCAGCCATGTTTTCTTCAGTCAGAATCTACCTCCCTTTTGAGTGTTGAATTCAAGAGGAGCAAATACCAGAAAGCCAATGAGGACTTGGTAATTGGAGCAAAAGCTAGGGCATACTTGAAAGATAATGACTGTGATGAAGAGATGTTTTATAATTCTGTAAGAGAGTTTTATATGGCAGCTTGCAGTTACATTACCAGGAAATTTCCCCTTGATGCCGAAGTTGTGGACATCTCTCTCAGAATGAAGGTTTCCTATTCATCTCTTGAATATTTTGTTTGAAGATTCCCAACTTTGGTCAAGGAAAGTGAATATGACAAACTTGAAGAGGAATTTGCAGTTTACCAGTGTGATACTTTCCCTGAATATATTGTACATGGACCTAACTTTGATGTGAATTGGGGCAACATTGCAGACAAATTAAGTATAAAACCTTAAGTAATGTTGTATTTGCAGTACTAAGTGTACCTCATAGTAACTCTCCCAAAGAAAGAGTTTTCAGTGTTGTTAGGAAAAATCAGACAGAATTCAGACCTACATTAAGTACATCTACACTGGAATCGCTTATGGTTCTGAAGACGAAAATGTCATCTCAGATGGAAGTATGTTTCAAGAAAACCTACACCGAAAAGCAGCTGCTGGGTGCGAAACAAGCTACAAAGAATTTTTTATTGCAGAACTAACAGGTAATGAGCAAATTTTATTGTGTGATATGATATACTTTAGAATAGATTGCTGTAGGAAAGGGCAAACGGGGTGCTTTGTATTTGACTCGTAAACGTTTTGTCGGGGAGGGGGAGTTAAAAATGGGATTACTGATAACCCACTTCAAAGGTTGGCACCTCTGCATGTAGCTATCTGCTTGTATTCGGGAGATAGCAGGTTTTTCTGTGTTTTCCCATTTTCACACCAGGGAAATTCTGGGGTTGTACGTAATTAAGGCAACGGCCTCTTCCTTTGCACTTTCCTATTCCATTGTCACCATAAGACATATCTGTGTCGGTGTGACATAAAGCAAATTGTAAAAATTAAATAAATTTTAAAAAGTTATGCACCAGCCTAGTCAACTTCACATGGTATGCTCCTAATCCTTAGGTTGGCTATCATGCAACAAATATCACTCGGGTTATTCAGCGAGCTCACTGTTAACCAGCAAGCAAAATTGAACATCCTGAAGGTTCAACTTAGTTCAGGAATTCAAGGTCTTTTCCCATTATTGCACAACTTTTCCCGGCCTATCTTTGTTGGAAATCACGTTCTTTTCACAAAAACTGACAAAGTACTTTTTTTAGGGCTAAGACAAATGTGATTGTACGGAGCAATAATAGCAAAAATTCATGTTGAGGTAAGTAGATATTTTTATATAGATTTAATATGATAGGAGTGTTCAAAAAAATCAAAATTTTGCGGCATCATCTTTACACACAGTGCATTGAGTGTGAGGAGTGAGCCAATGGGGCGCAATTAAACACGTGAAATACTTCCTCCTTCCTTATTGCAAAGAGTTCACTTGATATGCCCTAAGGCCTAAATGCTGTAGCCAGTAAATTAGTAAACATGATTTGGACTCTGCCCAAACATCTCCGGCCCGTCTAAGTGAGAAGTGGCTTTATCCCCAAGCCCCCGAATCCTACCTTGAGCTGCCCAAATCTTGGGCAGAGAAACCAGAGTCCAAAATAGAACCTGAATGGAAAACATGGATCCAACATTGCAGAAACATTTTATTGCTTAGCAGGTAGAACAGGGTAGTATGACAGAATGCTTTAATATTTGGTTCAGTATCGAAAGTGTTTTTTCCTCCTCTCTTTTCCTTTCCTTTAGCGGAATGGTGTTATCCGAGATTTGTACATCACCAGCCACCTCTGGAATACTTGTTGTTTCATGAAGTCTGTTGGCTTGAGCTCTCTCAAGTAAAAAGAGAAAGAAAAAACACATCAGCTTGCATTTGTTATCTGATCCTAGGTATGAATTAAAAGAGTGATCTCTGACATTGCAGGCACGTACATGTTCAAGCTGGGAATGGAGAATAGCTTCAAGAACTACACCAACCAGTACAGCACCAACATTGCTGCCCTGAACAAGCCTCAACGCAATGAGGAGCGGGACAAGAGAAGACATCTATCTCACAAGTTCTCCTTGACACAGGCGTCCGAGTTCAAGTGGATTGGCTCTCTTCATGGTAGGTATTTCTACTGCCCCTCAAAAATACTATATTTTAAAATGTGGATAGTTATTACTAATGTGACAGAATAGGTTATTTTTTTCCTCCAGTAGTGTTTGTCTTCACTCTTCTCGTTGGATTCTGTTGTAATTTCCTTAAATACCAATATTGGCAACAAAAATGAACACGTATAATTTGATATCTTCCAGTACCCATTAGATCTGCATCTATCTTTGAACAAATTTTGTCACTCTCATCAAGAAGTGAAGAGAATATTTTAACCCTTCCGCACTCAGCGCGCCAATCTATTGGCACGAGAGGTAATGACAAGAAAGCTCACAGCGCCGATACATCGGCTCTGTCCTATTTAGAGATTTTGGTCATTTGCGTGGCTGTTAATTGGTAACGGTTGATCGTGATAGTAACTTAAAGCGTTGAATTTGCGTTTTACTCTACAGATATGTCCACCAGTCCTACAAAATATTTTTATTTTCAACAAGTGAAATCTGTTGACCATGAATGTTTATGTATGGTTGTTCAAAGTTGTTATTGCGTGGATCTGTTTTGGTTGGCTTATGAATACAACAATTTGATCTTATCGGTGTTTAGTTTAAAGTTTATTTCATTTCTTTGGTATGTCGTGTGTTTACTGTACTTCGCGAACTATAATTTTATTCCTTCTCATAACTCCGTTCTACCGAGCTCGATAGCTGCAGTCGCTTAAGTGCGGCCAGTATCCAGTATTCGGGAGATAGTAGGTTCGAACCCCACTGTCGGCAGCCCTGAAAATGGTTTTCCGTGGTTTCCCATTTTCACACCAGGCAAATGCTGGGGCTGTACCTTAAGTAAGGCCACGGCCGCTTCCTTCCCACTCCCAACCCTTCCCTGTCATATCGTCGCCATAAGACCTATCTGTGTCGGTGCGACGTAAAGCAACTAGCATAACTTCGTTGTTGCACATGCTCGCGTCATCTTTTCATAGCAATAGCTGGGCCATATTCAAGGACGAATGAGGCTGTTATCCTTGAATATTCAGATGATTTAGACAGTAATATTGACCTTCTTTTTCTGAAAGTGATTCCCGTTATTTGGGAAGTGACACAGTCGCAACTGCCCACTGTGCATCGGACCGCGAGGACCTGACGACATCGATGGCAGTTACGTGTACAATGAATAACTTTGTGCCATGCTTCCTGAGTGAATTGCAGCACACACATCTTATTGATATCAAATTATTCAGAATGAAATGTTCTTCCTTTGAGGTCTAGAGTAAAGAAGAAAGACACAATAATGTCTGATCTTTCTGTCATTGAAAACTGTAATTTATTTTTTTAATTTATTTTTATAGTTGATTTTTTGCCAATAATAATACATCCAAAGTATGTTAATTTCTGAAACTCTCCTGTATTAGTGTGATTTATTTTATTTTAATATGTGTTAAACTGTTTTAAGTGTTGATTTTTGTAATTTGGTTGGAAAATCACAGAAATTAGTTTGAGCTTCTTCGAGCAAACCCCTGCGTATAGGCTGAATGCGAAAGGGTTAAAGACTTGTAATGACTCGTATTTAGCCTCCATGGCTCAGGCGACAGCACACCGGCCTTGCACCGCTGGGTTCCATGGTGCAAATCCCGGTCACTCCATGTGAGATTTGTGCTGGGCAAAGCTGAGGCAGGACAGGTTTTCTCCTGGTACTCTGGTTTTCCCTGTCATCCTTCATTGGTGGTTGTGGTGATTAAGTACAACTAGGCAACCATCCTCTTGTCATCTTTCATTCCAGCAACATTTCAATATCATTTCATTTCATCTGTCGTCATTAATCATTGCCCACAGGAGTGCGACAGGCTTTGGCAGCCGGTTCAGTTCCTATCCTTGCCGCTGGATGGGGCTTCGTTTCATTCCTTGCCCGGTCAGATGACTGGAAACAGGTTGTGGATTTTCATTTTCAATGACTGACATTTATCCATACAATTTTTAAATTATTGTAATACTTTTTAATATGTGCAAAATACTATAATGTACCAATTTTTATAACGAAAGTTTGTAAATACACATATAATCTATTTTTCTAGCTGGCAGTGGCTCAAAATGAGCCAAAACATTTCCTGGTTTTTATATAGTTGCTCTTTGAACATGAATGGTGTAATGAAGTACCGAATTCATGGTATATTTTCTATTGAGGAATAAAGGTTGTTTATTGCTTCCACTTACTCGCACCAGTCTCTTTTCTGTGTTGGCCCCCCTTAATATTGCTATGCCACTGTATACTTGTGCCTTCTGTGGGTACGCCTGAACTGAAATCCCGAGTTTCAGGAAGTGCTGTCGGGCTTTTTTCTCTTTATGTTTAGACAAAACTGCATATATCGGTATGTTCCTTTCTTGAGTGTCTGGCCAGGTGTAAGGGAATAGGCGGGACAGGCTTTGGCTTTGAACAGAGAAAGGAACGCTCTTGGGAGAGTGATGGTCCCTCAGGTTAGGAGCTGCCTTTTAAATCCCTTGGGCCAGGCTGAGTGGCTCAGACGATTAAGGCGCTGGCCTTCTAACCCCAACTTGGCAGGTTCGATCCTGGCTCAGTCCGGTGGTATTTGAAGGTGCTCAAATACGACAGCCTCATGTCGGTAGATTTACCGGCACGTAAAAGAACTCCTGCTGGACTAAATTCCGGCACCTCGGCGTCTCCGAAGACCGTAAAAGTAGTTAGTGGGACGTAAAGCAAATAACTATTATTATTATTATTATTATTATTATTATTATTATTATTATTATTATTATTATTAAATCCCATGGAGGGTTGACGTCTGCAAGGACATACAGTTGTGAAACTTCGCACCAGAATTAATAACAGACCTGGGTTCACCTTCTGGAAACTGATCAAGATGATGAGGACGATGATTACAGTTTACCCTTATTGTGGTTTTTATTGGATAGATCTTATGCCAAAAAAAAAAAAAAAAAAAAATCCTCCCTGGAAATCTGTTTGAGTTGTACATAAATATACTCGGTACCGAGCTAGTATCTGCACGGTTTGGGTCATGTAGCTATCAGCTTGCATTTGGGAGATAGTGCGTTCGAACCCCACTGTCATGATTACCTATTTTCACTTTCTTTTCTATTTCCTCTTCATTGTTTTCATTTTTGATGTACCTTAATTAAGGCCACGGTCACTTCCTTCCTACTCCTAGCCCTTTCCTACCCCATCGTTGCCATAAGATCTATCTGTGTAGGTGCGACATAAAGCAAATGGTAATTTAAAAATAATGTATACTTGGTGAGTTACATTTTTAAAATAGAAATAGCAGTATTCGCTTTCACCTTCTATTGTTAGTTCAAGTATCATCACAGAACGGGTTGGACATGTGGTTCAGGTTGAGTAGCTGAGAATTTGTGTTTGGGAGGGGTGACTTCAAATTCTACTGTCTGCAGCTCTGAAGGCATTCTGGAGGTGGTGGGTTCTAATCCATCGTCGGCAGCTCTGAAGATGGTTTTCTCGGGTTTCTCATTTTCACACCAGCCAATGCGGGTCTGTACTTAAGTAAGGCCACAGCTGCTACTGTTCCAGTCCTATCCCGTCCCCACCCTTATATCGCCAAAAACATTCCATGTGTTTTGTGAATCTGCTAGCAAAAATTATTACAGGATGTCTGTGATAGACATCTTGTCATCATCCTATAAATCAACTCATGATGATCTTCATCTCCTGACTTGAGCAGAATAAGGTTTAGTAGATTGTTAAATGATAACATTTTGTAGAAATTACTTCAAAAATATATTTCAGAAGTCATAATGCTTTCTTGATTTAAAAGTGCTGTATTATTTATATAAGTAAGGGAAATTTATTCGGTGAGTTTTGGGGTCTTGCCTAAATAAATTGCTGTTTGATATTTGTTTCATGTGATACTGATTTAACCTCCGCTTTGTTATAAGGCACTCGTGCACTCCTGGTGAGCACATTGCGTCAGACAGTGCTTCAGATGGAGTCTAATATACAGGCATCCTTCATGCACCCAAACTGGCCACTGCTCCGCAAGCCCTGGATCACTGCCGTGAGCGCCTGCATCAACCCCCGGGACTTCGCTCGAGCTCTAATAGTGCTGCAGGCGTGCATCAAGCCAGTCGTCTTTGCGAACGTGTGGCACGACGCACTAGGTATGTATTTACACGTCAATCGTGTGCATGTATCTGTTGGCATTGAACACTCTTCTTCCATGGCCTTGTCCCAAATACGTCTTGACACTGCATGTGGATTTATCACAATTTTACTGTTGGATACCCTTCTTCACTTTGCATATCTCTCTGGTGGTTGGTAGTGTTGTGAGTTTCAGATGTGCACGAACATTCAGGCCCCAAGCCACAACAATTAACTCTTTTGATGCCAGGCTGTAATGTAGTGGTTGCGCTAAGAATGCCAAGACAATTTTAATGAAAATGCACACACTGATGAAAAATATTTTCCTACTTAACATTTTTGTAGGTATCCCTGTTCTATTTTTCACAGCACACAGGTGAATAGACAACACGTGAGTGTCACTATAATTGCAATAGTTTTATTTTCTTAATTTAAAAATGTTTGAATTTTAAAAAATTATTTTTTTGAAAAATTTACATTTATCATGGACCTTTGTGAGAATATTCACTTAAGTTTGAACAAAAATCTAGAAGTTTTATGTAATTCTTGATAGTAGTTTCCGAGAATGACAAATGTTTACGAAATTATGCACACGCAGGTTAAATACACAATACCTCTTTTTACTTTTCGCACTTGTTGTCAGGAAAGCACTCCCCATGCACTCCTCTTTCGCACTTCATGCACACTGTTCTTGTTCTCCTCTTCCCAACCCCAGTTTTGCTTCTCGTCCTGCAAACTCAGCAGTTCTTCTCCTTCTTCTCAGGCAGCTTCCGAAGCCATCTCTCGCCATTCCCTCCATCTCCTGGAGGTGGGTGCACCACTGAAGTTTTTTTTGTGTTGCAACCACTCATCACCTAATGAATTAATAATGTTTATGATAATATCCAAACGTGACATGGGCTTAGTAACGCTAGCGAGATTTTCTTTATAACTTATGTAAGAATTCAGAGCCATTCTTGAAAATATGTTGAAGCATACTTTCTTCCAGTACTTGACGGTGCGCCTCTCATCCAAGTAGGCGTATAGCATCTTATCCGATGTATCTATTCCCCCCATGTGGTTATTGCATGAGTGGATGATGATTGGTTTGGTTACATTACGAATATCACCACGACGGACAGGGTTACAACTTGAATCTCCGGCTTTACTGTGTGTTGATACTAGTAAAACAGGAAAACGCTTTGATTTTCTCTCTCTAAAAGCAGGTGCAAGAACTGGACCTTGCCAAAAGTACTTTCATTCCTTTATCTGGAACTTACTTGAGAAGGCATGTAGAAATTTTCTGTTGCGACGAATGGTTCCTGTTACAAAAGTCTGTCATTTGTATAGCTGCCTTGCCAAGGGTATGGACATAAAATAATTATCCATAAAAACATGGTAGCCTTTGTATAGATAATTTATCATTTTCAATGATTTCGTAACAACTGTATGAGCTAGCCCATGCTTCGGAACATTTGTCTTGTCACTGGGAGTGTGCTTTGCACCACAGTATATAAAAAAATGCCAAACAGTAATTAGTAACTGAATCGTATAGCATCTAAATTTTTATGCCCCAGTGATGGTGGTGTTTATTTAGTAAATACTGCTTGAGCTGGGTGTGATTTTTTTGTGCCTACTAAACTCTCATGGACACTGAGATGCTGATGGGGAATATAATGTAGTCTAAATACATTATTATCATGCTCTATCAGGGGTTGAATTTTGGAGCACGGATCATAGCCGGGTTGTCCAGGAGTGGGGTGATCTTTATTGTCAGTAAGATGAAAACATTTTAGGATCAATTGTAAACTATTTCTGGGGAACATATCATGAAACTGTGGTAATAACTGTGACGGAGTAGTAAACCAGTATGATGCAATCGTGGGTTGTCTGATGAGACCCACTTGTAGCAGGCAGGCAATAAATCCTTTCATTTCACTAGAGTGACATTTTTCCAATCTTTACCTCTACAAGAAGGTGACAGGTTGGTATGGGTCTGGAGAAAATTATTTGTATATCTATTGGTTTCAACTACAAAATTTTTTAGTAGGAAGATGATAAAAAACATGTAGAAATAAGCCAACGGTGTAGAGTTGTGAGGGGGCACATGTTTTGGTCCTTGAAGTTCATGATAACCAAAGCCGGTATTAGGCGGATCATCTGTGTCACCTGTAACTTCCTCCCAATCACTGTTTGAACTATCAACAGAATCTGAGGAAACATCTTGTCAGTTCGCTTTCACTATCAGAGCTACTTGGAATTATTCCTACTTGCGTCGGAGAAACAGTCGTACGCCTAGGCAGCGGACTTACAGAAATATCGCTGTTGTCAGAAGATGCAAAGTCGTCGCTGTCATTGGGCGATAAATCACACTCTAATGATTCACTAAATGTTAAAACATTGCGTATTTTATCCTCTTTCATATATTTGGCCATCGTTACACTATCGGAGTTAAATAAATAAACGTACAAACTAACGAGATAACAAGCAAGTTACACGAAGTGGCAAAGCGCAGGGCTACCACACACAAAACTTGCAATGCGTCGAAAGAAAGCTTTTATAAAACTTCACTGGTATTAATATCGCACGTTATTGATATTTCTAGAGAGTAAAAACTTCAGTCTTTCCGTTGGTATTACTTATGCTGCCATCGTGCAGCTGGGAAAGAAGATACAGGTGAAGGAAAAACATGGCCGATAGATCGGCCCACGGC
The DNA here is from genome assembly GCF_040414725.1 of Anabrus simplex. Classification (NCBI taxonomy): domain Eukaryota; kingdom Metazoa; phylum Arthropoda; class Insecta; order Orthoptera; family Tettigoniidae; genus Anabrus; species Anabrus simplex. The sequence goes on along the minus strand of NC_090277.1, from coordinate 13,743,442 downwards.
ATTTTTACTAGCAGCTCGCATGGCCGATAGATCAGCTGCCTGGCACTATAAGAAGTAAACGCGCATCTAAAATCCCTTGAGAATTGAACCTAGGGCCTGCTGCAGCATAGACCATTCATCAAAGGAGCTGCACAAAACTATAGTAGCCCTTCTTCCGCGCTCTCTATCAGACTCCCTGCTGGTGGTGGTTAATGACCAGTGACCACCACCTCAGCCTGAACACACTGGGTCAGTTCACACCTCATCCCTGGTTTCTCCCTTGGTCTTGTTCCAGTCAGTTTGCTGTAGGGGTTCTCATTATTTTCATCCTGCCAGCATGGTCAAACCATTCAGTCTACTGGTCCTTATTCTGTTTTGTAGTTTCTCTGTCCCCAGCCCTTCCTGTATCTCTGTGTTCCTTGTAAGGTCCTTCTTCATCTTCTCAATTGTCCTTCTGAGGAACTTCGTATGTCAGCCTTATATAACACTTCCTTGTATCGTAACACAACCTTTTCATTCCATAATATATCATATGCTCTGCCATTTGCACCCTGTTAGTGATCTCTTGTATCACTACACATTCCAATTATTTGAAGGAGTCAACTACTTCCACAGGCTCAGATGTTTAACTTTATTATGCCTCATCCATACCACTGTCTCTTGTTATTGCTTATTTTCGTGCTCCAGTCCTCTTTTACTTCACTGAATTTGTACTGTATGTTCACTCTTACCCCAGCAAATAACTAAGCGGTAATATTCTCTGGCTCCATCTTCCTTTTCACTTCCTTCTGTACTTGGTCCATTATGATCAAGAAAGAGGGCAACACGCTTCACTGTCTCAGTTCCCGTCTTCATTTCTCTTTAGACTCTTCGTCTTAACTCTGCTTTTGCATTTTCTGTACAATGCCTGGATCATGTGTACCATCTCCTTTATTTCTCAATATACCATATAATCTCGAATACCACGTGCCACCGAATAAGACCCGCACCCTTATTTTGAAAGAACAAAATTTAAAAAAAATTAAAAAATGAAGTCAGAATCATTTACAATCTTTACTAACACACATCATATGATTAGAAAATAAATAAAACAAATAAACTTTCATCACCATCACCTTCCCACAAAATGTTGTCATCGCTGCCATCCATATCATTAGAAATGCTACATTTCCTGAAGCTCTCCGTATGAGGTCTCCAGGGATACGATTCCATGCCGTCAAAATCCACAAACACAGCAGGTGAACTTCTGGGCGCTGAATGCGACCGGTTGGCGTCAGTGTGTGATTGTTTTCAATTTCTGGAAACTGTACACTCAGTCCACGAAAAGCTCTACAATCACCACTACATGTTAATAGCACATTTTTCTTCTTTCTCCAATAGCAAATACACGACTTGTCAATATCGTATTTCTTACCGGCGGCACGAATTCCAATAATTTCAGCTTTCCGAACTACTTTAAGTTTCTCACTCGCAGTAAAAGATTGCAAACGCTTTGTGGAATTCATGTTGATACTCCGAGAATGTGCGTGAGACTGACACCAAGCGTATACTGCGAGCGGAGAGAACATTGTTGCCAAGCCGTGCCGGCAGTGATGCCCGATTTATGCGCATTCGGAAAGATAAATTTCCCAACATTTTAAATAAGACCCGTACCCAATTTTAGAAGCGATATTTTTGAAAAAACAGTGAGGGTGGTATTCGAGATTATTACTCTTACCCTGGATACTGTACACTATTATTTGCCCTCTGGAAGTAAAAATCATCACTACAGCCTTAATCTCATTGCGAATATCAAATTTACTGTTGATCTTCCCTTTTGGAAACCATGTTCTTGTACTAACTTCCGCAACCCGCTCACATATTTTGGCAGCATGGGGAATTAAGGTGACTCCTCGATAGTTCTCACATATCTTCTGTCACCTTTCTTAAATAGTGGTATTATCTCTCCTCTTCCTCATTCTCTCCACGCTGCTCTGATTACTCTTCCTGTTCAATAGAGTCCAAGACTGCTGGCAGCTTTGATCATGTCACTGATTACTCCATCACATCCAGCTGCTCTCCCAGAATGCATTTTCTTGTGATTGCCTTTTCAGCTTCTCCCAGCGATATCTCTCTTACCTCATAGTCCCTCAGATCGTGCTTTTTTTTTTTTTTTTTTTTTTTTTTTTTTTTTTTTTTTTTTTTTTTTCTCTCTCCACCACTTGTGATGTCTTCAAGCACTAACTCACTTTTTTTTTGTGTGTGTTAAAAACTCTTCTCTCCCTCTCCCTTTTGCTGTTTTTGACCAGCCTATAAAGTTTCTTTCTACCTGCTCTCACATCATCTTCCAGTTCTCCTGCAAACTTCTCCCAACATTTGTGCTTCTCTTCCCTCACTGTCCATTAACACGTCTTCCTTGCTTCCTTGTAACTCTCTGTCTGCTTATATATGTTTTTCTGCATCCATATTTTCCAAACTGTTTTATTTTGTTTCACTGCTTCTCTAAATTCCTTGCTCCACCAAGGAGTTCCTTTCTCCTTACTCTTGACACTAGTCTGTCCACAAGTTTCTATTGCACTCTCTATAAATACTATCTTGAATTCCAGTTCCACACCATTTTAAATCCTCATTTGGAACTCTTCTCTTTATTCCCTCTTCAAATTTCTCCCTGTTCTCACTTTCAATTTCCACACCTTAATTCTTCTCTCTCTCAAATTTCATCTCATGTCACTTCGACCCCGCATCACAGGATCAGTGGTAGAGCATCGGCCTCCGGATCACAAGATAGTGGGTTCAAACCCAGCAGAGGTGGTCAGATATTTGGAGAGCAGACAGAAGTCCATGTGACATTCCACGTCGTATGATGTTGGCATGTCAAAGATCTCTGGTGTCACACTTAGTGTTCACCCAACGAAATTCATTAAAAGCTCGGCCACAGACACTCAAGAGAGAATCACTTGACTCTGCCGTTTTGTAGGCTTAGAGTAAAATGGAATGTCAAAATTGACGAGCATGCAGCCAGATGGCATGAAACTTAAATGTCCGGATGTGGTAACAGGCCATATTACTGTTATTTCCACATCTGATAGACATTTTAAAGCTACTGCCAGCATAGTACAGAGGCCGCCCCTAACTTGGGGGCCGAACGCTGCTGAGTCATGAATTTCAATGGTATTTCCTCCATTGTGAACCCACCATCCCTCCTAGGAGAGCTCCTTTGCCCAAAGTCATTGGCTTTCTCAGGGTGACAGGTTATTTTGTGGTGTCCAACACTTGGCTTTGATTCACTGTCTATATGGTCTACACTTAGCAAGATTACTCCTGACCAGACTTCCAGTAGCCCTACAGCGATCAAATTATAGCTCTTAATTCCACTCTCTGAAGTATGCAGCAGAGACCCGGACACTGATCAAATGTCAGGAGAGTAAAATCCAGGCCAGTGAGATAAACATTTTAAGAAGTATGAACAGAAGGACAAGAAAGGACAGGGTAAGAAATGACAATGTCAGTAAGGAATGGAGAAAGGTAAATTGAGATAGTTTGAAAAATGTTACGATGGAAAAGGGAGGGATACCAAAGCAGGTGATGAAGGCTTAGAGAACAAGAGGTAGATCCAGGCTGAGGTGGTTGATATTGATCAAGAACGGGAACCTGGATTGGAACACAGTTGATGAGCAACACCGGTGGTTAGATAGAGGAAGATGGAAAGATGCAATTAATGTCCCAACCTTGTTCTAGCTGGAATATAGAAATAATTGTTGTTGTTGTTTCACGATGAAACTGATCAGTGTTAGTGGAACCTCGATTCTCCGGTTTTGGTGGGACCATGGAAAAAAAATCATACAACACTGGAAAACGAAAAATCCAGGAACTAATGAACCATCAACAGTTTAACATCACAAATTGAAATATGTGCAGTAATAATTAGGGGGCGGATTTCTATGACCTAAAAATTTATGAAATATGTAAGCATTTATGACCTAAAAACATAAAAATATGACCTATAAAATTCAAAATATGACTTAACGAATTCATGAATACGTTACATAGAAACACTTTTATTATGATTGCTACAGGCTGCAATTAATTTAGAGTTTAAAAAGTTTTAATTCTTCGAAATCTTTAACCCAAAATCAACTAAAATGATGAATATTTCATGAACTCGTTAAGGTTACACTGCATACTCCTAGGCAAGGACGGACTCTGTGGAACACTATAGTTACTTTCACTGTTCAATATTCAATCAGTTTTAATTTATACACAGAACATATGTTATTTGAATTAAACTTTCATACCTGATCTAGTCTCCATTATCAGAATTGTTGCAATTTATGACCACATGCATCTTAAGATTGTTGAATGAGAATCCCCTCCTGCTGTCGCTGAGTATCGTCTTGTAGCGAGAAAAATTTCTTTCGACATTGCATGATGTAACGGGAGCGTACTTTGAATAGAGTTAAAACACTTGGAGAAAATTCCAGGAAATCTGCAGATGAAGGGTTTCCACAAAGAATGTCACTTATTCCACGCAGGTACACAAGTCCGCTGTTTTTTTTTCCAGTACATTTTCTAATTTCCTACACACCCTAGATGCTTTTGCTCCTTTTGCATGCTTTAATTCCTGTTCAATGCACTTTACAACATCCAATGCATCGCTTAGTTCAGCACCTGAAACTTCTGGTTGTGTGATTGCTCCAGATAAAGAATTAAAATTGGACTTTATGTAAGCCAGGTCCGCTTTTAATGTAGTGCTTGAAAATAAATCTTGAGTGGTTTTTATGAAGGACGATTCTGCAGGATCAAAAGACTTCACGATCTTCTCCACGACATCTAAGTTGTAGCAATAGTACACTGTGGCATCAAGCCAAATCTCCCATCGTGTTATAACTGGCTTGGGTGATAGGGTTAGTGAAGGTGCTTGAAATTTCTGAATGCGAAGTGGAGCTTTGACAAACACTTTCTTACAGTTCGATATTAATTTATCAACTTCAGGGTAGCTACTTCTAACTTCTTCAGCTGCCCAGTGCAAGCCATGTGCAAGACATGTCACATTTATCATTTTCGGGTATAGCATTTTAAGTCCCTTGGCTGCCGTCACCATATACGGAGCAGCGTCAGTTATGAATAGAAAAATGTGCTCTCTCTTTGCCCCATTTGGCCACAACATATTCATTGAATTGTCGAAGAGAACTGCAATGGTGGAATGGTTTGTCTTCTCTAGCACCTCACATGTCAGGAGGAAGGTATCTCCAGGCCGGTCTTCCTTCAGCGTGCCAGCGATCACATTTATTATTATTATTATTATTATTATTATTATTATTATTATTATTATTATTATTATTATTATTATTATTATTATTATTATTATTATTTTCCTTAAATTGTACATGTACAATTTAGGGGTCGTAGATGGAGAAAGGGCAAGCCCCACATACACGGAAGTGCCTCCATTTCCACATGTGTACATAAACTCTACTGAATAATTACATATAAACTTATGTAGAAAATTTTAAATTTGCATATTTACAGTACAAACACTGTAGCCTTAGAAGAATAATTTTCTTGATTTATCCTGAAAATATTAGAGTAAGAACACCCAGCCATTTATACTCTCACTCAGACCCCTGTATACACACTCATTCACAACCACTCCCACATGCGCACGCACACACTTTCGCCCACAAACACCTGTATATTTGCTACATATCTTTCATACACATCTGTGGTCTCGTCTATTGAAACCCATATCTTACTGTCTTCCACGCCTTATTATATCCAACATCTTTTCATAACAAGGGGTCAGATAGTCCTTCCTGAGAGTAGATTCATTGGGAACAGTATGCTTTGTATATATTTCAAGAAACTGTCTGAAGCTTCGGCTGTTAAGTTTCTTTAAAGGAATATTAGATGAAACCATCATCTTGCAGAGATCTTGTGAAAATTGTGAACACTGTGAACTTGATGTCGGGGTTTCGAATAGCAGACGTTGCCTATTTTCGAGTGCACAATATCAAGTTACAGTATTACAGTGTTGTTGCACAGAGAAGCGTTTTTCGGCAGTAACTTTTACCTCGCACAATTTACAGAATATCACTCCATCCGTACTGAATATGTTTTCACCAAACTCGCGAACAAAACTTCGCAACTTCCCAAAAAATTGAGACTTTCATTTTAGGCATATTGAAAGGAACTGAATGACTGAAGCTCCCTAATGACCAAGGTCATTCAGTGTGTTGAAGGTGGAACGAAGGAGAGAGATAAGAACAATGACAAATAACTGCAGAATTACCTGTGCTTCCGTGTAAACAATAGCCCGGTTTCCAGGAATTGACCCAGCTAGCAAACAATAGCTCCTACCTGTTAGAAATATTCCATACACTACTTTAGAATGGTTCTTCAGTAGTATATTCCAGTCTGTCCTGAAAAATAATTTCAAGAGTTTATTCTGATTTTTATAAACAGAAATTCAAATGAATATTGCCAAAATATGCCATTATAATTATATTTTGTTCAAAATATGTCATAAAACTTAAGAAAGCCAAACATGCAATTATATGCCCAATAAAACCTGTTTAATTTTGATTATCATGCTTGGAAAAGTGTTGAAAATACAAGACTATAAGATATAATGTTAAGAGAAAAAGTATGACTTGTCATAGAAATCCGCCCCCTAGTTATAATCTTACAAAGACCCATAAACCAAACCAAACTACAGCCCCAATGGGCCTTCCACCTACCAAGCAACCGCCCTCGGTCTGAAGGCCTGCAGATTACGAGGTGAAGCATGGTCAGTGTGACGAGTCCTCTCGGCCGTTGTTCCAGGCTCTCAATTCAATAGCTCCTCAGTTAAAGGTAATCGTAAAATGAGTGAACCTGGAACCAGCCCTCATATCCAGGTAAAAATGCCTGACCTGGCCGGTAATCGAACCCGGGCCCTCCAGGTGAGATGCAGGCAAGTTAGACCGCGGGGTCGTTTTCAAACATTAATCACCGGTACGTAACTTAAAAATCTCAAAACTTTACATTCAGTTTTACCGGGGAAACTTTGTCAGTTTTGCTCTGAAAACTTCTTTCATTTCAGCAACTTTGATCATCCAGAGCCAAACTCTTCGAAAAATCTAATACCTGTAATGGCAAGCCAAACAAGAATTGACCACAAGTAGTTTTTAATTCTCTAATCTAATAAAATAAAACACATTAGATACAAAAGCAGCCAACATGATGGCGAAATCCTCTTTTTTATCTTCTATTGTAATTTGGTCACCGGTATACTGTTTGTAGGCAGTTTATGGAATTCTTGTACCGCGTAAATTAGGCCTACATCCCCTTTTCAATGTTGTGTTGAACTCGAGAGTAGGGTTTCGAATTGTTTCGAATGACTATCGATCTTCAAGTTCTCGAATGCATTAAATTCGATAGAAATATAGTCATGGGGCCTCAAGGATTATTACATATAATATTACTTTAAATGCTGTTATTCTCGCCTTAAAATGATTGTGGAAGAGAGATGTGTTCAATACACTTGCCAGGGACCAACCTACCCGCCCTTAGAAGTACATTTACTGTCATAACAAATTTATAACAAAAATACTGTTTTAGACACCATACTCCATTGCTTATAACTGTGATTGGTTCACGTATGGAAGAGGATGACATCATCGACACCTAGGATGAGGTTATAAATTTCATTTTTTGTCCATATTGAAGATCTACTTGTGATACAAATTCTTATAATTTTGTTAAATACAACCTATTCAATACAATAATAATGTATTCAAAACTTATATTTATTACCGTATTTACTCGTGTATTAGACCCCCTTGCGTATTAGACCCTCCTGGCTTTTCGAGACGAAGAAAATGAAAAAAATAAATCTCGCCTATAAGACCCCCAACGTAATTCGTCAGAGAACGATGACGATTCCGCTTCGAAGCGGGTACAAGTCTTATTGCAGCACTGATGACATTGCACAAATTTGTGAATAGTTTCGTCCGTACGACCTACGCAATGAAAAACACGTCAAATCCATGCGTTACATCTGTGTTTCGTAGTTAAGAAATGTCCACCTCTTTAGCGTAGGTCTACTGCAGCTCTGATGACGTCGCACAGATCATGCTATATGTCTGTGTTTTGTAGTTAATAATGTCCGCCAGCGTAATAGTTAGCACAAGAAGTTGCTGTTTTCCGGGGTCTGACTTCGATTCCCGGTACCGTACTGCCAGATTCACGAATGGCAGGAAGGTTGATATGCGGTAAAAGCGGTACATGTAACTCCCCTCCACTGGGGGTGTGTCTAAAAAGAGCTGTACCACCTCGGGATGAGGAAACGAGTTTACTTTAGTTGAGAAATATTCGCGGTTGTTGCTATTTATACAGCAGGCGAGATCATTAACAAAGTGGTCGTTTAACATCTCGTAACTCGGGCCAATATAGGTAAATATTTGGAGAGAAGTAAGTTTAAAACGTGATAAAAGCTATTCAACTAAAACGATTGTTTTACTCACCAACGTACCTAACAAATAATAATAATTTTATGTCCCCACGTACTTTAAACGATTTTCGGAGACGCCAAACAAAACATGCCCGGGTATACGTTAATAAAAAAAGAGACAACGAACGTACAAAATTAAACATTATGATAATAAAACGCATTACCGCCACACCTGTAGATATCCATAAATACGGCATATTTTCCTGGTTTTTTTTTTTTTTCATCGAACTTTTGGCACTATCAGGGCGATAATATACGATACCTAACCTAAACAATGTGGTCTGTCTTATCTCATGGACAGCTGTTTACGCAAATACTGATGTGATAAATGTAGAGAACAAGCATGAAATATACTTAAAAATAAGGGTCTGTGTTTCAACAGCCGCAGTTATCAAAATAATGTTTCCAGTTACTATGTATTACATTCGGAAGTACAACTCGTAACATACGCTAGTTATCAGCTGATGGTTTGGCATGCCTTCTACAGCACGACTTTATTCGGAAGGAGTGGCTTCTGCTGCATATACACCAACTGCGAATATCAGAGACCATCTGGGAATAGATTTACACTGTTTAGACTCTATAGTCGGGAACGAAATTATTTTTGAAAGGTTCAAAAAGACGGGACCTCGTGTGCTCTTGATTGCAGTGCATGGCTCAAAGAGAATGAACAATGAAGCATGGCTGACGCGACTGACGAGAGATAGCAGTGAAGATGACGTCACTTAGAATGCCGACACGCCGGTAGCAAGGCAGGGAAGTTGGCGGCGCAAGGCGATAATTCAAATGAAAGCAGTGATCAAGTTTACTGTGTGGTAGGCCTTCTGCTGAACTGACAGAGACAAATGACTGGCCATCAAGTTCTTTTGCATCAATATTTAATTATATGATAACACGATACCCTTATCCCTTTCTTCTATGGGATCGAGTATGAAGTGAGACGAATCTTCGTAGCGAGTTTTTACGGCCGTATGCCCTTCCTGACCTCAACCTCACCAGAGGAATTAATGAGATTTAACGAATGACGTGATATGAGTAACTAAAACGGACTTTTATATGTACCGTAGGCCTAAAAGTTGTGTTCACCATTTTTTGTCTTTTTATGTTTAGAAATACTGCCTTCCGATGAAAATAGCCAGTATAACTTAAATACATTTTAAGTTTGTTAAATAATAGTATAGAATGTTTACACATACAATTTATAGCTCTTTATAACCTAGAAGTCATGTGTTCGCTGCACAAAATTTTGACGTTATCGCATATTGGACCCCCCTTCATTATTTTTGGCTGTAAAAGTGGGGAAAAAAGGGGTCTAATACGCGAGTAAATACGGTAAGTTGTTGGTATGGTACATGTTTCGCTCCCTTTTCGTGAGCATCATCAGCCAATTATCATTTACCTAAGGTTGTATAATATGTTTGCAAACAGAATGACGGGTAGTTCTCAAGAGGCTAGGAGTAACACTAGACAACTACGCAGCAGAAAGGAAAATATACCGACAAGCCCAATTTGGAACATACGAGAACCATTCAAATTCTACCTCACATTAGAAAGTGTTTATTCACCAACAAGTTTGTTCATAAACAATATTCTCGTATTGACAACATAAAATTAATGCCAATACATTTTGTACAAATGTTACTCCAGCAACTTCGAGAACAAGTTAAATGTTCATAACAGGCAATTATCAACTGTAGAAAATTGTTTATATAGTTAACGAAGTTTCAACAACAATCATACAAGTCAAGCACATTGAATCATTACAAATTAGCCAGATCTCAAAAGGTTTTTAAAAATAATTTTAAAGGATGTTCACCAGATGAGTTTCGTCAATAAAATGTTAAACTTAGATAGATTTTAGACATTTATGTTTTAACTTAAAGACATAATTTTATTGTTATATGAGTTGTAAAATATTATAAGATTTGTCAGTCAGGTTTACGAGCATAATTTAATCCAATAAAATAGATTCATGATCTTATATAACCTTAAGTAAATGATAATTCGCTGATGATGCCAGTGTTGCCAACTTATATTTTCAAGATCCGCTAAATACTACTAAAAGTCCGCTAAAATTCAGCTAAGAAATCCGGTCTCAAATACTGAGCAATAAAAATTAGTAATAATAATAATGACAACAGCAATAATAATAATAATAATAATAAAAGTAAATGTCTGCACTCACATGATCTGTGAGTTTCACTGGGATTAACCCCCTGCCTGCGAGCCGGCGGGCTAAAACTTGTAGGCGTTTTGGTGCCAGGTGCAAACTAGGTGAATCCCCTACCTCGAGGGCCACACACAAAACAGACCAGTTTATTAAACAGTCTTCCTTCATAGCATAAATATAAATGCTACTCTCTCACAGTTTCATTATCTGTCGTCATTCGTTAACTAAGAGATAAGTACCCTTTCCCCACTCATTACAAATTTATGATACCATGATCTCATAACATCTAATCCAAATAACACGTTTTCCTCATGTGATTACTAGCTCATTATAAGAAATGCGGAATAACTGGGAGACAGACTGGAGTACAAATTTTTAAAAAACGTAAAATTGATAAAACACTATAATAAATCTATAATAAATCTAGAATTCCGCCAAAAAATCCGCTGTCCACTAAATGATATTTTTCTCTGCCGATAGTCTTCTAATTCTGCCAAATTTAGTGAAAAATCCGCTAAGTTGGCAACACTGGATGATGCTCATGAAAAAGGAGCTAAACATGTACCATATCAACAACTTAATAAATATGTTTTTATTATGTTATTATTGTATTGAATAGGTGGTATTTAACAAAATTATAAGAATTCGTATCACCTAGGATGAGGTTGAGATTTTGTTGCCAACCATTGCAGAAGAAAAAAATTATGAATTAAGGTTATTGATCAGTTTTTATGTATTATTGCATATCCAGGCCAATCTCTGTCATGAGAACAGTGGGCCCTTCGGGGCCACACTCCCTTCGAGAGGTTCTTTTCTATTGCCACGGTGAATACTGTCCGCACAGCAAGAAAAAAGGTCATTTGGTAGTTGTAAAATGCAAGAAATACTATAGGTTAGAAAGGGTCCCCAAATGACAGTTGGTAGCATTGTTGTTCCTCTCGGCACTCCTTCCCAGCACTACTAGTACGACTCAAACTCGCGTGCGCTACCTAGTTGTGGCTCATGTTACTAATCCTTGAGGCCCCTTTACTATAGTTTTGCCTTAAATTCAATTCTGGCTGTCACTAATCACAATCAAATTGGAAGGAGAAAAAAATATCATTAACACTTCCAAAATTACGATTATTCGCGATCTTGTCTTCAGCTGGAAAGCGCGCTCGCTGTGCAAGTCGGTACGAGTGCAAAATGATACAAAGCTTTAAATGTAACGTGTGCAAATAAAACGACTGCGGTTTTTACAACATTCTAACACAAAAACGTGAAATTCCCAGCCTTATATTAGGACGAAAACGGTATTAGGCAATCCCAAAACCTCCCATGGCTTTATGTATGTTAAGCTGCAACATCTGTTCTGATTTCGATTAACATAATCGTGTACGATAATATTAAAATACTACTGTAAATTTGTGTTTCTTAAGAAGGAGCCATTTAGATTCCTGCCTGAAAGCCCAGTGACTATACAGTGCCCTGAGGGAAATGCTGAAAACCTGTTCGGCGATACACTCGAAAAAAGTAAAAAAATAAAAATATAACATCTAACCCTGGACATAATGTAGACGCTTTGCAAGTACGAGCATTTGACGAAATTGCTTCCGTCTTCAGGTAGAGCTGTCGAAATGTGCTCTTTCTCCTTCCAATTGTTTTGGACACTCTCTGCTTTATGATTTCCAGGGATTCTCTAAACAATACCACCCGAACGCGGTGCTAAGATGGTCCCTTATGCAAGTTCGCCGCCGATCGCTTTTCCAGTACAGTACTTCCTCAAATTACTGCAATGACGAGACGTTAACACCAAGATCTGTAAGTATGCCGTAGCCGTCCTTTCGTGAGATGCTGTGTCTTGAAAAATGCGTGATCGAGGATTTAGTATTGATGGGACTGAAATTTCTGGACAGGTGATCCGGGAAATCGTTTCTTCGAGGAACGGATAATGCAGGATTTTTACTACTTGATTTAATTAGGATGCTTGCGGGACCACGTAATTTGAACGAATAATACGGGAAAACGTTTCCAGGAACGTATAATCGAGGTTTTACTGTATTTAAAACTGTTGTGAACTTGTTGGTAATGTGACAGTGTGGACTGAGAGTGTGCGGGGAACGCAAAAGGTACAGTGGTTGCTAGAGGCATGAATGTGCTCTCGGCCAGCAGTGAGCAAAACGGTACCGCTAGTGAATTTTTGAGGTTCGTGGAAGGGAAGCTGGAACTGGTTAACAATGCAGAATGTGCCCAGAATTATCTGTAAATGGGAACTATGAGAATCTTCTGCTGGCCTGGGCAGAGCTGATGCTGGTCGGCCACTCTGGAGTCAGCTGTGAGTGATTTACGACACAGTCACAAATTGGTGACATGTCTGTGAGGACTGCATCAGTTGATTATGGGAATTGCTACGAGCTGTATAGTGAACTGTTCTGGAACGACACTGTGCTATGAGAAGCTCGCTAGGAGGCTTTGTGTTTGACCACGATTGCGAGTACAAACTGTGTAGAATGTGAACTTGTAAATAGAACTTACTACCTCTCTGAGTAGTGATTTTAGTTTTCACTCGCTGAATGGGAGACCGATGTTATCACTGGCTAAGATGACTTGAGTTTAAAATTCTGCTCCATTTTCCTTCTTAAAACACATTTGACGTTAGGAATACCATCTGACCTTGAACCTCTGACCATAGTCAGCAACCCAAGAGAGTTGTTTTGTTTGTCTTTTTATTTTTATTTTTTTAAACAAAGATTTGTTATGTGACTAATTATCTGCAAAATGAATGCTGAAGTGATACACACAGCTGAATTTTGGAGTTTCAGATGTTACAAATAACAAACATTTCCCGTTGGCATAAAAAAATATTCTATAAAAGTTGTAGGGAAGACGTGTTTTATATTATGGATTTTTAACCATTGACGATTTACTAACAAATGCTTTGAACCTTGCAGGTCATGTTAAACTTCAGAGGCTGACTGCTACCGAGAGGGAAGAACGTAAGAGACAAGAGAAGAAGGACAAGAAGGACAAGGAAGAGGAGGAGGAGAGGAATAAGTTGACTTACAACTTCATCAAGTACACCCTTGGCTTGAAGCACCAGGTTAGGAGACTGTTGTCTTTGTGATAAGAATGCAGTGTAGTGATGAAGTCTCCCCATATTCTTTGTCTAGTATAAAATAAAATTTCTGTTGATGGGGAGGGCTTGCAAACCGATGTAGCCCTGTATCGCATTGGACTCAGGCCGAGTAAAACGTTTCAAATAAATCCATGAATAATAAAATCACATTACCGACATTACTTTATGTTTTATTGTGTTGGTGTAAACATTTTGCACTTCAGTTACCAATTTCATATGCGATAATGCAACCATTGTTGTAGAATATACTGGCTTTTGTACCCCTTCGTAGACGGAACTAAACATTTCACTGTTGATAGCATATCCAAACTGGATCTAATATATTTTTTAGTACGCCTCTTCAGTGATGCCTAGCCTCTTTATGACAGTTGTTGGCAGAACTGCAGAGGATGAAACCAGCCTTTGGGCTGAATACCCAACATACAACATACATGTTATTTTGCCTTATGTCCCACTAACTACTTGAGTTTTTGGAGACGCTGATGTGCTGGAATTTAGTCCTGCAGGAGTTCTTTTACGTACCAGTAAATCTACCGATGTGAGGCTGATGTATTTGAGCAGCTTCAGACTGGATCATTTCAGTCGCACATTCGCATATCTAGTTTTTTATTTCTGGAAACTTTGCTTTTTGTCCGTGAAATCCAAGTCTGTTCAAGATGGGCTATATTTTTCCTCCACCCGCATGTGGAACTCTCGTCCAAATTTCACTTTCCCCTTGCAGCGCAAGTGCCAGTTAGCTTGTATCTCTTCAATAATGTGGAGCTTTCCTTTAGGACTTGCACTGGCCATCCTAAACACATGATGTCCACTTAAACTAATGTCACGTAAATGATGCAGTATATACACAGCACCCTTTTCAGTATTGGTGGGAACAAATTTGCCAAATGAATGGGCAGCAAAATACAACTTCCAGATTTTTGTATGTTGGGATGTAAACAATACCCATACCCGAAACTACTGCTGCCAGATACTGTATACTGCTTTTATGCAGCATCGTCAATTCAGTTATGTTCCAGTTGTGCTCTCTCTCTCTCTCTCTCTCTCTCTCTTGGGGGGGGGGTGTCAGTTATCAGAATCATTCAATCATTTACACTCTGCCCTAGCAACTTCCAAAAGGCTGGTACCCCCCTTTCGGTAAACCATTTCTTAGTCTGGTCTCTCGACTGATATAATGACAGGTGAGCATAAGAAAAGAGCGAGGAAAAAGGAACAAACATATGTGGACTCTTTTCCTCATCAATCACAGTTTTTCTCAGCCCCCGACCCCGACGTGCTCGTTTCTGCTTGCGGTAAATCTTGACGAATCTCTCACCCGTATATGGTTACACCTACGGCTCGACTATCTGCTTCACACACAGACGCACAGACCTCTCCACCGTGGCAATGTTATGTGATTTGCAGGGGCGGCATTGTGGAATATCTCTGCAAAAGAATACTTGGATAAGTTGAAGAAGGCCAACAGTCTCTGTGAACTGCAGGTTATGTATAATGTTCCTGGGAGTCTCCCTCTGGAAGACCTTGTAAGCGGTAAGAGTGACAGATTGATTGAAGAGAGATCCCATTACGCTTCTTTAAAAATGCAAAACAGCTCCTACATAATTAAAATGTGACTACTTCTACTGGGTTCATACGTGTGATTTTGAGATCTGGAGGCAGTCACTCTACCATTGATTGATTGACAGAGGGAACTACAATTATGACATGGTGCTGCTGCTGGTGAAATTTATCGGAAGAAGAGAAAAATGAATAAAACCCAATTTAAGGTACTTCTTATTCTTCTGTTAGCGTGGAAAAGAGGTGAGTGGGTGTGAAAAAGAGGTAAATGGGTTAGAAACTATGGGGACAAGTGAATGCAACGATATGCATGACAGATGTTGGCTATTAGATATGTAAAGATGAAAAGTTGAGAAATAAATACAAAGATATAATGATAGGTGAGCATAAGAAAAGAGCGAGAAAAAGGAACAAACATGAAGACATCTTCTCATATGTGGACTCCTTTCCTCATCAATCACAGTTTTTCTCAGCCCCCGACCCCGACGAGCTCGTTTCTGCTTGCAGTAAATCTTGACGAAACGTTCACCCGTATAAATAACATAATAATCATGGCCTTCCCTGCGAACCATGTGACCTTCACAATTAAGTATTTATTTATTTTCCACCTAGTCGACTAGGTGGAAAATAAATAAATACTTAATTGTGAATCTCTTGAAGTGCGATACGGACCATGAAGCTGATTTTATGTAATCCATGTGACCTTGCCGCAGTGGGGAAGCTTGCGTGTCCCAATGAAGAAGATAACCGAGCCGCAGGTGCAACCATATCGGATGGGTATCTGTTGAGAGACCAGACTAAGGAATGGTTCATCGAAAGGGGGTGTAGCAGCCTTTCGGAAGTTGCAAGGGTGACAGTCTAGATGATTGACTGATATGGCCTTGTAATCACTCAACGTGGCTTAGCTGTGTTGATGCTGCTACATGGCTGAAAGCAACGGGAAACTACAGCTGTAACTACTTCCCGAGGGCATGCAGTTCTCTTTGTATGAATAATGTACTGATGATGGCTTCCTTCCGGATAAAATATTCCGGAGGTAAATTAGTCCCTCATTCGGATCTCCGGGTGGGGACTACACGAGAGGGGACGGTCATCAGGAAGATGGATATTGACATTCTGCGAGTCAGAGCGTGGAATGTTAGAAGTTTGAACCGTTGTGGTAGGTTAGAGAATCTGAAAAGGGAGATGGATAGACAAGAGTTAGATGTAGTTGGTATAAGTAAAGTACGTTGACGGGACGAACAGGATGTTTGGTCAGGCGACTAACAAATTATCAGCACAAAATCAAACAGAGGAAATGCAGGAGTTGGTGTAATAATGAATAAGAAAATAGGGCAGCGGGTAAGCTACTGCGACCAGCATAGTGAAAGAATTATTGTCGTCAAGACAGACACCAAACCAATGCCCACCACAATAGTGCAGGTCTATATGCCTACTAGTTCAGCGGATGATGAGGAAATCGAAAGAATATGTGAAGAGATCGACGATTTAATACAGTATGTAAAAGGTGATGAGAATCTAATTGTGATGGGAGACGGGAATGCAGTGGTAGGCCAAGGAAGAGAAGGTAATACAGTAGGAGAATTCGGATTGGGACAAAGGAATGAAACAGCAAGTCGGCTGGTTGAAATCTGCACTGATCATAATTTAGTCCTTGCCAGTACTTGGTTCAAACACCACAAATGACAGCTGTATATGTGGACGAAACCTGGAGACACTGGAAGGTATCAAATAGTCTTCATTATGGTCAGGCAGAGATTCAGATACCAGGTGTTGGATTGCAAAACTTTCCCAGGAGCAGACGTGGACTCTGACCACAACTTGTTGGTCATGAAATGCCATCTGAAGTTGAAGAAATTGAAGAAAGGAAATAATGCAAAAAGATGGGATCTAGACAAGTTGAAAGAAAAGTGAGTGAGGGATTGTTTCAAGGAACATGTTGCACAAGGACTAAATGAAAAGGCTGAAGGAAACACTATAGAGGAAGAGTGGAGAGTCATGAAAAATGAAGTCAGTAGGGCTGCTGAAGAAATGTTAGGAAGGAAGAAAAGATCAACTAAGATCAGAGGATAACTCGAGAAATACTTGACCTGATTGATGAACGACGTAAATACAAGATTGCTAGAACTTAAGAGGGCAGAAAAGAATACAGGCGATTAAAGAATCAAGTGGATAGAAAGTGCAAGATAGCTAAGGAAGAATGGCTGAAGGAGAAGTGCAAGGATGTCGAAGGCTGTATGGTCCTGGGAAAGGTAGATGCTCCGTACAGGAAAATCAAGGAAACCTTTGGAGAAAGGAAATCTAGGTGTATGAATATTAAGAGCTCAGATGGAAAGCCACTTCTAGGGAAAGAAGACGAAGCAGAAAGATGGCAGGAACATATCCAAAAGATGTATCAAGGTAAAGATGTAGATAATTTGGTTCTGGAACATGAAGAGGCTGTTGATGCTGATGAAATGGGAGACCCAATTTTGAGGTCAGAGTTTGACAGAGCTGTGAGCGACCTAAATAGGAACAAGGCACCTGGAATTGATGACATTCCCTCTTAATTACTGACTGCCTTAGGAGAAACCAGCATGGCAAGGTTTTTTCATTTAGTGTGTAAGATGTATGAGACAGGAGAAGTCCCATCCGATTTTCGGCAGAATGTTGTTATACCTATTCCCAAGAAAGCTGGTGCTGACAGGTGTGAAAACTACCGCACCGTTAGTTTAGTATCTCATGCCTGCAGAATTTTAACACATATTATTTACAGAAGAATGGAAAAACAAGTTAAAGCTGAATTGGGAGAAAATCAATTTGGCTTCAGAAGAAATGTAGGAACACGTGAAGCAATCCTGACTTTACGTCTGATCTTAGAGGATCGAATCAAGAAGGACAAGCCCACGTACATGGCATTCGTAGATCTAGAAAAGGCATTCGATAATGTTGATTGGACCAAGCTATTTATGATTCTGAGGATGATAGGGATCATATACCGAGAACGAAGAATCATCTACAATCTGTATAAAAATCAGTCTGCAGTGATAAGAATCGAGGGCTTTGAAAAAGAAGCAGCAATCCAGAAAGGAGTGGGACAAGGCTGCAGTTTGTCCCCTCTCCTTTTCAATGTTTACATAGAACAGGCAGTAAAGGAAATCAAAGAGAAATTTGGAAAGGGAATCACAGTCCAAGGAGAGGAAATCAAAACCTTGAGATTTGCCGATGATATTGTTATTTTATCTGAAACTGCAGAAGATCTCGAAGTTGCTGAATGGTATGGATGAAGTCTTGGGTAAGGAGTACAAGATGAAAATAAATAAGTCCAAAACAAAAGTAATGGAGTGCAGTCGAAGGAAGTCTTAAAAGAAGTAGATGAATATTGTTACTTGGGTAGTAAAATAACTAATGATGGTAGAAGTAAGGAGGACATAAAATGCAGACTAACACAAGCAAGGAAGAGCCTTCTTAAGAAAAGAAATTTGCCTAATTCAAACGTTGATATCGGAATTAGAAAGATGTTTTTGAAGACTTTCGTGTGGAGCGTGGCATTGTATGGAAGTGAAAAATGGACGAAACTAGCTCAGAAAGGAAGAGAATAGAAGCTTTTGAAATGTGGTGTTACAGAAGAATGCGGAAGGTGAGATGGATAGATCGAATCACGAATGAAGAGATACTAAATCGAATTGGTGAGAGATCGATTTGGCTAAATTTTTATTATTTATAAATTTTATTTTCTGTATTGACAGATTCAAAGTATAGATAAGAAATGTGTTTTTCCACCAATCAATACACAATTTATTTTAAATAGATTAAACTAGTACCGGTTTCGGCTCTTAACGGCCATCATCAGCTAGTACATGATTTGTTTCCAGCCATTAGACAATTCACAAGTTGTTATTGTATTAGACATCCGGATGTCTAATGGGGGATGGAAATGTATACAGTAGCATGGAATTAAAATATCTGTAGTTAAGGTAAAAAGTTACAATAAGTTAGAACATGAGTATGTAGAACATATTAAACCATATGGGCCACAATATAAAACACTTAAAAAGTTTTAACACATTAAAATTTGGTATGTATAGGTAGACACTTGTTAAAATTTTTCAGTTCATGTTACATAGATTCCATTCTTCTATCTTCTGTGTGGTTCCTTTGCTTCTATGTTATGTTGATTTTAGCTGTGTGAGGTAATTTTCGAGAATGTTCTGAAACTGGTATGCGTCATATTGATATGGACCTTTGTCATGAAGAAATTTTATTGTGTTATATATTCCAACTTGTGATGTACTCTGGTGAGTTTTAATATAGTAAACTGCAGGTCTTGAGTTTGAATTTAGAAACAGTTGGTGGCAACACCTCTCTCGTCTATGTTTGTTTGTGGTTGTTGTTATAGTTGTTGTGGAGGTCTTGTGCCAATGTGTCTGAAGGCTTGTTGTGTTCTACTGCGAGTGCGTCTGGGGCTCCAGGGGTATTCATAATGTTTGGTCCAGGCTAGACGAATGCTGAAAAATTATTTCATACACACGCATAAACAAAGTATAACAGGCATAGGAAGAAGATTTGTACCAAAATTGAGCATACCTTATTGGAGTGCACCTAAAAGTAATTTGCTCCTTTGCCAAACACTGAGTTTGGTGCTATGCCCACAGTTCTCACATTTCCTTTCCCTAGTTAGCAGGCCTTGATTAGTACAAAAGGACAAATTTTCAAAATTACTCTTGAAATCATTGAAATCAGTAATTTTCACTTAGCAACTTCCGCACAGAACAACATCCATATTTGACAATAACTTGTTGATTACCATAGCAATGAAGAATTTATTAATTACCATAGCAACTGACCCTGAATAATTAAACAGCGCACCCAATCAATGTCCCTCCCCTTCAGCACCTAAGATTGTACTGGGAACCAAGTTAAATTGTTACCCGTCGCCAAGAACTAGGTACATCCCCAGTGCCAAATGAACATTAAACAGCAGTTCCTGTGCTGGCGAGAGTTTGGGAAAGATTTACCATACTTGCAAGCATCAACACTCACCGATAGGCTATGTTGTCAGTTGTTTGTTTGCTTCTGATAGTTTCAGTACGAGGTCTGTGTTCCATGTCTTGTACCACCCCTATTCATCCTTTTGGTTTTGTCTCTTCCTTTTTTTGTATTTACCTGGCTTTTTTATCTTGCACTTCTGAAGGTGTGTCAAAATGGTTTCTCAACTCTCGCGATGAGGCTGGGAAGCAAAATCGAGCTCGTCGGGGCTGAGAAGCAAGGTTGTAGGATTGGCTTGGAGAGAGCATTTCTATTTGAAGGTGTGAGATAGTCTTTTTGTTGCTTTCTCACCCCACACTGACCTGTCATTTGTTTATTTTGTTTTTTGTGTTCCTATTGTTGAAAACATGAAAACACTGGCATGAATCTGGTTTGTGGGCTGATCACCCAAACTTCACAGGTCTTTCTTAGTTATAGTCCTGAAGTCCATTCTCCTTCACCAATTAATTTTCTTTGTTGTTCAGGCATGGAAGCAGAAGGGTGAAGAATACCGTATCCATGGTCAGTGGGGTTGGCTGTGGCTGTCGACGACGCGCAAATTCAGGATACAGGACTGTCACAAGATAGGACTGCGTGCTGGACCTCAGAAGATAATGGTTCAAGTGAGAGGTATGTTTACTTTGTTATGTCGTGAAGCTGTTTAAATACCCTGAAGTTTGGTGAACTTTGACCAGACTTACTGTAATGAAACTTACAAGGATCATCATATGCAAAATATGCAAACAGTGTTTGGGATCCTCACCAAGAATACCTAATAAAAGAAATAGATAGTGTGCAGAGGAAAGCAGCAAGATTTGTAACAGGGGATTTCGGAAGAAAGAGTAGTGTATGAGAAATGTTAAAGGAACTTGGGTGGGAAACTTTAGTAAGAGAAGGGAGAAAACTAGACTTATAGGATAATATAGAGCCTATACAAGAGAAGCATGGGGAGATATCCGTTAGAGGCTTCAGTTGGAAAATAATTGTATCGGCAGGACAGATCACAAATATAAAATTAGAAGGAATTTTAGCAGAAGCGATTGGGGTAGATTTTCATTCATTGGGAAGGGTGTGAAGGAGTGGAACAGTTTTCCAGGAGTAGTGTTTGATCCTTTTCCAAAATCTGTACAGATATTTAAGAAGAGAATAAACAGCAACAGAGAAAATAAATGAAGTGTTAGAGGGCATTTGACCAGTGCAGGTTATATTAATAAAAAAATGTGTGTGAATAAATTAATTCCATCCCCTCGTCTAAGGAGTTTGGACAGCCAAAGTAGGGGACTGCCTGCTGCCTGTAGGGGTGAAGTACAGTGGGGACTTCGAGGGCCCTGGGACCGCTACGGTAGCTGTGAAGGCCCTTCAGGAACTCTGAAAAGTGGTGGCAAAAGGGGCTCTGGTTAAGACACAGCAGGTCGGTATGCTACTTAGGTTCCAGAATGGGCAAAAAAAAAAAGAAGGAATGTAAAGTTTAATCTTATACCAGTTGTATAGTATCATTTGAAGTAATTCCACATACTGTATATCAGTTGACTATTTTTGTAAGTAGTACAGGAGATATTATACGTAGAATTTTGTAAACAATATAAATTTATTAAGGATGAGCTGTGTGTTTAATAGAAAAAATTGTTAGCGTAAATTGTATAATTTTGTATTATAGGAAAATTTTCTTCTCTTGTTAATTTAATATTTAGTGCTTGACAGTAATGTATTTTAGTGTACCATTTGCCACTGAGGTAGACACTTCATTTGCAAATAAAGAGATTTTTATTTGATTTGATCATAAACTTGATGCTAATAGTCATTTTCCAGTAAAATAAAATTTACATGCTTCAAAATTAGTCATTTGTTTCTGTAAATTTAAATGGAATGTGGAGTATTGAAGGCATCGACTGAGCTCCTACGTGATATGCTTGGGAAAATCTCCGACGTCATAATCCAGCATGCCACAGTGCTTGGAGTCTGTCGCCATTGCCAGGGGTGGAAACACACGTTATTAGTGTGAGGAAAGACGACAAGGTGGAATGGTTTAATAACGAACAACCGTAGAAATTTCAAGATGGACTGGACTGCAGTATTGAGTGAGGGGTGGGCTTGGGTTCAGTTCCAAACCTCTACGCAGTCTTCAGATGAAGTGAGGACATATGATGTTGTTGATGGTGATTCTTGCATCAAATGGGGATGTTAAGCCTTGAGCACATCCTTTTACGTTATTCAACAGGAGTAGGCTATGTGTCTGCACTGGAATTCCCCTTCCTACTCTCATACATCATCTCAGTCATTTAACCTCATTAAAACTCGGTACGAAGATTCATCTCACTTCATGCGCGACCTCATAGAGATGCAGGACAAGGATTGGACATATATACGTATTATTATTATTATTTTTATTATTATTATTATTATTATTATTATTATTATTATTATTATTATTATTATTATTATTATTATTATTATTATTATTATTATTTATTTCCGGCTCCATGGCTGAATTGTTAGTGGGCTGGCCTTTCGTCACAGGGGTCCCGGGTTTGATTTCCGGTAGGGTTGGGGATTTTAACCGTAATTGGTTCATTCCGCGGGTACGTTGACTGGGTGTATGTGTCGTCATAATTTCAGGTCGTCTGTGGGCGTCAAATCAAAAGACCTGCATGTGGCCAGCCAAACTTGTCCCTTTGATACTCCTGGCACTAAAAGCCATATGCCATTTAATTTGTATTATTATTATTATTGTTGTAATTATTATGAATTGATTATTATTATGAAGTTTAAAAACATTTATGTTAAAATTTTGTGTATACTTCGTGGTAATTGTTGAGATGTTTGACTTTCTCTTGATGTAGTCCTGTACTGCCTCCCCTCGCTGGTCCAGCTAGGACCCTTAACCACTGGTCCACAGTCCTGCCCTAGTATTTATGCGTAAATTGTAATTGCCCTGCACAGGAGGGAAGGGTCTTCTTGACCTCAAATTAGCTTCCAGAATTCTTCATCGTACAGCTCTCTCACTTCCAGTAACGTTTGTTATCTCCTTGAGATTATTTCCAGTCTGGACCACGGTTATTGGACGATCTTACAAGACCTGAAGGAGCAGGAACCTGTCAGTCACTGACATCCTGATCTATACCATTCCTTATATGTACATAGTTCACGAAATCGTCTCAGAGGCTAGTGAACATTCAAAAAGATACACCAATAACATGAAAGGAATAATGAATGCTTCGTCCTTCTTGATTAATGTGGTCTTTCTCGCAACTTCTTCTGCGTTAACAGACATCTATACTCATCAAAATAATGCTTAAGAAAAAGTGAAGAAATTTTATTACTTGTGGGAGAAATGATACATTATGTTGATATAATCCATCAGTAGCTTCCACTCTGGTATCTCAAAAGCTTTTGAAACTTAAAAGATCTTTATTTTGCGCTGGTGCAATAAAAACAGCGCCTCGCACTCTGTATTGAAGAGTGCCTGATGGAGTAGCATTTATGATTTATTGTAGAATTCATGTTTTCTTGACTTCCTTAAACTTAAATTGTCCGTGAATGTTGGTTTATTTTTTGTCTGATTAAGTTTTTACGAAGTTTTGCCAGTCATTGTAGTGTGTAAGCCTGACTTTGATAGTCGAAATCAAAATTGTTTTTCTGGACACAGTATCGTGAAACCAATTAATGTGACCTCACTGTAAATAACCACTAAGCAATAAATCTGCTGTTAGCAAAGGAGCATTTTTTGAAATCTTCTCATGTTCTGAATGTTGCGGTGGAAGACAGATGACATAGAACTTTTTTTTCTACGTAGCCTTTATGTTGCCCTTGACTGTGCTACAGCTTACAAGAAGTATAAAATCAGTATTACGATATAGTGACTGTTAATTGTACAGTGATACAGGAACCATATATGTAATTCACTAGTGTTTAAATTGATACTTTAAATATATATTGTGTGAATATACAAGATTAAATAAATATTGCTTGAAAATTACTCTGCTTCTAGTCAACTTGAAGCTGTAATAATAAAATTTAAAATGTAAAACAATGAAAGGAGAAACATGGGTCACTGCGCGTTTGATGCAGGAGGGGAGTTTTCAAAATGAATTTACACAGTTGTTATGGTGAATTTCCAGTCTGCTGTCCGGCTCCGTGGCTAAATGGTTAGCGTGCTGGCCTTTGGCCACAGGGGTCCCGGGTTCGATTCCCGGTAGGGTCGGGAATTTTAACCATCAATGGTTAATTTCGCCGGCACGAGGACTGGGTGTATGTGTCGTCTTCATCATCATTTCATCTTCATCACGACGCGCAGGTCGCCTATGGGTGTCATATCAAAAGACCTGCACTTGGCGAGCCGAACATGTCCTTGGACACTCCTGGCACTGAAAGCCATATGCCATTTCATTTTTCCAGTCTGCTGTAATCTGTTATGTGTAACTTTGTTCCAGATCAGAGAAGTATAAAAATACTTGCTGTTGATCCCAACACGTACAAGTATCTTCAGAGAAAGTGTGCCGCCGATGAAGCTAAATCTCTTGGCATTAAGATGGAGTCTGATGATTTTACCTTGTCAGAGGACGTCAAGGATGGTATTTTAAAGACTGAAATAAAGGAGGAACCTGCTGAAGACTGCAAAGAAGGTGCCATAAAAACGGAGGTGAAGTCGGAGCAGGCAGAAGAAGGAGCCTCTGAAGCCAGCAAGCAGGAAGATAAGCTAGGTGAGCAGTTTTGTTATTGCATACCTGGCAACCCTTCTGATTTAACCCGGAAAGTTTCTGTTTTTTTAACTCTTCTTCCAATTTTCCGATTTATTTTTACTTCTTCCTATTTTTGATCAATATAATCTCCAGTATAGTCAAAACTCTTCCCCTAGGATAAATTATTGTGTGCTTGTGTAATTTGCGCAACCTCATTTTCAAGCATACTTATTTTATGCTTTATTTGGCGAGTGTATTGTCCGTCGCCTTCGTGTATTGTATTTCCCACTCCCTACAGTATCGTGTGTGTTTTACAGCTGGGAATTCGGGACGGCAATCGTCTTGCAAGCAAGAGAGGCTAGCGCGTGCTAACGACTCTGTTAATCGCGACGAAGAATTGAATTTCTTGTTGTGTGGTTTCTGCGCTGTTAACATCGTTTCTGTGTGTAGTTTCGTTGTAGTTATAGGCCACGTGCTGTTTTCTTTTTCTTTCTTTGCGGGTCTGTGCTTTTCCCTGTCAAAGTCGCGTGTTAATAATGTATGAGACATATTGATCTGTTTTGTATGTGGTAGTTTAGTGTATTTCAGTGCATTTGTATTCATTCTTAGTTCATAATTTTAATGAGTAGAATGTATTTCAGAGAGTTGTGTTGGTGACAGTTTCTGGTTTTTTCTCTTCACATTATGGCCACCAAACATAGCACACGTTATCTCCATGTGTTCAGAGATACCTATAAAATTGAATTTTGAATTTTCATGTTACAAATAAAGGAAACTATTATGCATTTTGTTCTGCATATGTTACATTTTCTTGTAACCATTTTGTTTTTCTTAGTATAAGATTTTAAATTTAATGGTCAGTTCGCCTTGTAACTGTAGATGCCTTTTATGTTGTCCTTATCACTCAGACTGTGGCGCAACAAATGCTATGAAATCCAAGAATGAAAAATCTTCCTATTTTTGATTTCTAAAATTTGGCAGGTATATTATTGTGTGTACAGACCACTTGTCCATTTCATGACCGTATCGATGTTTAATCAAGAAGTATAAATAACCACCTAATCGACTTTATTAATGCCTCAGGCAAATTGAATAAAATTAAAACTTACAGGACATGTTTCGACCACTAGGTGGTCCTCTTCAGCTGGAAAGAAAAACATTATGACAGCGCAGAATAAACATCTTTTCCAAACAAGAACGAGAGGCAAGATGACCTATTCTGATGACCTCCATTTTTATCAAAGGAGTCTCCAAAGAACTTTTATTTGTGCTTATTGTCATAATGTTTTTCTTTCCAGTTCTTTATTTATACAGCTGAAGAGGACCACTAAGTGGTCGAAACATGTCCTGTAAGTTTTAATTTTATTCAATTTGCCTGAGGCATTAATAAAGTATCGATTAGGTGGTTATTTATACTTACTTCTTGTACAGACCACGTCAAAACACAGGGGTGAGTGATGGAAAGCTTCTTACTAGGCGCGATGGAATAACTCATTACCACCGAGCTCGATAGCTGCAGTCGCTTAAGTGCAGCCAGTATCCAGTATTCAGGAGATAGTAGGTTCGAACCCCACTGTCGGCAGCCCTGAAAATGGTTTTCCGTAGTTTCCCATTTTCACACCAGGCAAATGCTGGGGCTGTGCCTTAATTAAGGCCACGGCCGCTTCCTTCCCACTCCTAGCCCTTCCCTGTCCCATCGTCGCCATAAGACCTATCTGTGTCGATGCGACGTAAAGCAACTAGCAAAAAAAAATAACTCATTACCAGTAGTCGTTGCTCATTCAGTTAACTTGCGCTTTGCCTTTGGAGAGTCTTCTCTTTTGACCGGGACAATCTAGCATGCTCCATTATATTATCAAAGGTAGATCAATGATCGTTATACAGATGTCAGTAGTGTCGAGATTTGATATACAACACTGTCTGGTAATATTTCTGTCTTACACATCTGTTGGATCTACACTGTTCATAATGGCATCTAAAATGCATACTGCACTAATCCAATGAATAAAGCACTTGCACAGGGGAGCTAGTATAGATTTCTCCTTGTCTTTGAATCATTTTTTTGTTTTTTCATTTCATAAATTTGTTTGCCAATGAGTTATCCAAGTGCATTATTTTAATACTGTAAATGCACCTTGTTGAATACATTTTGGAAATAGTTTTTTTTCTGTGGCATTTGAAAGGTTTAGAGTGTAAATCATAGTTAATTGCAAGCACTAACCGGTCTTAGAATATTTTTTGATGCCGCAAGGGTTGGCATTTCTGAATTACGAGTTGGCTGTTAATTCAAAATCACGTAATTTGAAGTCCAATTTTTGCGTCCCAACAACTTCGATTTAACGAGGTTTTACTGTATTTTTATAATAAATATCTAAAAACAGGATTCTTAAATACTGAAATTCTCGTGACTAGTGTATATCTGATCTACTGACCTAGTTTGATAGTTGTGAATGTCTTTCCTGTACTTAATTTCTGTATTTAAGGAGATCATATCATTTTTTTAAGTTTGTACACGAGTAGTGCATTCTGACTGATGAAATGTTAGTGTCCCTGTATATCTCAACGGAGCATTTCAAAACGATGTATTTACAAATTGCTCTTAAGATCCCACCCCCCCTTTTTTAAAGCATTTCAAGTTCTTTTATTTCTTCTTTCTTGCATGATCTGCAAATTACATTCATATAAAGCAAATAAGTGAGAAACAAATCCTTTTAAGCTACTGTGTAGGTTTGATCCTGCCTTGGTCTGGTGATATTTGCAGGTACCTCATGTTGGTAGTTTTACTCACACGTATAAAGAACCATAAAAGTAGTTAATGGGACATAAAAACCCATAACATTATCATTTAATCCTGTGTCCTGTAACCTACAACCTGTGACAATAAAGTTAGGTGAATAGTCCTGTACTATCAACATAGATGAACAATGCACGACAGTGACCTTACTGTCCTTCAAAATAGTCCCCTCCCATAACTATGCACTGCTGAGATCGGCGATACTGAACCGTTCCCATCCAACAATAAGACATATGCCAAGCTAAGTTG
The DNA here is from genome assembly GCF_040414725.1 of Anabrus simplex. Taxonomy (NCBI): domain Eukaryota; kingdom Metazoa; phylum Arthropoda; class Insecta; order Orthoptera; family Tettigoniidae; genus Anabrus; species Anabrus simplex. Next base: position 13,715,425 of record NC_090277.1, on the reverse strand, counting down.
GTTAGAGCTTCGTGGTTTGTGCGGTCTATGGGTGAAAATTAAATCTAACTTCTATAAAGTAAACACCAATGGTGTATATGAATGGAAAACAGGTGCATTTGTTGAGAATAAAAGGCAGATAAAGGGGGTAAAATGGATTTATTCAATAGAGCACATAATTATTATTCATACTAACAAAATTCCACGAAAAGACAATAAAACATGGCGCAAACTGTCATAATAAAACGCAATGTGCCGTGCACATTAGAAACAATTACAAATTACATCACTGAAATAGGTCAGTCCAAATGCCGAGCAAACAATTTATAAGAACAAAATATTAAATCTTGGCCTGATCTACATCTTTAGTTATAGGCAACGCCGCCAAGTATGTTGATTTCCCTGAAGGGAATTTCGATTACGATCGTCCGTCAGCTATGCTTCGACAAGAGGTCACGCTAGTTTCAATCCATATATACACCTATTTACATATGCAAAATTATTCATCACACTAAGGGAAAATCCAGGGGTCCTAACTTACATACTACACAAAATTACTGACAGATCTGATCTGTCGCAAACAACCAGCCTGAAGCTGTATACCTCAAGAGAAATTAGCTCCAGGCTAAATTTAAGAAACAAAGATTAATTCGTCAAGACACAACACACTGACGACAAACACGACAAGGCACTCCGATGCTGGTACATAAAATAACAAACCCAACTCCTGTAAAATAACAGTACAATCACAATATAAAGAAAATATATACATACAGTCAGAGCACTTCTTCATAACAAGGTCATTAGTGGCACGCCAGGCTGTCAGGTCAACCCCCTGGGACAAGTGGAGACTTTCACTTTTCATAGGACCGGAACACAGCTGGAACGTCATTCTTACTACCTCGCAGAGGACTCCAGGCAATCGGAATGCACCTTACACAGGCTGGGTCCAAGTAATTGCTTCCTTCACGGCTATCCCAGCCAGACTTGCTCACACAAGAAAAGAAGGTTTCTCTCTTAAATACTGCTGCCACACTACGTAAACTAATTATTTCTCCCGTTTATAAAATCTTCTGTGACAACAGAAACATCTCTTCTTCACCTTTCAACATATATACCGCACAAATCGCTCTCAAGGAAGACGTCACACATGGCCTTCCGTCTTAGCGGCTCGGGGGTTCAATTCTCGACTCGTATCTCTTTACTCTGCAGGCATATCCAGGCCCATCCTTGTATAAAGCAGCTTTCCCTCATAATATCCCTTCCATGCCATGTTCACAGGCATTCAAATCCATATCTGAGCTCCGCATGATACATCCGTCAATATCAGCCTCTCTCAACCCTTGCTCTGTTTTCCTCCCCGATCTCCTGTCGTCTCTGCTTATTCAAAGAACCTAAGTACACGATGACGTCCTGGCGTTCCTGTGGCAGCGAAAATATACCTGAAATCGCGCATAAATAAGAATAAAAGAAGCCTACACCGGTCTTTTTTTTTTTTTTTTTTTTTTTTTTTGCTAGGGGCTTTACGTCGCACCGACACAGATAGGTCTTATGGCGACGATGGGATAGGAAAGGCCTAGGAGTTGGAAGGAAGCGGCCGTGGCCTTAATTAAGGTACAGCCCCAGCATTTGCCTGGTGTGAAAATGGGAAATCAGGGCTGCCAATAGTGGGATTCGAACCTACTATCTCCCGGATGCAAGCTCACAGCCGCGCGCCTCTACGCGCACGGCCAACTCGCCCGGTACACCGGTCTTTGCTGATAACTATCCGACAATAAGAAGGCGGCCTGGCCTCGTTAATGATGAAACTGCCTTCCTGCCTTACACTTAACACATGCACCTCGGAATGCTCTGAAAGATAAAATAAATTCATGCGTGTACATTCCTAACTCAACCTTTTTACAACCCCTTTTTTCCAATAACTAAACTAACCATAAATCAATGAAACAAACAAGGGCACTAGCATACATGCTGCCCTGGATCTCCCACTGCTTAATTGACAATATAATGACAGCTCAAGCAAGCTGAGATTTATCGTTAATGTTACGCTAAAAACTGGTGAAACTAAGCAGACTTCAAATGTTACCCACATGCTTAAAAAAACTGACATATCCACTTAACTTGGTTGTCTTCAGCTCTTACACCATCTGCACAACTGCTGTGTCAGGAGATTTCCTCAGCCATGACACAACCCTGGATTAGGCATAGATATCAAGGATAATGTAATAAAAAACCTACAAGGTTGTGTACAGGCTGAAGATGCCCAAAATAATGGGTGAAACATGTACCTGACCTAAATAAGTCTACATAAAATCATGTAGATAATAACTACATTAAACGTGGAAAGTATTGAATAGGTGGTTTTTTATTAAATTATCCTTGATATCTATGCCTAACGTCATCTTCAGTACGGAACAATAATGAGAGTTATTACTTGTAACAACCCTGGATGGCGTGATAACATAAATGAATAACATTGATGGCTTCCATAATCGTCCTTGCAGAAGACACTCTTACAATAAATGGAAAATAAGTTAAAACTGCACTTGCTCAATTGCATGCGTGCGCACTATTTAAGCAGGTATTGCTTAGCACAAATATATGGATAATGTAATTCTTTGTTCAGAATTAAAGTACCATAGAATACTCCCGGATCAGTCCATATGCAAGAGCAATTACGATACGAGCGCTGAAGTGCTCCGCGATCGAGAAACCAACCCGAAATGTTGGCGTGTAGCACAGCTAATCAGTTCACGCGATCATACCGGTATGCACACTACCTTCCCGGTAGGCACACTACCTTCCCGGTATGCACACTACCATCCCAATTGTCTATCGCGCTCTCACATGCATGGTACCTACCGCATTCGGCCTAACAGCGAAGCGTCACACGTGAAGAGGTAACTACACATATACGGACTTGTAACTCCCGTATTTATTAAATGTTAATCACACCAGGGCGATGCATTTTAATGTAGTCCAGGTACGCTTCTATGTACATAATATTCATATTACAGTCATAAAGAAATAACGTCACTGTAGCACTTTGATATCAGACAAAGAAAAATGACGATCTCGACTGGCGTCGAGACTACCTTCAGTACCACGAACAACTCACGACAGACCACGCTTCCCCTAGCCACTGCTGGTTTTATGGATTCACCCGTGTCTTTCAAAAGAGGGGGTGGCCCTGTCGACTATCGCCCGAGGTGTCAACCGCTTTCTCAAGACAAAGTACACGACTGTTGGCACCTAGCCACTTAAATATATAGGTTGAAGTTAGCCGAAAAATGAACAGATAAAGAGATCCAAATTCAATTACTACTCTTAAGACGTATCGAAACTGTGGAGCACGGGTTTTATATCAGATGTCTCCCGTCTTTCTAGCAGGTCAGCACTGTGATGATCAAAATTAGCAATCCCACGCAATTGTCTTGGAACAACACCCTGACCGTGGGCCTCGCCTTCACAGCTCGCGATTGGTTCACTTCAAACTCGCCGCACGTTAGACAACGCCGCGACACACTCGCAGCCTCGTTCAAACTTTCAAACCTGGCTACCGGCCGCTCTCCCAGGGTGCGGCCCAGAACAAAGCCGTTCGCTTGCCACCTCACAAACAAAGTCTTTCAAATATAACGACTCCACAGTGTTGCAATGTAATAGATAAGAAAAATGTTCCACCGATCAATACATTTATTGTGGATGAATTATTACACTAGTACCGGTTTCGACCTATCTTGGCCATCATCAGCTAGCACACAAATTTACAGTCATGGGATAAATTACAAAGAAGTTACTTAAGAGCATCCGGATTAATAGACGTTTTTAAAATATACCCTGTTTTAATGTGTTTAATGTGCTATATATTTTTAGTGTCTTATGATGTGGCATATATATTTTAATGTGTTGTGTACTCATGTCCATGCTCAATCAATAGGTTTTAGTTTATTCTAACCATCACTACTTTTAATCAGAGCTATTTTAACGCAACATACTGCAATATATTTTACTTCCATTTTTTATCAGACATCCGGATGCTCTTAAGTAACTTCTTTGTAATTTATCCCATGACTGTAAATTTGTGTGCTAGCTGATGATGGCCAAGATAGGTCGAAACCGGTACTAGTGTAATAATTCATCCACAATAAATGTATTGATCGGTGGAACATTTTTCTTATCTATTACATTGAATCCAATCAATACGGAATATGAAACTTATAAATAATAAAATCCACAGTGTTGCGCAATATTGTCCCTGGGGCAATATGATATGTTTCAATACATGCCCTGGAAACTTTGCAATGAGGCTTCCTTTGGGAAGGTGTTCATAAACCTAGTCACTTTTCGTTGGATGTCTGGAATATCGTCAAATCTCTTTCCTTTCAAAGCGAGTTTGAGTTGTGGGAATAGGAAGGTCTGGAGGATTGAGATCTAGCGAGTATGGGGGGGCTGTTCAAGTTGCACCACCCCCTTTTTTGTCATGAACTCTTTGACGATATTGGCTGTGTGTGGGCGAGCGTTGTCAAGGACAAAAAAACCATGAACCTTGCTGTGCGTACTGAGGTCGTACCCTGCGTAGACGTTTCATGAAACGGGTCAAAATTTCAATGTACCGTGCAGCATTCAACATCGTTCCCTTAGGTAAAACTTCCTTGTGGATAATGCCTTGACTTCATAATCTATAATCTTCATTTCCATATTGACGAATTGCACAATTAAAAATAGGAGAGGATTTCCACCAATCAATACTTATTTATTGCATATATTAAGCTACAGGACTGGTTTCGACCTCATATACAAGGTCATGTATGTATGGTTCAGCTGAAGATGACCTTGTATATGAGGTCGAAACCGGTCCAGTAGCTTAATATATGCAATAAATAAGTATTGATTGGTGGAAATCCTCTCCTATTTTTAATAATGCCTTGACTATCGAAAAAGGTGATGAGCGTTGTTTTGTTGCGTGACTTTTCGGCTCTGTTCTTTTTCCAATGGGGGGGATCCCGGAGAACGCCATTCCATGCTTTGCCGTTTCGTTTCAGGGTCCTACCTGAGACACCACGCTTCACCCTCAGTGACAATACCGTTCAAGAAATTTAGTGTCGCATTCGCTGTTTCGACAAAATCCTGTGAAGCCTCTAAACTTGCCTGCTTCTGATCGTCAGTCAAGTGATGTGGCACAAGACGAGAACATGTTTTCCTCTTCCCTAACCTCTGGATAACGATTTGTTGCATGGATTCAGGGTTAATCTGCAGTTCATCCGCTATGATGCACACAGTTAATCGCCGATCGTTCGTGATTAATGTCCTTGCCTTCTCAATGTTTTCGTCACTGACGGCGGTTGCCGGTGTTCCGCTACTGGGGTTGTCAGAAAAACTTTCCCAGCCTCCTCAAAAATGGGCGAACCACTCTTATACACACTTCAAGGACAGTGCTTGATCTTCATAAACACGTACCAGCATCGCATGCGTTTCTTTTGGTGTCTTGCCATGCTTAAAACAAAACTGTACATTGATCTTTTGGTCGTTCATGTTCCTGTTTGCCATTCAGAACCAACGCACTAAACACGCACTGTGTCAAACAGGTCTTACACCGCACACACACAATACCCAACTGAACAATGTTGGGAGCAGGTGGTCAAAAACTGCTGCTACGCAGGTGCAGCATTCTGTGTCGCCAGTGTTGCCAGATTGACCGTTCTGACTTCATTCAATGAACTTTATTGTCACAGATTGTACTCAACACTAATATGCCTGTGGCTTAAAGTTATGTCCAGAATAAGGCCAAAAGATGGAAATTACCTGACTCTTTCCACTATTTGAGTCTTAATTTTTACTCTGTTGGAGAGGTTTTAACGTAAGATGGCTTGTGAAAAATTATTCACCTTGTTAGTACGTTTTTGAAGGACTGAAAAATTTTGACGTCAAATGTGGGAAAACATACTTTTGAAAAACGCTATACTGTATTTATGAGTGAAAAAGAACGCGGTGTAGATGTGCGTATTAAACTGCTGACCCTAACAATTAGTTACATGCACTCCTAGAATCACAACATAGGTTATCAATAATGTACACGGGGAATAAATGAATTACTGTGCCTCTACACTGTAATGTATTCCAACTACTGCACTCTACACAGCACACTATGATGTATTTCGGAATAAATACTGCATAGTAAACTTGTGTCCTCATCCTGAGATGGTGCAGCTCTTTTCAGGTACACCCCCAATGGAGGTGAGCTGCATGTAGCAGCCCTCCTGCCATTCTTAAAATTTTTGGCAGTACCGGGAATCATACCCGGGCCACCGAGGATGGCAGCTAATATTGCTAACCGTTACGCAACGGAGGCGGACAATACTGGCGATAATACATCCCATACGCAAAACAGGAAGCGTAACTGATCTCCCAGAGATCACGTATAAAATTCTCTCCAATATGCAACTAAACCACCAAATCGGTGATTACTAAGTGGATTCAGAAAGGGGAGGTCATGTGCATAGAAATTTTGACTCTAAAAAACATTATAGCATAGTTTCAAAACACATCTAACAAAAATTGTCATCACATTTGTCAATTTCAAAAAAGCTTATGATGGTATAGATCACGTCTCATTATTTAATATTTTAACAGAATTTGGACTTGACCAAAAAACAAGAAAGATTATAAAGGATACACTGACTGAAACAAAAGCTAAAGTAAAGTTTATGGGTGCATGTAGTGATGAGTTTGAAATAAATACAGGTGTACGTCAAGGTGCTGGGCTCTCCCCTTTACCGTTTGTCTTCTTGAAAAAGTTGTTTGAGAGTGGAGAAAAGCAGATGCACCATTCCACCGACTAGGACCAAAAATTAGAGTATTGACATAGACTGTCACGTTTGCTGATGATGTGGCATTAATTGCCAAATGTAGTTCTGATACTACACAGAAACAGACTGGTATATTGGAAGAGCAAGCAGCATAAATAGGACTTAAAATCTCATATGGAAAAACAAATCATAAATGCTCCACCTGAACTTAACATTGATATGAATAACATTGCAAGAGTAAAGGAATTTAAGTACTTAGGCGAATGGATACTGAAAATGGCAATGAAAATAAATCAGTAGTTTCAAGAATTCAGTAAATGGAAATTGCTTTTCAAATCACAAAGAATGTTTATAACAAAAAATGCTTGTCCTTGAACAACAAAATTTGTCATTACTTAACAGTGGTCAAACCTGAAGCTCTTTGTGCTTCAGAAATGTTCAGTTTCCATCATAAAAACGTAAGGAACAATTAGAGGAAAATCATGATAAAATTCTTAGGGTCCAGAATTAAAATTGGAATGCAGTAGAAGTCCGCTATAACGAGTATGGCCTATAGCGAGAACTCGGTTATAATGACAGCTTTTTCTCGTCCTTGAAAATTCCTATAGTACACTGTGTATTAGCCTGTGGTTACAGCAAGAACCATATAACCATTATTACGAGCGATTAAGCGTGCATAATATTTCCTATTATCAGTATTTATACACTCCAGCGATTATATTTGTTCCAAGGTATGTGTGGAATGCAGAGATGGTGAAAGAAGGTGCGGGCTTGAATGGGTCTAACTACAATATCGAGAATTGAATTAAAATTTTAACAAAGCTTGTCATCATTATCATCATCATCATTTCCCTTTATCCAGCTGTAGCCGGGTAGGGGCAAATATGGTTCCTCTCCACTTTCTTCGGTCTTTCCACCACTCCTCCTCCACTAGGTGGAATAACAAGAGAAAAACAAAACAGGTACAATGCCAATTCTGAAACGATACTTGGAAAAATCCAAGATAAATAAAGTTTACATCTTTGGGGCTTCCAGCCCTTAGTTTACAGCTTCAGAGATACCGGATCCAGTTTACAAAAACTTAATAACTCTCAATGTTTAAACAGGGATGGGCATATCCCGATTGAAGTGCACTTGCTCTAAAAGTTACAGTATCTAGCCTTCCTTCACTATTACAAAACCTTGAAAAGAGCTTTCAGGCTCTCAGTTTCTTCCAGCCTACTCAAGGCAACATTACGGGAATATCAGACAATCTATGGCCTCGCAAGGCACTATTCACAAATTGAAATATTTTACTCGGGGGTATCTAGTACCCAACCTACTGGGCCTTTGCGAGGAAAAAAAAACAGGTTAAATAAACGGCCTTAACACAAACTGAATGGAGGCGACCACTGCGCTCCAGATAATGAAATATAAAATCCTACAGGGCTCTCGGCCGATGAAACCGGGGGCGATTCCCAAACTACTGAGGTGGCTCGCATGAAAATCACTTTAACACATTACAGGAAGAAAACAGTTATGAAAATGTAGTCACCTCAAACCAAGATGAAGGGGAACTCGAGAGGGAAACTCACTCTCTATCCCCAATTTACAGTTAAAACTTTCTGAAATTTTACATTAGCCGAAAGAAAATTTACATTTTAGAAAAGAAGGTTACATAGTTAGGATTCAGATCTTCCCCTCAGATAAAGTTGCAGAGACAGCAAGAAAGATAGAATTTACGTGGCCATTACACACGTAGACAGGCGGTGATCAGTTGACAAGGAAACACGAAAAGCCCCAACTTATATACCCTCAGGGAAGGTTCGAGAGAATTCAAGACTAAACCGGCCACACCCTCTCAGTTTTTATTGGCTAACACAAAGTGAGCAAAAAATGCGGGATTGGTTGAAAATTAATTACAAAAATTCCTGATTGGCTAGATTCACAACTGGCGGAAAGAAAAAGAAGTGTTGCCAACCCAAAAATAAATTAACATAGATTCAGTTATGAAAATCTAGACATACGAATCTTCTTTAAGTTATAAATTCTTCCACCTTGCACCAGAATGCATGACCATAGTTTTTGGTAGTGTCATCTGTGGAAAAATGTCCAAACTTCTTGATGTATAGCAAAACAAAACAAGGAGAAATTCAATCAGTTTAGGAAGCTTCACAATACCACAATTACTTATTATTTCAGTAGTGACATCTTCTGATTAAAATTCCAAGTTCTGGTAGTATTAGTTTCACTTTTTGTTCGATAGAGGAGTTTATTAAGGCGCTTATTTTGAATGAGCGGAGTTGAGGTGTACCTCCTGGTACAATATTGAATGTGATAATCTCCCGTGTAGGTTTTTCACTATGTGCACTAGCGAACACTCTCATCAACATTTGATTTCGAAGGCAACGTTGGAGTCGATTAGTAATACCTGTCGACTCGTATTCTATAAGCACAATTTGAAATGAAAGACAACATGTTTCTGTAATAAATGCGTTAATAACGTGGTCGATAGCAGTAGTTAACTCGTTAGAAATAAGGGCTAAAATGAACGATCGCTTAATTTGAAAACTAATTACTGCTATTAACCAAGAATGTGATACACCTCAAAATATGGCGCAGAGTGGGTGATTGATTTTGGATGTTAATTCAATCAGTACAACCTTGTTAGGCGTTTCTGCAGGGGTCACTGGGGCTTATTAAACAAAAATAGTGTATTAAAAGGTGTGTAAAACACCTGACAACAAATACAAAAACGTTAGCAGTGGGATCCCATAAAAGTACCAGCGCATTATTGCAGATCACACACTTTCTTAAACAAATCTCAGCAGAAGCCTTATATTTCGTACCAGTGGGTTAAACATTATTTTCTGGTCACTCTTTTTGACCATGAATTTTTGAGGTTAAACTTGGCCATGTGCGAGAGAAATGTCTTTGACCGTCATCTTGAATGCGACAACACTTCGATCGACTCAGGTTGAAACTTAAGGTGCCGTTTTTAACATACACGCCACAGTTTGAAGGATGCGTATGCCTGTCCACTTCCTGGATTTTGTCTTCATTAGTAAGCGATTTTACAACTTTGTCAGTATCTATAATAACGGGGCTACCACAAGACAAATATGCACCACGCTAGTCACTTTCACGCGATTATGTTCCTAGTCCTTGTGTATTCTATCACGCGACAAATATTCGCTACCCTTCATTATGTCACTCAACACAGAATACATTTCTAATATCTGAATGGAATGCGAAATGCAAGCACAGACAGGATTACTGGGTTACTCAGCAATATCAGTGACACCCGGAGAGTAAAACTGAACTTTCCCAAGGCTAAATTTCCAGAATTCAAGGCCATCTCCGGTTTTCGCTTAAGTTTCCCTGACCTCCCTCCTGTGGCGAGGGATCTAATCTGTGTTTGTTTCACATGGGATGACATAGAACTATTTCGGGGCTGGGAAAAATGTGATTGTACTGAGTGGTAACAAAAATTTGTGACATGATAAATGAGGTATTTTTAAATAGATTTAAAACGACGTGAATCGGGACTACAAAGTTTCACTGTATTTTCTCATGTCTGGTTAAATTTCGGAAAGGCTAATTCCGAGTAATTTGTAGCGAAAAGGTTATAATTACTCTACTGGTGCCTGAAATATAATTTCATGATACATATGAGGTTAAGTTAGGTTGGGTAACTGTTTGAATAAGAAAATTGAAACGTTTGCCACAGAAGCTACAGGAGTGATACTACTAGAATTTTTCTGAATGAAATTGAAAATACACATCTACGTTGTCTCGGAATTAGAAAAATAACCTACGAGTAAGCTGTAGTATGGAAATCTGCAAAACTCAAGTTTTGATCAAACGGACTGACGTTACATATCAATTTTAACGTGTGTGAGTTCCCTCCCACCCGACTTTTACAAAAATCTGATATAACAACAATCCGCTATACCGAGTACATTTTTCGCTGTTATGAATTCTTGCTATAACGGACTTCTACTGTACATTACCCCAAACCCAACTCGGAAATATATTTTAGAATATGTAATCTTACTGATACAATAAGACTGTGACAAATTCAATTTTTAACCCATTTGAAAAGAATAACACCAGACTTACTTATCGAATACACAAATTTCTGCAAATCAAATGTACGAGATGGTATAAGCAAGTAGAGAAATATGTCACTGAATTAGAATCACCAAATCTGCAGAATAGAAACGTAATCAGGAAAATTGTTCACACAAGGGGATTTGAGGAAGATAAGAAGAAACCAACACGATGTACTTGGTTGGAGAAACAAATTACATCAGATGAAAATAAAGAATTATTGGGCAAGGATGAAAGTTTAACAAATATTGATTCCGTGTGGTCCTAAGTGACCCATTCATGCAGGGGAAGAAGAAGAAAGAACGAAATTCTGCTCATTACACAACTTTGAAAAACATATCCAGAATGGACTGCCTTTTCTTTTGTCTAAGTTTACATAGAACCAAATCCATCTACATCATTAAAGCCATGTCATCATCAGCAACAACTAAACTTGTGACATCATCTCACTTTGTCCATCGCTTCTAATGCTTTTGAAAGTGTACGCACTGTTCCTGGTTTGTCCTATTGTTTGCTTTCTTGCTGTCGCTTATCGGCCGTCTGCTCATCGAGAATTTCATCAGAGGTCAGAGACTGACAGACCACAACACTTGTCATCAGTCTATATAAGCATCAAAGCTTACGTCATTGTCTTCGCCCACTATATGTTGCCATTCATCAGTCATCGCAAGGTTTCTGTCTATAGGCGTGAAGTAACCTGCAGCAACACTACAGAAACCATCCATCTTAAAACATTTCTTGATGGTGTTCAGATCAATTTAATCCAAGCAGATCACTTCAAGTACTGTTGTTTTCCTTGTACTGGTTTGAAGAGATACCAATTGCTTCTGAACGAGCTGCTTCCTGTATTTTTGTTTCACACATTTGATGATGCCCTTATCAGGCTGCTGCAGGCGACTAGTGCAGGTAGGTCGGGGGGGGATTCTCTTTCCATAGATATGCAGTGTAAGTGGTATGTGCTGCACATTGGTCAATGAACAGCAACATTTTTCTTGTTCTGAGTGCTCATTTTTGCATCCAGTGCGCGTAAACATTGCTCAAATCTTGCAGTTACCCGGGTGTTCACATTGGATGTGTACTTGCTAGGAAATGTCCGCACAGTTTGAAAGTAGTGTGGACTCCGCTTTTCCTATTACCAGTAGAACTTAGGTTTCCGTTGCACTTTCATTGCCATTCAAAAAGACTCAACTTTCCTCCATGACATTTTTTCTCCTTTAAATTTCAGGATTTTGTCAGTTAAGAGGTGGAAGAAAAAAAATTTAAAAACCTGTTTCGTACACACTGAAAACATCATGAGGACTGTACTTTGTCATTATTCATGCCAGGAGCCCTGCCTCACACATCTGTACACCAGCTGGTGCCAATTCTTGAACCTCGTGATCCAACCATCCGAAGCTTTAAAATCTACGATACTCATCTGCACTGTTTACAGGTCTGTGCTCAAACCATGGTTCTGTCAGTTGGTATGTTCAAAGAACAGGCTTTCCAGTTCAGGAAACTGTTCCTTTTGCCGCTCACCCTTTCTTCAAAGCCACGTTCTGTTTCAGTGGAGACGGAATAATATTCCACTTTTGCAGTATGTCCACCCGCTTGATGTGAGGGTTACAGTCCATCTCGTGAATATGTTTCAACGTATCATCGTTTGATATCTGTCGTACTTTCTTCGTATCCATTATGAAAAATACAATGAAATAGATTGTAACAACACACCAGTGAAATACACAAGCACGAGCAATGAGGTGAGCAAACTGGCAGTGAGACGCTTCTGAATACAATACAGTATAAAAAGTCACCAGATCTAGCAAAATAAATTCCGACACTGACAAGAACAAAACAATCTCTTGGTCACTAGCTTAGAAGACAATGCATTTCTTAAAACACAAATCTACAGAAACCTTCAGTGTACTGTGTGTACTAATAATTTAAGAAACAACATAGTGACTGGATTAAGTGAGGCTCTTCAAGGTAAATATGCGTACGGTAATTCGTAAGTTCTGTCATTGCCTCTTCAATGGTTCTGCATATACCACTAACCTGAATTTCTAATTAATACAGAAACAAAAGTCAACTTCTGTCTACCAATAATAAACGAATAATGTAGCGATTGGACGTGCGAAATCCAAGAAAACGAGAGAAACATAGGGAGGGGTGGGAGAGAGGCATCGGCTATTACTTACGTGTTGCTTCATAGCTCAGAGCAGTTCTACACCGTCAAATCAGACATTGGAAGCAATATCACATCATGTTTTCTAGATGCAAAATTTTGTATTTATGTAATGAAATACTAGTGGAACCGTGCTCCTCCTCAGCATTCCTTATAAATAAGTCAGGTAACTTGTCTTGATATGCCTGTCATATAGATGTTGATATTGTTTTTCTGCCCTTTTTAATAATTTTATGAACAATGAATACCCATACATAATAACTGATTCATTCGTGATGCAGTTTCTAACATTTCTTTCCCTACAATATTCTTTGTGCTTCGGCCATTCGGCCGTATCTGGATCTTAACATTTTCAAACAATCTTTCCCAAGATAGTGCAGCATACAATTGGTCGTCACTGAATACTGGTTTGGGTAAGACTTCCCACTTTTTCAAGAGTTTGTCCCTGCACTTTATCAATGTTCATACAGAAGGCTGGTCGATGTGATACCTTCCTGTCTGTACGTACGTAGACTGTATTCTCTTTCCAGCACGTATTATTAGGAACATTGCCATCTTTAGAGTATATTCAGAAGCTGGGGTAGGTCAGAGAATCAAAGAGTAATATTCTTCCATGATCAGAGGAAGTGTACAGTCTCTGGCTTGACAGGTAGTAATCAAATGTGGCTGCATGCAATAATAATTAGTAAGTTAATATTGTATGGTCCACCTTTTTCAATACTATATTATGCAATATAATTGAATTAAATTACTAAACTAGGGACTAGTTTCAGTCTTAATGTAATACATCTAATAACTAAGCAAATGTAAAAACACACAATTGACATGAAAACTGATGTACTAACACACAATTATTATTAAAATCTGGGATGAACTAAGTGTAAAATCTGAAAAATAAATTAGGCTCTAAATTCTTAGCATCTGGAGTATGTTCATCATCCATACTCTTTCATGTATTGATATTCATAGAATTATTAGTTCCATCACTGCTAATCATTACAATTTCAGTTGCAAAACAGGAACTGGTAAATGTTGATTCTGTAGTCAGATCATCAATCACCAAATCTACTTGAGTGGTGTTAGCAGTATGCAAGCCACTGGGTGCCACTGACCTAGCAATGCGTCATGATTCACCGGCAGGTAATTCTGGAGAGAATAAAACAAAAATGAAGCAAATCAGTCCAGTAGAACGGATGGACGGATTTGCCAAAGCTGTTTTTAGTAAACTCTTTAAATGTATAGGTGAAGGAGACCTGGTTCCCTAACAGATAGTCCAACAAAATTTTGATATTTGTAAGTGGGGAAAATGTATTAAGGGGATACATTAATATGCATTTAGCAGGATTGGGACTGGGACTGACTGGAGAAAATAATTATGTTGAACTGGAAAACACGGTAACCAAGAATGTGCTAATGAGATTCCGCTGTATTTAGTTTAAAACTATTTAACCCTAGAACTGCGGACCGTCTTTCTGGAAGACGGTGCATTGCTTCGTCAAGTGCGATCGTCTTTCTGACAGACGGTGTCTTTCTTCTGCCACAGATTTATAACTGGATGCCAGATGGCACTAATATAGATACCAGTTAAATACTGGTACTTTTATCTTCACTTTTGAAAGTCTTTGAAAAACAAGCAACAGTATTGAGAAGTTCATTTAGCTGTAGAAGTGAAAGTATTTTCATATGTTCTTAGAATCAAGATGGCAGCCTGCTTTGTTGACTCTTCTGAAATCGGGCGCTTGATTTCCGAAGATCTTAGCGACAGTACTTACTGATGGTGACACCGATTATTGTGTTAATTCCGACAAGGAAATTATTCCTGAAAGTAATGAAAGTGACAGCAAAGTACGAGGTGCCTCGGAAGTAATGGAAAATTCCGATAACCGGAACGATGTTCAAATTGGTGCATGTTATATTATTATTGGCAGTACGTCAATATTTGAAGAAACCAGTGAAGGGATAAGTGTGAACTGTTGATATTTGTTTAAAATGTTATAAATACTTTGATCGCAACACAAAAAAAAGAAACTGCCCTAAGAAAACCAAAATAAGGTGTAGGTTCAAAATTCGTGAAAAGAACTCAAAATCAGTTTGGAGAAAAAATGTGTTTTACTTAGCTTCTGAAATGAAAAGTGAAGAATTGTGTGGGGAAAATGTAAGAACATACCTGTGTGTTTCAGGATATCATGTTTCAGGAATAAATTATATATCACAAATTATTTTCTTAAAGCAAAATATTTCACTTTACAAAAGAAAATATTTATAAAATCCTCCTATCAATACAATTCAAGTCATCTGTTAGATGAAGCAAAGTCTATACATGTTTCAGCCTAATCTCAAGGCCATCTTCAGTAGTAAAACAATTATTACATAATATACAAACAAATTAAAAAACGTAATGATGTGAAGTGACAGTGATCATGATAAGTGAGTTAAAAACACATTGAGGTGCAGAGTCCTCTCGTCTAATAGATCTTGCTGGCTGTTAAATAAAACATTATGCTGAGGAGTGTAGTGAGACCGTCAATACTACGAATAAAACGTGTAACATTTGTAACTAAAAGTTGTCGTCTCGAATGGAGATGACCGACACTCCTCAGCATAATGTTTTATTTAACAGCCAGCAAGATCTATTAGACGAGAGGACTTTGCACCTCAATGTGTTTTTAATTCACTTATCATGATCACTGTCACTTCACATCATTACGTTTTTTAATTTGTTTGTATATTATGTAATAATTGCAGAGATGCCAACTATTACGATTTAGTCGTAATAATTACAAATTACCCATCATAATTACGCCTTTACGAATCACACACCACAAATTACGATTTTTTGTTGATTTTTAAATCTAAGTTTATGAAGTGTTCAAAAGGATACACAAGGCAGCTTGAATTCTCTGAATATTATTTTCCGATTTCTCAGTAATAATTTATACCCCTTTCATGTCCCTCGTTTAAGAATATTTCGAGTTTTCAAGCGCCGAACGCAGTGTGTGCTTCCAGTTCCGGAAATATAAGCACCTGTGAAGTGGTATATCTTGCGGAGTTGTTGTCTTTGTTCGTCACATAATCAGACTTCCATGCAAGTATGCGAGTTCTTTTGTCTTTGTTTTGGCGGTAAAGTGGTGACAAACTCCGTTTACTTGTGAATACTGTGTGCGTGACTGTTGAAGATGTATTTATTGCGATTTTGGTTGCCAAATTTACATATATTGCTCTTCTAGGATGTATGCTAATCGTGTGTTACGAAATGCGAAAGGTTTGAAATAATGAAGCGATTTCTTGTGCAGGAAAATACGTGTGATTACGTTACCGTGATTAGTGACGCTAGTAGTAAATATAATTGAAAAATTTAGGGAGGTATACTCGGAAGAATGGCCTTCTTTAATGCATTCCTCAAAATCTCATTCACACGTGTTTTGTAGTGTGTGTAGTCGCGATGTTTCGGATACGCATGATGAAGAAGAACAAGACTGAATTTCGTGCTAATATGAACTCCGAACTGTTAAGTGCTCTGTTAGTGCAGAGGATGCACATGATATGAAAAAAAAAAATGTCACCAGTGTACGTTGACCAAAACACAAGCTTTAAATTAAATGATATGTAAGTTAGTAAGATTACGGAAAAAGAAAACTACGACTGCTGCATTACGAATTACCTTTCTTGAAAGTTGGCATCTCTGTAATTGTTTTACTACTGAAGATGGCCTTGAGATTAGGCTGAAACATGTATAGACTTTGCTTCATCTAACAGATGACTTGAATTGTATTGATAGGAGGATTTTATAAATATTTTCTTTTGTAAAGTGATAACCGTCAATATGGAATGAGATTCATAACTTGCAAAAGCAAAATATTTCGACAATTCCCTTTGTTCAAAGAAAATTATAATTTTATATTTCGATAGTTAGAAATCATGACAATTTTTAAAATTATTTCTGACATCATCTTATTGATCAATCTTTCAGCTTTCTGTTGGTGTATAATATGGATTTATTGGGATTAATATGAGTTTAGAGGGATGATTTTAATTTCATAGTGTATATGGAGGAAAATAACTGCAGCATTTGACAAATAAACCTGCAGCAGTTCTAGGGTTAAAACAAAATTATTATCGGTCACCCAGTGTAAGAGAGTATTTAATTCTCTTTGTACTTTATCCATTATTTGTTCTTCAGTCATCTATGTAAAAAAAAAATTTTTTTAAAGGAAATATCATTGCAAATAAGAATAATTTACCAAATAGTGTCAGTTTATATATATTGTTTTATCAAAAAGAGTGTTGATCCTAGTACTCACCCCTGACAAGATGTGATCTGTTTATGAAAGATTTTCCAACCCCAAAAGAAATGTGTATGTGTCTGTCTTTCTGTGTTTTCCTGTTTGTCATTATCTCCTCTTTCTGTTGCTCCTTCCTTTCACACTGACCTGTCACTGTGTTTTATCCTGTTAAGTGTTCTTTTTCATGTTCATATCTTCCTGTATCGGATTTGATTTCTTTTTTAAATAGAGTGTGTGTTGCATACAGCAATCTTATTTATAAAATGTTGCCCCAAAAATATGTATACACGAACATGTTTAATTACTTTTATTGAAGTCATTTTCTTAAGACTTTTGCCGCATTACCTGATTTCTGTTTAAGAACTACTGAATTTTGTTTCCATTACTAAGAGGGAATGCTTTGATGCTTGTTCCAGCCTCTTTGAAGAACATGAAGGTGTTCCCTCCGATCTCCTCATTTGAAGAGATAGATATTAGTAAGGCTCTAACATCACCTGGGAGATTACATTATCCAAAGATTGCAAAGAAGTCAAGACTGGACGAGTTTCTTTCTCGGAGGTCCCACTTGAAGCTGATTGAAGAGAGAAGCCTTGCACAGAATGCATTGAAACGGGTGAGTTGTTTCAAAATCTCTTTATTTATAAATTGCTTTCTCTTGGGTTTGAGGAGTTTTAGGAAGCTCCAACTCTTCTCAGCATGATGTTCTGGTCCACCAGAACCCGAATGACCTTTGCTCTTCTCAGCGTGGGCCTGAGGTAGTTGCATCGTCACTTCTCTTTCTGTCGTACTAAGTTCGTGGTTGATTTTAGCTGATGGGTCTGAATCCAGGGCGAGTGAGTTACAGGCTCTAAATCACGCTCATCATAAGGGTAGTTAGTCCATACGGCAGCTGATTTTTTGCTATGGTTGACAGATGCCTGTTGTTGTTGTTGTTGTTGTTTCATACACGTCAACCTTCCTTGATAAATGCTTTATGCAACAGGAATGTCTCATCAAATTCCATTCGGTGGTTCTTGAGATTAGCCTGCACAAACATAGAAAGGAGACGTACGGTGGTTTTTATTGTGTAAGAATTCTATAGAGCTTCTTATACTAATGTTCAGTAGGATAAAATACAAAGGACATAGTTGTAAATAGACATGTATTGGTGACAGACTGTTTTAAAACACCCATTTCTATGGGGAAAGATAATGCTCAAATTGTCACTTTCAAATTCACTCTCGGAACCCACCCCACTCATTCTCATTGTCATGAACTTCTGGTGTGTTACACTCACTGTTGGATTTAAAAAAAAAATTTCCAGTTACAGTATGTACTAGTGTTTTATAAATTTATATTTTATGTTCAACATACTAAAAAATTTAAAGGTCAGACCTGAAAAGCATGACTTCTGTATTAATTAATATTGCTTGTTTCAGGTTAATAAGGACAGCAAAGAAGGCATCGTAAAAGCAAGCGGGGGGCACGAAGAACCCATGGAATCGTCCAGCAAGTCTCCTGACGAGCCAGACGGAGAAGTGGACATCGAGAACGAAGAGAGCGATGCAGAGAGCGAGGGTGTCGACCACCTCCTTCCGTCCATGTTGTTGGGAAAACTGTGCGTTGCAAACAACCTCCAGTCTCAATCGGGGCTCACAAAGGAGGCGCTGGGTACAATCACGAGACGGATAGCGGCGTTCAAACAGCAGTACGCCCGTCTCACGCGTATAGGAGGTCGCAACCTTAGCTGTTATTCTCGTGAGTGCAATATTAGCAGTAAGCAAACGAACCCTGGGTCTGTCGCGGGAGTGATTCCATCCTGTTACTCGCCCATGTGCCTCCAAAGAGCTCGAGTTCGAAGAGAACTGTTACTCCTGCTCCGAAAAGCAAATACTCACACAAACAATAACAATCTTGTGACGAATGCTATAGTGTCTCCAAAGACTGTCCCAGTGACCGCCACCAATCAGAAACTGAATGGTGATCCATCTGTTGTTGAAGGTAAAATTGCCTCTATCATTAAGTGTGAAGTAGTGCGTTCCTATCCTTCCATATACGACTTGAACTTTATGATCAGGTCTTAAGAATACAGCACTGTATTCCGCCAGCTCACTACCCGGTGCTAAACCACAATAGATGGGCTCAGTCACCATCACCATTTCTCCTCAACCCCTGACAAGCTTGTTTCTACTTCCCTGTTTTATCAGGAGGGTGGGTATCAACATTCGTAAGAAGAAGGCTGGATAAGCTAAGAAAAAGGAAGTAGAGAAAAAAAGTCAAATAAAGGTGGAATTAGCCTACTTACGTTGACCTATGCTCCGCATGGCTTTACTTCTAAATTGACGTTTCACAAAACAAATTGCCTTACCCCTATTGCCGGCGTGCTACTGCCACAAGAACAGCTGATGCGATATGACTGCGGTAAACAGCCCTCAGAGAATGAAATACTGTACTCTGAAAAGCTAATGAATCTGGATTGAAAACAAATTTACAGAAACTACAGTTACTAACAACATCCCACACTAAAAAGAGAATATATGATTAAGAATAAAAGAGAATGAGGAAATAACACTCACCGCTAATGGCTGGCACAGGAAGGAGGGAACACTCCGCCGATCTCAGAGTCACTTTCTTGCCACTTGTTTTTTCCGAAGTACACTAAGACATGCTAAACATGAACAAACTAAGTACACTAACCAATACACGGACTTAAATAAAAACTACAGCTATTTTGAACTACTACTACAGCTATTTTGAACTACTAAACGTGTATTTTACTAACTTATGCTATACTAAACTGTAAACTACGCTATACTGTACTATACTAGAGAGATAGACTAATATGAAACACACTAATTACTGAAGAAAATGCAAAAGTTTGCAATCCGTACCGAATACCACACACGCTGAGCGAGATAGGTTAACCATGTGGTGAATGTATATATTAGAATTGGCAACTAGGTTTTGAGATCGCACTCTGACGATATAAGTCGATATGAATGGTAGCTTGAGATTTGTTGGATGTCTATGTTTCAGCGCATAACAACCAGACAGCCAAAATCGGCCAAAATGTCAGTTTAGAAGTAAAGCATTGAGGAGTATAGTGGGATTCTTTCTTCCTCTTTTGTGTGTCCTGTGTTCCTAGCCTTTTATCTTCTTTATCTCATCAGGGCTGAGAAAAAATGGATCTAGAACAGATTACGGAGAAAGTCTTTCAATTTGAAGATATCGAGACTGTCTCTGTCCTTTTGTGTTTTCAAGTGTGTCGTCATCTCCTTTTGTATTGCTTCCTCTTTTGATGCAGACCTATAATCATGTGTTCTTCTCTTTCAATATTCAACTTCATTTGTCACTTATGTCTTTCCTCTCCATTATCCAGTCTACAATTAAGTCATATACAGATGATGATGATGATGACAGAAAAACAGGAACTGTAAAAGGAGCACATAATGGCAGGTCATTATTGGAAGAGGGAGGAACAAACATTTCTCATCAACCCCAGTTCTTCTGCATCCATCTCCTCTCAGCCCTCCCCCATGTTCCTGCTTCTCAGCTTTTTCCTGAGGGCGGACATCAACATTCATTGAGATGCCGTCTTACTGCATGACGTGTAGGACATGGAAGAAAGCCATATAAATACAGGAAAAAGGAAGAAACATGCCATTATGTTCATCCTATGATGTGTTCTTTTTCTTGTTCCTATCTCTCTATATGTGACTCGATTTGACACATGTTTGTCCCTTTCCAATACTTGCTCTAAGATTACTTTCTAATTAGAAGAACACAAGCATTCTAAGTAGATATTGCTCCCCCTCCCTTCTCTTTCAATGGATGTACAATGAATTCTTTGTGAGATGAACAGAATGTGATGAGGCTACTAGACAGGGACTGTACCTACCATGCATGTACATTTTCTAGCTGTTGGTGGAGATAACAGCATGGATGCGATCAGGAAGGACCTGGAGACTGCTGTGGCAGCCGATACGACTCCCGAGGAAGAAGCCCAGGTTTCGACACCCGTCGTCAACAAGACCCTTGAATCACCCACAGTTGATCGTAAAAGTGAAGACAATATCGTACCTGTTAATAATAGTGATAGTAAAAAAGTGGACAGTAACGGTAGGCCAGGACTGTTCGACGGAGTAACGTACGAAGAAGAACTCGGGACTCCTTCAGTGTTTGACGAGGTTGAGGTTTCTACCAGTACGCCGGAAAGCTGTACAGAGGTAGAAGTGTCGACTTCGGTGATGGACAACGATGACGAGAACCGGGACGTTTCTTCGAGCAGCGGCAATAACTCGAAAGTAGGTGAAAGTATTTGTAGTGTGGTAGCATGTGTAATTTTTTGTAAACACCAAAAGCTTTAATTACTAGGGATCAGGAGTTATTTCCATTGAAAGCAAGATTTTGGTAAACATCAGGGATACACTCAAATTTCTTTTTCCCTTGAGTTCTTACAGAATAAGCTTTTGTTTGATAACTGGCCTGCATTGTTTATCAGAACAGTTAATTGATGCTTCCAGGACATAAAATTAATAATGCAGAATGGTCATTACTCTTTAACGTTATGGAAGGAAATTGCACGTATTTTAGTCGTCATATTAATAATCATCATCATCATTTCTCTTGTCCATCTCACTTCAGCTTGAGATGTTTAGCACCTTTCCACCTTTGTTCCTTTGTGTTCCAATCCAGATTTCTTCTAATTGTACTATTCTTGATAGTTCCCATCCACCTTAGTCTGGGTCTCCGTCTTTCTATTTGTATTTCCGTCATCTGTGTTGGCATCGTTCCCTCTTCCCTCTTAACATGTTCAGACCATCTAAGTTTGTCCCTCTCTGTTCTATTTCCACACTGATTTTCTTCACTACTTTCTACATTATCGTCTGTACTGGGTTCAAGATAACTGTGATTGCATTCTTTGCCAATACCATCATTGTCAGACTTGTTCTGTAAATCATCTAGATTGTCTTCACAAGTCTTGTACTGCTCAGTTTACTTGTAGCAATTGAAAGATAGTAATGAACAAACTACACCTCACTTGGGAAATTGGAGTTGGAAATTACCAACAGAGGCACCTGTTTGTGTTGAAAATTGTTTGCCAAATTTTGTCATTTTTTGACAGTTATTTTGGTATTTTTTTAACTTTTTTTATTTTATTTTGTCAATAATTTCGCTAAATTTTATTTCCACTTTCCAGCAATAAAAGGTAAACCTATAAATACGTTGAGAATGCCTTCTCATTATCAACATTACTGACAGGAATCCACAAGGCCTTCACTGCAGCTTCCACAAAAAATGCTCATATTCTGGTTTCAGGGAAAGAAGAATGGTTATCACACCTGCTCTACTGAACTAGTAACTAGATCCCTAAACACTGTGTATGGTTCAAGATATTCTGACCTCAAAAGTTCTCGTAGGATGGGAATTTGCTTTATTAGACGAGAGAGTTCATCATTTTCTAAATCCACCTCCATTATGTTTCTTGGATCAAAAAGTTTATCGAGAGAAGAAATGACAAATTTTCCTGTGTCAAACTCTATTAAGTGATTGAACTTTTTCAGGATTGCTCTACCTACAGATTGAAACAAAGATGTTAAATGCATCTGCAGTTGTTTTGGTACTTTGGAAAGTTTATCCGAGGTTGTCTTAAAAGCGTCCTGTAGTAATTCAAAGTCCTTTTGGAAGGTCAATAAGATTTAAGTACATGAATTAATGGCATGTTGGAGCTCTCTAATGTGAGCAACAAGTTTCAACATTTTGAGCAATGCTCAACAAGAAAAATAGCTAGGTAATGAATTTTTGTTACTTCATTTGGGGTGACGGCTTTAACCTGTCAACTGGGTATTATTGATGTGCTTGGTATAACCTGCCCTGTGTATTTTTCAGCAGATTGTTGTTACAGGGCAGGATAGGCAGAAAGGGTAGTAATATCATTAATATCATTCATCTGTGATACAAAAAGTAAAATAAACAGGTTTTAATTAATTAATTTTAATGTTAGAGAAATGTTTAACCGTTTTTACATTAACTGCAAGGTCATTTACCTGGTTGGAATTTGAGTGTTTGGCCCATATTTTACAGCCGAAAGTTGAAAAAAATAAATCAAGGTGTATTAAAAACTATCATATCATGCATGTGACATTCTGGATCATAAGCTGGGCCTTATTTACACAGAAATTGACAGATGATATGCAGGGCAGCAAGAAATTATTGTATGGTATCTTAAGAAGCAAAAAGAGAGATCAAGTAAACACCACCGAGCTCGATAGCTGCAGTCACTTAAGTGCGGCCAGTATCCAGTAATATGCTTACAATATTGTGGGGTGTTTTTTTCCCCCACCTTTTCACTACAATTGGTTTTATGTTGTTAGATCATAATGCTACAACACTGTTTTATAGGGACATGTTTCGCTTGAATTTCAAGCATCCTAAGCCTATATAATCGCCTCAAGGTTAAGACCTGTCGTATTTGATTAGTTTTGACAAATTTGTGTTTAATTATAATTCTAACAATAAAGTAATAAAATATATAAACATAGGAATTTATGAACACATTAATAGTTTAACAATATGAATGACTATACTAAAATTGGAATAACCATTAATTCTAAAGATATTGAGATCCAAAACACAGTGTCTTCAAATGTTGAAAATTTGGCTAAAATTGTTTTCTCAAAGTTCTAGTTTATAAAAAACAATTGTAATTTGACTTCTATGTTAAAACTTGAGTCGTAGTTATAGTTAAAACTTATTGGTGTCTTAAAATTAAAATCTTGGATCCGTTTGGAATTCAGCTTCTTGTTTTAATTTTGAGGCTTGCTACAGTAATTTAATAGTTTTGGACAGTAAAATATTGAATTAGTTAGTTTCATTGAACTAGTCTTGTTTTCACGATCAGATTTTCCATTGGTAGTAGTTTGTATTTATGAAGTATTTAGTCAAAAGGGACGTCAATCCAAAATCTTGAGGAGTTGATTTGTTTCATTCATAATATTTGAATGATGGTGCGTCTGTAACAAAGGAAATTTACGTGAATAATGTTGTGTGTTGTTGTGCTTTTACAGTGATCTGATGGTATGTATTCATTTACCCCTTTGACTGCTGCTACGAAACCTTGTGGACTTACATTACGGTGACTATTATCTGTTGTGGTTCTACTCCTTGTGTTATACGTATGGAAAAGCTGTTGTGGAGGACGGGTAGGGGATTTAGGGGAAGAAATATTAGGCGGGGCGTTAGACATTGGCGTATCATGTGGTGAGGGGGCCTTATCTGTTGTCGGGGTGGGGGTAGGGGAGGAGACAGTAGGCGGGGTGTTGGGCCTTGGCATGTTGTATGGAGGGGAATCTTTATGTGTTGTCGAAGTAGTTTCTGTGGTGGAAGTTTTCGGATTAAATATCTTAAAGAATTTACTATTATCTGATTTGAAAGTTTGTAATAATATTGGCAATTGCTCTATTAACGGACTTTTTATATCGATCGCGTCATTCAGGTTGTTTTTCTTATTAAAATATTGGTCCAAATAAATATATATATTTTCAAACTCCGTCATTGGCTTCCCCTTTTCAATCCTTTTGTTTATTGTGAGGTCTTTGTCTATTGAGGTATATTGATGGCCGGTTTCTTTCATATGGTTACTCATTGCGGAATATTTATTATGTTTTAAGGCGTTAAAGTGTTCCATGTATCTAGTAAGGAAACTGCGGCCAGTTTGGCCAACATATGAAAATTTACACTGTGCGCATGATAGTCTGTATAATCCGGAGCCTTGAAATTTGTTATTGTTGGAGTTTACTATGTTATGATTAAGGAATAAGTTTTTATTGGTGTTGTGTGTTTTGAAGGCTATTTGCATATCCCGTTTTTTTCAGTGGGTTTGCTATTTGATGAATCGTTGGACTGGTGTAAGTAAAAGTTGCGTAATTTGATTTTTTAGTACTTTCCGGTGCGAGATTTGTGGCTAATTTGAGTTTTACTTTATTGATGATTTGATTTACCATGTCTATTTTGTAACCATTGACTATGCTAATTTTTCACCTTTGTAAAGTATGCTAGTTCTTTTATAAAATTTATTTCCTTCGTGAAATGCGTGGGTGATAAGGGTATTTTGTGAGCTCTGTAGACCTTGCCTGTTTGTGGGATTTCGGGTGGAGTGAATCATTTCTTATTGTTATTGAAGTGTGTGTCGGCTTTCTGAATATTTGAAAATCAAATTTAGAATTTAAGCATGTTACGGTAACGTCCAGGAAATTTAATGAATTGTCTTTTTCGTCTTCTTTAGTAAATTTTATGTAACTGTCAATATTATTTAAGAAATCTAAGATTTTTTCGCTGTTATTTTTCCGATTATCTATTATTACGAACGTGTCGTCTACAAATCTTAGCCAAATGCAGAGTCCTTCCATATTCAGTTTAATGATTCTATGTTCCATGTTGTCCATATAAATATGGAAGTCACCGTAATGTAACAAAGTCCACAAGGTTTCGTAGTAGCAGTCAAAGGGGTAAGTGAATACATACCATCAGATCACTGTAAAAGCACAACAACACACAACATTATTCACGTAAATTTCCTTTGTTACAGATGCACCATCATTCAAATATTATGAATGAAACAAATCAACTCCTCAAGATTTTGGATTGACGTCCCTTTTGACTAAATACTTATAAATACAAACTACTACCAATGGAAAATCTGATCGTGAAAACAAGACTAGTTCAATGAAACTAATTCAATATTTTACTGTCCAAAACTATTAAATTACTGTAGCAAGCCTCAAAATTAAAACAAGAAGCTGAATTCCAAACGGATCCAAAATTTTAATTTTAAGACACCAATAAGTTTTAACTATAACTACGACTCAAGTTTTAACATAGAAGTCAAATTACAATTGTTTTTTATAAACTAGAACTTTGAGAAAACAATTTTAGCCAAATTTTCAACATTTGAAGACACTGTGTTTTGGATCTCAATATCTTTAGAATTAATGGTTATTCCAATTTTAGTATAGTCATTCATATTGTTAAACTATTAATGTGTTCATAAATTCCTATGTTTATATATTTTATTACTTTATTGTTAGAATTATAATTAAGCACAAATTTGTCAAAACTAATCAAATACGACAGGTCTTAACCTTGAGGCGATTATATAGGCTTAGGATGCTTGAAATTCAAGCAAAACATGTCCCTATAAAACAGTGTTGTAGCATTATGATCTAACAACATAAAACCAATTGTGGTGAAAAGGTCGGGGTGGGAACACAATATTGTAAGCATGTTATAGCAAATTCAATACAGGTCTAATCATGAGATTGGTTACATGTAACAGTATCCAGTAATCAGGAGATAGTGGGTTCGAGCTCCACTGTTCGCAGCCCTGAAGATGGTTTTTCTTGGTTTCCCATTTTCACACCAGGCAAATGCTGCGGCTGTACCTTAATTAAGGCCCCGGCCAATTCTTAGCCCTTTCCTCTCCCATCGTCGCCGTAAGATATATCTGCGTCGGTGCGATGTAAAGCAAATAGCAAAAAAAAAAGTAAACACCAGATTTGTGAAGGATGAAGGTGGCATAATATTAACAAAGCCATAAGAAATAGATGGAGAAAGTATTTTCAGAAGTTGCTGAACATGAGAATTAATGACAGTCATTCAAGAAAAGCAATTAGTGGATGAAGAAATGGATAAAAAAAATTACAATGAATGAAATTGAAATGGCACTAAGAAAGATGATTAATGGAAAATCTGCTGGAATGGATGAAATTTCAGTGGAGATGATAAAGGCAGCTGGAGCTGTAGGCCTGCAGTGGAGATATTGAGTTCTCAGGATAGTCTGGAAGAATAAGGAGGTCCGTGAGGAGTGGAAAAAAGGAATAATCATCCCAAATTTCAAAAAATACGAAAAGGAAGTATTGAAGAACTACAGGGCAATTACTCAGATATCCCATATTGGTATACTGGAAAGTAGGATAAGGTTGAGGGTTGAAAATCAGATACAGGAAAATCAATTTGGTTTCAGAAATGGAAGGTCAACAATAGAGCCCATTTTCCTTATGAGACAACTAATGGAAAAGCATTGGGAGTATGGGAATGATATGGTGATGACATTCATGGACATTGTAAAGGCATATGACATTGTCTGCAGGACTAAAGTTTGGGCCAGTCTGGTGCAAAAAGGAATTGGACAGGGATTTATAAAAATGACCATGGCAGTGTACAAGGAATGTTGTTGTTGCGTGCAAACACAAGTTGGCAGGAAAAGTTGGTTCAAAATAACAAGTGGGCTGAGGCAGGGAAGTGTTCTATCGCCAATCATGTTTACAATAGTAATGGATGACATCATGAGAACAGCAAAAGCAGCATATGGAGGAAGAGAAATGAACATGATGTTATTTGCAGATAATATTGTGATTTGGGGAGAAGACGATAGGAAGGTTAAAGAACAATTGAATGTGGTGAATGGGAAGATCGAAGAATGTGGATTGAAAATAAGTGTAGAAGAAAGTAAAACTCTTGTTATGACTAGAGGGGAGAAAGAAGGGAAAGGTCAGATTAGACTTGCAGACAAGCCCCTGGAAGTAGTGCAGACGTTCAAATACCTGGGGAGTGAGTTAATGGAGAATGCTCGACTGGATGCTGAGATTAGTAAGAGGATTCAAGCTGGAAGTTGTTTCTATCATAGTGTAAGAAACATGTTATGGGACAAAGATGTGCCAATGGAAGCAAAGGATACTATGTACAAGATGTATTACATACCCATAACAAGTTACGGAGCAGAAACTTGGACAGTGACAAAGAAGGATGAGAGTCAATTACAGGCATCCGAAAGGAAGTTCTTGAGAAGTATGATACAAAAGAGTAGAAGAGAGAAAATAAGGAATGAGAAAATCCGGGAGGAAATCGGAGTGAAAAAAATGAATGATAGAATAGAGAAGAGCCGACTAAGATGGTTTGGACACAAAGAGAATGAGTGACGAAAGAATGCCAAAAGAGGTGATGGAAATGCAAGGAAGGGGAGGCCATGGACGACCACGATTGAGATGGAACGCAGTATTATAGAAGGAAACCTGTACTGGGACACAATGTTGGAGGAGGAGTGGTGGAAAAACCAAAGAAAGTGGAGAGGAACCATATTTGCCCCTATCCAGCTACGGCTGGGGAATGGGAAATGATGTACTATCGCCACATCTAAGCACATTTGACATTAAAAACTGGGATGAAATTATGATTTTTTGTTTCATTTGTTTTATGTCAGTCATGTGCATGTACATTTGTTTAGTTATTAGATGTTTTACAATAAGGCCGAAACTAGTCCCTAATTAATGTAATTTAGAATATTGCATATTATAGTATTGAAAGGTGGACCATTACGGCATTAATTTAATAATTATATTCTAAACATCATTAAACGAGAAAACTAGCATTAGCGCACAAAATTATTAGAAAAATAAAACCTCAAATTTCTTCCTCAGAAAAATTGTATAGTATTTCTCCATCCACTCTCTCAGCTTTGGATGATCAACTTTTTCCAGTGGAATATTTGCCTCCATAAAAGCTCGAGTTGTAATAAAATGAATGTGTCTTTATCTTATTTAGCTCGTTTTGCCGCTGAACTAGTGTCTGTGAGCCTAGCTTGTCTTCTGATGCCTGTCGTCGTTAGTGCCTTTTCCTTGTTTTTCTTATGGAAACTCTGCTATTAATGTGTTTCAGGCACAAGTCCTTTCTCTGGCACTTATTTCGCACATTATAGTATTTGCACATCAGTATCTTTCTAGTTTTGTCATACGCGTAAAATCCTTCCTATGCAAATTCTTTTTCTCGATCAAAAACTGTCACAAACATTTTAAACTGAGCAAAAAATAGGAAATTAAATGCACCGATCAGCAGCGATTTTCAACAGGCAAGAGGACACCGTCACGCGGTCGCGTAATTATGAATACGATAAATTTCTTGCTTTACAAGGAAGCTAATTTATTTAACGTTAAGAATTTCATACTTAGGTTCCGTATTGAAACAAGATTTACATCAAAGAAAGGACAATAAGTTCCACCTTTTCAATACTATATATTGTGTGAAAGTTTTACATTACAGTTAAAACATCACAACTTTTGTACATTCGGTACCGGTTTCGACAGATTCTCTGTCATCATCAGCCAAGGCTGATATATATAGTATGTAGTATTGAAAAGGTGGAACTTATTGTCCTTTCTTTGATGTAAAGCTAATTTAGCAATAATCGATGTACTTCAGTATGTATATCGAAGGGGTATAAAGTCGATTGTGGCATCGAGTATCGGATTTTATTGCCGCAACTCGCCTCGGGGAGGTAAAGCCGGTGACTGAATCCAGTATCTTGTGACTGATTATAAATCATGTACCTAAGTGGGATACATTCTTCATTACCCGCTGACCAACTTTTCCTTTGAGGATTCAGTAGCCTTGGGACTCGAAGACATGCTCGTCTGTAAATCTGGTTTCCTGTACTGCTGTCGGTACTATGTTGTGTCGTGTTAGTGAATCAGTCAGATGTTTCAGTTTACCCAGTTTTAGCAATGAGTTAGCATTAAATCTTGCGAAGGATCTTTACCGTCTTGATCTAAATTTACGTTGGGTGATTTCGGGATGCTCCGACTCATCCTTACAGCATGTCTGTGCGGAATTCCCAGAATCCGAAGGTCCGCTAATGTCACCATGGGTGACGTTGGATTGGTTACCACCTGGGGTAGTGATTTCAACGAAATTCTCCTCCATGCTCAATTGAAGATCATTCTTCGTGAGACAGTGGCGAGCCACCGTCCAAGATACCCAAGTCGTTAGCTTGGGAGGCTTATTATTCGGGTTGTCACCCTTAGACAGGTCGCCTTCACTACGGCTAAGGAGCCTTGTCCATCCCACTCTTCCCAGGTGCTACACTCTGGGCCATTGTTTACCGAAGATGTTTACGGTTTTGGATGGGCATTTCCTCCAAACCCAACAAGTTATGGTTTTCTCGCCAATGCCCGGGTGGCTGATTGCAGTGGTTTCCCACTGGGCGCTGGGGTCGCCACATCCCTAAGCCAATATTCCCTTTTCTTTTGTATGGATTAGTTTGTTCATTCATTATCATCTTCCAACTCCGGTTTCCCGAGTGTGGTGTAGTTTGTTCATTACTATCTTTAAATTGCAACGAGTAAACTGAGCAGTAAGAGATTTGTGAAGACAATCTAGATAATTTACGGAACAAGTCGGACAATGATGGTATTGGCTAAGAATGTAATCACAGTGATCTTGATCCCAGTAACAGACGATGTAGAAAGTAGTGAAGGAAATGAAGGGAATGTATATTGTTCCTGAAACATAAATAATTTTCAATCGTTAAAAGTGTATTGACAAGGTGGACCCAACATAAACTTTTTTAGTTTCTTTAATAGATTTAAAGTTAAGGCTCTTAGCTCTCTCTTACAATTAACCACATTCCAAAATACGGTTTGAATTAAATAAGGACCGAGCTTGATAGCTGCAGTCGCTTAAGTGCGGCCAGTATCCAGTATTCGGGAGATAGTGGGTTCGAACCTCACTGTCGGCAGCCCTGAAGATGGTTTTCCGTTTCCCATTTTCACACCAGACAAATGCTGGGGCTGTACCTTAATTAAGGCCACGGCCGCTTCCTTCCCAGTCCTAGACTTCTCCTGTCGTATAGTCGCCATAAGACCTATCTGTGTCGGTGCGACGTCAAGCCAATAGATTGAAATAATAACATTAAGTTATTTATTAGACCACCTAATCAATACAAAATCGTCTTGGATGATTTTTATTACATGTAATGTCACGCCAATAGCAAAAAAAAAGGTGATGATTATGATTGTAGTGATAGTGAATGTTTTAACATTCAATCTGTAGTTAAAAACATGTAAAATGGTAACTTATTCTGTAGACTAAAACATTTACATAACTAGATTCTTCTCCTTCTTCTTCTTCTTCTAGCCTATTTCAATCCACTGCTGGATATAAGCCTCTTCCATATGCTTCCATCATCGTCGGTCTTAAGCCACTTGGAACCAGCGTGTTCCAGCCAACAGCTTTATATCGTCGAGCCATCTCTTCTGGGTCTTCCAATGCCTCTCTTGTGTTCCCATGGTCTCCAGTGAACAATCCTAGAGGTCCACCTGTTGTAGTCTTGTCGAGCTACATGTACTACCCATTGCCATTTTAGTCTTGCTACTCTCACTAGGATGTCTGTTACATTAGTTCTTCCCCTGATGTCCTCTGAACGGATCTTATCCCTAAGGCTGATTCCTAGCATCTCTCTCTCCATGGCTCGTTGCGTTCGGTGAAGCTTGCGAGCACTTTCCTTCGTCAGAGTCATCGTTTCCAGACCGTAAGTAGTAACTGGTAGCACGCACGTATTATAAACCTTGGTCTTCAGGTTAATTGGAACATCCTTGTTGGTGAGGATGAATCTTAGTTTTCGGAATGCTGTCCAACTCATACCTATTCTGCGAGGAATTTCTGCATGTTGGTTGTCTTTTCCAAGTTTAATCTTGTGTCCAAGATGGATGTACTCATCTACAGCTTCTATATATTGGTTTCCCATTTTAAGTGGTTGACTGTCTGGGCTTAGTATTTTCGTTTTATTAATGTTCATTTCCAAACCAATCTTAGCAGAGGCAGTTTTTAATTCTTGGATCATTCTTTCTAGCTCATCTAGATTTTCACTTATGAGCACAATGTCATCGGCAAAATGCAGGTGGTTCAAATATAACCTGCTGATTTTTATTCCTTTATTATCCCAATGAAGGGTTTTGAATACATCTTCCAAGGCAAGGGTAAACAGCTTTGGAGAGATTGTCACCTTGTCGAACTCCTTTGCCAACTGGGATTTTATTGGTGATGAGGTCTTCATCCACTCTGACTACCGAGGGTAAAATGGTGACACTGACAATAATAAAAATAAGCAACATATAACACTTACTAACACTTAAGGAAATTGGAGAAGATCTTCCACCTAATTAACACTTATATATTCAGGTAGAAATTTTTAGACCAGTTTTGGTACTCTTGGTACCATCTTCAGTAACAGATGTGAGAAATTTTAAAATAATAATTTAGCATTGAAAGAGAAAACCTTGAAACACCCTACATACATAAAAAACATTAAATTGTCCCGTGCATCCAAGAAGTGGATAAAAACTTAGTCTAACGAAACACAATTTAAAATCAGTATATGTTGTGTAGTGAAACCGTAGAGTTTTAAAACACTTGTTTAACATAGTTCAGTGAATCCAACGAATGGATGTCTTAAAGTAACACTTAAAATAAATCGCACAACACATTAAAAGCACCAAGAGTTTTTGTTGTAAGTACGTGAAGTAAAGTTTCAGTGATATTCATCAAATTGGAAAGGATTAAACCTAAGTAGCACGCGCTGAAATTAAAATCGAATGGAAGCGAGATATTGCTGAGAATTGCAGAAAAAACTGGACTGAATACTTCCTTGTAGTGAACCGTAACCTGAGAAGGTCCTGAATGTAATAGAACATACAACATGGAGTGTTCATGGAAAACATCATATTATTGACGTATTGTACTGATGAGTGGCAGCCACAGAAATCCTTATTAAAGGTATGATGAAATTTCCTCTCATTCTTGTGCTGCATCCAATGGTGGTGTTAGCTGTTCTCTGCCTGACTGCTCACTCCTGTGTGTTGTATGTGCTATTATATGTAAGTAATTTGTTGAACACTTGTATAAAAATAAAACAAATTTGTGAAAAATTAAGATAGAATAGATTGATGTTAAATTAGATCTTAGTTGATTATGTTAATAAGTTGATTAGTTAATTACGATGTTATAGATTTTTCTCACTTTTCTCATTTTTCTGCACTTGAGTGCAGTTAACTCTTATCTTACTTGCGGCTTTTTGACTTTCTTACGGCCCATTGTGTTGCAGCCTGTCAGTAACGGGACAGCTGTTACAGCAACAAATGTGGTGGTTACGACTACAACCACCACAACGACGACAACGCGGCAAACCATACGGATCGTGGATGGCCAGGTACACAGCGTACAGTCGACTGAGGGCATCGCCAAATCTGCCTCTCAGAATCTCCAGAAGAGTATCACTACGACGGAAAGTGCTCCAAGGTAAGAGTCATTGTTTTTTATTTCAATTTTAAAATGTTTTCATTTTTCTCAGTCAATAATAGTTGTTTCCAAAAAATGAAAGTGAAATTATGAATGAAATGTGTTGACTCATTGCGGACCGTGGACGGCGTAAGACATTCAAGCTTGCTCCTATGCTTCGGGCCATGGACGGCGTAAGACGTCTAATGTTCCGCGTGAAGCAATGCTGTTTATATTTGTCATCTATGGATTCTTACACCTTAGTCAGCGTTACTGGTTGTAGCAGGAAGTTGGTTGACCTTTTTGAGATAATTCTCGCGTTGAGTGGGCTCATGTTTATCTCAGCAGTTTTAGTTGGAAAATCTCAGAACTTCCTTGCGCGTCAAGTCGGTACTTGAGATTCCAATGCAGTGCGTGTCGTTCTTAGCGAGTGTAGTATAATGGCTTATAATACAAAGTTTCTTACGGAAGATCAATTATTAGATATTGTTCACAATGATTATTCTGGTGATAAACTTATTCCTGAACTAGACTCAGATAGTGAAAGTGAGAGTGACGAGGAAATTGCGATTCCCGAATCCGATAGGCCAATAGAGAAAATTGAAGTGCCTGATTCATATCATCCTAGTTATTGTCCACCCGTTCCACCACTTACAGAGAATTCAGGTATAAACGTTCAAATAGAAAATAAGCAGGGTATTTTGAGTTTCCGTACGTGAGTATTTTCATGAATGACGAATTTTATCAATATGTGTGTGGGCAGACCAATCTATACGCGAGTCAAGTGATAGTCGTGGCGCCCCGGCCTTTCACAAAGAATTCGATCATGCAATCGTGGAAACCGATTAGTCCAAAATCCTGATATAAAAATGTACTGGACCGAAGACCCTGTTCTTCATACTCCGATATTTTCTAAAACAATGTTCTGAATACGCTTCCTTCATATTCTTTCATTTCTTCACTTCGGTGACAGAAATCATTATGCCGAAAATACAGATAGGCTGTGTAAAATTAGACGTATTTTGAAACCTGTCAGACCAGATATCACACCTTAAATATTTACTAGAGGTAAGCACAAAGTATCATTTTTCTAACATTTATAGTTTAGGAGTAATTGTAAATTGTATTAAGTGATGCACGTCAAGAGGGCCGGTCCAGGCATTCAAGTGTCCCGCTCAGAAGCAGGTACTGAACGTGTTAATAGATGAAAAAACAGAATCCCACGACTGCTGTTTCCGTCAGCAGTTTGCTTCCAGTCTCATAGCACGTTGTCGTCATCCATTTCCCTCATCCAAGTCCCACTGGTTTGGGATGTTAAGGCAGCTTTCCATCTACCTCTATCCAACCACTCTTGTTCTTCCTTAACCCGTTAATGCCGGAATTTTTGTCTTTTAGAATTTTTATTTGCCTGTTATACATGTTGCTTCTGATTGTGTCTAGAGTATGTATATGAAGTTTTACGCATTTCCGCCCAGTAGTTTCCCCGCGAGGGACCGTGTCCATATGATCACGCTAGGCGGGAGTGGGAGCATTTCATTTTATCATTAATATCTTTGTAAATGTATTATTATTTTAATAGGCGACAAGCACATTCTACAAATTCAACATATAATGTACAAAAACACTTGTGTAAAATATATGGGTACAGCAAACCATGAAATGAAAAACGTGAGAGCCATAAGAAAAAGCATTTGTTCATCACTCTATCACCGTTTACCGATTTGGTTGTCTTTTCTTAGCGTTATGCAACTGTATGGTAAGGAATAAAGCAAGGAATGCAGAGTCCAACGTTGCATTTCAAGCACTGGGTACGCACAGTGCTGAAACAGTTAATTCCAGCACATCTGCGACGATTACCAGATGCTACTGGATGATTTCTGCTATCTAAGCGAATATCATTGGAGGTGCGACCTTGATGAACCGTTCCAATGGGACGTCCTGCCCCTGCTGGTGGATTCCTGTACACCTTGAGATATGTCTGTACGATGTGGCGGCGAAAGTCAAGCTGAGGGATGTCAGCACCTGATCTTCTCATAAGCTGCCAGGCATTATGTGCTGTAACATCGAGCATCCACGTAAATAGGGACCACCACCACTTCTTCCCCTGTATGCCTATGCGGTAGTAGGAGACGTTACAAGTTCCTCCCATGCGCTTATTGTATGCCCTGAAAACAGCGGAACGTCTCACACGTACTCTCTTCTTCTCTGTTTGAGAGTAACGTGAAACGGAAGATGCAGGATCTGCGCCGTAGCACGTGGATGCAATGGTTACGACGGAATTGTCAACCCATCTTACAATTCCAATCCCATCTTCCACACGCATGGCGACCTCAAATGTTCCACGGGGCTTCTTCTTCATTTCCGTTACTGTGGGAAGAGGACATTCTTTGGGAACACGATTCTCTCTGATAGTCCCAGTCCCTCCGTAGCCACGGCGCTTCAGCTCTTGAAGAAGTGTCATGTTTGTGAACAGGTTATCAAAGTAAAGGCGGAACGGCAGTACTTTGATGTCCACTGGCAGTTCATCTAACAACAGCATCATGGGAGCTGCACATTTGCCGTAGGCCTTTTTGGATTCAGAGTTTCCTTTTGGATTCTTTCCTTGATAAATATCAAAATTGATAAGGTTTCCAGAGGATGTATTCAAACACCAGACTTGGTAACCGAACCGTATCGGTTTCCCCCTTATAAATTTCTTGCAGCCATGCCTGCCAAAGTATTTTACCATGCACTCGTCGAAATCGAGATTGTGCTCAGGCCTGAACATGGAAACGAATAGCTTTTTCAGAAGATCCATAAGGGGGCGTAATTTCCACATCTTGTCATTGGGAACTGGCTGGGTGCTATCTACACAATGAATAAATTTACACATATCTAAGAACCTGTCTCTGCGCATAGCATTGACAACTAGTTCATTGCGCAAGTCCTCACTTGCTTCCCAGTACGAACGTTTACTGGGAACAGGGTTGTAATCAGACAACAGAATAGCAATAAATACTTTCATTTCCTCTGGTGAGAAATTAGGATCAGGGGAATTTTTAAAAAGTGCGTACTTTCTTGATTCTTGCAACAGTAGTTCAATAACTTCACCATCAAAGAAAGTTTCAAAACACTGCACAGGGGATTTATCACGAAACAACGTGTAGTCGGGTTCTGGAAAAACACTCTCTTGATTTAGTACGTTACACTTATTCCACGAGTAAATGTTTGTTTTCTTCTTCTTCTTGGCAGAAGTGTCTGCTTGTTCAGTATCATCTGTTGCACATTCTCCCAAACGTACATTATTTGTATACACAATTTCCACCTTGCTGGATAGTTGACGGCCAGTGAGATTGTCAACTAACCACCACCATCTTCGTCACCTGAATCTTCATCAGATGGTACGTTCACTTCAGGCGGTTCGATGAATATTCCCTTCACCGTTTTCTCTTCACTGTCATCAGCCTCCAAAATATCGAGGAATTCCTTTAGAGTTATGTCCCTGCAAAAAATCAGGACATGTGTAAAGAAAGCAGGCTATTTACAGTCTAAACGTACTTTTACCTATATTATGGACTAATAGAAATGTCTGATACATTCGCAGCTACCGTAGGTATGTTTTCGAGCACCGTTATTGAGATTTAGAAGCGAAGGTTAGGGCACAGATATGCCGTAAAACAACATATAATAGCAGTGGAAGTAGGAGAAATAACTTTTAAAATGTTAAAACAGAGACCCCTGATAATATTCTCATAAAATCCTAGCTCATTACATGTGTGATATTTTATGAAATCGAAAGCCACCGCTAGAGCCTAGCGTGTTCGTACGATCACGCTAAAAATTCTTGGCATATAATATAGTTGTAAGAACATGTTTCCTCTTGGAAATTATCCAGCATTCAATATGATTTATATAAAATATATCGGTGCAGTTTTCATGGGCTAATATGTGTGAACAGGATTAGAATACAATTACTTACTTGAAGCACGCATCCATTGTTGATCCTCACAGAGGCACACTCCAACTCACAATGCAATAATGCCGCCAATTGAGAATTATAACATAATATATCGATCAGGCTGAGTTGCCAGATGTACGTCAAAGAGAATAAAACAATAATTAGTAGATTAAACCCGAAGGATTTGAAAATATACAATATTATATAAGGCATTGCGATGCGTGGTCACAGGAGTCCCAGGTTCGATTCCCGGCAGGGTCAAGAATTTTAACCATCGTTGGTTAACTTCTCTGACACGGGGGCTGGGTGTATATGTCATTTTCATCATCATTTCATCCTCATCACTACGCGCAGGTCGCATACGGGCATCAAATCGAAAGACCTGCATCTGGCGAGCCGAACCTGTCCTCGGACACTCGCGGCATTAAAAACCATACACACTTTCATTTCATCATGATGCAATGCATAAACTATTTTTATTTCAATTTAATACAGTGGGAATCAGGACTTTGAATTTATGACATGCTTTTCTCTCAAAAAGGGTAAGTCTGTATGCTTGGTTTTTCTATTTCCCATGTTACTAATGTGAAGTGAATCTTTGGTAGTAAAAGAAAAATTCTTTGATTTTATTTTTCCCTAAGCAGTAAGTTGAATTGAAACCTGATTACATATTCTCGGTAAAACATTTTGAAGAACAGTGGTCTTGTGCAAAACGAAGATTATTTTGTATTGGAGTTGTGTAAAACTTTTCCTCTCTCTTAATTGATATGTATATAATTGAATTCTTTCCATTACAGTGGAAGGTTGTTAAATTCCATCTTGACTTCTTCGAAAACGAAGTCTGCCAGCGAAATAGCAGCGATGCAGATAAAGACTGAAGCGAATGGTGATAGCAAGCGGACAATCATCAAAGGCGCCATCAGTAGCGCTGTTGAGTCTGTAATCAAGACGGAGGAAGACGGAGAGATAAAGCAGGTGTACTCATCGTCGTGCACAAAGGGGCGGGTCTACCTCAAGAAGGTGGCGACGTCTCTGGCAGACCGGCGCAAGAAGAGGACACCTGTCAAGTATCCACTGTGCTCGACGTTCCACACGCGAAGCAAGAAGAAGAACATGCTCATCCTTCCCCAGCATGAACTAAGGAAGTTGGCCAGACTGGGCGGTCGCATGGCCATCAGTGGCTACCATCACTTGGCTAAGGTAAGCGAGATCAACAATGGTTATAACTCTGGCATCTTTCTTCTTGAAGCAGGTGAATACATATAATCAGTCTGTCATCTTTAAATTGTCCCCAATTGTGGTGCATCTTCAAATAATTTTCCACCGGGCGAGTTGGCCGTGCAGTTAGGGGCGCGCAGCTGTGAGCTTGCACCCGGGAGATGGGTTCAAACCCCATTCGGTGCGATGTAAAGCAAATATATATATATATATATATATATATATATATATATATATATTTTTAAAGCTGTCATTCTTTGCCACATCATCCAGGCTGCATTCTTGAGGTCTGTAAGTTTACCCTCACCAACAATTGGCTAGATATTTAAATTTTAGGTCCTAGTTGTCGACTTGAATTGCTGCTTTGTCTTGTGGGTCTGATGTTACACCACTTGCCTATTTCATTATTTCTTGTCTACGTGCAGCATTTCCATTTTGGTATTTTTCACTCTTGTTTTCCACATGGTC
Source organism: Anabrus simplex (assembly GCF_040414725.1). NCBI lineage: Eukaryota > Metazoa > Arthropoda > Insecta > Orthoptera > Tettigoniidae > Anabrus > Anabrus simplex. Next base: position 13,676,395 of record NC_090277.1, on the reverse strand, counting down.
AAACTTGTGGTGATGATTATTGTATTATCCTGCTGCTGATATTAACATTGCATCATCATCATCATCATCATCCTTTAACCATCTCCAGTCGACCGGGTGCGGTACAAGAGCGCTCTCCATCTTTGTCTATCCAAATACATTTCCTCCTCAGTTTGGTGCCATTCCACTCCTCTTCTCTCCAGGTCCTGATTTACTTGACTGATCCACCGTTTCGTTGGTCTGCCTGTTCCTTCCAGTTCCTTTTCTAGCCATTTTCTTGCTGTTCTCATTTGATCCATCTTTTTACACAGCCGCACCATTTGAGTCTTGATGTTCTTACATTTTCACTTAGTGACTACTTTACTTGTGTATTATGACAGATCTCTTCATTCCGGACCTTATCTCTTCAAGTTTTCTGTAGCCTTGACCTTATGAACTTCATTTCTGCAGCTTGAAGTATGCTGCTATCTCTACTGTTTATTGTACAGGTTTCAAGGGCATGTGTAGTTATTGGCACGAAATATACCTGTTAAAGGGTTCTCTTTGTACTTAAGACCTAACATGATAATAAAATTGTGCTCCTTTTTGGAGTCTGTTAGTGATTTTTTTTTTTGCTAGGGGCTTTACGTCGCACCGACAGACAGGTCTTATGGCGACGATAAGATAGGAAAGGCCTAGGAGTTGGAAGGAATCGGCCGTGGCCTTAATTAAGGTACAGCCCCAGCATTTGCCTGGTGTGAAAATGGGAAACCACGGAAAACCATCTTCAGGGCTGCCGATAGTGGGATTCGAACCTACTATCTCCCGGAATGCAAGCTCACAGCCGCACGCCTCTACGTGCACGGCCAACTCGCCCGGTGTTAGTGATTTTAGCAGAGGGCGTGGTGTCTAGTTACAATACTACCAACATTACAATCTATTTAAATATACGACTTCATTCAGACACAGGCTATAGTAATTTATCACCTATTGGCATTTGAGGTACAACTTTGGCGTCAGTATCTTCATCTGCCATGTGGGTTCATTCATCAGCCGTGTCTGTGTCAAATTTACTGGCTGCGACACCCACATTAGTTTCGTCACAGATTACTGCTTTCCAAACCAGCGTCTATCACAGTCCTTCCGAGTTTCTGTGTTCCATTAATAAGTCACAGCACTGATAGGAATTTATTTTTACAACGTAATAACACCATATTCATTCGCATACAGTAGAATCTCGTTAATCCGAACTAATTGGGACCGGAGTCTGTTTGGATTATGAAATTTTCGGATTAACCAGAAAATATTTTCTAATAATAATTTTTTTTTTTTTTTTTCCATCCTGCTAACTACTTTTACGGTTTCCGGCGACGCCTAGGTGCCGGGATTTTCTCCCGAAGGAGTTGCAAATCTACTTGCACGAGGCTGACGATGCGACGCCCACTGATTTCATGTTTGAGACGCTGGTTTAACACTGCAACTTCGAGTAGGTTCAATCACTACAGCAAAAGAAACTAACAGACTTTGTAAAGATAAACGACCTGTGATTGATGGTTTATGGTGTGTAATTATGTTTACATTAACCTTTTAAATGCTGAGTTACCAGGACTGTTTGGTACCTCAGTGCTGAGTTTTTTCATTCGTATGTAAAATTTTTTGTAGAAGCCTCAATTTTTAACTTATCAGTGGGGTGATTAGCTTAAAATGTTTATAAATGTTGGTTGTTTATAAATCTAAATACAAATGGAAAATCCTACACTTATGTTCAATATTATTTTGAGAGAAAACAAAATTACACTTATGTGCACATGCGTGCATTATCTTTATACAAAGTAAAGAGCCCAAAATAATATTATTTCCTAAAATCTGTAGGTAACTAATACATGTAACTCCTTAGAAGAATGTAAGTTGATATTTTAAAATACTTTCCAAACCTGGAATGTGGTGATGGTTAAATGTTTTCTACTAGTTGTTTGTGATGCCGAATTGTTCAACTATCTGCACCAACTCCACTGGCACAAGAGTTTCTAAAAAATCAATGATTTTCGGGTTGTCATCAAACATTACTCTTTATTACAAGAGCCTGTCACAGTTACCTGAAACTCTGGTGAAGAAAAGTAATCCATCCGCCACGAAATTAGCGAAAAAATAGCTTTTGTACTCACCGTGTTTTTCTTCTTTCGTTTAGAAGGAGGCTCTGTTTCTCACATACAATATTTTCAGCACCCTCTCTATCACTCTCACCTTCAAAATCACTTAACAATTCCTTAAAAATGATTAGCTCCATCATCACTTTCCGCTGTGGTTAATAACTGAAAGATTCTGTGATCCGAAATAACATCGCTGCAAGAGCAAGTAAATTGTTGTTCCGCCATGTTTGTTTACATCACAGATGAACTCCGCAGACGTCTACAAAAAGCTCTGTAAGTTACTTCCCGCAGCTATAATCTCTGATCAGTTAGTTTTACATAATGTCCAACAGATGGCAGAACATGTCAGAGATCAAATTCGGACTTGAAAGTGAACCGGGAAACTCAAAAAAATTTATATTCTCGCGCTCCGTCTGTAGACGGGTGTAGCACTGGTGGACCGGCCGCGTCAGCCCGTCTGTAGGCGGGCGTAGCACTCATCGGGTTAAGTTATTCTAGTAAAATATGACTAATAAAATGCAAGTAAATCTTCATTCTACAGTATAATATTTTCTTTCATTTCAGTAAGGAGATTTTTTTTAAAAAAATGTAATATTTCAGTTCGGATTAACGGGACTCTAGTGTATTGGATGCACCCCAATTATTGCACTTTTTCATAAGTTTTCAGCTGCTCATTTGGAAATTATACAGTATGCGCCAAAATATACAGTACTGGAAATTATGTTAGTCTTATTGTCATTACCTTACTTATCGAGATGATAGTGTAAATTTTCATAACGATCACGCAGATTTTCGAACATATTCTGGAACATAGATTGCTGCAGAGTTCTGAAGAACGAGACGATCTTCTGACGTAATGCAGGCACAGTTTTAAGTGGGTCTGGACAATTGAAAATTTGCTCCTTTAACATTCCTCACGCATAAGCATCAGGTGGTGTGAGATCGGGGGAATGTGATGGGTAGGGGAACTCAGCCCCGCAGGAAATTACTACTCCTGGAAAGGTTTCTTGCAGCATAGCCATAGTCTGTTGAGCAGCGTGGCAGGTCGCCCCATCTTGTTGGAACCACTGTCTATTCATCTGCATGTTCCTGGCACGACACAAGCTTCTTAGATCCTGAATAAATGGCCTGATCACCATGTTCCTATAGCGTTCCTGGTTAACAGTAAGAGGTGCACCACCATCATTCTTTATTAAATACAGACCTAGCACACCGTTTCCTGACACTGCACACCAAATCGTCACACGCACACTATGTAGCGGTTTCTGGACTATAGTGTCTGGCCTCTCGAAACCAAGAAAGCGAGTTGTTTGACGATTGATAAAACCATCCAAGTGAGTGTGACTTTCATCGGAGAACCACACGTTGGACAAGAAATCTGGATCCTCGGACACCATGGCCAAAAATCGTGCACAATATTCCACCCTGACATGCCTATTGTGCTCCGTCAATCGTTGCCCAACCTGTATTTGGTACGGAAATCCACCTATGTAGCAGAAGCTACTCCTTCCAACTAAAGCCGTACTGTAGAAGGCATGCCAAACCATCAGCTGATAACTAGCGTATGTTACGAGTTGTACTTCCGAATGTAATACATAGTAACTGGAAACATTCTTTTGATAACTGCGGCTGTTGAAACACAGACCCTTATTTTCGAGTATATTTCATGCTTGTTCTCTACATTTATCACATCAGGATTTGCGTAAACAGCTGTCCATGAGATAAGACAGACCACATTGTTTAGGTTAGGTATATTATCGCCCTGATAGTGCCAAAAGTTTGATGACCGGGGGGGAGGAAAATATACCGCATTTATGGAAATCTACAGGTGTGGCGGTAATGAGTTTTATCATCATAATGTTTCATTCTGTATGTTCGTTCTCTCTTCTTTTATTAACGCACACCCTAGTATGTTTTGTTTGGCGTCTCCGAAAATCGTTTAAAGTACGTCGGGACATAAAATTATTATTATTTGTTAGGTACGTTGGCGAGCAAAACGATCGTTTTAATTGGATAGCTTTTATCATGTTTTAAACTTACTTCTCTCGAAATATATACCTATAATGGCCCGAGTTACGAGATACTAAACGACCACTTTGCTAATGATCTCGCCTGCTGTATAAATAGCAACAACCGTGAATATTTCTCAACTAAAGTAAACTCGTTTCCTCATTCCGAGGTGATACAGCTCTTTTTAGACACGCCCAGTGGAAGGGAGTTACAGGTACCGCTTTTACCGCATATCAGCCTTCGTAAATCTCTGGCAGTACGGTACCGGGAATCGAAGTCATACCCCTGAAAACAGCAACTAATTGTGCTAGCCATTACGCTGGCGGACATTATTAACTACAAAACACAGACATATAGCATGACTGATGCATGCTTGCAATGTGTGCGTTAGACACGAAGCTAGGCCTATTCATCTATTTGTGCGACGTCATCAGAGCTGCAGTAGACCTACGCTACAGAGGAGGACATTTCTTAACTACGAAACACAGATGTACCGCATGGATTCGACGCGTTTTTCATTGCGTAGGTCGTACGGACGAAACTATTCACAAATTTGTGCGATGTCATTAGAGCTGCAATATTGCGGATTGCACGTGGGAATCATAGGTCTTATTCATCATCATCATCATCATCATCATCATCATCATGATCGTTTACCATCTCCAGTTGCCTGGGTGTGGTGTACGAGCCACCTCCACCTTTGTCTGTTCATGAACCACTGTTCTCTTGTAATCTTTCCCCAATCTTGTCCTCTCTTGTCCATTTTCCTCTGGGTCTGCCCACTGGTCTTTTGCCTTTTACTTCTCTTTCATGTTCTCTTCTTGCACTCATCCTTCTTACATGGCCAAACCATTTCAGCCGTGCTTTCTGGATCCTCTGTAGTAGGGAGTCTCCTATTCCCACCTCCTCTCAGACTTTTTCGTTCCTGAACTTGTCCTTCCTGGTCTTCTGTATGATGGTGGCTAGGAACTTCATTTCTGAGGCTTGGAGTTTTGAGTTGTCTTGCCTCGTTATTATCGTAGTTTCCAAGCTATACATGAGGATGGATGTATAATATAATTTATAGATAGGTCTTATTGTTGACTAATGTTACACATTCCCCCATAATTGTCTAAAATTAAGAGGGAGAGTTATAGGTGAGAAAATATGGTTATTATTTTGATTGTATTAATATGTTCCATTCACAGTGCTGTATTCCAAAACTCTCTTCCTGTTGTTGCAGGCTAATATGCAAGTGTGGCCATACCCATGTTCCCGTCCACTCTTCAAGACATGCTGGCTGTATCGGACCGTAAACCTCCGCTCGCTGGCTGCTGCTGCTCTTCAGCTGCGTATTATGTGGGCGTGTCTGCGATGGGACGACATGCAGGTGAGTGCTGAATTTGTTTACAAAGAGTATGCCATTTGATTAGTGCTTCCTAGTTCATATAAATACATATTTCTGGTGAATTTGATTTTGTGTTCAATAAAATCTTCATCAGCTATAGCTATTAACTGTGCTTCTCCGTCCTGGGCGGTTTTGAGCTCTTCTTGAGGTTTTCTGAACCAGTGAGTTTCTTAACTGGGTCGATCTACCTGCATGCTATCTTGCTCTGCGGTCTTGGACCTCTAACCTTCCTGCGCATGAAACATTTTTGTTCTCCATATCTTCTCATGCTGTACCCCAAGAACTGGAGAATTTTCAAATTGGCATGGGGAAGAAGTTTGGAGGTGTCAAGTTGCTCGATGATGGCCACATTGCTTCTTTGTACACACACCACTTGCGCTGTTGTTTGTCTCTGGTCTTTACAGTCCATATTTTTTAACCTTATAGAAAGAGGAAGAAAAGAGATTCAACAAGGCGGATCTTTGGTTTGTGTGTTTTTTCTCTGCTCTTCCAGATTGTAGCAAGTTTTTTCATGGCAACTCTTCCATACAGTATGCTTATGTTTTATTCTTCCTAGTAAGTCAGCAAGTTCATATTCGCTGCTAGCAAGCAGCAAATCTCAAATTATTAATTTCTCCTGTGATTGAGATGCCCCCTGTCTGTCCATCCCTCAAGAACTTTTCTGACGGAATAAATGTTTTGAGAATGGTTAGAGATTTATCTGTACATACATGCTATAAATGTTAAAAAGAAAATGCCTGCTGTAAGCAATTGATAACAAGCAACCTGAACAACTTGGCTACGCACGCCAACAGGTTGGTGCCGCATCAGGGTCGCGCAAGCCATCGTATGTTTTTATTGACGGCTCTGAATAATGTCATTCAGTAGAGTGACAGAGGCTTATTAACAGCAATTAGGAAAATAGAACTGTAAGCTGATAATGTTGATGAGTGAAAATTATTTTCTGGGGCTGAACTGTTAAGGCGACGGTCACTTCCCACTGCTATCCTTGTATTATCCCAGTGTTGTCATGTGGCCTCTCTGAGTTGATGCAACGTAAATCAAATAGAAACATATTTTCTTGTGACTCATATTTTGACATGTCAATTTTATGATTATTTCCCCCTATTGAACTTCAGCCAGGTTGGAGCAGTTGTGTACTTTTCCACCTTCCCCTCTCCTTTCACATTCTCCTTCTTATACTGGTCTTGTTCATGCTCTGGGTCTCCCTCTTCCATAATGTGTTTCAATATCCTTCCCTCCATTCTTTGTATATGTCCACACCATCTTGTTCTCTTTTTCTCAGTTGTGTCATTCAACTTTTCTACACCAGTTTCCTTCATTTTCCACTCTCTTTTCTAACCTTAAGTAGGAAAATACTCTCTTCACAGGTGCCCATACTTTAGGGAGTCCTAGGACACGCTGACCTAGTGTGGTATGTGTCTCACCTCAACGGCATCGAGGCTGGGCTTAGTACAGCAGTGATTGCAGATGAGGCAGCTTGTCAGCTTTAGCGTCTGTGCTCCAGTGGAATTACTACAAAAGGTGTCTGTTCTTATTGTTAGGAACAGCCTGAATAACTGTTGGTAGCACTCTCAAATACCTTTGGGAGAGGTCACGCCATTGTAATAATAGCGCATACTTACGATGATGTAATAGATGAGAAAAATGTTTTTCTTATCTTCTTCTTCTTCTTCTTCTTCTTTTATGACCACATAGGATCGCTTTAGTCAGTCCGTCGTTCAGGTCTCTTTGAAGGGATTGTTCGGGCTTTGCGGTCCTCCCAGTACTTCTTCAGACGCTCCGATCTTCGTGCCCTTTCCTCAGTTGAAAATGTGCGTGTTGTTGGTTTGTTTTGTGTAAGGGTAAAGCGGAGGTTTGTATTCTTGAGTTTTGTATTCAATTTTATCTTATTTTTGGTGTCTTCTGTTGTAAGGCCTATTTCCTTCAGATCCTCTCTTACTTCTCTGATCCATTTACATCCTGTTGTGGTATTTTTTGAGACGAGATTGTGTTGTACTAGTTGTTTCAGAAGTCTCGAGTCCTGCATCCTATGTTCTTATCTATTACATTGAATCCAATCAATACGGAATATGAAACTTATAAATAATAATACTTACGATGATAACGACGAAAGCAGCCTCAGAAAAAAGTCAGTTTTCTTTAATCAGCTAATTGTTCTGTGCAACTGAGATGTTTGCTGAACTAAGTTTCTACAGATCTACCATGACTCCCTCCCGTGCTGTTCTAACTAGGATAGGTTTTCAGCAACGGTGGGATAGGAAAATACTAGGGCTGGGAAGGAGGCAACATGATAATGCTGTTTTATTAGGTTATTCATTGTTCTTTCACTTGTACTAGTAATCTGACTAATCCCGTTTGTTGGGACTCCTCTTCATGGTCTTTGTCCTATAGCTTTTCTGTGAATGATCAACATCTCTATATTTTCTAGTCCTCTCCCCATTACACGGCCAGAGCTGATGGGGCCCAACCTGGCCTGAGATTCTCCTTTCAGTTTTAAGCTTTCTGTAGGATGGAGTTATTTGTGCAGTGATCAGTCCTCCAGTAAAATATTTCAGTGTTCAGACAGTGGTTCAGCATCCTCCGTCAGTGAGTCTCGCGATGCCTTGTTGATAGTGTTGATAGTAACTGCTGTTTAACCTAAATGGTTAAAGATTCGATGTAATCCTGCTGTTCATCTGCCTTCCACATATCCTCTGTTCCTTCATTGTGTCTACAGTAATTCAACTTCTGGATGACTTTATTCAAGTAGTAACCCATACATACATACATATCCCATGTCGTTCCATCTAAACGGTGGGTCGGCGAATGAAGCCCCTCCACCAACTTCTTTCCTTGTACTTTTCTCCTTCTTCAGTGCTGTCCCAGTCCCCTTCTCATTGCTGAATGTCGCTTTTCACCATATCTGTATATCGCATTCTTGGCCGCCCTCTTGGTCTTGAATATTTTAACTGCAGATCATACATTTTTCTGGGTATGCGATCAGGATCCATCCTTCACATCGTTTGAGTCTACTCAGGGTTATGTTATCCTGCATTCTGCCAACCTGAGCCATGTCCCTGATGTTCTCACTACGAATTTTATCTCATTTTCTTTTGCCAACCATCGCTCGGACGAATCTCATTTCAGCTGCCAGAATGCTTGCTTCATCCTTTTTCCTCACGGTCCAGGTCTCACTCCCATATGTCAAAATTGGCATGTAGTCAGTCAGATAAATTGCTCGCTTGCATTTCAGTGGTATTTTGGGTTCCATATTAGCTCTGTAGAATGATCCTCCAGCTTGAATCCTGCTGGTAAGTATCCTTCTTATTCTTTTCTTCATGGGGCCTCTAAATATTAGTTCCTAATTAGCGTCGACCTCTAAGATCTTTTGCTACCATGCTTTTCCTTCATTCCCACCTTGATATACCTGCTCCCTTCACAAAGCTGCAGGTTCTTATTGGGTCTTCTTGGATTTTTTTTCTCTCTCTCTTCACCTGGTAGTCCTAGAGTGGAGAGTCTGACTCTACCCAGCGCCTCACATTCGAAAAGTATGTGTTCAGCTGATTCCTCTGCTTCCTTGCATTTCCTACATATTTTGTCTCTTATTACTCCAATTCTACGCAGGTGTTTTTCCAGATGGCATTGTCCTGTCAACTATCCTACTACCCATCTTATATTTTCTCTGCTGAGTTTCAACAGTTCTTTAGTATGCTTCTTGTTTGGTCTTTTTATCAGTTCATTTGCAAGCCTGCATCCTGGAGTATTTTTCCAGTTCTCCATTTGTTTCTGTTGTACCCATTTTCCTATGTAGTGTCGGGCTTGTCCATAGGAAATCCCGCAAACAGATTCTGGGCTTACAAAATGTGTTTCTGCCCCTTTCCTGGCCAGTTTATCTGCCTTTTCATTTCCTTCTATTCCTGCATGCCCTGGCACCCATATTATTTTGACAATGTTGTACGAGAGCTTCAGGGGAAGTGAATGGCAATACCAGACAATTCTGGATATTATCCGCACTGCTTCTAGTGCCTTAAAGGCCGCTTGGCTGTCCATAAAAATGAAATGTTTTTATTCCTATAGTTCATTTTCAGTTTGTCTTCAAGACATGTTGTGATAGCTATCATTTCCACTTGAAAGACTGTAGTGTGTTTGCCCAGGCTCATCTTGATTGATCTCTCAGGTCTTTCCCCGTCGATCCCTCCCCCTGTGCTTTTATCTTCTTTCCGTCTAACATGGATTTAATCCATTTGATGATGGTTTTACTGACCTTGCTCTTTTCCAGTGCATTGATCATAGAGTCGTAGGTAGTATTGCTGAAGGCTCCTTCTATATCTAGGAATGCCGCCAGTGCAATTTCTTTATACTCTAGGCTTTCCTCTAGTTTACAAACCAACTGGTGGAGTGCTACTTCAGTGGATCTGCCAGATCTATATGCAAACTGATTTTCATGTAACGTTGAGTTCACTTGCACTGTTCTTCTGATATATTTATCCAGAATTTTCTCCATTGTTTTCAGCATGAAGGTGGTTAAACATAATGGTCTGTATGCTTTGGCTTGGGCATAATTTGCCCTTCCAGGCTTAGGTATGAATACTGCTTTAGCTTCTGACCATGATTTTGGCACATACCCTAAAGCTAGACTAGCTCTGAAAAGGTCTGTGAGGGCATTGACGAGTATCTCCCGTCCTTCCTGTAGGAGTATCGGAAGTATCTCATCTGGGCCCGGAGCCTTTATAGGATGAAACGTGTCGATTGCCCATTTTACATGGTTATGTTTTATTATTCTGTTGGCACTGTTCCAGTCTGCTCTTCGAGCTCCGGTCTCTGTTCCAACCGTTTCTTCTTCTGTCATCTCCTCAGCGTCAGGAAAGTGACACGCCATTAGTATCTCCAGCATGTCCCTCCCTGCCTGAGTAAATAACCCATCTGGTTTCTCCAGTGTCCCCGCTTGATTTATATGGGTTGCTTTCAGAACCTTCTGGAGCCTTGTTGTTTCAGTGTGTGATTCCACTTTCTCACAGAACAGTCTGCAAGATTTTCTTTTTGGTGTCCGTATCTCTAGGTTATACTCGGTGAGTTTCCTACGATATACGTCTCGCATACCATCACCTTACTTTTTTGGTGTTTTTCTTTTCTTTGAGAGGACAGTTTTTATGGAATGAGTCTATAATGGCCTTTTCTAATAGTTCGACTGCCTCATCCAATTCCTTCTGTCCTCTCACGTTAGTTGGAATTTTTTGTGCAGCCGTCCCTAGAACTTCTCTGTATCTGTCCCAGTTAGTTGTTTTTGGGTCTCTGTACATCTCAATCCCACATAGTCTCGCATCTATTGCAGATTGGGTGTGCTGGTGGTCTGCCAATTATGGTTCCACCAGCACCTTCCAGTCTTTAATAAAGTTTACAATATGCATAGTGCTTAGTGTAATGTCTATTACCTCCTTACGATTTTTATTTATAAATGTAGGCTTGTTTCCTAGGTTTAGTATCGTCAACTCAGTTCCAGTAATAAACTCTAGTAAAGACTCACCTCTTGCATTGCAGTTCGTGCTACCCCATGCCATGTGGTGTGAGTTTGCATCTGCTTCAAGGAGTAGGTATTCACCTTTCTTCTTTGCATTGCAAATTAGGTTCTCAACTTCTTCTGATGGGGGCGGATTAGGTTGAATCATATGGGAAGTATGCAGAGCCTATGGTTATTTCTCTGGGTCCCTCCCAATTTTCAAGTTTAATCTTGGCCACGGTTAAGTCCCGTGAACAGTATTCCTGCAACATAAAACATTTTTTCCTGTTCTCAAGAAGACATGTTCTGGGTATTTCCGATGTATCGTACATCAGCTTACCTCCAGATTCTGCCAGTCCTGCTACTCTGTCCTTGATTCCCCATGGCTTCTGAATAAGGGCCATGTCAATAGCCTCAGACTTGAAATTCCTGGCGAAATTGGCCGCAGCTGCTTTTTTATGCTGAAGATAGGCCTAAAGGACCTTCAGCTCCATCTTTATCAACATTGGGTTTCGTTTTTCCCCTGATGACTTGAAACTTGATCTACCCAAGTCCAAGCTTAGCCGTAAGGCTTCTCTTTTTGAGCTCTTCAAAGTCTCTTTCACCAAGGTCTAAAAACAACTTTCCTTCCTGTCTTATCGATTGAAGTGGCATTCAGCACTCTCCACTCTTGTGTTAGAAGTTTGGTATCATGCTGATTGATTCCAACAGCAGTCTGCTTCTGTTGTCATTTCTTGTTTTGAGTCTGTGACAGCCTGTTCAATTGGGACTTCTGTCTCCATTTTTTTTCATTTGGGCTTGCTCCTGGATCTGCTCTACTGGAGCTTCCTTGGTTTGCCTTGACGTCAAAATTTTTGAAATTGCTTCTTTATCAGCATCCATTTTTCAATCAATCATAGGGTTTTTGCCCCTTCTAGGGTCCTGAGCACCGCTCTCACCATCCGTGTTGAGGCATACAGCCAGATATATTCCTCCCGCAACTCAGGCTCTCTGTAGCAGAGACTTCGCCCCTCAGTCATCCATCCAGCGGTCCGCCCCTGGCCCGAACCTGGCCAGGTTTGTTCCCTCTTCAGTAGGGCTACTCACGTGGTCTCCACGTGGCATTATCATGACTGAGTTCACAGCCATGACTTTCCCCCTAGGTTGGGATCACCCCTTTCCCAACCCGCGGCTCGTCCAGGCTATGTAGAGCAAAGTGATGTGTTGGTCCAGCACCCTGCAGTGAGCCTGCACCTCAATCACTAGCCCCACTTCACGTGGACCACGATATCACCTGTGTGGAGGAACCATGGATGCCTCTATAGCATGTGTGGGGGAGGCCTCAACTTCCAAGCCTAGACTTGGGCTAGTAACAGTCACAATGCCTCAAGACGTTTTCTGGCAATATCTGTTTTTGGTCGGCATGAGGGTATTTTATTTCCCTCAGACCCTCCAGAAAAGTCCGGAGGGCCCCCTCTCCGCCACCTGACACGCCCCCGATAGGGGAACATGTAAGAAAACCCCCATGGGATCCTGCTAGTAAGTTCTCTTCAATGGAGCCTGTTGCTGATATCATGCTTCCTAGATATTTGAATTTGTTGGACGTCTTGATTTTTTTTTACCCTCTATTTCAATGTAACCTTCAGGTTGACAATTTTTCTGCATACCAACACTGACTGAATCTTAGGCCGTACCCTTTAGCTGTTACTGTCCATGCATTGATCTGATCCTGAAGTTCCTCCTTGGAATCTCCCCATATTCAGATGTCATCAGCAAATAGCATAACTTTCATTTTGTTGTCACCAACAATTTGGCATACTTGTTGAATCTCATTCATCACAGTAATGAAGAGAAGAGGTGACTGAACTCCACCTTGTCTTAGGCCCGTAGTTATTCTAAAGGGTTCCGTCATTCCTGATGGTGTTTTGACGCGACTACTGATGTGTTTTTTTTTGCTTTACGTCGCACCAACACAGATATGTCTTATGGCGACGATGGGATAGGATAGGCCTGGGAATTGGAAGGAAGCGGCTGTGGCCTTAATTAAGGTACAGCCCCGGCATTTGCCTGGTGTGAAAACGGAAAATCACGGAAAACCATCTTCAGGGCTGCCGATAGTGGGGCTCGAACCCACTATCTCCCGATTACTGGATACTAGCCGCACTTAAGCGACTGCTGCTATCGAGCTCGGTACTGATGTTTTCATATAAATTCTCAATTCGTTTTTTTATGTCATTATTGATTCCACTGTTTCTCAACCCTTGCCAGGCTTTGTCCCTGCTTACAGCATCAAAGGCCTTTTTTGATATCCAGGAAGGCCAGCCAAAGGACCTTATTATGTTCGTAATACTTCTCCTTTAGCTGACACAGTCCAAATATTTGATCAACTGTTGATCTGCCTTTCCGGGATCCATATTGTTCCTCTGATAACTTTAATTCTATCAATGGTCTTATTTTTCTCTCTAAAATCCTTTCGTACAGCTTTCTTGCTTGGGAAGTTAATGTAATTCCTGTGTAATTGGAACATTTCTTCCTGTCACTTTTCTAACCACTCAGCGTGGAGTGACATGCACTGCACGCAGACTCCCCAGCGCTCCCTGTCAGGGAGTGATGTGCATTGCATGCGCATGGCAGATTCTGATTTGTGCTACTATCTAGTGAACATTTCTTGAACTGTTACAAATGTAGTAAGATATATCTGCAGATAAAGCATCGATCTTTCATTTGATACGTATATCAATCAAGTTTTTATCGATTACATATGATTTTTTTTTTTTTTTCCCCTGTTGTGTATATTTATCAGGAACTCAAGGGAGACTTCATTAGTTAGTCAGAAAATAGAAAAAATGATGAACTCTTCTCAGAAGAACTCTTAAGATTTCACTTTACTTTTTCCTGCCTGCTGGTTCTTCAGAAATGTGTGCGCGTGCGTTTTGTATTCAGGAATCATTCAAGGCGAATATTTTCGCACTGCAAGATGTGTGGTTAAGGTTATTTTTAATATGTATAACTTTTGCTTTCTCAACGATTCATTTATTTCTATATTCGTCCCTGTTTTTATCTCCTCTTAAGATGTGTATTGTTTAATGTAACGCCTTGTGTAATATAAATGTCTACATGCTGGCCTATTTCCCACATTTTGGCTGAAGATGACGCCAAACAGCGTCGAAACTAGTTCCAAGTGTAAATATATGTTGTAAATAAACTATAACATTTTTGTATTGAAAAGGTGGAGCCTTTTAAGTTTTCCTATCTTACGTATGATATATCGCGTCTGAAAAACCAACAAGTTCTGTTTTTGACATCATGGCAGCTAAACGTTTTCTTGTAATCACGAATTTGAATACAGAAAGTTTAGTTTCGTCAAGCAAAGACTAGGATATAGAATTCAAGAGTGAAAGTAGTGATCATGACATTGAGGTTGCTTTTGATACACGGGAAAATATCGGCCGTAATGTTATTGATGGTGGGTTTGTGTGAGAGGAGATGGATAACTATAGAGGGCAAAGAGAAATATTCACGGCTAATGATGGGTCTCAGAATGCTGCAAAGAACTGATTATATCCTCTGTGAAAATTTTCAGTTGTTTTCTACTGTCGAGTTGGTAAAGATGATAGAATAGGTAGATACAGTATTTATGCTCAACGTCACATGCGAACACACGGTGTCGTCCACTTCATTGACCTTGGATAATTCCAGTAAATTATGCTGTGTGTGTGTGTGTTTATGCACTAATAACAAACTGAACAATTTGGTAAAATCCATTGAACCTGTTGAGATCTTATTTCTCAAAAAAATCTGGATGCTAGCTACTCCTATATTTGGTTCAGTGATATCTCGTATTTGTATTTGATTTGAAAGCTCAGAAGATTTGTCCACTTCATTGACCTTGGATAATTCCAGTAAATTATGCTGTGTGTGTGTGTGTTTATGCACTAATAACAATCTGAACAATTTGGTAAAATCCATTGAACCGCTTGTTATTTACGTCCGATTAACTAAAAAGCCTGCACTAATAGCATGCTTGGTGCTATACTCCTCCCGCAGCACAGGGTAGCCAGGTAGTGAAAGTCGTCCCACGCTTGGAGGTTAAAGAGTGGAATGATGATACATTTTTTTCCAATCTACTGGTGTCTGCCATCCTTCCATATCTTGTGAAAAAGTCTATACATCCACTGCTTTCCTACATCACCCATAGACCTGATCATTTTACCACACACTTCATCAATGCCTGGAGATTTTCCTGTTTTGATGTATATGTTATAGTGTCTTCCATCCTTCCATCATTAACTAATCTATCTAATAGAATGTTTGTGATGTCATTACATTAACAGCTTATCAAAATAATTCATGTTTGTGGGTTACTGTAGTCACGTCCTAGTTCGTGAACCATGGGCAACGGCTGAGTGGCCTAGTAAGTGGTCCTGAGAGTCGGGATACCAGTTGCTATGGAATGGGAGTGGGCATCTCGGACATATTCTGAGTCATGTCCCTCCTTGTGCTCAGACGGCTAGGACTATACAATTCACCGGTGGTCCATAACCCGTTAGAGGAGAGATCCTCACTTGGACTATGTGCAAGTAGGGTAGCATCCTGCTTCATGAATTTACCGAGCTCAGAACATTTTAAGCAAGCCTTGGACCTATGGGAGTAATGGAGTCCCACTCCCATTTGACAGGCGAGGGACTCCTTGGAAACAACTTGGCGAACGAAATGGAATTCGATGGGGAGCTATCAATATTAATGGGGCTTATGGAAGAAAGAAGGTAGAACTGGTTGGGTCAGCAAAGAGAATGCATCTGGATGTGCTAGGAGTAAGTGATATTCGGCTAAGGGGAGATAACGAAGAAGAGATAGGAGATTATAAAGTGTACTTGACGGGTTTTAGAAAGGGAAGGGCAGAGTCTGGGGTAGGACTCTTTATCAGGAATAACATTGCACGCAACATAGTTTCTGTTAGGCACGTAAATGAGCGAATGATGTGGGTAGATTTGTCAGTTGGAGGAATTAGGACAAGAATTGTGTCCATGTATTCACCATGTGAGGGTGCAGATGAGGATGAAGTTAACAAGTTTTATGAAGCATTGAGTGACATCGTGGTCAGGGTCAACAGCAAGGATAGAATAGTGCTAATGGGCGGTTTCAATGCGAGAGTTCGGAATAGAACCGAAGGATACGAAAGGGTGATTGGTAAATGTGGGGAAGATATGGAAGCTAATAGGAACGGGAAGCGTTTGCTGGACTTCTGTGCTAGTATGGGTTTAGTGTTACGAACACTTTCTTCAAGCATAAGGCTATTCACCGCTATACATGGGAGGCTAGGGGTACCAGATCCATAATAGACTATATCTTAACAGACTTTGAATTCAGGAAATCTGTTAGGAATGTACGAGTTTTTTCCAGATTTTTCGATGATACAGACCACTATCTGATCTGTAGTGAACTAAATATCTCTAGGCCTAGGGTAGAGAAAGTGAAATCTGTCTGCAAAGGAATAAGGGTAGAAAATCTCCAGGACGAGGAAATTAGACAGAAGTACATGGATATGATTAGTGAGAAGTTTCGAACAGTAGACAGTAAACAGGTTCAAGATATAGAAAGTGAATGGGTGGCATACAGGGATGCTGTAGTAGAAACAGCAAGGGAATGCCTAGGAACAACTGTGTGTAAAGATGGGAAAAGGCGAACATCTTGGTGGAATGATGAAGTGAGAGCAGTCTGTAAATGTAAAAAGAAGGCTTATCAGAAATGGCTCCAAATAAGGGCCGAGGCAGACGGATTTGTTTGTAGATGAAAGAAACAGAGCGAAACAAATAGTTGTTGAATCCAAAAAGAAGTCATGGGAAGATTTTGGTAATAACCTGGAAAGGCTAGGTCAAGCAGCAGGGAAACCTTTCTGGACTGTAATAAAGAATCTTGGGAAGGGAGGGAAAAATGAAATGAACAGTGTTTTGAGTAATTCAGGTGAACTCATAATAGATCCCAGGGAATCACTGGAGAGGTGGAGGGGATATTTTGAACATCTTCTCAATGTAAAAGGAAATCATCCTGGTGGTGTTGCAAACAGCCAAGCTCATGGGGAGGAGGAAAATGATGTTGGTGAAATTATGCTTGAGGAAGTGGAAAGGATGGTAAATGAACTCCATTGTCATAAGGCAGCAGGAATAGATGAAATTAGACCTGAAATGGTGAAGTATAGTGGGAAGGCAGGGATGAAATGGCTTCATTGAGTAGTAAAATTAGCGTGGAGTGTTGGTAAGTTACCTTCAGATTGAACAAAAGCAGTAATTGCACCTATCTTTAAGCAAGGGAACAGGAAGGATTGCAACAACTATCGAGGTATCTCATTGATTAGTATACCAGGCAAAGTATTCAGTGGCATCTTGGAAGGGAGGGTGCGATCAGTCGTTGAGAGGAAGCTGGATGAAAACCATTGTGGTTTCAGACCACAGAGAGGCTGTCAGGATCAGATTTTCAATGCGCCAGGTAATTGAAAAATGCTACGAGAGGAACAGGCAGTTGTGTTTATGTTTCGTAGATCTAGAGAAAGCATATAACAGGGTACCGAGAGAAAAGATGTTCGCTATACTGGGGGACTATGTAATTAAAGGCAGATTATTAAAATCAATCAAAGGCATTTATGTTGACAATTGGGCTTCAGTGAGAATTGATGGTAGAATGAGTTCTTGGTTCAGGGTACTTACAGGGGTTATACAAGGCTCTAATCTTTCACCTTTGCTGTTCGTAGTTTACATGGATCATCTGCTGAAAGGTATAAAATAGCAGGGAGGGATTCACTTAGGTGGAAATGTAGTAAGCAGTTTGGCCTATGCTGACGACTTGGTCTTAATGGCAGACTGTGCTGAAAGCCTGCTGTCTAATATCTTGGAACTTGAAAATAGGTGCAATGAGTATGGTATGAAAATTAGCCTCTCGAAGACTAAATTGGTGTCAGTTGGTAAGAAATTCAACAGAATTGAATGTCAGATTGGTGATACAAAGCTAGAACAGGTGGATAATTTCAAGTATTTAGGTTGTGTGTTCTCCTAGGATGGTAATATAGTAAGTGAGATTGAATCAATGTGTAGTAAAGCTAATACAGTGAGCTCGCAGTTGCGATCAACAGTATTCTGTAAGAAGGAAGTCAGCTCCCGGACGAAACTATCTTTACATCGGTCTGTTTTCAGACCAACTTTGCTTTACGGGAGCAAAAGCTGGGTGGGCTCAGGATATCTTATTCATAAGTTAGAAGTAACAGGCATGAAAGTAGCAAGAATGATTGCTGGTACAAACAGGTGGGAACAATGGTGGGAGGGTACTCAGAATGAGGAGATAAAGGCTAATTTAGGAATGAACTCGATGGATGAAGCTGTACGCATAAACCGGCTTCGGTGGCGGGGTCATGTGAGGCGAATGGAGGAGGACAGGTTACCTTGGAGAATAGTGGACTCTGCTATGGAGGGTAAGAGAAGTAGAGGGAGACCAAGGCGACGATGGTTAGACTCAGTTTCTAAGGATTTAAAGATAAGAGGTATAGAACTGAATGAGGCCACAACACTAGTTGCAAATTGAGGATTGTGGCGAAATTTAGTAAATTCACAGAGGCTTGCAGACTGAACGCTGAAAGGCATAACAGTCAATAATGATAATGTATATATGTATGTCAAAATAATTCTTCCATTCTTCTTTGATCTCTCTGTCATCTGTAATGAGATACCCACTATCACTAGACAGATAATTAGTCTGTTCTTTGTCCCTCCTCCTATTCTTCATCAGTCAATACAACATTTTTCTGTTGCCATCCACATCATTTAGTTTATCACTCCATTCATTCAACCATTTTTCTCATTCTGCTCTGACAACCTGCTTAGATTCTTTTTTTTTCCAACTTACAGAGTTCTTTGTCCTTATCTGTTTGACTTTTGAAATATTTTCTGTAGGCATTGTTCTTTTTAAGGACTGTCTCTTTTGTTTCATCATTCCACCCTGATGTCCCTTTCCATTTCCTTTTGCCATTTGTTCTTCCACATGTTTCCTCTGTTGTCTTGACCAAGCATTCCTTGAAATTTTTCCATTCTTCTTCAACTGTCCCAGTGTCTGTTTTTGGTATTCGCTGCTGGATTATTATTATTATTATTTTTTTTTTTCCCTTGATATTCTGTGGCCTTCTCTTTATCCTTCAATTTCCATACTTTCAATTTCTTGTCCTGGATGGTTCTTATTTCCTTGAACTTTTTAAACCTGAAACAACTAACAAGTAGCCTATGATCACTGTCAAGAGACACACTTGGGATCACTTTCACATCCAGCAACATTTCTTGTATATGTTTTTCTACTATAACTTAATCAATGGTGGACTCCTGTTGCCCATTCCATCCATATCTGGTGATTTTGTGGCTTTTCTCTTTGTGATACAAGGTATTAACCGATAACTATGTTATTTCTCAGACAGAAATCTAGGAGTCTGTTTCCCTCAGTGTTCCTTGGTCGCCATCCATGTGTGCTAATGATGCTCTTGCCTGTTAGACCCTACTTGGGCTTTCATGTCACCAATAACAATGGTTCCTTCACCTCTAACTTGCTCTTCCAAGGATTCTTCAAATAGGTCTTTCTCTGAACTATCACAACCTACTTGCGGGGCATAGCACTGAATGATACTAATGTTCTGGGTAGGGTTTAATTTTAGATTGACTTAGAAAATCCTAATGGGAATTTCCATTCGGAATTGCTAGGCGGGCAATAATTCCATTGTGGAGTTTTATCTCCCGTATGCAGTTATCAGACTGTGCCTCTTATATAGGGCTTCTGATAAGTTCACCTGCATACAACCCAGTGTCAGTGAGTAGGGTCTGACACATCCCACTCTGATGAGTCTAGTGTCAGACCTAAGACGAAACGCTGGTAATAGAGCAAACGCCTGAAAAGCCTTATATCTGATCTGTTTTTTTGGATAATCCTGTCAGATTTGAAGTTCATGTCTATTACATGCTGTTTCATTGAATGGTCCATTATCACTCGTTGCATTCTTAGCTGAACTTCCTCCCGACCAATATAGATGATAACTTTCTCTGAGTTCTTTTGGCCCTTGTCCCTTATACTTGGTTTCACTCAGCCCTAGTGCATTAATATTCCTCATTTTCATCAAATCAACACACACTTTTATTTCCCCTGTCAAAGTAATGATATTCAGAGTTGCTACTCGGACTGTGGTCGTTGTCTTGAAGATTTTAGTTATCTCGCTGGATCTTGATGGAGCATCGAGTGTTGAGCTGTCATTAATATCAATACCAGGAGAACTTGCGTCCTTATTGGTTTGTTTAACAATCCGAGGCTTCTTTTGGTTTTAAAAACAATTAAAATTTCTCTTTTCCACTGACTTGCTAGGCCTAACATTTCAGAGGATTTTCTGTCAGGGGTGGTGGTGGTGGTGGTTGTTGTTGTTGTTGTTGTTGTTATGATAGCATTGGTACCTGTTCTCTTTTTTTGACGGCATTTGGTAATGGAATGTGTGTTTCTCTATGAATTTACACAAAGTTCCGTGGCTCAATTCAGGCATTAATTACGGCACATTAAACATATTTTTCTCCACGTGGCAGTAATGTAACGTGCAATAAAGCTGAATAATTCTGAGACAAAATGAAGATATTTTGAAATGTATCGTACAATAATTTCTAAACTTGCTTGCTGTTGTGATTACTTTTGCATTAAATCTGTACCAGTCTTATCTAAAATTAATATACAATTCATAAAACTCATGAGGTCATTTCATGCACCATCCTATATCTGTGTATTTTTCCTTATATTCACCTGATTTTAAATAAGACATGCAGGTAATGTATGTAGAAATATAATTGGACTCAGAAGGGTTAATAGAGTTCTTCCATACAGTCATTCCCATTAACTCAACCATGATCTATGATTTTCTCTATTCTGTCATCTCATCTGAAACTGTGCCCCATGAACTGTAGAATCCTCTGGTTACGAGTGGAGTAATTTGTATTTACCTTCAATAATGCGTGAATTTGTGAATAAATGTGATGATATCCATTCTGTCTCTTTGTTACTATAGGTGAAGCCTCCATCTAGTGATGGGAAACATCAAGTCACAACCGACACGGAAATCATGTCCTTGGAGATCTTGAAGCATCGCCACGTCGGTCAGTTCCTGGACCGAACTCAGTACCTCAGGCGGAAGGTAGTGATCCCGCTCGAGGTTCCGAAGACCGTGAGAGGTAAGTGCAATGAGCTTGACTTTCCTTTGTGCTGTGGAGAACACAGTAAATGAATTCTTATGAAGTGTTGTTTCTTGTACTAAAGCCATGTTCTGCATGTTGGGTAGAAGTGACCTCCATTCGTAGTGGTCTGCGCAAGCGGAAGCAGGCCGAGTCTCCGCAGAGTACGGAACCTCAAGTGACGGAGGAGTGGGTCGAAGAGGACAAGCTCGAACTGTGGGAGATCAAGCAATATGGTGACAGGTAGGTGGCTGTGTTACCTCTCATATTGTCGAGCATGAGGTTGAGACACGTCAGTGCAAGTAGCCTGTACTAGAAGAGGCGTGACCTTTCTTTGAACTCTGTACCTATAAACATGAGACCCAGCTATAAGGTACTTTTAAATAAAAACCTGTTTATTTACTCAAAATACATCTCAAGAACATACAATTCTAATTTTGCAGAAAACTTAGAAATTTACATAAGCATTTCGTCACTAATGAAAAGCAACTGAGCATCAGTCTGAGGTCATAAAACATTGAAACCATTAGCTTTAAGTCTTTAAACTTAACATGAGTGGTTGCTACAAACCACTCGCTCTATCTACTGCCCGTTTTGTAATACGTTTGGTTTTCCAAATGCAGTGTACAAGTGAAGGGGTCGGGGCAACATAGTGATAACCCTCATTTTTGTAGTTTTAAGCTAGAGGCAAAACAAAATTTGTCTAATCCAGACAGTTCACTGTTTAGTGTATATACTTCGTGCTGATTATTATACACAGACCTGGAATCAGCCCTCACATCTAGGTAAAAATACCTGACCTGGCCGGTAATCGAACCCGGGCCCTCCGGGTGAGAGGCAGGCAAGTTAGACCGCGTGAACGGCTTCAAACATTAATTACTGGTACGCGGCTTAAAAATCTCGAAACTTTACATTCAGTTTCACCGGGGAAACTTCGTCAGTTTCCTCTGAAAACTTCATTCAGTTCAGCAACTTTGATCAGCCAAACTCTTTGAAAAATCGACCAACAATCGACCACAAGTAGTTTTTAATTCTCTAATCTAATAAAATAAAGCACAGCACATTAGATACAAAAGCGCCCAACATGATCGATCGAGGATTTAACGTTGATGGGACTGAAATTTCTAGACGGTTGATCCGGGAAATCGTCTCTTCGAGACACGGATGATGTGGGGATTTTTACAATGTGGTTTAATTAGGATGCTCGCAGAACCACGTAATTTGAACGAATCATACGGGAAAACTTAGTTTCTAGGAACGTATAATCAAGGTTCTACTGCATTGTCCGTTAACCTATTTTTAATTTACAAACTGGAAATACTGTATGATCAACAAAGTATTATAACAACCAAAAAGTTTTTGTAACATTAGATAATTTTATCCTGTAACATTTAAGCGACTTGTAAAAGCTATGATACACACTTGGTATGAAAGGAAGCAATACCTCCATATCTTTAAATTTCTTCAGATTAATATCTTGAGGCTTCACATACTTCTGATCGTTTTTCCAGTACAGTCCTGGTACTTCCTTTAATTATCGCAATAGCGGGACGTTAACACCAAGATCCGTAGAACAGTTTACATATCTGGGTAGTATTATTAATGGAAGTAATGAAATCAACCCTGAAATTAATAACAGACTAAGTAAAGGTACAACATTTTATCATCAAGTCAGAGAGCTTTTATGGGATGACAAAGTATCCAAGAGAATTAAATTAACATTATATAAACAGTATTTCATACCAGTTGTAACATACGGACTAGAAACGCTGGTAACTAATAAAAGACAAGATAGTAAGATCCAAGCAGTTTGGTTAAAAAGACAAGAAGAGATAGAATTCAAAATAATAAAATCAGAGAAGAGCTAAATATAGAACCGTTAGTACAGAAGATACAGAAAGCAAGACTGAGATGGTTCGGACGTGGGAAAGGAATGGGTAGCAAGAAGGGAATTGGAAAGAGAAGTTAAGGGAAAGAGACCAATTGGAAGACCGAGAAGAAGGTGGATGGACCAGATTTGGAAGGACATTAGAGAAGCTGGATTGGATGTGGTGGAAATAATGGCAGGAAAAGTGGAGGAGGCTTGTTAACTACACCTGGGCGACTGGAGTGGGACATTGATGATGATGATGATGATGATGATGATGATGATGATGATGATGATGATTGACATCAGAAAATCTTCCTTCTGTAACGTAATAAAATTAGGAAAAAACTAATACCCCATGGCGCAACAGCCCCGAAGTGCCATGGCCTTCCAAGCGACCACTGCTCAGCCTGAAGGCCTGCAGATTACGAGGTATCATGTGGTCAGTATGACTGATATTCTCACCCGTTATTCTTGGCTTTCTAGACCAGTCACCGTCAGATAGCTCCTTAATTGTAATCACCTAGGCTGAGTGTACCTCGAACCAGCCCTCAGATGCAGGTAAAAATTCCTGACCTGGCTGGGAATTGAACCTGGGGCCTCCGGGTAAGAGGCAGGCACGCTACCCCTACACTGCAGGGCCGACTAATAAAATTACAAACATAGGTTTTTTTTTTAATTTTATTTTTCTACAATTTGTTTTACTTCGCTCCGACACAGATAGGTCTTATGGTGACGATGGGATAGGAAAGGCTTAGGACTGGAAAGGAAGCAGTCGTGGCCTTAATTAAGATACAGCCATTTGCCTGGTGTGAAAATGGGAAACCATGGAAAACCATCTTCAGGGCTGTCAAAAATGAGGTTTGAACTCACTGTCTCCCGAATGCAAGCTCACCGCTGCGCGCCCCTAACCACATGGCCAACTCTCCCAGTAACAAACATAACTAACAGGAGATAATTTTTATTTTTTAGCTAAAGTGTAGGGACCCATTTATTCAGATTATGAAATCAAAGTCAATAGAAATTAAAATATGTCTAATGTTATTTTTAGATTATATTTGAAGCAACATAATCATAACAACACTCACCTCTTCTAGTGAATTCTCAGCACTTTCTGCAACATAATCTGGATCTCAACAGAATTGTCCCCACTGAAGTATGTACGTACTGCGAGAAATCTCTTTTTGCAACTGCTAAATGGATTATTACTGCATCCAGCCATCTTGCCCCTGAACTTTAGAAGAAAATGTCAAGTTGCAACATTATCAACTGACTCTCAAGTGCCATCTGCTCACAATTTTGGCAAATTATTACAGAAGTAGTACAAAGGAAATGCAGTAGTTGACTTAACTCAGTTTCATAAGGAGGGTTATCATAATGTTGGCCCAACCCCTTCAAATTGTCTGTAATGTTTTGACATTTCTGGTTTTCAGCTTTCACTCTGTTGTTGTGGTACAAAGATCTGTGATCATAATTTTTGATGCCCTTACAAATGAAGCTTCATTAACTGAAGTTCAAAGAAAATAGCATTACATCCTCTAGAACTTCAAAAACAACAAAGTCTTTTTGATACTGTTCTTGAAAAAAATTAAAATATCAGTTTTAAACCTTATATAATTCAAATTATTTCATGCATGCGTCTGACATCACTCATTAATAGTCTTGCATATGTAAGTGCATGTATCTGTTTTTAGTCCCTGCATGATAATTGCTTCTTTGTTGCTTGAAGACACCTCTTATCCTAGACTTCTTGTGAACCTTGAGATGGCTCCATGTGTCTGATCATAGAATTTCCTCAGCCCGTGGCCAGTATTTTGTTTCTTATATTATAATTCTCTCAAACCATGAAATGATACTTTGTTTTTGATCCTGTATCCTCAATCTCTGGGGTCTAATTGTTTCCGAATCTGAACATGTTCAACGTTGAGATGGCACCGTGTGTCTGATCATAGAATTTCCTCAGCCCATGGCCAGTATTTTGTTTCTTATATTATAATTCTCTCAAACCATGAAATGACACCTTGTTTCTGATCCTGAACATTTCTCCAAACTTCTTTTTATTTTACGTTTTTTGTATCGTACCGACAGGTCTTTTGGCGATGATGGGAAAGAACGTGTCCAGTGTGAAAGTGGGAAGCTACGGTCCGCCTGCAGTGGGGTTTGAGCCCACTACCTCCCGAATGCAAACTAGCAGCTACGTGACCCTTACACATTAGACTTCCTTTAAAACTTGAAATGTTGCTTTGTCATAGATCGGACTTACACACTCGCCGCAAATGTCAGAAGGTTGTGGAATTAGATTCTAGTTCAAATATTTTGCATTCAGGAGTCCTTGCACGTCGGCGGTGGCTTTAACTCGTTTCCAAGTAATTAACTTCTTCCAGTAAATTCACTTTTGTCTGTGGATGTATCTTTGATGGTTGAACAGACCAATTCTAGCATGGAATGAGCACCCACACAGATTGCACAGCATTGTTGGTGGAGGGCGTGGTTGTGCTGAACAGAGTTTTTGTGCTTCTCTCCTGGCCTCTTCAGATCTGTGTCGTTCCCCTTCAAACAGTTTGACAGCAGCAGCGATGATCCGGCGCTGAATTGTATGATCTTGAGCAAGCGTGTCCCAAGTTTGTCATCGTCATAGTGTGCTTAAGCTGGTCCTTGTACCCCCTCACGGGGGCTCCACGAGGTCTGGTGTCAGAACGAAGTTCACCATATGCGATTTGGTGTGGAAATCTGGTATCACTCATCCGACGGGCATGGCCATTCCATCTTAGCCGACGACCAGTGATGGATGATTCTATGCTCTTGGCGTGCGCTTTCTCAAGAATGGCAGTATTGGTCACATGGTCTTCCCTTTTGATCGTAAGGATGGATCGAAGTTTTCGTTGGTGGAATCGCTCAAGCTTTTTCAAGTTACGTTGTTAAAGGGTCCAAGTTTCACAACCATACTGCAATATTGTGATTACAACAGCGCAGTACACCTTGAATTTGGTCTTCACGGTGAGGTATTTTTTCCATGAACATCCGGTGTGATAGTCGTCCAAATGCTGCATGGGCAGGACCAATTCCCTTCCCTGCATCTTGCTCACAGCTACAGTGCACAGGAAGGATACTGTGGTCTGCCTGCACCAGTGAAGTATCTGAGATGGAGTCCTTGCATGTAAAAACCCTCTATTGGTAGATTACTGGCATGTCAGATACCTCTTGCAGAGTTTGTCTTTAGGTTTAGTTGTAATTGAAGGAACATTTTTGCTTCAGGAATACCAATTTTGTTACCTACCTTTGATGTGATAATCCTTTGTATCTATGCCATGTGAAAAGAGACAAGATCTTGTCATTCCCGAGGCCTGAGAGTGTCTGATGCTGTATTACAAAGGAAACATTCAGTAGGTACTTTTCTGTGCACTTCCTGACTTAACTAAAATTTTCTGTTCCTTTTCCCCCCTGCTTTTTTTATGCACAGTTCTCCACTCCTATCTCATTTTATTTGCTTTGGACACATACTCTCCTCTTTTAATGTGTCACCTGACAAGGAGGGCTTATAGCCTCAGATCCATTCTAGGACTGCAGTGGACAAGTTCCCTTGATATTTCCTTGTCTTACTTTCTGACATAATGTGCTGAAAAATCTGTATGCAGTACTACAGCTGCATAAGAGGGTGGAACTTTGTCCACTTGTAAAGAGATTCAGGACATATTCAATGATTGGTCCGATTGCTCTTCAGAGCAGTACACGTTTTCCTTGTTAGATCAGAACTACCAAAGCTGAGGACTGGTCTTCAGCCTTTGTTCTTTTCCCCACTGGGCATGTGTGTCAAAATGGCTCGTTTTAAAAATCTGTATATGACTGATTCATGGGTGTCTGGCCTTAAGCTAGTTCTTGTTGAGATCAGGGATCGATCATGAGTAGGCAAGTCAGGTTTCCTAAGATCTTCTGGTATACTTGAATCACAGATGAGGTAGCATGATGGGAATGTTCCCTCTTTCCTGTTAGTCTAAATGATCTTTTATTTGCTCTTCATATTGAACTTTCTTCAGCCTGTTTTATTCCGTTGGAAACATCAGACTTTGGATTAATACGTATCATTGTGAACTAGAACTCTGCCAGACTGAGTGGCTCAGGTGGTTCAGCAGGTTTGATCCTGGCCTGGTCCAGTGGTATTTGAAGGTGTTTGAATGATCATAACGGCATTCACTCACAAGCGAGTGCAACTATGTTGGATGGCTGAAGAGTCCAGATCTAGAATGAGAACTCGGCTGCATTCAAATGTACTCAAGTTCCTTGTTGTTCAGGAATACCAATTTTGTTACCTACCTTTGATGTGATAATCCTTTGTATCTATGCCATGTGAAATGAGACAAGATCTTGTCATTCCCGAGGCCTGAGAGTGTCTGATGCTGTATTACAAAGGAAACATTCAGTACGTACTTTTCTGTGCACTTCCTGACTTAACTAAAATTTTCTGTTCCTTTTCCCCCCTGGGCATGTGTGTCAAAATGGCTCGTTTTAAAAATCTGTATATCTCATTCTTTGTTCTTTTCTACAACCTTTTTTATCAGTTTATTTGCTCCCTCTAACCTTTTAGTCGATATGCCTTTCTTCTTCTTCCTCTCCTTCTTTAAATGAGCTTAATTGGGACACTCCATGGCATACAGGGCTTCCAGACAGATTACTGTTGTGTCATGTTTCAGCTTCAGATTTCATGACAGGCGTACCCTGTTGTAGGTGTTTTGAGTTATTCGATAGGCCAACATCATCATCATCAATCTCCCTTTTCGAGCTCCAACCACGTTAGGATGTTAACGGCACCTATTGCTATTGCTGCACCTCAACTATGTTCCATTCCAGGTTCCTTCTGATCGAGTCCACCTCTACCTCTATTTCTCCTTCCTTAATTTCATCTCATTGGTCGGCATTATCTTCTCCTGTCTTTTTAGTCGGAGCCCATATGTCAGTCTTCTTCTTCTTCTTCTTCTCAATACGTTTCTGCTTATGCAGATCATTCACAGAGACTCTTCCAATCTTCTCTTTTTTTTCCCCCCCTCAGTCTATCGTTCATCACTGTCTCCCACTGTAATCCTCTCTGATTTACGTCCTCCTTCATCTGAACCCTCCATCTTGTTCGTGGTCTTCCAATTGGTCTTCGTCCAGATTCGGTGCGTTCCGGAGTTCTTCTTGGTAATCTTTCTTGACCCATTCTTTTGACGTGGCCGAACAATTTCAGCTTATTTCTCTCCATAGTTTCTGTAGCGTGTTTCGTAATATATTTCATTTCTTATCTTGTCCCTCCTCGTTTTACCCAAGATTCCTCGCAGAAAGCACATTTCTGCCACTTGTAATCCACCCAGATCTTTTTTTTATCCAAGTCCAACCTTCAGATCCATAGTTCATTAATATATTTATAAATCACATCAAGTTCCTCACACTCTGGTAAAATGTTACATGTTTTTACTGTTCGCCATGTCCACTCCTGCATCAATTCGCTTCCCAAATTCTTGAAACTTTCCACAGTTTGTAGGACTAGTCTCCCAGTTTTCTCTTCTTTAGTGAGCTTCATTGTGTTGCACCATTCTGCTCTCTCAACATATCCAGTTAACTTCGTACTCCTTGACTATTTGCTGCGCACACCACGACCATTGCCTTCAGCGCCCTGTCCTAATGTTTTTACTTTGTCTCCTTCACAATTACCATTATCATCCATTACCATTCTGAACAACAATGGTGATAGCAGTGTGCTAGAAGTAGGAATTGAGTATTGAACATTGGAGCAGTGTTTTTGTGTTGTGTTGTGTTGTGTTGTGTTGTGTTGTGTTGTGTGTACTGTCCTCAACTCCAGCCTCCTCTGCACTGTCTCTGCATGCTACCACAGTTAACACTCTGCTCCCTCTCCTGCTTTAGGTTAGAGAAGGCTAATGCCCAAGTTGTTACTAGGAGTCGGTCGGGTTCCTTAGCCCCCAAGACTGCTGCCGCAGGCGACACCACAACGGGCAAGCTAGAGACGGTGAGCGGCAAGGCGACGCCCGAGGAGATCAAGGAGAAGATGGAACAGCAACTGCGCATGCAAAGAGCTGCCCATCAGCAGAAGAGGGCGTTGGAGACGCTCAAAGTACCTGGTGGACAGGTGGTGAAGGTCGTTCCTTCCACTCAGCAGGGTGAGTCTTTAGTCATTGTACAGTAATTTAGACTCAGATTGTCAACTCTCTTCATCCTTTCCAGATGACGAGGAATCATTACTCTTAGCCATTGAAGTCATACTTAAATATCATGTTTGCTGACTTAGGAATGATGTTTAAATGACCTTGCAGATTTTTTTTTCCTTCTGAAATTTTCTGTATTTAATAGGAAAAACATGAACTTGCTAGTTATGTTGCCTCAGTACAATTGCTTGGCGAGGTAAACCTCAAAACTTTTGTGTAAATGAAGAACACCACCACACTTATTTACACTGCCATTAACTTCCAATACTTTATAACAAGACTTGTAGTTTTCATCATTAAATCTTATTGTCAGCCTCAACAAGATAGAAGACTCCACCTGTACAATATTATTCCTTGTTATTTTATTTTAAAAAGGGACATGTTTCATCTCTTCCATGTGAGACATCTTCAGCCTAAATATAATTATGTTAAAAACACATTATATTCTTGGTAACGCTAAAAACAGTGACTTCTCCATAAATTATATATTTAAATGTATATTTAAAGCGAGTCACAGCAATGACTCTCCAAATGTCTCTCCTCATCCTCACCCAGTATCTCCTCTGTCCATTCACCTTCTCCTTCGCTTCATTCTTCGCCACGCCACTACTAGCTCCAAGTTAATGTGTCTTTGACAGCTGGGCCAGGTATCACACAAAGGCCTCGAAGGGTAAGCTCAACATCCCGTTATATGTTTACATAGTTTTTTTCCCGTATCTCTCTTAATATTTATTAGTAAATATTTTTCCTATTCTTTTTCTTTTAGAAACCCCCATTTAATGCCGTTAAAGGCGGACACAAACTCTCTATAAGAACATCGGAATAACCTTCAAATATTCCATCTTTGATGAATGATCATTACGACTACTTAGCCGTTTTATGGTCTACATATATCACATTTTGTACATCAACAGACAGTGATATACATACGGCCCAATTTTAACTATTCGTTTTGAGTATTTCAACAACCATTATTAGGTTGTTTTACCTGTAATTTGAACATAATGTATTGTTTATTTTTAAAATATTTGTCATTTTGTATGATGCAACCTGTACGCAATTGCAACATTCGTATCAAGTTTTTAAAATTAGAAGACTAGTGTCAAGTGAAAATCTAAGAATTTTAATGTGGGCTGAAGTGTTTCGCAATGTATTGTAACATTTTGGCAAAATTGAAAATACAACGTGCATAAATGGTAACTAGAATAAAGTATATGAAACGAAATTGGGCGCTACCTGCAAAAGATTTACAGGAATAATTAACTATGTAGATTATGAAAGAAGTCCCTCTCCCAAGGTGACGGTCATCAGGCTGATGAGGCTCTGAACTTGCTTCATTACCTTACCCGTTACTATTTAACGCTGAAATTAAATTTGGGTAGCATGCAACGTTTTTCCTTACTCTGCCAATAAAAGGTTTGCTCTCAAGTTTTATCTCCGTATTACCTATTAAACACTACCCACAGTGTGTACTTCCTTGGAGAGGAATAGTCCAGAGTCTTGCTTACAAAAGAACACTATGTAGCGTCTTCCACCAACTGCTCACCAGGAACATGAATTAGTGAGTAAAACACTCGTCATGACTCTGGAATGGTACAGTAATGCACCCGTAAAGAACTCATACGGCAAAGATTTCATAGTGGTAATCGTCATGAACAACAACCGCAATGGTCATGGACAGTAAGAGTAAACATCTCGAAGCACCCAATATGCTTCCTCCAGCACTCATTAATTAATAAATAAGATCTCCATCATGCGCATACACGTATATATAGGCTCGCTCCACGTGGCATAGCGTCTGCCGAAGTCTATTGGAGATAGCGCTACCACTGCCACATCTTCAAGTGTCACTTGGTCAATGCAACCTCATTTGAAACCAAAGCTTTCGGATTGGTTACCGAGCTGCCGATCCACCAATAGCTATCTTGCACATCCATTCACACTGATGAATTCCCGTCGTCAGCATACACTTCCCAGCCGTACGCCGGGTTTCTAAACCCACTTGTTGCAACACTTTTAAGCGACTTACACCGTCTATACCGATACAGTCGCTACATAAAATCAGCTTCATGATCCGTATCGCACTTACACATATTCACAACTAAGTATTTTTTATTTTCCACCTTGTCGATACACTAAATTGCTTAAGGCAACTTATTGGTTAAAAGTGGTACATGTTTCGCATACTATAAACATCTTCAGCCACATAACACTGTTTAGATGAAAAATTCATATAATGATAAGGTACCGGTATCAGTGCTACGCCATGTGCACTCTTAACCTAACAGAAATGTATACAAAATACAGTAAAACCTCAATAATTCAAAATTAGTTAATTCAAAATCACGCCTAATTTGAAACGCTGTCATTCCCGGAAACATGAGGTATGGTTTTGTATATTATTTCAATTGTTTAATTCGAAATACAGATAATTCATAATTCGAGGAACAATGTCGGTCCCATTAACGAAATTCAGACTTTTAATTCAAAACTGCCTTTAAGTTAATTTTTTTTTTTTTTAATAGACTTTTACAGAGTAATTTGAATTCAAAATTTCTCTGTATCATGAAAGAATGCATCTGCTGGAACATGCAGGCGTAGCTTTCTGCACTTTCACTTATTTTGGTGTGCCTACATTGTGCTTCATATTTACTAAGTTCAAGTGAAATCGTAATTCTTTTATATTCAACGTTTAAGGAACGCCACTATATCACATAGCAGGCAGTGTGCGGAGGAGCAGAATCTGCGAACACTGGCAATGCCGACAGTTGACGAAAAAGCGTGGCTCGTATACCGTAATCAATTCGTACGCACAGAACAATATTGTCAATGCCGATGAAACTGCGTTGTTTATTTTTTTAATGCCAAGCCCAAATGGACTTATGGTTTTAAAGGAGAGAAGGGCCAACCAGGGAATCATACAAGGGTGGGGGTCCCTATACTGTGTTACTGTGCACACGGAAGCGAGAGACTTCCTTCCCTCTTGATAGGGAAGTTCAATAAACTACGATACTTTAAGGGCATCGGACACTTTCCGTGCAAGTATCTAAAAATGCAAACAGTGCAGTAATCCAAAAGATAAAGCCTTTGCATAGGAGATCCAGCTTAATTTATCCTCATTGAATTGCGTTTTTTTTTCCTTTTTTCGTTGTATGAGTTTATGTTTGCCAGTGTTTTATCCAGGTGCATTATCTCCAAAAAAGCCAAACCCCATGGCACAACAGCCCCGAAGGACCATAAAAATAATGTAAATACCCCTTGTTGGATACATTTCGGAAATAGTGTTTTCTATGGCATTTTGAAATGTTTTAACTGAGAATCAAGGTGATTGCATGCATTAATGGGTCTTAGAATACTTTGTGACACGGCAAGAGTTGGCATTTCTGAAGTACAAGAGAAGTGCCATGACAGGAAATCGTATAAGGATAGTCACTGTACTGTGTTGTAATACAGACAGAAGCGAGAAACTTTCTCCCCTCGTCATATGATAACCCACAATATTTTAAGGGAATCGGGTACTTTCCGTGCAAGTACAAGGCATCTAAAATGCATCATCATCATTCATCATCATCTTTTCCCCTTATCCAGTTCCTGCCGGGTCAGGGTATTTATGGCACTTCTCCATCTTCCTCTTTCCTTCCACCATTCCTCTTCCATGATCTTGTCCCTGTCTAAATTTTGACGTCTTATGCCGCTCTTCACTGATTCAATCCACCTTGTTCTAGGTCTTCCTCTTGCTCTCTTGCCCTCGCACTTTGCCTCCAACCATCTAAAATTCATATAGTACAGTAATTCAATGAATAAAGCACTTGCGCACGGGAGCCAGCATAGATTTCTCATCGTCTTTGAATAATGTTCTTTTATTTTTTTATTTTTCCTTGCATGAGGAAGCCAGCATAGATTTCTCCTCGTCTTTGAATAATGTTCTTTTATTTTTTTATTTTTCCTTGCATGAGGTTATGTTTGCCAGTGAGTTATCCAAGTGCATTATTTGAATAGTGTAAACGCACTTCATTGGATACTTTTTTGGAAATAGTTGGGTTTTTTTCATGGCATTTAAAAGTTTTAAACTGTGAATCAAGGTTAATTGCATGCAGCATCGGGTCTTGGAGTATTTTGTCATGCCACAAAAGTTGGCATTTCTAAAATACGAGTTGGCGGTTAATTCGAAGTCTTATTTTTGCTTCCCTACGACTTTGAATTAATGAATTTTTACTGTATAATGATGCACATATGCAATATTCCCTAACTACAAATTCTTCTTAAAATACAGATGGGTCCAGAAAAATGTACCACACTTATTTATTTTTAGGAAGCAAGGAATGAGTAACAATTACGAAGGGAACACATTCATGTATTATTCAAGGTTAATAAAAATTTACTTTACACTCTACTTACAGTTTTGTTTACAGTATAGGCCTGTGATATGGTTTCAGAAAATATTGGTGTTTTGAGAATACTGTCCTGTGGGCAATACATTTTTATTTCAAGCATTTATATTGTTCCCATCAACAACACTAACGCAATAAACTGCCAGATTTCATAAGAGTTTGTTTCTTTCCAAAACTGTGCCCTTGCATGTGGAGATTTATTTACAAGTTTTTCAATGCACGTTTAGCATACAAATTTTTTCGGTCACTGTCAAATTTACAACTTCATCCATTAGAAACAGTTCAAAACAGTCAATCGCACTCACCTCTGGTAACAATCAAACCCTCACACCAGGATTTCCCGTAAATGGAATAATATTAGGTCACATGCTATCCCCCGGCTTACACTTTTTCCACACGAATGTAAATTCAACATCTCCTACAATCACCTTAGCTTCTGATGTAATATCTTCTTCACTTTCACTAGAAATACTAAGATCATCCGAAGAATCAATAGAATCAATATCACTACTATCAGAAATACTAATACATACCTGCCAACCCTTCCGATTTACCCGGAAACTTTCTGTTTTTTAACTTGTCTTCCGATTTTCCGATTTATTTTTAATTCTTCCTATTCTTGACCAATATAACCTCCAGTACATTCAATACTCTTCCCTTGGGGTAAAGGATAGTCTTATGTGCTTGTGTAATTTACCCAACTTCATTTTCAAGAGTTTTTATTTGATGCTTTATTTTGCAACTGTATCGTCCTTTGCCTTCGTGTATCGTATTTTCTGTTCACTACAGCAGCATGTGTGCTTTACGGCTGGAGATTCGGGAGGGTAATCGTCCTACAAGCAAGAGAACGTAGCGAGCGCTAGTGACTCAGTTAATCGGGACGAAAGAATGAGTTTCATATTGTGTGGTTCGCGCACTATTAACATCGTTTCTGTGCGTAATTTCATTGTAATTGTATGCCACGTGTTTTTTCTAGCGGTTCTGAGCTTTTCCCCATCTCAAAGTCATATGTTAATAATGTATGAGACATACCTGTCTGTTTTGTGTGTGGTAGTTTCGCGTATTTCAGTGCATTTTTGTTTGTTCTTACTTCATAATTTTAATGAGTTGAATGTACAGTATTTCAAGGAATTATGTCGGTGACAGTTCCTGGTATTTTCTCTTCACGTTATGGCCAAATAAACATAACAAACGTTATCTCCAAGTGTTCAGAGATACCTATAAAATTAAATTTCCGTTCATTGTACAGTCTAATAAAGGAAACTATAATGCCAATCACCTCGGGAGATAAATTTTATTTCGAGTTGTCGAAATTTCGAGATATAGAGAATACCGTTCCTGAGCATGTATAGCACATAATTGAATCATATGTATCTATGGGCTTTGACTGAATGCATTATGTTTAATGGTACTTAAAAATATACAAACTAACTCTATTTTACGGCATCACTTTAATTATAACACTTATTATATTAACTTTTTAGAAGACGGGACACAGTACATACACTAGTGAAACAAGAAACATAGCTCCGTTAACACTTTTGGAAAAACATCCGTTAGTCTCTTCTGTTTGTTTCGGTTAACCTTTCCTCCCTCCACGTTGAAACTTCTTGTCAATACACGCAGCCGAGTTTCGTAAATGGAGCTTATCATCCGCGACTTCTGGGCTTGCTTTCGTATGTGACCGGTAATTAATTGACACCCGAGAAACGGTGAGGATTTGCCGATCACTAGAAGTTCGAGTTTTTCGGTTGCCGTTATATTAGTTTCCAGCTTCTCTGGAACCCTTTCCTTACTCGTTAACTGTTCCTCACAAACCGCAAATGCCGTATTGCACAGTTAATGTTGCACAAAATTCGAGTTAGAGTATTTTTTGCTTCAAGGGAGGAAATGTTGGCTTCGAGAAATCGAGAAATTCGTATAACCAAATTGCGAGAATAGAGAAATAAATACACGTCAAGAATAGGACAAACGGCTGGAAAATCTAAGTTCGAGATACTGAAAATTCGAGTAATGGAGGTTAAAGATATTGAGGTTCGACTGTATTATTATTTGTATGTATGTCATAAATGAGAGTGATTAGGTACAGTTTTTGTAATCATTTAAATGGTTTTTTTAGTTTAAGATTTTAAATTTAATGGTCAATTCACATTGTAACTGTAGATATGTATACTTTTTATCCTGTCTTTTTTTTCATTTAGACCATGGTGCAATATATGTGATGAAATCTAAGAATTAAAAAATCTTCGTATTTTTTATTTCTAAAAGTTTGCAGCTGTGCATGTCACTTAGAGATTCATCTTTGATGTAGTTCCTTATTTTGTCTTCAAACAAACATCTCTTCCGTTTTGCGCTCGCCATTTCTGTTTACCTCGTCAACTTGCCAGGGATTGTATATGTAAAGTAGAGAAGATAAGGCATATTTTAAGGCAGAGACTTCATGAATACAGCTGGAAACCCTCCCGCCTTCTGTTGAGAATGCTGGGAAACACTTTCCAAAGAGATTACATTATCCAAACCAAGCTCGATAACTGCAGTCGCTTAAGTGCGGCCAGTATCCAGTATTCGGGAGATATCCAAACCGAGCTCGATAGCTGCAGTCGCTTAAGTGCGGCCAGTATCCAGTATTCGGGAGATAGTGGGTTCGAACCCGACTGTCGGCAGCCCTGAAGATGGTTTTCCGTGGTTTCCCATTTTCACACCAAGCAAATGCTGGGGCTGTACCTTAATTAAGGCCACGGCCGCTTCCTTCCCACTCCTAGCCCTTTCCTGTCCCATCGTCGCCATAAGACCTATCTGTGTCAATGCGACGTAAAGCAACTAGCAAAAAAAAAAAAACCATTACCCAAGAAATTATTGGGCAATCGCAAAATGAACACTGCAGCTAAACGAGAATTTCTCAGGCAGTGACGTTATGGGCAATTTCTCGGGCGTGTTACTGAAGAGATTAATGGAAGAAAATGACATATCGTTACAGTTCTTGCATGGTGGGGAGAAAGATTATTTTGTGTGTTCAAAGTGATCTCCATTATCAACCAAACAATGTTGATACTGCTGACCGAACTGTCCCTCAGAGAAACAAAAGGGTGATACACAGGATGTACTATATACCTATTCTGATGTACGCAGCTGAGACTTGGGTAATGAGGCAGAGAGCCGTGATTAGAATATAGGCAAGTGAAATGAAATTTCTGAGAAGCAGGATAGGAGTGACAAGATTGGATAAGATGAGAAATAAGAAGGTTCGAGATATATTAAAAGAAGATCCACTACAGAATAGGATAGAGGCATCTAAACTTTGATAGTATGGCCACATGAAGAGAATGACAGGGGAAAGTATAACGATGAGGATGCCCGAAATGGAGATAACAGGTAAACGACCAAGAGGAAGACCAAGAGACAGGTGGATAAAAGGAGTGGAAGAGGAGAAGACTGGGCAAGAGTGACTAGGGAGAAGTGGTGGGAAGACAAGAGGAGATGGAGAGGCTTATGTTCCAAGCAGACCCAGCCAACGACTGGAAACTGCAAACGATGGTGGTGATGATAATGATGATGATAGGCGAAATGACTAAATTTTAATTTCTAAAAAATGAAATCTAGGGACAAGGGCCTAAAAATAATTTTGCAATTCTGTTTATTTTGTTATATTATTGGTGTTCATTACAGCAACATTTTACTGTATTTAAGTGAATACTGGACCTGAACATTCACCATATTTCATTGAAATGTCTCCAGCTGTTTTCAACTTACAGTGCAACAAAGATCACTCCCATTTACTGTTTTATGGTATGTATAGATTGTTTATGAAAGTAAATGACTTTTGTTTTTGTTTTAAACAGATGGCACTGTGAAAGTGGTTACAAAGGTGGCCATACCTGCATCTCCGAGCAGCCAAGGGAGCAAGAGTGCTCTGACGTCCTTGCTCACCAACTCGACCAACAGTGCCGCTGGGAAGACTTTCCTTGGAACCCGCAGGATCTTCATGACCAAAGGTGAACTCCTTTGCACTACCACATTGCATTCAGGATGACAACAACTGAGGTCACCATGTTCATAAATTTGTTGTCCAATATCAACAGGTGACAGAACTGTTCTTGTACCTCTAGCTCCAAACATAAGATCAACCACTTGTATAGGTGCTATGTTTTTGTTAGTAGTATAAGAATAGGACTGTGGATTTGTTTGGGGGTTTCACAGGTCTCGATTCTAATGGTAGGATAAAAGCACAAGTTAAAGCAGTTCGTATGGCTATCATAAGTATCGGCTTAAAGGATCCATTGAATGCAAGTCCATGGTTCTACTTGTATACTATACTTTATATTGACTTTCCATCTAGGCGTCAGCAGTCATGTTTCAAATACGATGAGGTGGGTATTTCTAAGGGCTTCAACCTGTTTGCAGGCACCTGAGACATGTGGAAGGTTATATATAACTTTAAAAAATTTTATTAATAATTTGCTTTACTTTGCACCGACACAGATAGGTCTTATGGCAGTGGTGGGATAGCAAAGGGTACGAGTGGAAAAGAAGCAACCGTGGCCTTAATTAAGGTACAGCCCTATCATTTGACTGGTGTAAAAATGGGAAACCACAGAAAATCATCTTCAGGCCTGCCGACAGTGGGGTTAGAACCCACACCCGATTGCAAGCTGATGGCTACGTAACCCAAAGCACGCAGTCACTTGCTCAATCCATCGCTGAATGGTCAGCATACTAATTGAATTCCCAACCAGAGCAAAGTGTAACTTCCAGCGAAGTCCCAGTCTCGTCCATGGCTGTTGGGATGTGGGTGGTGCTGATTAATGACATTCACCCAGAGAGGAAAGCAAATGGCAAACTACCTCACTCCTCTCCTCATTTTGGTGCTGCCATTGGTTTTGCTATAACTGCATAACGTTTTGTGGTGTTATTTGAGGGTCCAACCTGCCTCTGGTCTGATGACCTAACAGACAGACAGGTTCACCACAAACACAGTGACATCACCATGTCTCCTCTCACTGCTGTCTTCAAATATATTTGCCTCTCTCCTCTTGAATACCAGTTCTTCTCAACCCCTGACGAGCTCAGTTCTGCTTCCCTACTTCAGCAACACGTGTTCATTCTTCAGTCTTGATTTGGGAAGTTTATGATAACAAGAAAACTTGTTAAAGACAGGAAGAAAACAGGAATTATAAGGATGGATACAGGTGATAAAAGACTAGAAACACACTGACCTGTCATTGTGTTTATCCTGTTATGTGATCCTTTTCAATGTTTGTATCTCTCTATGCATGGCTTTGTTTGCATTTGTTTGTTTCTTTCCAGTACACATACAGTAATACAAACGTTAAATGAATCTGTAAGGAATAAATAATGTACACCGGGCGAGTTGGCCGTGCGGTTAGGGGCACGCAGCTGTGAGCTTGCATCCAGGAGATAATGGGTTCAAACCCCACTGTTGGCAGCCCTGAAAATGGTTTTCCGTGGTTCCCCATTTTCACATCGGGCAAATGCTGGGGCTGTAGCTTAATTAAGGCCGTGTCCACTTCCTTCCCACTCCTAGGCCTTTCTTATCCCATTGTCACCATAAGACCCATATGTGTTGGTGTGACGTAAAGCAGATTGTAAAATATATATATATATACTGGTCATATAAAAGAAATATGGCGCCTGTTCCATGAACGAACTTTGCAACTTTTCACTTTGAACTTTTCAGTTCAGATTTTGTTCCACCATCACTTGCAAAGTGAAAAGTGAAAAGTTAGGAATCTTTTCACTTTTAAAGCCTGTTATGTTCCGCCATTGGTACAGAAATGCAAAGTGCAAAGAAATGAAGTGAAAAGTTTTCAGAAATCCTGCAAAGAGATGATTCCCTTTTCATCTGTTAATCTTGGCGTAAAATTTGGTTTAGTGATATAAACACGTTACGAGAGCTTTTGTTAGCATCAGGTGAGGACAGTGATGAAAAATCCAACAAGAAACGTACAAAGACAGGATTAATATTCATAACCTCACTTCAACGGAATTTCACGAGTGATTTCGTATTACCCCAACACAGGCTGACTATATACTTGTAATGATCGGCAATTTATTGAAACATGCAACAAAAGGAAGTCAATCCCTTTCCGAAAAAGAACATATTCTTATATGCTTACATTGTTTAGTAAATGGTGCCCAGCTGCACGGTGTAGCAGCAATGCATGGGACATTAAAATCAATTATTTGCGGAACAGTTACCGTAGATGTTATAGTAAATGTAATATTTCCTAACATAGTACGTTGGCCTGATAATCCACATAATACAGCGACAGGATTTCTAATGAAGGGTAAATTTCTCTCTGTGTGTGGATGTGTTGACGGTACTCTCGTTAACATTGATGTGTGTCATCGTTTGAGAGGTTACTTTTAAAGTTGCCAAAAAGGATGTCCCGTTTCTCCTTGACAACTTCCAGCACGGCCAACTTCTTGTAATTATCTTTCTTTCCCACGATAAAAACTTTAACAGTACCACAATTACACCGTCAAGTTTGCCGCAGAAAGTAAAGCATTAAAATCATAAAGTACTGGCATTAGGCCTATACAGTTTACCCATGGAATAAACTTGATCAGATCACTCACTTACAAAGACTTTTTACTTGCAAACAAAATTGAAAAGTTCAACCTAGATCATAGTGGAACAGAAAGACTTTGCACTTTTTAAGAATTGAAAAGTGAAAAGTGCAAAGTTGAAAAGTTGCAAAGTTCGTTCGTGGAACAGGCCCCCTGTCACTTTTTATATATGTTCGTTCCTCCATTATATGTATACATATTGAAATGAAAACAGACACACAATGAAAACAAACCTTCTTCTTTGTAACAATTAAGAATTGAAATGAAAAGTATTCTTTGGACACTCGGTACAGGACGTTATTCCACAACTTGACATACCGTATTTACACGAATAATTTTTTAAAAAATTTGAGGCACGAAATTGGGATGCAGTTTTTTGCGTCAATGTTGGCTTTTTTTTTTTTAATAAGCCTACCTAAAGTTAGGGTGCAGGATTTATTCTGTGGTGGGGTTTATTCGCGTAAATACGGTATATAAAGTGGTCCCTGATATTACACTAACATGGCTACAAGGTTAATTAACCATCTTAAGATGGAATATTGCCAACCTTTCCAAAGACAACAGGTTCACAGAACCTTTTCATGCTTCTGACAAAGTACCACACTTTCACTCAAGGCGGACATACCTACTCTTCCAAAAGGGCATCTTCAAGGGGTTATAATATTAGAGTGGTAGATTGCACCCAGACTTGTTCAGTCGGATTCAGGTCGAGGCTTCTTGGTGGCAACTTCCTTCGTTGCAGGAATCTTTGAACGATGTTGTCATCTCATGCTGCATTGTCTCCCAAGTTGCCTCACATAATGAATCACATGTGGCACTGAGATGTGTGTAGCAATTAAGGATATATTGTGAATGTTCGGAAGATTTTTTTTTTTTTTTTTTCATATCATATCTGCTTTAACAGATCCACCTCCATAAACAATAATAGATTGTTCAGCTGTCAGGTGATACGGGTCTCCACATCCTCTCCAGACTTATGGACAATCATCTGAACATCTCAGGACACCAGGTGCCTTAGCTGCCACCACCTGTAGTGTCTGTGTTGTAGCTTGGATGTGTTGGAGATCTTGTAAACACACTTCCTTCAGTAGCCCGAGCCAGTTTGCTTGGCAACATTGCCAGATCATATACTAAGCAACCTGTGGGATTCTGTGAGTAGCCTTCTTGAAGCAGTGGAAGTGCACAAGTGGTTTCAAAGGCTACTTCTCCTGTTGCCCACTCCGGTTCGCATGATCAATCGTGACTTGTAAACACTACACTTCCCACAGATCAAACCTCACACGCACATTGAATTAAGGCACTTGTAGCTTTCAGTTGACACTGACACCTCCCAGACATCCAGACAGTGGAGCCGTCTGTTACAAAATCGGGACATGTTATTGCCGTAATAGTCCAATCCCCATCCCACTCTGCATTTGTGCAAGAGACTTGTAAAGATGTGACCAACATTTTTAAACAAGCCATACATAGAGAGGAACACGTAACTGGGCAAACACAAATACAATGGCAGGTCCGTATGAGAAGAGGAGACAAGGAGAAATATAGAAACACAAAAGGACAATCTCCATATCTTCATACACTGCCGTCTTCAAATATATAGTCTTCTTTTTTTGGACGGTGTATTTACACATCTTAGTGACTGTATTGTGGATCTAATTCACCAGTATATTAATAGTATTATGTATTATGGTCCATCCCATTATTAACATGCAATTTCTACATGCAAGAAAGCATGCAAGTATTGCTAGTCTGGAAGAAGTTTGGCTATAAGGTACAAACAACACGTTAATGCAGTCAAACATAAAAGAGATTCCGTAATGGGAGAGCATGTGATTGAAAAGAATCATAAATTTACAGATATTTCTGATGACATGGAATTAATACATTATGCCAAACATTCATGAATGTTTTTAGAAAGTTTAGAATTTATCTTGCTCAAAAAATTACTTTGAATCAAGTTTGAATGAAAGAAGTACAGATGAGAACCCATTATATAAACTAGCGTTTAATCGTTTAAAGAAGAAAAAAAAATATAACCTGAAGATCTTAAATTTATTTAGGTATTCTCATTCAACATCATATAAATATTAAATTTTATGTAATGGTAATTTTCCTAATACATCACTAATGTTTGTTTATTCATTGATATGGTGAATTGTGATATGCTTCTTGAATTTTGGGCTAAACAAAAGAAAGTGTTATATTGTTTTTATTCTTTGATTGGATTTCACTGATCAAGGGAATGTACTATGTTCCTGAAACATGTTTTGAATAAATGATTTTCACTTATAAAAGTGTATTGACAAAGTGGACCAAGCACATATTTTAAATTGTTTTTTAATAGCTTTAGATAAGCCAGTACAGGATCAAATACAATTACCTATTATGGTTATAAACGGTAATAAAACTTGCTCGCATGTTCCAGGGGCTGATGGGACAACGCGTGTAGTGACTGCACCTACGAGTATCCTGCCCAAGACTGCAGCTGCTCAGCAGGGTCAGTCCCTCATAAAGATACAGCCTTCTGGTCAGTCACCCATTGCCAGTAAGTTTCCAAAACCCTTCTCTTGAATGGTGATGTTCTTCTCAATCCTTACAAATACTTCACACTGTGTTTTTCACCTCTTTCTTTCAGCTACTGCACAGCGTCAACAACGAGTGCAAATTCTGAAGGGACCTGATGGACAAATTCAAGTTCGTGGACTCATGCCTGGTGAGTGAAGTGCCTCCTGATCTGTTGCTACTCCTCACTTTCAGCAAACCTGTTGGGAAATATTATATTCAGCATTTTTATCTGTGTAGGCAGGTAGTTTGGTAGCAAATTGAACTGAAGAAATTTTACTGCTAGGCCTATATTTATAACACTGAAATTGTTTTTATCTTCATCTTCTTCCATCTCGCTTATTTAGGGAGCTCGTGGGTCATGTGTGGATCATAGACCTCCATGTGCCTCTCACACCTCCCTAGAGTTGCAAGAGATGTGCGGTGCTTCGGGGGTACTCCTTAGATCTTTGTTCTGATCCACTTTGACACTTCATGTCAGCTATTATTACAGAGGACTCGCAATACCCTAAGGCATTATATACCTAGCTGCCAGGTTTTGGCGAAGTCATCCCTAAGGTGAACAGACGCTGCCTGCTGGGTTTCAGTGGCATTTTGTCTAATTGGGTACCAGCACCCGACTAAAGAAACTCTTCAGCACAAAGCCATTAGCCCCTTTAGAGAATCAGGTTATTTACTTC
The DNA here is from genome assembly GCF_040414725.1 of Anabrus simplex. Taxonomy (NCBI): domain Eukaryota; kingdom Metazoa; phylum Arthropoda; class Insecta; order Orthoptera; family Tettigoniidae; genus Anabrus; species Anabrus simplex. The sequence continues at coordinate 13,632,918 of NC_090277.1, read as the reverse complement.
TACCCACCACTCAGCATTGAATTTAATGGCTGTACGCTCCAGATTTTTGTCTCCTCCTTCATTCTTATCTGGGATTAGGGTTACAGCAGTCGAAAGTAGATTTAGTTCAAAATTTTATGTTTTGTTTGTTAGAATATATAGTTCAATTTATGTTTGTTTGTGGTGACTAATCCTGCATATCATTCCTGCCCATTTGTGACAGTCTTCTTCTTCCAGAACAGTCTTTACCCATCATGTTCTCTTGCCTTCTGCTTGGTCGTTAATTCAACCAATTCTTTTCTATTATTTCTCAGCAAGTTAACAGCTCAATCAGAGAAAATGAATGCTATTTAATCCAAACTTTTATTCAGTGAAAAGAGGAAGAATCTTAGCCGGCCCCGCAGTGTAGGGGTAGCGTGCCTGCCTCTTACCCGGAGGCCCCTGGTTCGATTCCTGGCCAGGTCAGGGATTTTTACTTGGATCTGAGGGCTGGTTCGAGGTCCACTCAGCCTACGTAATTACAATTGAGGAACCATCTGACGGTGAGATGGCTACCCCGGTCTAGGAAGCCTAGAATAACGGCTGAGAGGAATCTTCGTGCTGACGACACGCATCTGCAGGCCCTCGGGCTGAGCAGCGGTTGCTTGGTAGGCCATGGCCTTTCGTGGCTGTTGTGCCATGGGGTTAGTTGAGGAAGAATGTTTAGTTTATAATCATGTTCTTATATCTCTGTATATAACTTGATTCGTCCCTTATTTATTCCTTTCCATTACTTTGTTGGCCACATAGTTGCGAGCTTGGATTTAGGAGTTGGGTTTGAATCCCGCCATCGGCAGCTCTGAAGATCATTCTCAAGGTTTCCTGTTTGCACACTAGGCTGTACTAAGGCCATAACTGCTTCCTACCTCCTAGTTCTTTCCTATACTATTGTCTCAAAAAACACTCTTTGATAGAAGCAGCAGAAAGGAACAAACAACACTAAACCACTAGCAAAAAAAGATAAGGAAGAAAATGTTCTTCCAGTGTTCATAGTGTTTTAACATTTTTAATTATATTTCTGTCTCTTCTATTTCCTTGCCTTCATCCATTCCAAGAAGGTGGCTACTGCTTTGAATGATATGTCCTGTGCCACTTCTGCCTCAAACCAACGATCATCAAAAACTATACCACACTCCAGTCAGACAGCAAGTAGCTGGTGAAACGCAGACAAGAGTTTGACTATGGCCGTGAAATAGTACGTCGTCTCGGGTCATGGAGGAGTTTTCATTAATAACTATCCGGCTGGAATTGGCCAACAGAATGAACTCCATCACATACTTCACAACCCTGGCTTGTCTGGAAGACCCTTTACAGGATTAGAACAGGAATGCCAAGAATCAACGCTACAGTCAAAAAATTGGGTTATACCTAGAATGCTGGTTGCGAATGTTCTGCAGTTCAAGGTTTCTGCCCAGACTGCCTTGTGGAAACCCAACTTGAAGTCACTGATGAAGCTGTTGTGGCTGCTTCATACTGGAGCACTTTCAGCATTTGAGGATATTTGGATACTGTCTTCCTATGGTACAATTTTCACATCAGGACTAAACAACTGTCGAGATGGCCCCTCAATGAGTGTTGGTGACGTTGGGAAGCAGGAACGAGCTTGTCAGGGACTGAGAAGATATGGACGTAGAAGAGCAACAATCGATGAGATGAGACCGCATTCATTTGAAGGTGTGGAGATTGTTCTTGTCCTTTTATGTTTCCATGTTTGCCCTTCTCATTGTTTTTATCCTGTTATGTTTTTATATCTTATCCGTCTTACTAATAAAAAGTCCTTATACAGTTGTTTAACTCTTGTTTAGTTAAACAGTGAATAAACCCTGTATAAGCGTTTTACATTTTTCTTACTAATAAACGAGGTATACGCATTGTATTACTATACAGCACGTATACACTCGTTCCAGGGCGTAGGAATCTCTTCCTGCAGTTCATTGACGTATTTCGCACGTTCACCGCCTTTATGATCGCTTCTGCTGGTTATCTACGAGCAAAACTTTTCGGAAAGTCGCACAGTAGCACGGCATATCGAAAAGGCAGTGGCAACACAAAGTGAGACAGCTGGAAATTGGCTTATACTGATATCAACATTTCTTCAGCTTGCTTGTGTAATGAACGCCATAAAAAGAAATGGAAAGACTTAAGAAAAGATCAATAGCTCCTAACTGGGATAGTACGGAAAACGCAAGCAATTGTAATTGAATCGGCGACTTGAAAAGGGTACACATTCCAAAATCCTTACTTTTCAGGAGAAAGGAAAACCTTTTTTGTAGCTAAACGAAAGGTTTGATCAAAAAAGTTTCTATTAGGCATTTATACATCATATTTCTGCGTTTTCAGCTACAAAGTATGGAAATCATATTACGTATGGTTTTCAAGTTATGCCATTTTTTATCTCGAGGAATATGTCCCATTTTATAGGTACTCAAATTTCAGAAAGATCTTTGTAGGGGCAGATAATGTATAATAAACTCGCAATTTCAAAAGTCTATTAAGCAGTAATATATTATTATACAAACATATGCCCAACCATTATTTCTTTTATAACTTAGTTATTCATTGTCATTCCATGAGACAGCTGGAAATTGACTTATATTGATATCAACATTTCTTCAGCTTGCTTGTGTAATGAACGCCAAAAAAGAAATGGAAAAGCTACGATCAAAAGCTCCTAACTGGGGTAGTACGGAAAACGTAAGCAATTGTAATCGAATCGGCGAGTTGAAAATGGTACACATTCCAAAATCCTTACTTTTCAGGAGAAAGGAAAAACTGTTTTGTAGCTTAAAAGAAAGGTTTGATCAAAAAAGTTTCTATTAGGCATTTATACATCATATTTCTGGGTATTCAACTACAAAGTATGGAAATCATATTACGTATGGTTTTCAAGTTATGTCATTTTTCATCTCGAGAATTATGTCCCATTTTACAGGTACCCAAGTTTGAGAAAGATCTTTGTAGGGGCAGATAATATATAATAAACTCGCAATATCAAAAGTCTATTAAGCAGTAACACATTATTACACAAAAATACTCCCAACCATAATTTATTTTATAGTTATTCATTGCCATTCCGTCTCTTTAAAGTGTTTTACTTTACGAAGATGTCTAGCGTCCATAACCTCTGAACGGTGTATGTCTTCTATGTTTAAAATATCGTGAAGATCATCAACGTTATCGTCCATTCCTTCAATGTTAAATGGATAAGTCGAATATTTCACCACGATTATATTACTGTAGACAATAAATACCACGAAAATAAACTGCTCACTCGTTTCTTTTTCCGCTACTCGCTGCTATACAGCGCTTATACAAGGGTCCTGGTCTGTATAAGCAATTCAATGAATAACTATAACAGACGTATACACAGGAGGCTTATACACGGTTTATTGGTAGTGAATTTCACATAAACGGTGTATAAACCTTGTATAAAAGTTATGCACCGTTTATTAGTAAGACGGTTTGTGTGCATGACTTCCTTGGTGTGTTACAGGTCAGCAGTTGGTGCAGATGCCTGATGGGAAGCTCCATGTTCTGAACACCACACAAGTGCAGACTGCTCAGCCTCAACAGCAAGTAAGTCAAACGAGAGCCAGTTTCCCACAAAAATCACCCTTCACCTCGATAGTTGGTAATAATTATAGTTCGTAATTGTTCGAGGACAAGTATAATTTTTGTAGTCGAAGACGGGTCAAGATAAGAAACACTGCTTTATTTTGACATCAGTCCTGCATTTTTCAACATAATAACCAAGAATATTAAAGTATTTATCAGGGCATAAAATGGAACTGTCTCTTCCTTGACAATAGAGTGACTTGTCTCTTCTCTTGCACGGTGGACGGTCTTCTTCACGACACCACTTCATGTTCTCTCTGTATACTGTAACACTTGTTCAGTAACTGTCACTATGCCAAGGTTCTGTTTTACCAACCGGTGCAGCTGGTCACAGTCTATCGCTGGGGCAACATAAGTTGGAGCAAGCTCTCTTCCTTTGTTTCTGAGCAATAAAGCACGGAAGCTGACTTCATCATCATTTTCATTTCCCCTTGTCCAGCTCCTCCACCATTGCTGGACACAGTTTGGAGTGTCCTCCCCTTCCACCACTCCTCTTCAGTACACTGGAATCTTGATTATCCGTTCACAGAAACTACGTCGTCGTAGTACTGGTGTACAAGTAGTTGACTCAAAATTTGATCTAAAACAAACCAAAAAAAGCCGAATATTAGATGCCGGTATTAGATGAGTATCGAAAGAAACATTGAAAAGCATTTTATTCTCCATTTGAAGATAGACCTACAGTAATATTCGTCAACATAACTGTATTCACTTGCAGAACTTGAAGTCTAGTCATTGCCACTCCAAACTGTGTCATCATCGGTCCTGTGCATCGCATTTGAAATGCTGCATTTCTTGAAGGATTTCTGAGGAGACCCTCAGGAATATGATCCCTCGCAACTTCAGTCCATTCACACGAGTGCTAACTGTGGTCTCTTGTTTTGCTTCTAGGCATCATGTCGTGTTTGGAGTTTACCGTCCATTCCATGTACAGGTGGCACTGAAGGAACACGATCTGTTACTACCCATACTTGCAAACGATTTATGAACTGTATGCTACCTCAGTACATGTGTCGTGGCTTAGCGTGTATGCGTGGAATCCAGAGCGAAAGTTTGCTGGAAGTACTACGCCAGTTAAATACTATAACATCAGTTAGTACATCATCAATTCCCATTTAGGGCAGATACCCTGTCGGTTGTTTACTTAGTCTTTCTTAAATAATTTCAAAGAATTTGGAAATTTATCAAATATCTCTCTTAATTATTCCAATCAAATATTTGCTGTAGTTTTTCCTTTTGAATTCCAACTTTATCTTCATATTGTGATATTTCCGACTTTTAAAACCACCACTCAAACTTATTTGTCTACTTACGTCATTCCACTCCTTCTCTCGACCGACAGCTCTGAACATGCCACTTATTCAAGTAGCTTGTCTTGTCTCCTTTCTCCCAAGTCTTCCCAGCCCAAATTTGCAAAATTTTCGTAAAGCTACTCTTTTATGTCACTAAGTATACAAAAGGAATATTTCATTACCCCACCTATTCAGTGCAATTAATTCCACGGTTATGTGGTTAAATGAACATAGAAATTGCTAAGTTTGAAGGGACATGTTTCACCCTTCTTTTATTGGGCATCATCAGCCTTATTTAATCTTAAAACAAGCTTTGGTTTGAGAACATTATCATTTATAAAAATTGAACTGTTGATTTCTTAAAAGTTTGTTGTTTTTTTTTTTTTTTGCTAGGGGCTTTACGTCGCATCGACACAGATAGGTCTTATGGCGACGATGGGATAGGAAAGGCCTAGGAGTTGGAAGGAAGCGGCCGTGGCCTTAATTAAGGTACAGCCCCAGCATTTGCCTGGTGTGAAAATGGGAAACCACGGAAAACCATCTTCAGGGCTGCCGATAGTGGGATTCAAACCTACTATCTCCCGGATGCAAGCTCACAGCCGCACGCCTCTACGCGCACGGCCAACTTAAAAGTATTGACACTGTGGAATTTGCGTTTGTCATACCATTCTTGCCTACTGAAGTCTTGGGTTCTATAATCCGATCCCCAAGCGATACGTATGTTCAAACCTTTTAGGAAGAGGATCCATTTCAGTGTCGGACGTGTTATTTATAGAATTAATACGACACAAAATTCTTTTCTTTTTAGATGAACGTTTTAAATTGTTTAAAGCAATTTTAGCGTGTGTGTATATGTTATGTCTCAATATGTTTATTTTGTATCATAACTATTCTACAGTGTTACTACTTTTAAGAAATCAACAGTTCAATTTTTATAAGTGATAATGTCCTCAAACCAAAGCTTGTTTTAAGATTAAATCAGGCTGATGATGCCCAATAAAAGAAGGGCGAAACATGTCCCTTTAAACCTCGCAATTTCTATGCTCATTTAACCACATAACCATGGAATTAATTGTATTGAATAGGTGGGGTAATGAAATACTCTTTTTGTATACTTAGTGACATACAAAAAATACCAAAATATGACACACAAACAAATTAAGGGGGGATGTAACTGAGAATGCATTGCTGTATTTAAAAGTTCACCAAGTCCACAATATAAGAAATAGAAAGACGAAACTTTGCATAGTTAATTATAAACGATTGGGCTATTATACAACAAACAATAACTATCTAAGTTATAAAAATGGCACCAGTACAGTCAGTTTAAATCCCCTTGTTTAGGTACACTTTAAAACAAAACTGCAAAAGACTCTGGGTTGATTTTTTTACACTTTTATGTACATGACATTATCTCTAACTTTATGAAGAATTATGGAAATACAATCTGAAATGTATTTTTTATGGTAATTTAAAGTTAGGATGTTGTAAACGATAGTAAAAAAATCAATGTAAATGCTTGCAGATTGAACAAATGATTAGATAGAAGCATAATTCTTCAAAAATATGTGTACTGTCACTCAATAAACAGTGTCTGAAAATTTCAGTACTTTAGTTCTTGGGGTTTCAGAGAAAATTGTACCTTTGCGGTGAAAATATTGAATTGCAGGTTATAAACTTCATTTTCCTTGTCCGTATTGAAAATCTACTTGTGATACAATTCCTTTAGTTTTGTCAATTGCCACCTTTTCAATACAATAAAAATATAGTACAAACTTACATATTTATTATGATGTTTATATGGGACATGTTTCACTCCTTTTCGTGAGCATCATCAGCCCAACTATCATTAATCTAAGATTGTATAAGATCATAAAACAATTCTTTTGGTTCAAGATTGTTCCTATAAAACTAATTGATAATCTTATAACATTTTAAAAGTCACACAACAATAAAAATATGCCTTAAGCTAACACTTTTTTGTCTAAAATCTTCTTCAGTCTAACTTCCCCTTCCCCCTCCGTGCCAAAACGTAAACTCATCCACACTCACTTATACATCACAAGAAGTGCAAACAGGACAACAAGTAGTTCTGAAGAGGCTAGGAGTAACACCAAACAATTACACAGTAGAAAAGAAAGTAAGTGACAATTCTTCCAATAAGATGTTATACAGAAATACAATCAAAACCATAAACATATATTTTTATCTTTCATTACAGATATACCAACGAGCCATTATGGAACGTTCGAGAACATTTTAAATCCAATATCACATCAAAAAGTGTTTTTCACCGGGCGAGTTGGCTGTGCGCGTAGAGGCGCGCGGCTGTGAGCTTGCATCCGGGAGATAGTAGGTTCGAATCCCACTATCGGCAGCCCTGAAAATGGTTTTCCGTGGTTTCCCATTTTCACACCAGGCAAATGCTGGGGCTGTACCTTAATTAAGGCCACGGCCGCTTCCTTCCAACTCCTAGGCCTTTCCTATCCCATCGTCGCCATAAGACCTATCTGTGTCGGTGCGACGTAAAGCCCCCTAGCAAAAAAAAAGTGTTTCATCTACAAGTTTGTTCACGAACAATTTTACCCCATTGATAATATAAATTAATACCAATACATTTTATAAATGTTACTCCAGCAACGAGAACAAGTCTATCGACCATAATGACAATTATCAACTGCAGAAAATATTCAATACAGTCATGAAGTTTTAATGACAATTATACAAGTTAAGCAACAGGAATCAACTCAACTAGCCAGATCTCTAAAGTTTTTTTATTTTATTCTTATTTTTAAGCAATTTTAACCCTTTCCCACGGAATATCTTTGACTCACTGTCGGCCGAAACCTAGAGTAATAATTTGCTTGTCAGGTATAGTTGTGGAGTACCTTCACTAAATAATTTATTCTGTAAAAACCACTTAAGATATCACTTTCAAATTTTGTAACAATGGAAAATACACTATAGTTATTCTAAAATGATACAATGAGATCACCTAATTACACGCAATCCCCCCCACTGTTCAGAATGATACATCAGGAAGCATCCAACATGGTGCATAATGTTAAATTGCTTGTTCTTGAAGTCATTCTAAATTGCTGGACATGATGGGGTTCTTATTTTCTTGGTAATGCAGAGAACGCAGGAATTCACCCTGAATCTCCCAATTTATTTCATTTTCAGGATCAGTCGGATGAAGATATTTAGATTGCAAATCGTGCTTCCTCTCGGACAAAAAACAATAAACAACTTTTGACTGAATGGGATTGGAAGATAAATTGACATTAGTTGGTATAGGTTATTATGTAATTAAGTAGAGGCTCATAGTCCGAAACAGAATTAACTGAAGAATTAAAACTGATAATTATGTTTTTTACAAGTAGGCCTAATATTTTAAAAGGAGACGGTACCTGAATGTACATTTCCTGTCCTGTGCCGTATTTTGATTTCTCTCAGATTCATATCCTGTCCCAAATGCTTCCCATACCATTTTTATTATCATACCTACAACATCCAACTCACTACCATTGCATTTGTCAACATATTGATCTAATTTGTAACAAATATCCTCTGCATTCAACTGGTTATGAGCAGCCATGTTGGTGCAATGTATTTACATTCAGTCAGCTGTCTGTTCTATCTAAGTAAACGTATAAAAGAACACTTTATTTTAGGATTCCGTGCATGCCAGTAGTATCTAGGAAGCGTAGGGAATTCATTGGTTCCAAAAAGTTATATGTTTAGCAGACAGATGGCAGAGGAAGTCGGTTTGAAAGTCGAGTACGCTTTACTACGCAACCCGCGGGAGACAATGTGCGACTCCAGTACGCTTTACTACGCAATCCGCGGGAAAGAGTTAAAAGATGTTCACCCAGATGAGTTTCGGCAATAAAATGTTAGACTGAAGAAGATTTTAGACAAAAAAGTGTTAGCTTAAGACATATTTTTATTGTTGTGTGACTTTTAAAATGTTATAAGATTATCAATTAGTTTTATAGGAACAATCTTGAACCAAAAGAATTGTTTTATGATCTTATACAATCTGAGATTAATGATAGTTTGGCTGATGATGCTCACGAAAAGGAGCGAAACATGTACCATATAAACATCATAATAAATATGTAAGTTTGTACTATATTTTTATTGTATTGAAAAGGTGGCAATTGACAAAACTAAAAGAAAATATTGAAGTCGAGAAAACAACACTTGAAAGTTGGTAATGTTCTGTTACTCACATCTGAGGTACTTTGCCTCTCAAAAGCTACCACAGTGATAACCCTGGTCTTCATCTTCATCTTCTCGTGCTCTCCTTTTGGACCTTTTCTCCATTTTGCTCTGTTTTTCCAGATGAGTTTGTGATACCTCAGCCTTGTCAATCCTTCGCTGGTCAATTTCTTGGAGGGAGTGTGTAGTGAAAACACCAGGATCCATTCCAGCCCTCTTTAGGACTTCAATTCTACCCCTGTTCCCTTCATTAAAATACAGAACAGCATCATACACTGCTATATTCAACACCTTCAAACCACAAAATGTTGTTTTAGGGCATCTCAACCAAACCAGATTATTAAAACTCTCATTATTGTTCTGAGTTTTGCCATGCAAACAACGTTTCAGGAGTTCTGGATCAGCAAGAGACCTAAATATGGGCTTGATGGCTAGCATCACAGCCTCTGGAAGTGAATTATTGTGCCTGTAGGTATGGATATATCTGTTGTACTTGCACCACCCTTCCTTGGGACACAGGTTGTGCACTGGATTTTTGTCAGTGGATATTGTGTGGGAAAAGGTGGCCCAAACAGCAGTTTTCATAGCATCAACACTGCTGTTGTTTTCTCTAATTGTCTTTCCATAATAAACCTGAAAAGAGTCTATTTCCTTCTGGGTAAGTCTCCCTCTCCCACCAAGCGGTTTCCCATCTTCTAATTTTTGGCCTTTACTTTCCTTCAGTAAACGACGCAGCCTGGATCCAACTCGTTTCTGGACATGACCCACACATTCTAACTTGGTCACCTCACAGTCATATGGTTTACTGTCAACTACAGAGTTAAAAGATTTAGAATCACCATCACCTAGGTAGTAAGTATATCTAACACCATACATATTTTGTGAGCGACAGAACATTTTCACTCCATACCACCACTTGATCCACTGTAATTTTTGTAACAAACATGAGAGTGTTTTTCTTGCCATTCATTCTCTAATTCAGTATTTTCTAGTTTCTTCCTAACAGAACACTCATGACAATATTTAGACATTGTCTCAACATCTATAACTTTCCCTGAGTCAATGCTGATTATGGATGACACTCCATAGAGAGAAGTGAGCCCACGCTTCATCCATGAACCATCGACTGAAACACAGAGATCTGTTGGAACCTCAGTCTTCTCCTCCAACATCTGTAGTTCAATTTCTCTGTCTTTTACAATTTGTTTCACAGCCACTGCCATGCTTTCCTTGGCCACATCACTGACACCTTTCAAAATATGTTTGTTTATTTTATCAAACTTTGCAATGGGTGGTGGCATATTCATCACACCACAAAATATATTACAAGCTTCCCTACCTTTCCCTATACATCTCATATCATAAATAAATCTGTAATTACAATCATAAATACCAGAGGATATCTTTGAAGATGTCTCAAATGATGACCTGTTATTGCACAATTCACAAAAAATTGTCAGTTCACAAGCTAAACCTACTCTCTTCTCTTCTGCAACACTGAGACACATTGAATTCTTACAATTCACACACACACACATGAAACACTAATAGCCTGTGACAACAATTTCAGATCAATCAGTCTATATCCAGAGGTAGAAAACTGTTCACCTTCAACTTGTACCTGGCCACGAAAGTCAGAGCAAAGTTTTGTAAATGAAGTTGATAGGTTATGTTCTTGAGCTGACAGTTCTGATGGCTGAATTACCTTCCTGGTATGAACATTGCCCTTGAATTTCTGTTTCTTGAAACAGGATTTGACTCTTGGCATGTTTAATAATTACTTCACAATCAGAAGTGCAGAACACAGATCACACTTCAACAAAACCTCATGTAGGCCTAAATGTCAACACATCTGTAGCATGGAAGATTCCAAAACAAAACACACTGCTACCTAGTGCCAAAACTACACATCATATTCCAAAGAGAACACATCTATGGAGATGTTGCATAGAGAAAAATAATTTTATGACCAGTGAGTAGAATATAATAAATATAAGATTATTGAATGACATTAAATGGGGTGTGGCTATATGTATGCAACATCATATATAAATTATTTTTAAAAATACTTCTAGTTGAGTTATGAGCTTGAAACTTTCACACAATATATACATAAGACCATACATACGGAAAACATTTTTTTCAAAATTTCGATTTTTTGACCCTTTGTCGGTTACATCCCCCCTTATAGAAGAGCTTCTTCTTCTTTCTTCGTTTCGGCCTGCTGTGGACCACGTTATTTCAACCGTTTGCATCCTTGAGCTTTAATTCTTCCCCAGTACTCACGCATTCTCGTTCTGTGAGCCTCCTTTCTTTCATCAGTCCACTTCTTGCCTGTTTTCAACTTTGGCCTTTCTTGGAACCTCTTGTATCCCTGGAGCTTTTTCTGGAGAGGAGCACTGGAATGTTGCTGGGTTCTGAAGCGTTCTGAGCCGTAACTTTTACGTCACAAATTTTCCCATCAGTACTATAATACTTCTCATCAAACTCTCTCACAACCCTGCATATTATCGTCGTACTTTATTGTTAGCATCTTAAAAGTAAGACTTGTATTCACACTTTACTGTAAAAAATTTTGAGGAGAAAAGGGCAAAATGTTGAACACCTGTCATCTGCACAGCTAATGCTTTCACAGTAAACTGGGTTGGAACGAATGGACAGTGATGAGTCATGGCCGTATTCCTAACATTCTTTTGTTCCTCTATTTTTGACTTCTTACTGCTCTTGAAACTGTTACCTTCGAACCTTGTTTAACCGTCAAGCACTTTTTAAGGAAAGAAAAACTAAGACAATCGAACACAAACAGAATTGCTTGGCATTATTGGCATTAAACATGAGTAATATTTGGACAACAGCTAAAACAGTCATATGACCAAAAGTATGCTTTTGTACTTTCTTTTGTGTATAGTAAAATATAATAAAGTATAGTAAAATAAACATTTATATGACCAATGAAAATTGTGTCATGTTAACAAAAGTTAGAAATGTGTTCATTTTAATTTACGTTAGTAAAGAGACCAGCATAGAAATAGTGTACGTCATAGAAATCCTAGCCATACGGATGAAATAGCAAATGAAAACTATTCTGGAGAGCAAAAGGGGGTGCTTGCATTTTCTAAAATAACAAACCATTGTAGCCTGTGAGGAATACAACTCTTGCCCGATGTCTTGACAGGTTGCTGCTGGAAATCGAATAGTGACTACCGGTGCAGCTAAGACGCCAGTCATCAGGGCAGCGCCTGGTGTAACCACTACCACAGCAGCTGCACAGCCACAGCAAGCCCAGCAGATCGTGAAGACGAGTGCTGTGACACCTGCGAAACAAATTGCTGTTGCTGCGACTCCCAGCAGTCCGCTCAACACTGTCACCATACCTCAGAGCCCCACCAAGTCTCCACAGGTAACGAGGCTGTAACACACTGATAACATCGTTAATAATTTATGTTCGTACATCTACTGAAATGTTGTGCGAGGTTTCATTTCCTTCTGTCGTTGCTTGTTACGTAATTTTCTTTCATAAGTTATTTATTTACTTGAGTCAGAAGCATACAATAGAACTTTTTTTTTTTTTTTTTTTACAATACAATTTAGTAACAATGCCAAACTAAGACATTATGATGCTATGGTAAAGCCAGTCATTCTGTATGGGGTGGAAACAGCAACACTACCTGGAGAAACTACTAAAGATTGAAAGTAGAATATTAAGGAGGATTTGCGGCCCAAGGGTGTTAGAGGCTAACTACAGATTACGATCAAATAAGGAGATATACAAAAGAACAGAAGACCTGAAAACAACGATAAGGAAAGGACGGCTGTGATTCTATAGACACATGGTCAGAATGGATCCAGCAAGATTAAATAAACAAATTTGAAGAGCCAGTGGGGCGGGGGTGCCAAGCAGATGAAGGAAGAACTCAAGAGGTTAGGAATTGCAGATAAAGTATGTCATGATGGAGACCAATTCAGCAAAAGATTTTCCAACATAAAAGTTCTTGTGGAAGAAAAGAAAGAGCCCAGAGGGGGAAGATGGACTGATGAGAGAAGAGTGCAACATTCTGAAAGAATGAATGCACTGTGGAGAAAGAGGAAGGAAGTGAAGTGGTATTGGCATGGTCCTAAGTTTGGCCGGTTCACAAGAAAGAAGAAGAAACAGAAGGAATTGATACACTTACATACCAAAACGGTATTAAATAGTCTTTGCCCAGAAACGAGCAACTGAGATTGCATTTCCTTATTCCTTGAGCAGATCCTTCTCACTGCAAGAATCAGGGCAACACGAGCACTGACACAAATGCTTGGTAGCCTGCACTTCTCCATATGCACATAGTGGAGATACATCCAAATATTCCCATTTCACTAGGTAGCTGCCTCTGTGGATCAGTGGTAGAGTGTCGGCCTCCGGATCCCAAGATAGCGGGTTCAAACCCGGCAGAGGTAGTCGGATTTTTGAAAGGCGGAAAAAAGTCCATTCGACACTCCATGTTGTACGATGTCGGCATGTAAAAGATCTCTGGTGACACATTTGGTGTTTACCCGACAAAATTCATTAAATCTCAGCCATAGACGCCCAAGAGAGTTTTGGTTTACTCAGTCTGCCATCTAATGGGGGCCTACAGTAAAACGGAACGTTGAAATTGACGAGCAGACAGCCAGATGGCATCACATTGAAATGTCTGCACACGGTAGCTGAGGCCATACGATTATTATTATTTTTATTTCACTAGGTTGTCCTAAGACTATCTAACATGTGTTCTTAAGAAAAACAAACATAAAGGACAGAAAGCAATAAAATATTTTGTAATTTATTGCTGTTATGTAATGCCTATGCTTCCTTTTATCGTACCAAATATGTCGTGTGCAGAAAACTGGCTCTTGAGACACCTTATCTAATACAGTTTATTACAGACTATGAATCTCATGTTAAATGCGTATTGACAGTTGAACTTCTTATAAATGAAAATCCACAGCCTGTTTCCAGTCATTTGACCGGGTCAGGAATGGAATGAATGAAGCCCCCCTCTAGCGGTGAGTATAGGAAATGTGCCGGCTGCCGAAGCCTGTCTCACTCCTCTGGGACAATGATAAATGACTGACAAATGAAATGTTAAATCAGAGTGTTGCTGGAATGAACGATGACAGGGAAAACCGAAGTACCCGGAGAAAAACGTGTCCACCTCCGCTTTGTCCAGCACAAATCTTGCATAGAGTGACGAGGATTTGAACCACGGCATCCAGTAGTGAGAGGCCGGCACGCTGCCGCCTGAGCCACGGAGGACTCAACTTCTTGTAAAATTGTACAAAACTATTTTAATCCTCCTAGTCAGTACTACATATTTTACGTCCAATTGAGATGAAACTTCACACATAAATGGACGTTTCGACCTGGCATTGGGTCATCCTCAGTAAGGCATGAAAAATGAAATAAAAACGTAGGAAACACACAAAATGAAATGTTATTTAAAAAGTTTTTTTAAAGCATGATGAAAGACTGAAATGTTGATTGTTAAAACAGTCTTGAGCTGGAGGTCTTTCTGTTTCAATATTTTTGTTGTCCTTTGGTGTGGTTCATTTGGTATCTATATACTTTTGGCTTATTTCTTGTGTTCCAACATGGGATGATATATATAAGCATTATTGAAGCTGAATTGTCTGATTTTTTTTCTACAAATCGAATTAAGGTTGAAAAATGATGACTAACAGGAACAACATTTAGATTAACTCGTAGAGAGCCAGACAACGATATATTGCTGTTCCATATATGCGCGTAAGGTGCCAACCGCGATATATCGTTGTTTGGTCCGTAGAGGAATGCCACTAGTTTTTTACTACGCCGGTAGATAGTGTGTAAATTTGTTCGTTTTCATGCAGTGAATTTCTTAAATTCGTTTTCATCTACGACGTATGATCTCCCTGCCGTGTGAGTAAAATAGCGACTAGTGGGAGAAGTGATTTTCTTGACGATGACGAACTGGCTGTATATCTTAATAATTTAAGTGAAGAAGAGGATGAGGAATTCATTCCTCCAACAAGTGAGGAAGAGGAAAGTTGAATGGCGATTTTTCTGTAAACACTCGACCACGTGTTCATTGTCCGAGTGTAAACAGTGGAAGTGATAGTGGTAGTGAAAGTGGTAATGACTGTTTGAATGTCAGTACTGATGGTGGTGATGTCTGTAACAACGTCCAACAGCAACAATTTCCTGTTTTTCGTGAAATTCAGCTAGGTCAGGATGTAAAATACCAACCCTAACCTGGTTATTATGAGACTCCTGGCTCGAGACATGCCTCTTCTTCAGACGTAAAGCGTATTGCGTATTTTTATTTGTTTTTCACGGCTCAGGTATGGAACATCATAACTACAGAGACAAACAGATGTGCTAATCATTTTTTGATAAGTCGTGTCTTGTCACCACATGCCAGAGCACAGCACTGGCACCCGTTTACATTGACAGAAATGAAGGCTTTCATTGCTGTTTTGTTGGAAATGGGTATAACTAGAAGGCCGAGCATATTTTCTTATTGGGTCAAAATCTCTCGTTATATTCCATGTTTTGGAAATATGTTCTCAATAAATAAATTTCGATCGTTCTTGGGGTTTTTTCATCTTGTGAACAGTGGAAATCTTTCACCACCTGGTCACCCTGACTACAACCCATGTGCCGGGGTTCAAACCCATTGTTGAATATGCCAATCGTGTATTCCGGTACCATTACACTCCACACCAACAACTTAATGTAGATGAATCTTTAATCGGCACCAAAATTCACTCAGCACTAACTCAGTATTTGCCTAATAAGAAATTCCATAAATGGAGAATCAAGTTTTGGATGATGTGCGATTCAGTAATCCATTACTGTTTAGGTTTTTGCTGTTGCCGAGGAGCTAAAAGTAGGGAAGTCAAGGATGAAATAAAGAAATATGGCCTTGGACATGTTGTCATGACAAAATTGCCAACTTTGGGCAACTATATGATGAAAGGATTACCATTTCTTTACAGACAACTTCTTTACAAGTATACCCCTGGTGCATAATCTTTTTGAAAAGTTCACCTACATAACAGGAGGAACACTTCGTAAGAACAGGAAAAGCATTCCAAGTGCTTTAGTGGAAAAGTACAATGTTTGAGAAGCAAAATACTACAGAAGCAACGAGGTTTTGACTAGTGGGTTCAGGGAAAAGCAATCTAAAACAAAACTGATGCCATCGCTGCAAATAAAACAAAATGGATCACAAGACACTGACAAGAGAAGGAAAAAGTAAAACCACTTATTGTCCATAACTACAATGACTTAATGGGGCCTGTAGAACACTCAAATACTGGAAAAAAGTAACTTTTTATATATTTGCACGGATGGTCCTGAATGCATATTTGTTATATAGGGAAAACACTACCGGTAACCTGTAATCGAAGATATTGAAAAGGAGGGGTTGATGGAGAAAAATGGAAGTTCCTGTCAAGCCGCACCATCAGTATCTGTGCCTTCTACTGAGAGAGGAATCCGAAAACTGCCTGGACGAAACGAAAAGGTTTGCGTGCGAAGATCCCGTACAGCATGTCAAAACTGTGGTAAAGGACTCCATGGGTTGTGCATCGCAAACCATGACTGTTAGTGGCAGAGAACATGCAATCGAGGCATGTCATTTAGTAAAAAAAAAAAAAAAATTCTGTGTGTCGTGTGTAGCTATATTGTAAATAACTCTTAAACTACTCAACATAAAAATGTGAAACTTAACATGTTTATTCATCTGAAATAGGACATTTCAAAGAAGTCATCAGTATTTATCAGTGGGTTAAATTTTCTGATATTTTCTGTTTTGTTTCTGATTTTTAGTTTTTGGTGTTGTAAAATTGATATATATATATATATTTTTTTTTTTTTTTTTTTTTTTCTTTCTTTCCAAAATACCCAAGAACACTTTAGTGTTAATATTTAGTTCAGCAGTAAGAATGTCTTCTTGTTAACATTTATTAAAAATTTCAAGTCATAGTGATAATGTTTGTGAACTATATGGCCCAGAGAGTGAGAACCTGCAAAATCCTCTAAATCGGCCTGGCATTCTTGGCATATTGTGAGCACCAGGGCCTATCACTAAGAGGGTCAAGTTATGAAGAACGAAAATTAACTTACGTTACGTGGCCACCTTGTATCACCCGTGTTCTCTGACTACGGAGACCAGCTCTCGACTGACTTGTTCCCGCAGTCGAGATGCAAGGCGTGTTGCTACAAGGAAGTGGAGTGGGGAAATGGGGCGGGGCTTGCGGGAGAACGGGAGAGTGCTGGGGGCGGTGATTGAAACCGAGTGTAATAATAATTATTCATTGAAAGAATATTATTTAACTTTCATTAGTGTTGAAGTAATATTATTTAACTCTTGCACTGTAAATACTAGCAATAAAAACACAAATTCTGGGATATATAAACTGAAATGTCAGGGATACGGGTCAAGTTATGTCGGACAAACTGGTAGGAACTGTCTCATAAGATATACAGAACATCGCAACACTTTAAAATATAATCTTTTCTCTGCCATGAGTGACCATTACAAAGACTATAATCACAATTATACTACAATAGATCAAGATGTAAAAATTCTACATGAACAAGAAGTTCCACTACTCAACATTTTAGAGGATTTTTTACATCAGTATGGATCAGTATAAGAACCCAGCCCTCAACTTAAATGAGATAAATGAAAAAAAAATGTAATATGGGAAACTTTTATTCCGATCATTTGTATTAAAAAACAGGAACATAAGAACTCACAATTATTACACTCGGTTTCAATCACTGCCCCCATTATTCCGCACTCTCCCCTTCTGTCGATTTCTGCAACAAATTTTCCACATTCAAGCTAACAGATAATCACGTTATGGTATCTTATGATATCACTAACATGTATTCGAACATACCCGTATTTGACACAATTAACATTGTAAAATCTAACCTTATGAAACATAACAATCTAAGCAGATACGATATAGACGATTTTATTAATTTATTGAAATTTGTACTTAACAATAACTATTTCACATTCAATAATAAAATATATCATCAAAAAGGAATCATTAATAAAATTAACGGCGTAAATCTCTGGCTGAGATTTATGGATGATACGTTCGTAATCATAGATAAACAATTGAATAATAGCAACAACGTACTCAGGCTTCTTAACAACCTTAACCCTAGTATTCAGTTTACTAAAGAGGACGAGATCAACAACGCCTTAAACTTTTTAGATTTAACTTTGACTAGAGATAAAGATAAGTTCACTTACCAAATTTACAGGAAACCATCTGCCGCTCCTATAACAATAAAAAGCGAATCCTCACACCCTCACTCCCATAAGCAAGCTACATTTTACAGCTTGATTCACAGGGCCATGAACATTCCTCTTTCTAAAGCTAATCGAAAAAAAGAACTATGTTTCATCAAAGAACTAGCCATGACGAATGGTTTTAAACCTGATATGATCACCAGAATCATAGGTAAAATTAGATTAAAGAGTTCAACTACATTAGTTCCCGAAAAAACAAAAAAAATTTTGCTATTTTTACTTTCACCAACCCAGCTATTCACAATGTCACTAAACCATTAAATAAGCACAATATTTACATTGCATACCGAACCTGTAACACCAACCGTAATATATTTTTCAATTCCAACTCCATCAATACAATTAACGACAAATTCTCAAACTCGGGAATATATAGACTCAAATGCACACAGTGCAATTTTTCTTATATAGGGCAAACTGGCCGCAGTTTTAGAATAAGGTATTTAGAACATTATAATGCCCTGAAACACAAAAAGCATTCCGTTATGAGTATTCATATGAGGGACACGGGGCATAATTTCAGTACTATCGATCAAGATATGCAAATACTCAAATACGTAAATAAAAGCAGTTTAATGACCGGGTATGAAAATGCTTACATTTTTTTGGACCAATACTTAATAAAAATAGTAATTTAAATGATTTCTCGGACATTAACAGCCCCATAATTGAGCAAATCCCCAAACTAATTGCTAAATTCGGAATTAATGCTAATAATTTTATGAAGATTTTACATTATAAACATGCTTTCAATCCTCCCGTAGTAACAGCAGCAACAGTAGCCACACCCACATTGCCTCCCACCACTGCATCCTCCCCATTGGCCGACAACTCGCGTAATGTCCCGCCTCCCTTCCCCTCACCGCTACCTTCCCCGTCCACGACCGCATTCGTACAACACACGCAGCAGTAAGTCAGTTACCATCAAACCTCAGTAAACAACCAAGGGACCAATTCACACACGGGTAAGCGTTTTCCGTTATCATCTCCTTACAGTGCTACAGTCTTTAAATTTCCAATAGCTGACACACATATTATTCCCCCCTTTTTCTTCTTTTACAGGATACACCCGATTTAAATTTCACCTGCTAGATCAGTAATTCTCCGTTAGGAGACCAATGTCAACACATTACTACACAAAATAATGTCTGAAACACAACGCGAGGAATCCCATAAAGGCTAATTTACGCCGATCTAGATGACGTTTTATCATCAGTGAACTTCGTTTTTCAACCATCATATGTGATTTCAGCATTCCTCATCATGATTATTCTTAAAAAACAGCATCATAGTTTATAATAAGAGCTCACCCTGATATCAAAAACTGTTTTCATCATAAACAGTCTAATGCAATCGAGCGTAGATATAATGGACAACGATTTTTAAGAACATTTTATTACTACATACTATTTTAACTTTTTAAGTCATCCATTCCATTTTACATTTTAAGCAATTTTAATGATCAATTTTTGTTTTAATACACACATATAATCTTATTGATTATTTTTAAAGTGTTAAATTCATATATTTTTATCAATGTATATTAGACATTCTTTTGTGATATACACCAGGATCAGGGCCCTGACCCACCAAGAAGTCACTAGCAACCAAATTAAAAAAGTACTGTACTATATTAAATCTAAGGCAGTAGGAGTAGATGACATCCCTATACATTTCATACATAATATAATAGGCGCTATCCTCCCGATTATCACACATATATTCAATTACTGTCTTAGAAATGGAACTTTCCCTGCGCTCTGGAAACAAGCTAATGTCATCCCAGTGCCCAAGATAAACGATCCTAAACTGACCTCTGACTATCGCCCAGTTTCTGTTCTTCCAGCGCTTTCTAAGGCTTTGGAAAGACTGGTGTACGAGCAAGTATTGAAATATTTAAATAACTATTCTCTCCATGACCCATTACAATCGGGCTTTAAGAAAGGGTACAGCACTGCCACGGCTCTCCTTAAAGTGACAGAAGACACCAGACTAGCTATGGAACAACGACAACTTACAGTACTAACGCTACCGGATTTCAGTGGTGCATTTGATACAATAGACTTACAGCTACTAATTAAGAAAATGGAATCTTACTTGTTTGACCCTTTAGTACTGAAGTTTTTTACGTCATATTTGAAAGATCGGAGGCAGCGGGTGATAACTCGCGAAAGAAATTCAGAATGACATACAAGGAAAGTTGGCACGCCACAAGGTAGTATTTTAGGACCGTTGCTTTTTACCTTGTATATCAATGACATTTCATCTTCTCTAAAAATGTGTAATTATCACCTATATGCTGATGATCTCCAAATTTATTACCTTTGCAGCTTAAGCAAATTACCAAACGCCAAATGACATGAAAAAACTCAGTGAATATGCTCTCACAAACAGACTTCTCATAAATCCATCAAAATCGCAAGCTGTCATTGTCGGTTCCCAGAAGCTCCTACACAAGATTAATGACTTGATCATTCCTCCTTTACAAATAAATAATATCACAATTCTGTACAGTAAAACAGTGAGAAATCTTGGGGTGACTATGACTGAAACTCTAAATTGGACAGAACATATCAAAAATGTCAGAAGGTGTTTGCTACTCTACACCCACTGAAATTAAATAAAGATATTATACCACTAAACATGCGGCAAAGATTAACACAGACCCTAATTCTTCCTATCCTTGACTGCTGTGATGTTATCTTGGTAGACGCTACTAAAGAACAAACTAGGAAACTGCAACGTATTATGAATTGTTGCCTTAGATTCATTTTTAACCTAAGGTATGATGTGCATATTACTCCTTATTAAAACCTGATAAGAGACGTGAATATCATATACTTGTCTTAATACACAAACTCCTGCATAGTAACTCCCCCCAGTATATTTCATCTAAACTTCATTTCCTCTCTTCCTTCCATAATCGTAACACTCGCTCGGGCTCCACTTTAGCTATTCCTCTTCACCACTCTTCTGTGTATAATAAATCTTTCATTGTAACCGGTTCCAGGCTGCCAGTAAGTGTCAGGAGCATTGACTCCTTCCTCAAATTTAAAATATCTTGCCGAGACTTCCTGTTGAGAGTTACCGATTGAAGTGTGTATTGGTGTGTATTGTGTGTGTGTGATTGGTAATTGTAAAATTAAAAATTGTTTCTGTTAGTTTTATATAATGTAAACGTAAGGGTAGTTGATAAGTGTGTAAATTGTAAGTGTGTGTGCAAGTGTCTGTGGGAGATAGAAAAGAGGACTGAAGTGACGAGCTAATAAGCTAATAAACTGCATATTGTGTGGATGTGTAACTTAAGCTTAATTTAGGAAATAGTATAAGTAGTGTAATTAGTATAATTAGTAATAGGCAACCTTAATATTATTTGTTGTATTGTGGTTAAGTGTAAGAGAGGGCCGTGTGCCCTAACTTCGCCACATGAAAGAAGCCATAATAAATAAATAAATAAATGATGCTCACTAAGATTGAGCGAAACATGTCCAATTTGTAATTAAATGGTTTCATCCTAAATATAAGGATTTTGTGTATTGGAAAGGTGGTTTTTTAAATATAATAATTTATTACTCTGATATCCAATACGGTTGTAAAATGAGATTTATAACTCTCCCCTTCTCTCGCAAGCCCCGCCCCATTTCCCCACTCCACTTCCTTGAAGCAACACGCCTTTGTCTCGACTGCGGGAACAAGTCAGTCGAGAGTTGGACTCCGTAGTCAGAAATGAAATGAAATAGCATATGGCTTTCAGTGCCGGGAGTGTCCGAGGACAAGTTCGGCTCGCCAGATGCAGGTCTTTTGTTTTGACGCCCGTAGGCGACCTGTGCGTCATGATGAGGATGAAATGATGATGAAGACAATACATACACCCAGCCCCCGTGCCTGTGAAATTAACCAATTAACCCCTCAGCGCCGACCTCTATACGTGGTATAGACCCCCTTTTGTTCCGTAGCCGCCGACCTCTATACGTGGTATAGACCCATACATGGTTTCCCATTTGCGACGAGTTTTGGTGTTATGGATATGCAAATTGTTTTGTTTCCAAGAAGACATTTTCGGGTTTATCAGTGTTCTAAATAAGAATTGAAAATCGTTAAAGTGTAGTTGCTTTTGCAAGGATAAGTATTTGTCAATTATGTCTGAGCACCAATCCCTGCTTTTTTAATAGTCCGTTTGCTTTATTCTTTCCCACAGAATAAAATAAAGAAATGATGATCTGAGAAGTTTGTCTTTTCGTGTGATGCTCTTTGCTCTAACTTTGTATTAAGAGTGCGGTTTATTTATTATATATGTCTTTATTTCTCAGCTTGTAGTCTTTTCGTAACTCACCACGAGTGCTCTGTGTAGGCATCAGTTAGTGCTGCTTTCTGTCATACGACACGAGAAGCAGTTGTGCATGGTATATATCTCGTTTGAAAGACGATGTATCGACCTTTTATTCTGAAATATGTATCGAGTAGGTTTGATTCGTCATAAATGTTATTCCCCTCATTCAGTTTCGTCCTGCCGCTTTCGGTCCCGCTGCAGCTTCATCAGCTTGTGTGACGCACCGCGCTCAATGGCTAGCTCCTGCTGAGAGTAACGTGCTTGAAATATTGTATAATTCAAATGAAAGTTTAGTCGGAAGTAGTAGTGGCAGTATTAGCAGTAGTGATAATGAAATAGATGATGTGGCTGTGGCCGATGCAGTGGTAAATGATGAGAGTGACGATGAGGAGGAACCAGTACTTGGAAATTTCGTGTAGGAGACTATAGATACGCATACAGGTCGAAGGGAAGTTTTCAACAGTGAATTATGATTCCTAGATTCTCCAATAATATTTAGACAAGTCACAGGGACAACATTGAGCCGTTATCTTATCAGTTTCAGCTGATGGAAGGTTTGTTTACGTAGTACAAAATACACTTCTCGGGCGGGAAACGATATATTCAAGGCCGGCGCGCATCAGATAATACAGTTCCAAGGTTGCAGGAAATACGTTTTATCAGGAAATTAGCACCCAAAAGTGAGAAATCCAAACCTCAGAGACGTTGTATCGCGTGTTCAAAACACGGTGAAAAGAAGACATCGGTGTACTGCTGCCAGGAGTGTGCCTTGGGTCTCTGTCTCGAAGAGTGCTTCGAACTCTATCACACGGAACTAAATTACTAAGGAAATGTGAAACAATTATGTAATTATCTTCATGTACATAGTTCTACCATAAGGAATTCCAAATTTCGTGAATATCGGGCTACTCTTATACTAGTAGTAACGCTTTAAGTGAATCAATGTATTTCAGTCGCACGTAGTTGAAATCTCATCCGGCCGCGGGGTAGGAAGCTCTTTAAACGGCTGCGATGCTGAGGGGTTAAGGTTAAAATTCCCAACCTGGCCGGGAATCGAACCCAACATTTAATCTGGAAAGAGGTGATGTATAAAACCCGGACAGTGACGAAAAGACATGAGAGTAAAATCCAGGCCAGTGGGATTAAATGCTGAAGTATGATAGGAAAGGTAAGAACTGTGAATGTCAGGAAAAGAAATAAACTGAGATGTTGGCCAAAGGCTAGGAAAGAAAACAAGAAGTAGACCGAGACTCAGGTGGTTGCACTCAGTGAAGAAGGAGCACAATGGAGTTCGATATAGGAAGATGGAAAGGTGCAATTAACGTTATGGATAACATATGAATAGTAACACAGTAAAGGTTTCCACCTATTCAATACAAAACATAAGTATGTTTATATGTGTTATCTTACAAAACAGAAGTATGTTTATATGTGTTATCTTACATTGTATTCTTTAATACGAGGACTACTGATATTCATGAGTTTATATTTTTACACCACTTGTACTTTGTTCCAAACTTCTTTGTATATATATTTCTCGTTTCATTATTAATTACTACTCACCTGTACCATACTAACATTTCTCATCTCATTACCACACTTCACTTTATAAATTATTACAGTTAAAAATAACATGTTTTAGGATTCGACAAAAAACTTATATATGCTTTAATATGGCTGATGATGACCCCTAGGTGGGTCGAAACTAGTTCCATGTAATTTATAATATTGTAAATACATATTAGTATTGAATAGGTGGAAACCTTTACTGTGTTACTATTCATATGTTATTCTCAGTTCAATACGGACCAACAACATGAAATTCATAACCCTTGATAACGTTATGGAGCTGGCAAAGAGAGCAAAGTTAGTTCTTCTGTTACAATATAACTTCATTATTTCCTGAATTTCATCAAACAATTTTGTAGTGAACAGTACAACTGAACGGGACTACACAATAAGCAAGGCAGATTGATGACTTTCATAACACAGCCAGTGTTCATGTTTGTGAGATATCTGTCTCTTACCCAGAGGCCCCAGGTTTGATTCCTGGACTGAATTCAACTGTCTGATACAAGATTTCACACCTAGCAAGGCCTCTCTTTTCGAGCTCAACAGAGTTATTTGGATTTTTGAAGGACAGAACACACTATGTACTCGTGTGAGGTTGGCCTGGATCCAGTTTACTCTGCCATCTGATAAAACGTACTTCCTCATGTTTTCTTTCCTTCCTTCACTCCAGTACTTCATTCTTTCACTGTGTCATTATCTTCTTTCATCCATCCAGGCAGTTGCACGCTTTCTTTTTCCTGAAAACCCCCAAACTTTTAAATCCTATTGTGAAATGTAAGCCTGTCTTGAAATTCTGCTTTCATAATCCTCATTTCTGCCAAATCCTTTTCCACTTTAATATGAACCAACTTATTTGTGTTTTGTGATTTTAGTCAAAATTAATTGATTTTGTGTGTGTGGTTGCCACAACCCTCCACCTCCCCTTCCCGCCATCCTAGTAACTTCCTTAGTACTTTTTTTTCCTTTCTAATTCTTCAATTCCTCTCTTTTTCTTTTTCTTTTTTTTTCTCCTGTATAAGGGCATTCCAGGCGTAATGTTCGATTTTTGTTTTTTCTTGAGTATTTTTTTTTTTTAACTGTAAATGTCTAAAAATCTTTCGTTAAGCCAATTCCACTCTCTGAGCTCTATTTTTGTTTGCTTCTTTATTTAGCCCATTTGGCTGTATTATTTCCCTTAGGTACTTGAATTTATTCACTCTGCTGATTCTGCCATATGTTGTGTTTAGGTATCTTGGAGCATTGTTAATGTTCATTACAAATTCTGTCTTCTCTAAATAAATTTGTGGCCCTGCCTTTTCTGCTGTCTCTTTCAAACTGTTCACTTGCTGTTTCAATGTTTTTGAAAATGATTTCCAAGTCCTCAGGTTCCATTGTATTCATCATCATCATTATACGGTTCCACTTTCCCAGGTACTGTTAATGAGCCTCTTCCAATTCTTCCAGTCCATATACAACTTGTCATTGAGAACATCATCCACTGTCCATCCTCTGGTAACTAGATCAATCTTGATCATGTCCATCCATCGGGTTTTAGGTCTTTCTGCAGGTCTTTTCCCCTCCACATGTCTTTCCAAATTTATTCGGGCTGTTCTTGTAGGCTCGATCCTCATCACATGCCCATACCACCGTAGTTTGGATGTGCCGATTTGGTCTAATAGGGATGTCTTTATTCCGGCTTCTTTCCTCAGCTCCTCATCTCTTAACTTGTCCATCTTGGTCTTCTGTATAGTGGATCTAAAAAATTTCATCTCTGATGCTTGCAGTCTTGATGAATTCCTTTGTGTGAGGGTGCACGCTTCAATACCATAGGTCAATATTGGTATAAAATAGCTGTTAAACATCAACAGTTTGCCAATTTTGGAATCATGTCATCCCATAAAAGTGTTCTTACTTGTTGGTAGAATTCTGATCCCTTTTGCACTCTGTTTGTAATTTCCTTTCTAACCAAAATATCACTGGAGATTACACTTCCAAGGTAAGAAAAACTATCCACACACTCTAGCTGGTGGTCTCCTACACTTGCTGCGCACCCTTCTCTGTGGACCGCCATCATCACTGTCTTGGTCTCGCTGATCTTGAGGTTATATTCCTGGAACTGGGATTTCCATACGTTGAGTCTGGTCTGTACTTCCTCTTCTGTTTCACCCCAAATCATGATTTCATCAGCAGAAGCCACTGCATTCAGTTCACCTAACTTTTCCTTGACGTTCTTCATTATATTGTCCATAAAAGTGATGAACAGTAGTGGGGATAGTGCACTTCCTTGCTGAACTCCACTCTTGGTCTCAAACCATGATGATAGACCTTCCCCAATTTGTACACAGCTAGTACAGTCTTTGTACACAATCTGAATTTTCCTTACCAGTCCTTCAGGCACATTTCTTTTCCTCGGGCACTCCCAGATCTTATCTCTTATAACACTATCATAGGCCTTTCCTATATTCATTTTCCTATGGGAGTAGGTGAAACAAAATGAAACTTATTGTAGGAATGTATATGTTCATGAAGTATTTACGCACTCTTACACTCGGCATTTAAGTTCCATTCAACCACCCTTACCATACGGTTCAGAGACTTGGTAGCCTCCCTTAACCTGGAGTACAGACGCTACCTGACATACTACAGTAGATAGTTCTTCCATCTCTTCCATCATTGGGTATCTCTGATCCTCTTCCACCTTCAGAGCCATTGGCCATCTAGTCAAAAGTGTGTTCAGAACGCGAGAGTGGTTATCAGGGTGTAAAGTGTAAATCATGAAAGGGATCTGGCTCCTTGGATAAATGGTCATCATTAGGGGGCGGATTTCTATTACCTAAAAATGTATGAAATATGTATGCATTTCTGACCTAAAAAAAATAAAAATATGACCTATAAAATTCAAAATATGACTTAATGAATAGCATCTACTGTATGTTACATAGAAACACTTTTATTACAATTGCTACAGGCTGCAATTAATTTAGAGTTTAAAAAGTTTTAATTGTAGTATATTCCAGTCTATCCTGAAAAATAATTTCTAGAGTTTATTCTGATTTTTATAAAACGAAATTCAAATGAAAATTACCAAAATATGCCTTTATAATGATATTTTGTTCAAAATATGCCATAAAACATAAGAAAGCCTAAATATGCATTTATATGCCCAATAAAACCTGTTTAATTTTGATTATCATGCTTGGAAACATGTTGAAAATACAAGACTATAAGATATAATATTAAGGTAAAAAATATGACTTGTCATAGAAATCCACCCCCTAGTCATCATACTGGCCTTCATTTATTATTGTTGTTGTTGTTATTATTATTGTTATTATTATTATTATTTTGAAGCTGTGTGCGTGCGTGCGTGCGTGCGTGTGGTTTTTCCCATCGCCACAAATGCAGCTGAAACCTGGACAATTCATAACTGTGACAGGAAGAAGTTTGAAGCAATGGAAATGTGGGTGTACCGCCGAGTTCTAAGAGTGTCCTGAACTGAGCACCAGATGAACGATTCTGTTGTGGAAGAGCTCAGAATGGACAGGCTCATGAAGAAGATCAGCCAGGCTTATTTGCGTGGCCGCATATGAAGGGCGAAGTGCAAGGAACAAGGTCCCGAAGAAGAGCTCCTGCAAGGTGGATTGATCAGATGAAGCAGTTGGTTGGGAGGTCTCTACATCTAGCGCGGGACAGAAGAGCATGGCACACACATGACATTCCACCACACCCTTTACAGGAGGGAGAGATGTGTCACAGATTTCTTTTGTGTTTTATGTTTAAAATCACCTTTAGACTGTTGGTTAGTGGTATTTTAAGATACTTTACTTCTCAGTTTTGTTTCCAAGGCTTATCTCATGTTACATTCTCCCCTTAAAAACCAGGTTTCTGGGGTTGTCGCAGAAGCAGTAATTGAATCTAGAGCCAGGTTCAGTAGCTCCAAATGTAGAACAGCCTACATTGGCAGGTTCGATTCAGGCTTTGTAACAGTGTATTAAAGCTGGAACTGAATAGTTATTAAATATTTGGAAAGGTTTCTTTTCACATTATTTTTGCGTTTCACTTTTTTCGTAAATGTGTGTACTTTGTATGTTTTTGTAATGGAGTATGTTTGTTTATTTGCTTGCAGGCGGTTATGATCAGGCAGCAGATTGGGGGGACTCCTGGTGTCGTCCAAAAGGTAACGGGTCAGTCTGGCACTGTGGTGGTTAGTGGCGGCCAGGTGTTTGCTCCTGGTCAAATCGTAGTCAGTGGCAACCAGGTTGTTGGCACTCCCACTCAGGTTACTACTCTAGTTTTTATTGGTGCTGCTCTTGTATGTCTGTCCTTTCTTGTAGATCTCCCTTGCATGGGTGTACTAACATCTTACGTAGTCAGTAGCAGACTAAGCTGCACTTTTCTAGATCTATTCCTTCTGATAAGTTTGTCTGTGCTTTGTAAGGGCTGAATAACTTTGATGGCATTTTGAGTTCTAGTTGGCAGGGTCAGTCCTGGCTCATTTGGGTGGTATTTGTAGGTCAGCTTCATGCCGGTAGATTTAACAGCACGTAAAAGAACTCCTGCAAAACAAAATTGAGGACCCACATCGTCTCCGAAAGCCTTTGAAGTTGTTGGTGTTTTTTTTTTTTTGTTTTTTTTTTTTTTTTTTTTTTTTTTTTTTTTTTACGTATCTCGTCTTGATAAGGAATGAGGAGAAAGTAAAATACACACCCAAAAAGAGGACAAACCTGGAATATATTCAGCGTAACCCCTGTTTTTACATTTATACTTTTTTCTATTTACGTCATTCTCCGTTGCAGCCATCTTAAGACCTGTTTGCATTCGTATTGGCTAATAATCATGTGGCGTCAGCTACCGTCTGCAGGCATTTTAATTCTATGCCTTTTAGGCGACCCACATGGCAATTTGAATCTCTGCAGGTAATCTGTGGCTGAACTTTAATTAAGTTTCTTGGATTATCACCATAGGTCTTTTACATGACAACATTGTTTGACATGTCAAAAATCTGACGAAATGCTCAATCTTGGGATGTCCACGAGCTTATATGGATGTTGCCTCCCATACACGTATTAGCATAAACACAATGACATAACAGCATTCAACAACTTCTTCATCCATTACCTTTTCCAGATTGTCACCTTGCACGATATTTCTACCACTTCTTTTCTTATGCATTAGTTATACTTCCTGTGATTTGTATTTTTTTCTTGATTGCAACGTTAAATCTCAGGTCTATTTTATCTCATTGAAATAGATTTCTGTAGAAATTGTTGCCGTGTATTTCTGTTCCCAGTAGTTCTCTGTCAAGCGTCTCTCATTTCAGTCAGCTTGTAGTACAAGTTCTGTGAAGTGAGTTTAATCGTTAAAGTGGCTAACCGGCAGTCATTGAGACACTCGTTATTGAGGACCAGCTTGAAAGAATCTTAGACTTGATGTGTGAAATGTAGAATAAGAAAGAAGTTTGATAAATGCAAGAAAAGTGAAGAGGCAAAGTATCCTGTCCTTATCTGGCTTTCCTCTTCTCACATGTAGCATTTAGAGTGATTGTCCCTCGAGTGTTGAAATCTGACCTCATATTGAAGCTAGAAAGCAGACTGAGGAGAACAGGGATTGAGAAGTAGAGAGCACATCATGTTTAGCTACTGACCTGTCATCGTGTTCTTCTTAGTTAATGTACCCATCTTTCTGTATATGAATTGAAAGATGACTTGCTGTATGTAGTCATTTCAGCCTAATTTAAGTATACACCTCCCACTGCCACAAAGAACAGTCAAGTAGTCAGTAGCAGATAATATTTCTCGTTTCTTGTAGTGTATTGGTAGAGATGTTGCACTTAGTAGACAGTTTACTCTAATATTTTGTTTGTGTAGATTATGTGCGACACTCATGTCCTAACAATGGTTAAAACAAAGTTATTTTATTCCCAATTTCTTTTTAATCAGTGTGTGTTGTTTCCTAGTTCATAAACCGTATACAGCTGAGCCATCTCTGGTAATGATACTCAGGACGGTTTGTATTAAGGAACCGAGCGAGTTGGCTAAGTAGTTTGGGTTACGTAGGTGTTAGCCTGCATTCGCGAGATGGTAGGTTCGAACTCCAGTGTCAGCAGTCACTTCCTTCCCAGCTGTAGCCCTGCCGAATCCCATTGTCACTGTTAGTGCAACATAAAACACAAAGTCAGTAAACATCTCAGATGATTTCTTAGCTGTTGTCTTTTTGTGGTCAGGAATACATAATACTTCGCTTTATTTGCAAAATCGAGATGATGATGATGATGATGATAATCGGATGACCTTGGTGACTGTGTACAGGCATTATGATTTGATGCTATTTGTGCTACCTGCTTGTCAGTTGATGTTCTGTTTTCCTCTACCGGATGGGATGGCAGAGAATTTATTAAGCAATCTGTGGTGGAGTTAACCCTTATAGGACCAGGTGACGATATATTGTCAGTGACAGTCTTTGTGAGAAAGACCAACTGACAATATATCATCAATTAGTCACACTATTAAGTTAAAAGATGGTATATTATGGTTCCACCTTTCAATACTTTTAAAATATGAAATGTAAGTTTACATTCCTATTTAATTAAAATTGGTACCGGTTTTGACCAGTATTCATGGTCATCATCATGCAATTACAAATAAGTTTAAAACAATGCATAAAAAAAATTGCGAAGTTTAAATAATTCGGTTTGGTTTCTGCTAGTGAAGCACTAAAATCTTTAATGAGCACTGTGCGTTGAAATATAGCCATAAAACACAAATAAGATGCACTGGTAAAAATTAAGTTTAGATGATGCTGTCAGATGCAATTTACAGAGCACTATAACACATAAGGGAGCACTGTGCGTTGAGATTTCAAAGTTATGTAGAAGTCTAAAGTCAAATACGTATTTTTAGTTGTAATTTATGAGGCACTGTATAATTTTAAGTATCAGTAATGCGTGTCTATGAAAAACTCTTAGATCAAATACGTTATTAAGACATAAATTAGAGAGCACTGTGTCTGAAGGAGAATCAAATATGCACTTAAATGTAGTACGGAGTAAGTACTTGAAGAGTTCAGTTGTAGTTTATGAGGCACTGTATAATTTTAGAATATTAGCACTGCGTATCAATAGATCCAAATATAATGAAGAAGTCGTAGATCAAATACATCAAATACGTATTGATAAAGACTTAAAAATACTTAAAGTTATTAACAAAGGCCCCCTTCCAAACACTACTGAAAATCGTTTTATCCATCTTGACCAATACTTCAACCCTAATTTCTGAACATTTCTGAAAAACCTAATATTTTACTCGACTTCCTTATCCGCTTCATCAAAAATGTTAATGTTACAAACCCAAATTCAATATTCCAGACCTTATACAGTTCCTACCAACTGTTTCCACTTCCTATAACCCATCCTCCTAATCCACCTTAAACTACTTCACTTCCTCATTTACTTCCCTTTCTTCTTCTTCTTCTTAAATATATCGCGCTGCTCCTGCACGATTATGGATCTTCGTATGTGTTGGATTATAATATGACTTTGTGCCTGACAGTGTTTAAAAACTAGCTCATTTAACCGTTCTCCGCTATTCATAAACATTATAAGACTTTGCCTAACACTACGTGTGCCATACTGCCGCTCAGAAAATTACGCACTGTTTTCTTTTAAGTGACTTACATTTTATCGCCTCTTCTACTGATCCGGAGTGTACTTGATCTTTTATCTCCTTTTCCTATGCATTGTTTTTCATATTTTAATCGGCTGATGATGACCTGGACTAGGGTCGAAACCGGTACCACTTCTACTTATTATTAAATATGAATGTAATTCATTACATTTCTTATTCTTTTGTATTGAATAGGTTTAATCTCTTTATCAATTATTTCAATTTTAACTGTATATTCTTCAATATGGAACAATGAAATTTTTAACTTTAAATTCCTTCATTCTAGCGCTATGGATGTCTTTTCTTTCTTGAGTCCATTTGACTCCTGTTCCTGGATGCAGTGATTTAGTTGATAGTGACTGGAGAGAGTCAGATGTCTTGACTAACTTTCTGAACTTATCTCGGTTGTAAATGTCAATGTGATCAATGTTAAGGTATTGTAGGTCTTTCCGCACTAAATTCGTCCATTTGGCATTGGTTGCTTTCCCTCTATTGATTTCTCCTTTATTTTTCTACCTCAACTTTTTCTTTCCTTATTACATTCTTTTTTCCACTCTCCTAATTGGTTCACATTTATAACTCTAACTTTCAAATTTATACTTTAAGCTATTCTAAGATCGACCTTCAAGATATCCTGTTAATAAATTTAACCATGATAGGTTAATATTGTGTTTGGTCCGTATTGACTAGTCTGAATGTATAATATAACTATTTAAAATAGTTTATTTGAATCCGCCTTGACCAATACACTCATTAAATGAAAGAAAAACTATTTATTAAACCAAACATGTTTCGGGAAATCTCAGCCATTCCCTTCCTCAGTAGTCAGATCAAAGAACAAAACAATATCACACAATCATAGAATCATAATAGAGAGATAAATATAATCCATGAAAATTGCTCGTAGCTACGGATATTCCAAAAGATTTATAATAGAATGATAAATAAAGTGAAAAATGAACCAAAAACAACTTTAATTAAAGAGCAAAAAGAGAAAAAGAAATTTGCAGTTCTAACTTTTCGAAATAAGCATTCTTATCAACTGGCTAAAATTTTCAGGAAAAAGAACATCAATGTCACATATAAAATGGATAATAATACTAATAAGATTATTTTCAATTCAGATAAGATAGAGAATAAATGTACATTCAATAAATCAGGAATTTACAAATTAACATGCCAAACATGTAAACAAGGATACATAGGACAGTCTGGTATAAGTTTGACTATAAGGTACAAGGAACATGTTAATGGGGTTAAACATAAAAGATATTCGGCAATGGGAGAACATATGATTGAAATGAATCATAAATTTACAGACATTTCCAATGACATGAAATTATTACATTCGGCCAAAAAGGAAAATTAATGAATGTTTTGGAAAATTTAGAAATTTACCTTACACACAAAAAAAAATTTGAATCAAGTTTAAATGAGAGAAGTGCAGAAGATAACCCACTGTATAGACTAGCATATGATCATTTAAGGAGCAAAAAGAAGAAAAGAAGAAAAACTTGAAGATCCTAAATTTATGTAGTATTCTCATTCATTTCAACCCAAATTTTATGTATTGATCATTTTTATAATATTTCTTCTTACTCTTTGATATGGTGTATTAGGACAATACTTCTTTAAATTGTAAAACAAAAGATTGTGTGATATTGTTTTGTTCTTTGATCTGACCACTGAGGAAGGGAATGGTTGAGATTTCCCGAAACATGTTTGGTTTAATAAATAGTTTTTCTTTCATTTAATGAGTGTATTGATCAAGGCGGATTCAAATAAACTATTTTAAATAGTTATATTATAGTTCAAGATATATCACGCTACGTCATTTACGCTCCTCTACTGTTCCAGTATTGCACTTTTTAGTATTTTTTTCTCTTCACAATTCCTTTTTCTGTGTCATATATTTCAATAACTTCATTAATCTAACTTACGTAACTTTTGGAAGCACAGTGCCAATCTACTCTTCATATTCTACATATTTGATCTACGACTTTTACATAATTTTTGGATCTAACAATACGCAGTCCTAATTTCTAAAATTATACAGTGCCTCATAAACTACAACTGAATTCTTCAAGTACTTACTGTGTACTATATTTAAGTGTGTATTTGATTCTCCTTCACACACAGTGCTCTCTAACATATGTCTTAATAACGTATTTGATCTACGACTTCTTCATAGACACGCATTACTGATACTTAAAATTATACAGTGCCTCATAAACTACAACTAAAAATACATATTTGACTTAAGATTTCTACATAACTTTGAAATCTCAACGCACAGTGCTCCCTTATGTGTTATAGTGCTCCATAAACTGCATCTGACAGCATCATCTAAACTTAAGTTTTACCAGTGCATCTTATTTGTATTTTTTGGCTATATTTCAACGCACAGTGCTCATTAAAGATTTTAGTGCTTCACTAGCAAAAACCAGACCGAATTATTTAAACTTCGCAATTTTTTTAATGCATTGTTTTAAACTTATTTGTAATTGCATGATGATGACCATGAATACTGGTCGAAACCGGTACCAATTTTAATTAAACAGAAATGTAAACTTACATTTCTTATTTTAATAGTATTGAAAGGTGGAACCACTATATACCTTCTTTTAACTTAATATTGAACTCACTTCAATACTGAACAATATGAAATTCTTATCTCTTATTGGTCACACTGGCTAAAAAGGCCAGCTGGCGATATTTCGTCAATGGAATAAAATTATATCTGTAGGACAAATATTTTCCTAACTGTCTTGAAGATCTTTTGGGACTGTTAGATTAAAGTCGGATTGAGTATGCGAGTCAGAGCACGATATAAACACCAACCGGTACATTGCAGCACATCTAATGCAGAGCACCAGCCCGCGCTAACCTTATATTCGAGCTGTGCAGTCTGCTATTGCTGTTTTAACATAAACCACATGTGGTGGCTAGTCACCTAGTGCACTCTTCTCAGTTTTATCGTCCGTTTGTTTGTTTCCTTATTTACGGTATCTCCTTTCCAGAAATCTGTTAAATCATCTAACAAATCATTGTCATTCTTGTCGAGTTCAGCGTACAATTCGCAACTTGTCATACGTTTACGAGAAACACTCATTATTTACAAAGGCAGTGGCTGTATCAGTCGAAACGGAAATCAACCCTCAAAATAATTATCCACTTGGAAAAGAGATACCGTAAATAAGCAAACGAACAAACGATAAAACTGAGAAGAGTGCACTAGTTTACTTGCCGCCACACGTCGTAATATGATGATGATGATGATGATGATGATTATTATTATTATTATTATTATTATTATTATTATTATTTATCTTTAACCCTTATACGGCCAGCTGAAGAACTGTGTATACCAAACGCCAAGAAAGTAGCCATGGTTTGTGCATTGCAAAACATATTTAAGTTTTTGTAAGTCTGGAAAACAACTGGAAACATTTTAAAACTTTATTGGGTCCGTTTCAGTGTGTTATATTGTGGGTGTGTATTTGTGTTATTCAGAGGTTCTGGATTAGTATCTACAAAGTGTAGGCAATCAATTTGTGCTTACTGCTATGCTGGGTTTTTTAGACTTCAGATCAAGTTGACAAAAACAATGTTTTGATCATTAATTTCAACCCAAACTCCAAAAAAAAATTGTGATGATACAGAAAATGAAGTTTCGAACATAAATAATACATTCACCATGTATAAATTTTGCTTAGTTTAGAAGCTACAGATATTTCATTTCAACATTTTAAAAAAACCTTTTTAGTGTATATATAAAATATTGTTTATTTTAAAATATTAATTTTATTCAAACTGCCCCCGTTTACATGTCGTAAGAAAAAGGGTTGTTTTCTTAAGATTTTGAAAAAAGAATCTTGAAGAAACCTTTAATACAGACTAAGTTATAGGTTTCTGAAAAGAGATGTGGAAAATACGCCTCAAACGCCTTGGTCCTTTTCGCCATACCACATGCTAAACAGCTGGTCTCCGTAGGCTCGCCCTTCTTGAATATAGCCGGTCCTAAAAGGGTTCATTAATTTTATCGAGTGAACACCAAATGTGTGTGTGTGTTTTGCCAACATCATATGAGGTGGAATATCAAATGGGCTTTTCTTCTACTCCTCAAAACTCCTACTACCTTTGCCAGGTTTGAATCTACATTTGTGGGATTTAGAGATTGACACACTATGGCATTGATCCACTGAGGGAGGTGTAAAAGATTTGTTAGAAGAAGACATGTCGCTATCTCTCTTTGTTTTTTAATTCACAAACTGGAAAGTTCTCCGATAAACCATATTAAAATATATATGATTCCTATATAGCTATTACAACTATTTGATATAAAATACCTAGGATTGCCGGGATGGGTGGCTTAGACAGTTTAGACGCTGGCCTTCTAATCTCAAATGGTAAATTTGATCCTGGCTCGGTCTTGTGGTATTTAAAGGTGCTAAATACACCTTGTGTCATTAGAATTACTGGCACATGAAAGAACTCCTGCGGGACTAAATTCAGGCACCACAGCATCTCCAAAAACCATAAAAGTACTTAGTGGGACATTATAAAATACCTTTACAGTGTCTAAATTAATTTCATGTCTTAATTTTCTGTTATGTTCGGAAAAAGTAATTAAATTTTGGGGCACTGCGTCCCATAAAGAATTTTTTCTCAATTTCTAGTTAATTCCTGTGGTATACATACCTCATCACGATGCAGTCTAACCTAGTCAGTGTTCGGTGACGGACGTATTGTGTGGAGGTGCCAGGAGAGTCAGCGTGGAATGTGAACGGTGTGTGGTAAAGTAATTCGAGTGGGAAGAGGAAGATGATTGGAGTGGATCAATATCGTGCAGCTATTGGGAGATGGCAGAGGAAAGGGGGAAAGGAGATAGCTAGAAATAAAGGAGGTATAATGGAAGCAAGAATGATGGACGAGATGATATTAGCGGCAGCGGTGATTATGGTACTACTAGCTATAGGAGTTGTAGAGGTAAACCCCGGCCCGACTTCTAGTGGCAACATGAACTGGGAAGACGTGGAGGTCATAAAAAAAGTGGTGAAAGAAGTGGTGGAAGAAGTATGCCCGTTTGAGCAGATTAAGAATATGATGAAGGAGCAAATGAAGGAATTTGAGCATATACGACGGTGGATACAGGGAAAAACAGACAAGATAATGAGCAAAGTGGAATCCAACGAGAGAGAGATTATAACACTCAAGACAAGAATAAGGGAGATGGAAGGAGAGGTGGTGAAGCTGCGATCGGAAATTGAAGACTGTAACCGAGAACGGAGGAAGAAACACCTATTTATATATGGAGTACCGGAAGATAAAGCAGAAGATAAAGTACTGACAACCTACAAAGTAGTGGAGATTATCCAGAAAATGATGAGAATTAACTTTAGCGAAGTTGACATTGTTGATGTGGAAAGGATAGGCAAAAAAAGGGATGACAGACCGATAAAACTGAAGCTGTTTTCCACCTTGATGGCGGAAGCAGTGTTAAAAGGTGCAGGCAACATACGTAGCACAAAAATTTGGATTAAAGAAGACATTAGTAGAGAAGGGGTAAAGAACACTAACACACTGAAGAAACATTTGGCCAGGGCTAAAGTACAAGGGTTGAGAGCCTATATTAAGGGTCAAAAATTAGTTGTGACTAACGGTATATGGACCAGAGTGTGGACTGCGAAGAAATTACGAGAGATGGAAAATGACAGCAAAGACGAAATGGTAGTGGGGAAAAGTGTGGAAGTAAGACAGGCCAGAGACTGTAAAGTGGGCGAAGACGGACATGGAGGTAAAGAAAGAACCAAGGACAATAAAGCACCGGATCCAAGCTCGCAGCAAGAAAGAAAGAAAGAAAGGGATGGATGCGATAGCTGAAGCATTCGAAGTAGCGAACAGGGAGGTATTAGCAGAGATGAGGAGGGAAATAAGGGAGACCAGGGCAATATTGAAGGAGTCCAGAACGGAGGCCAGTGGGAAAGAAGAAAGAAGAAAACAGGGAGCGATTGTGGGAGTAGAAACGCAGGATGTAACAAGAGCACGCAAACAAAGCGAAAATACGACTGGGAGTCAGGAAGAAGAAGCAAGAGGTGCCCTAGTGAAAGGGAGAAGTTTGAGCCTAAGAGAGATATGGGGCAAAAAGAACAGAGAAGACGAAGGCATAGTGACAAGAAGCAAAAAAGGTAATCTGTAGTTGGAAGTAAATTGCTGCGTACTGGAGAATAGTGGAGTGTGTGCATGTTATACATAGCCATGACGAGCGGTTAAATGACAAGTGGGTCTGAAGAGGCATGATACCAGATGGTGAAGTGTGTAGTGAATGAGGAAGAGAGTGTGTGTAACTAGGACAGGTGCTAAGGAGAAAGTGAATATATGGAGATGGTTGGAATATGAGCTGGGGCTCTAGTTAGCCTAGTGATATGTGAGTTAATATGGTTTCATCTTAGTTGACGAATTGCTTGGGCTTTAAAGGTAACAAATATAGTGAAATACTAGATGCTGAAGTGTGATTACCAGTAGAGAATCTTAAGGTGTAGTAAATGGCATTCAGGCATTACAGTGGAGGTAACACGTAGTCAGGTGTGCAACATAAGTAGAATATAAGAAAGGTCAGTGTTCAAGGGGGAATGCGCTGAATGAGATCCCGGCCGGAAGCGATATACTCTGTAGCCTAAGTGCTGATTCAGCCCAACACAGCATTGTACTCTGCCCAGTTATATGTTGCAAGTTTTAGTTTCCCATTACTAGTATTACCATATTGTCAAATAGATGGAATTACCTTATGGCAGTAGTTATATTAGTTTTCGTTTTATCCCTTTTTATTAATAGCAATATTGAGATCGTTGATATCTGAAAAGACATCAGTGATGCATTGACATTTGATTATTATTATTTACAATACTATCAGTTTTCGGTTTATCCCTGTTCTTAACAGCAATATTGAGATTTTTTGAGGTTTGGTTTATATATGAAAAGACAACAGTGACTTATTGACAATTGATTATTATCATTTCCAGTAACTTTGTTTTTTTTTTCTTTGTTTGGTGTTAGTTATTTTTACTATACGAGCTTTATGATATGTGTACAGCAACTTAAGCAGACTAGGCTAGGCATTATTATTTTTCTTCCGTAAAGGATCAATAAGGCTTCATTGCTGTAGATCTGGTAGAAAAATAAAGATTACGATTACATACCTCATCATCATCATCATCATCATCATCATTTCCCTTTATCCAGCTGTAGCCGGGTAGGGGCAAATATGGTTCCTCTCCACTTTCTTCGGTCTTTCCACCATTCCTCCTCCAACACTGTGTCCCAGTCCAGGTTTCTTTCTATAATGCTGCATTGGATGGTATC
The DNA here is from genome assembly GCF_040414725.1 of Anabrus simplex. Lineage (NCBI taxonomy): Eukaryota > Metazoa > Arthropoda > Insecta > Orthoptera > Tettigoniidae > Anabrus > Anabrus simplex. The sequence continues at coordinate 13,593,530 of NC_090277.1, read as the reverse complement.
CTTCCATCTCAATCGTGGTCGTCCACGGCCTCTCCTTCCTTGGATTTGCATTTCCATCACCTTTTTTGGCATTCTTTCGTCGCTCATTCGCTTCATGTGCCCAAACCATCTTCTCTATTCTATCATTCATTTTTTCCACTCCAATTTCTTCCCAGATTTTCTCATTCCTTATTTTGTCTCTTCTACTCTTCTGTATCATACTCCTCAAGAACTTCATTTCGGCTGCCTGTATTCGACTCTCATCCTTCTTTGTCACTGTCCAAGTTTCTGCTCCGTAAGTTGTTATGGGTACGTAATACATCTTTTAAATAGTATCCTTTGCTTCCGTTGGCACATCCTTGTCCCATAACATGTTTCTTACACTATGATAGAAACAACTTCCAAGTTGAATCCTTTTACTAATCTCAGCATCCAGTCGAGCATTCTCCATTATTTCACTCCCCAGGTATTTGAACGTCTCCACTACTTCCAGGGGCTTGTCTGCAAGTCTAATCTCACCTTTCCCTTCTTTCTCCCCTCTAGTCATAACAAGAGTTTTACTCTTTTCTACACTTATTTTCAATCCACATTCTTCGATCTTCCCATTCACCACATTCAACTGTTCTTGAACCTTCCTGTCGTCTTCTCCCCAAATCACAATATCATCTGCAAATAACATCATGTTCATTTCTCTTCCTCCATATGCTGCTTTTGCTGTTCTCATGATGTCATCCATTATTATTGTAAACAGGATTGGTGATAGGACACTTCCCTGTCTCAGCCCACTAGTTATTTTGAACCAACTTGTCCTGCCAACTTGTGTTTGCACGCAACTACAACATTCCTTATACAATGCCATGATCATTTTTATTAATCCCTGTCCAATTCCTTTTTGCACCAGACTGTCCCAAACTTTCGTCCTGGGGACACTGTCAAAATGCCTTTTCAATGTCAATGAATGTCATCACCATATCATTCCCGTACTCCCAATGCTTTTCCATTAGTTGTCTCATAATGAAAATGGGCTCTATTGTTGACCTTCCACTTCTGAAACCAAACTGATTTTCCTGTATCTGTGTATATACCTACCATACCAAATTACATCTCCTTACCTCTTAAAAATCAGTGCTCTTAGTAAATTTAGAAACCACTGAAAAATGCCTGGCATTGTATGACCCACTGTTCTGACCTTGTATCCTAAAGATGAACAACAGGCCTTCTTTTGGAAGAGATATCACTCTCACTACTCAGAAATGGAGAGAAAAATCTGTCAGGGTACCACGATCAGAAAGACCCAATCCTTCTAAGACACAAGTATGTGCTTTCCATCTAACGAACAGGGTGGCTCATTGTGAGTTACGTATAGAATGGTTAGGTATCCACTTGCAGCACTGTCATACTCCAAAATACCTGGGAGTAACCCTTGATAGAGCGTTCAAAACCCATTGTAAGAGTAATAAGATGAAAATTCCTACGCGGAACAATCTTGTGTGTAGACTGGCAGGGTCACAATGACGCTCTTGTCCTCACTCTTCATCAATGGCACTGTTTTATGCTGCTGATTATGCTTTCCCAATCTGGTACAGTTCATCTCATGCCACACAGGCAGATGCAGTCCTCAATGAAACCTGCAGCCTTCTCCAACAGATAAGCTCTATTACGTAGCTGGAATAGTACCGCTCTGTGTATGTAGAGAAGTAGCTGCCAACAGCTTAAAGTGGAAGAGAACAGCGCCCACCCGCTGCATGGGCATAGTCCTTTCAGCATTGGCTGAGACCCCGGAAGAGCTTCATAAGGATTTCTGTAGTCCTTACTGTCTCACCTGAGAAGGTCCCTCACCTCTGCGGATGGATGTCAGCAGTTGACCAGTTCGGCGGCGGTGAATGCGACTCGTATCCGAGTAAACAATATTTTCACTCTTGCCGAGCTTTGTGAATATATTTCATATGACTTAGTAGCCCAATCTTGGCATGAACACTGACCACCTGGACAGAATGAAAGCTGGCTGGTGTGGAAGTCCCTGAACAGGCTACGATCAGACGGGGATGATCCATTGGATAACTTGAAGAAATGGGGATTCAGCACAAGTGATACAAGGTGTGAATGTGGCCACACATGCTTCAGCGCCCGCTGTGCCCATCATCTTGCACAGAGGATGATTTCCTACAAGTAACTCAGAGTGCATTGGACATTGATATGGATATGGATATAGATTCCCTTAGAGAACGTGAATTATTTGTCCCGAATGAGTAAATTTATAATAATGGCTCCGTTATTGGATATTATAAATTTTCAGGCTAATTCGTTCCTATTCCCAGCGTTTTGCCTCAGCGTGCTAATTTGGGCTCATCGGTTGGTAAATAGCTTGTAAAGAAACAAGTGATTACCAGTGAAAAGTAACAAAGTGCTGTTTACCAACTGACGAGGCCAAATTGGCACTGGACATTGCAAAATACTGTGCATGTGTAATATGAAGAGATAATCTTACATGTTATGTTTTTACTTCAAACTGACTTGTATACGCATGCTCAGAAATGATGTCCCGACATAAACAATCAACACTGCCCCTGCCCCACTTCGGTGCTGAAAAGGAGAGGAGAAAGTGAAGGGGTAGTGTTGAAGGGCACTCCAGTAAGGAGAAGGAGGGGAAGGGAGTGAACGGATAGTGCTGAAGGTGCAGTGTGTGTATTGCTATACATCCATCATGGTGCCCATTTCATTCACAACAGTCTTATAAATGGTTGTCTGTCTGTAGCGAAGAGGTGGGGGGACGTCATGCTTTGTTTATATCTGGACACCATTTCTGTGCATGCATGTATATTAACTGTAAATTTGTATGTTTTTTTAGTAGAGAGTAGTAATAACTACTCAGAAAGAAGCAGCTGCTCAGGCGTGGTATAACTTCTGTTTAAATGTAGACTCATGCCTCCACCGAATGTAAAGTGAAGTCAGTTCCGTCGCAAGCTTGCTGTAGAGAACTGATCTTAAGTGGGATTATTCATGTCAGTTTATGTCAGGCTTGTAAGGAAACAAGTGATTTCCAGTGGAAGGTACAAACAAGTGTCGAATGTCAAATCAAGTCACATATAGAAAGATAGGATCATGGTAAGGAACACTCAGCAGGACGTCATTGCCAGGTCAATGTGGGTAGAGACTAGGGAGAATCTCCACATCTTTTGTCATCAGTCCCATTTCTTCTCGTTTCCCAACTTCATTAGGAGGTCAGACATCAGTACTGATTGGGAACCCTGTTGATTGACCTTCTTCTCATCTTACATACCCCACATCAGGACTGTAGATCTGTCTACATCAGTTAGTGGTGAAGTTGGGAAGCAGGAACGAGGTTGTAAAGGGCTGAGGAGAACTGTTGGACCTTTTAATGTTGCTATCTTTCTATACATCATAGGTTACACTGGAGATATGGAAATTGTTGAATTGGTTTGTAAAGTGAGAGTTTTACTTTTTGAATTGGTAGTGGTGTTAAGCTCCCTGGCCCAGGTTGAGAACATCTTAACTTAACCCTTTGGCCTACCAATTTAAAAAAAAAAAATGCACCCTTACATACTATTTACTTTCTCAGTTATTTTAAGGAAATGCGGGTGAATGTATACACTGAGGTACACATGTGGAAACAACTTGCATTCCACCATACATTTAAGTCCTCTCATGTATGTGACACTAGAATACAGGTGTCCACATGAAAAGAACCTCTCATTTGAATTACTCTAATGAGGTATCCTTGCAGAGTCCCCTTGCTCTACCACTCAGCATCACCTGGATGGCTCTAATTCCTTCAGAGTTGGAGCAATTTTTGATTGGTAGTAGCCAGTATATCGACCCTGAGGCATCAAGGGAATATTACCACTGCGAGGGAAATTTGGCAAAGATGCAAGATACTTAACACACATAACTATTGGTTTCTTTTGTTACATGATCCCAGAACTGTGGGTTTAGAAATTTATTGACCACTTACACCTCTGTGGGATTATCTTCTAACCTTTTCTTTACCACAGAGTGAATTTCACAAACTGGCTTACATGTGACATCAGTAAGTTTATTAGCTTCAAGTTCCCAATTCCTCACATTACTGACGTCCCTACCTGTTGATGTTGAACCTTGTGTAAATCTTGAATTATCTGTTAGCGCTGGCTCTTCAGAAATAGAATCAGATTCACCTTCAGCAGTATCATTTGGAAATTAATTATTTTTACTTCGCACACTTTCATAGTCAATCTCAACATCAATATTCTCAAGCCAGTCATGAATAACACCATCCGCTCTACTCCAGGCTGCTGCCATATTTGTTTACAAATAACAGGCAGTTAGGTGCATTTTATTTTCCTTATTCCAGGAGCGAGTTACCGTTTATGATATAAAAATGAAGTTCAGGTAGTTCCTGAAATCTGTTGGTTACATTTGAAAACTTGTAGATTGGGACCTGTGTTTTTTGTTTTATGTTATGGTGGAAATCGGGGTTATTTTTGAAAAATTTCGCATTATTTTTTTAGAATTTTGTGTTATTTTTAATTATTTTATTATCATAATTTAGTATTTTAAAGACTAGCTATAACAGAACACAGAGGGAAAATAAGATTGTTACTGACCAGCTTCTTAAGCAGAATGACGTACGCGCATGAGTCGAGTTGAATGATTGAGAGAACAAGTTGACCTTATAAGACTGTTTTTGGTTTTTTTACCATTTGCTTTACGTTGCATTGACACAGATAGGTCTTATATCGACGATGGGATAGGAAAGGCCTAGGAATGAGAAGGAAGCAGCCGTGGCCTTAATTAAGGTACAGCCCCAGCATTTGCCTGGTGTGGAAATGGGAACATATAAAATTAAAAGTCTAGTTTAACAGTTCCACGTTTTCAATACAAAATTTTTGTAATGTGTGTTATATTACAAATGAAACATTTATTTGGAACTAGTTTCGACCTAAGGTCAAGGTCATCATCACCCAACAACACGAACTGCACAATATATTGAATAGTCCATAAACAATGTTCATATATCACAGAAACCTTGTTGTTTGATGCTATGTAGTAGAAGACGAAACAGTCACAATGCATTACAAAAATTTTGTATTGTAAAGGTGGAACTGTTAAACTAAACTTTTAATTTTATATGTAATCACAGTTCAATACGGACCATTCTGCATGAAGTTTGTATCTCTTAATGCAAATTGTAAACCACAGAAAATCATATTTAGGGCTGCCGAAAGTGGGGTTTAAACCCACCATCTCCCTGATGCAAGCTGACAGCTGTGCACCCCTAACCACACGGCCAACTCGTCCGGTTTGTAAGACTGTGATGGACACGATTGTTTATTCTGGCAACGGAACAATCTTTATAAGAAGGCAAACACCGTGAATTCACATTATTATGCATATAAAATTAATAAAGTTGACATTTTCGCGTTATTGTCTCATTTCGTTTTATTTTGCGAAATTAAGCTGTCTAATTTTCAAATTGTTAACAACGTTTTAAGTATAGGTAACTGTTTCCCAAGCATTTTAGGGAATATTTTTAAAAAGTCGGTGTTATCGTAAACACGAAAAACACAAGTTCTTACTTATAGAGCAAACCTTGCTGGCTTGGTAATCATAAATAGGCGTCTGTAGCTTAATGTAAAGAAGACCAAGTGGATGGTTATAAGTAGGAATGAAGATGGCATTCGAGGTAATCTCACAACAGCGTTGGCCGTGCGCGTAGAGGCGCGCGGCTGTGAGCTTGCATCCGGGAGATAGTAGGTTCGAATCCCACTATCGGCAGCCCTGAAAATGGTTTTCCGTGGTTTCCCATTTTCACACCAGGCAAATGCTGGGGCTGTACTTTAATTAAGGCCACGGCCGCTTCCTTCCAACTCCTAGGCCTTTCCTGTCCCATCGTCGCCATAAGACCTATCTGTGTCGGTGCGACGTAAAGCCCCTAGCAAACAAAAAAAAAAAATCACAACAGCGAAGGAACAGATCGCGAGAGTGGCAACATTTAAATACCTGGGATGTCACATCAATGATGACTGGGACCTTACTCACGAGATCCGATGCAGAATTGAGCAGGCCAGAACTTCTTTTCAGAGACTTAGGAAACTTTTGACAAGCCGTGACCTTTCCATTTCACTACGGACACGACTACTCCGGTGCTACGTTTTCAGCATTCTGTTGTACGGCGTTGAGGCATGGACACTAACTGAGACCATGTGCAAGAGATTGCAAGCATTTGAAATGTGGACGTACCGAAGGATGCTTAAGATACCTTGGACAGCTAAAATGACCAATATAGACGTTTTGCACCGTATGAACAAAGAACCAGAAATTCTCACTACCATCAAGAGAAGGAAACTAGAATACTTTGGTCATATGATGCGGAACTCTAAATACCACCTTCTGCAAGTAATACTCCAAGGGAAAATTAAGGGAAAACATGGTCCGGGGAGAAGTAGGACATCATGGCTCGGCAACTTGAGCCAGTGGTTTGGGGTGACAAAGCTTACTCTGTTCAGAACAGCTATGAACAAACAACAGATCATGCTACTGATCGCCAACGTTCTGCGAGGACATGGCACATGAAGAAGAAGAAGAAGAAGAAGTTAGTCCGTGCGTGCGGACGGATGGAAGTGTCCTTCAGAGTATGTCTCACCTTTCACTCACTGGACAGAAAGTTAATGTGTGAATGAAATAACTGCTTTTCTATTGCACCTTTTCTCTGATACAGCAAATGTTCACTGCAAGCTCTGTAAACTTCCTTAGAGTTGAATCTTCCACATCTGTTGGCTGTCATTATTTTCTTTGGCTAGGTTATTCTGTACAGGTCACCAGTGTTTCGAATGCATTATTCTTTACATCTCCCCAGGCAACTGAAATTGATTACGTGGGGTTCTGTTTTACCTCGATACAGAATAGTGAGGCGTATTCAAAATATTGACAGACAGTACACAGTGGAAGGACCACAAAATGTAAACATCATCCACCGGGGAGGGAATAGAAATTGTCACTGATCTACATTTATGTTTGTTGCCCTATCAATTGTTTATCTGGTCTTTTCTTAAATGATTTCAAAGAAAATGGAAATTTATCGAACATCTCCGTTAGTTACAATCCTTAATTCCTCTTCCTATAAACAAATATTTGCCCCAATTTGTCTGCTTAAATTCTAACTCTCTCTGTATTGCAGTCTTTCTTACTTTTAACTTTTTTAAACTCCACTCAAGTTTCTTTATGTACTAATGTCCTACCACGCCATCTCTGCAGTGGCAGCTTGGAATATACTACTTAGTCAAGCTGTTTGTCTTTTTAATACAGCCATATCATAATCGCCAACAGCAAAGCTCAACACAAATCGTCGAAGGGTATCCGTTGCTTCTATGAAATTTGATGGCATGTCTTCGGTGTTGGTTCCATTTCATCCTCTTTGTCATCCCTTTCCACTTCCAGCTTCACAGACATAGTATGCTGGTCTAGGATTTTGTTGATCATCAATATAGACAGACAAACATCAGCAGTGTTGTCGGTGTTGTCTTGCTCACCCACTGCCTCACGCTAATCATCTGCTTCTCTATGTTCATGCTTCCAGACATGACGTTGTTGGCAACAAGGTGGCTAAAGCTGCCTATACAGAGATTCAGTTTCTATAAAATAATTTATTGATAGGTCTACTTGTTCAATACGTACTGTTCCATAGGCCTACAGTCTTGATAACTTATCAACTTGTAACACGTTTCCAATTAATTAAGCGAAATACTGGTAATGATAATAATAATAGTAACCTGAAATTAAGAGGTGGCATAAAATCTCAAAACAATATCTTCATTAATGGTGAGATATTGAGTCTTCTAGAGGTTATGTTCACTCTCTCACACAAAGGAACAAGAATATTCTTAACTCTCACTTTACTAAAACGAAACCTTCTTTAATATGTTGGTCACATTACATTTCAACAGGATTTTCCTTCTCTACTGTACTGTGTGCACGGAAAGTATTCTGTGAATGAAATGCAACATATTCAGCAAAATCGTTATCCTCCATCTTGCTGCAACATAAGTGAGACACTTACATGTGTGTGGGAGGTCCACTTATAGCTGTAATTGGGACACTTACTTAGGTAATATGAAATTAAAATCTGGCTTATAAGGGGCACTTATGCATAAGTGGAATCCGGCTCCATGGCTAAATGGTTAGTGTGCTGGCCTTTGGCCACAGGGGTCCCGTGTTCGAGTCCCGGCGGGGTCGGGAATTTTAACCATAATTGGTTAATTTCGCCCCTTATTTCGGGAGTCAAATCAAAAGACCTGCATCTGGCGAGCCGAACTTGTCCTCGGACACTCCCAGCACTAAAAGCTATACGCCATTTCATATATAAGTGGAACCCTTAAGTAATAAGGGATCACTTATAATAAGTATTCACTTATATGAGTGTACATTTCACAGACAGCACATAAACAGCACACTCATTGATACAGTAAGTATTCACTACAGATGTGGCAATGCTGTATATTATGCCCATGCTTCCTGGATCATGTAGTTCTGGCTACCGAATAGTGGGATGATCTATTGTGTTTTGTTTATCGAAGGACATCGCGCGACCGCGCGCGATATTTTTGAGGTTAAATTATCGTCTATATTGTATTTGGTTATCACTTATCAGAATGGATAACAAAACGAGCTGAGACAGCACCTGCAAGAACATGCGCATAATATAGCACAAGCAGACCGACACAGTTTATCTTCAGAATATGAATGACGTGGGAAAAATTTGTGGACAATGCAAACAACGAAAATGCCCAGAGTCTAATTTTCTTCTTAGTATAATATGTTTATAGTTATCCAGGTACTCGAACCTGTACAAATATTCATCTAAATGTAGAATATCTAGCCTTACAACGCTTTTAATGATTTAACAAATATATCCGTAGTCGTTACGTTGTAATAGGCCTAATTACTTCCCCGATATAATGTAAATAGTATGTTTTGATGTGCAATGCCATAATTTCAGAAACTTCTGATATACTCCGGCAAACGATTGGTTGACTAACCTGTTATAATTAGCATAAATCAACCTTAAAATAAATGGTGGTAGTGCAATACGTTCATTTTCCTTATAACTCAGTATAGTTCTTCACTGTTCCATAGGCCTACAGTCTTGATAACTTATCAACTTTCCAATTAATTAAGCGAAATACCTGTAATGATGATGTTTGAGTCATCAGTCCATAGACTGGTTTGATGCAGCTCGCCATGCCACCCCATCCTGTGCTAACCTTTTCATTTCTACGTAACTACCGCATCCTAATCTGCTCTAATCTGCTTGTCATATTCATACCTTGGTCTACCCCTACCGTTCCTACCACCTACGCTTCCTTCAAAAACCAGCTGAACAAGTCCTGGATGTCTTAGGATGTGTCCTATCATTCTATCTCTTCTCGTCAAATTTAGCCAAATCGATCTCTCGCCAATTCGATTCAGTATCTCTTCATTTGTGATTCGATCTATCCATCTCGCCTTCAGCATTCTTCTGTAACACCACATTTCAAAAGCTTCTGTTCTCTTTCTTTCTGACCTAGTTATCGTCCATGATTCACTTCCATACAATGCCACGCTCCACACGAAAGTCTTCAAAAACATCTTTCTAATTCCTATATCAATGTTTGAAGTGAGCAAATTTCTTTTCTTAAGAAAGCTCTTCCTTGCTTGTGCTAATCTGCATTTTATGTCCTCCTTATGCCATTGTTAGTTATTTTACTACCCAAGTAACAATATTTATCTACTTCTTTTAAGACTTCATTTGACTGCACTCCATTACTTTTGTTTTGGACTTATTTATTTTCATCTTGTACTCCTTATCCAAGACTCCATCCATACCATCCAGCAATTTCTCCAGATCGCCTGCAGTCTCAGATAAAATAATATCACTGGCAAATCTCAGGGTTTATTATTTCCTATCCTTTTATTGTGATTCCCTTTCCAAATTCCTCTTTGATTTCCTGTACTGCCTGTTCTATATAAACATTGAAAAGGAGGGGGGATTGCTGCTTCTTTTTCAAAGCCCTCGATTCTTATCACTGCAGACTTATTTTTATACAGATTGTAGATAATTCTTTATTCTCGGTATCTGATCCCTATCGTCTTCAGAATCATAAATAGCTTGGTCCAATCAACATTATCGAATGCCTTTTCTAGATCTACGAATGCCATGTGCGTGGGCTTGTCCTTCTTGATTCGATCCTCTAAGATGAGACTTAAAGTCAGGATTGCTTCACGTGTTCCTACATTTCTTCTGAAGCCAAATTGATCTTCTCCCAACTCAGCTTCAACTTGTTTTTCCATTCTTCTGTAAATAATACGTGTTAAAATTTTGCAGGCATGAGATACTAAACTAATGGTGCAGTAGTTTTCACACCTGTCAGCACCGGCTTTCTTGGGAATAGGTATAACAACTTTCTGCCGAAAATCGGATGGGACTTCTCCTGTCTCATACATCTTGCACACTAAATGAAATAACCTTGCCATGCTGGTTTCTCCTAAGGCAGTCAGTAATTCAGAGGGAATGTCATCAATTCCAGGTGCCTTGTTCCTATTTAGGTCGCTCACAACTCTGTCAAACTCTGACCTCAAAATTGGGTCTCCCATTTCATCAGCATCAACAGCCTCTTCTTGTTCCAGAACCAAATTATCTACATCTTCACTTTGATACAACTGTTGGATATGTTCCTGCCATCTTTCTGCTTTGTCTTCTTTCCCTAGAAGTGGTTTTCCATCTGAGCTCTTAATATTCATACACCTAGATTTCCTTTCTCCAAAGGTTTCTTTGATTTTCCTGTATGCAGCATCTACCTTTCCTAGAACCATACAACCTTCGACATCCTTGTACTTCTCCTTCAGCCAGTCTTCCTTAGCTACCTTGCACTTTCTATCCACTTCATTCTTTATCACCTGTATTCTTTTCTGCCCTCTTCATTTCTAGCCTTCTTGTATTTTTGTCGTTCATCAGTCAGGTGTATTATCTGCTGAGTTATCCACTGATTCTTAGTTGATCTTTTCTTCCTTCCTAACATTTCTTCAGCAGCCCTGCTGACTTCATTTTTCATGACTATCCACTCTTCCTCTATTATGTTTCCTTCAGCCTTTTCATTTAGTCCGTTTGCAACATGTTCCTTGAAACAATCCCTTCATCTTGCTGCAACATAAGTGAGTCACTTAAGTGTGTGTGTGGGAGGTCAACTTATAGCAATAAGTGGGACACTTAAGTAGGTAATATGAATGAAACCTGGCTTATAAGGGGCACTTATGTGTCTATGAATTCGGCCCTTAGTATGCTAATTATATTAAAAGTTCATGAAAACATTAGGACATGTTTTGGCCTTTAATTTTGGTCACCTTCAGCTATAATCAAAATTGATCTAGGGCCAAATTCATAGACAGCACTTATACATAAATGGAACCCTTCAGTAATAAGGGATCACTTATAATAAATATTCTCTTATAAGAGTTTACATTTCATAGACAGCACTTAAAGAACACACACAATGATACAGTAAGTATTCACTGGGGATGTGGCAATGCTGTATATTATGCCCATGCTTCCTGGATCGTATAGTTCTGGCTACTGAAAAGTGAGATGATCTACTGTATTTTGTTTATCGAAGGACATCGTGCGACATTTGTTGCCATTTTTTAGGTTAGAAGATAGTCTGTATTGTATTTGGTTATCAGAATGCCTAAAGGATAACAATACAGCAAGCTGAGATGGCACCTGCAAGAACTTGTGTCAAAGTACATGCACATAATATAGAACAAGCTGACCGACGCAGTTTCTTAGCAGAATATGAATGAATTGGGAAAAACTCTTGTGGATAATGCAAACTACGAAAATGCCCAGAGTTTAATTTTCTTCTTAATATAATATGTTTATAGTTATCCAGGTATTTGAAACTGTACAAATGTTCCTCCAAATGTAAAATATCTAGCCTTACAAAGCTTTTAATGATTTGACAAATATAGCCACAGCCCTTACATCGTAGTAGGGCTAATTACTTCCCCAATTAAAAAATAGAAATACAGTAGTATGTGTTGATGTGTGATACCATGATTTCAGTAACTTCTGATATGATCCAACAAACAACTGGTTGACTAGCCTGATATAATTAGCACAAACCAAAATTAAAATAAATGATGGTATTGTCTAACATTTTTCATTTTGTGATAAGTCATTGTTGTTCTTTACTGTCCTATAGGCCTACAGTCTTGACAACTTGTAACACATTTCCATTTAATTAAGTGAAATAATGATAATAATATCCTGAAATTAAAAGATGGCATAAAATCTCAAAACAATATCTTCATTAATGGTGACTATAGTAAATCCTCAAGAGGACATGTTCACTCTCTCAACCAAAGGAACAAGAATATTCATAACTGTCATGTTACTAAAACGAAACCTTTTTTAAATTGTTGGTCACAGTACATTTTGACAGGATTTTCCATCTATGCATTTTCTGCGTGCATGGAAAGCATTCTGCAAAATCATTATCATCCATCTTGCTGCAACATAAGTGAATCACTTAAGTGTGTAGGAGGTCCACTTATAGCAATAAGTGGGACACTTAAGTAGGTAATATGAAATGAAATCTGGCTTATAAGGGACACTTATAAGTTCTGTCTGTGAATTCGGCCACATTTCATAGGCATCACATTTCACAACCATATAAGAAGATGGAAAATTGGAGAGTCTGCACCAATTGGATTCTGGAGTTTCTAAATATTCCTCTGTACAAATGCAAATGTAAAAGTTCCGCCAATTCAATACATAATTTATTCGGATAAAATTATTACATGATAGCAAGTACTAGTACATGCGACATAATTTGGATTTCACCACATAAAGACCTAATATATCAACACGTCAAAGAACCTTTTTAAGACCAGTGTTTAGCTTGCCAGAATATGTGTGATTTTACGACTTAATAGATGCACTTTCTATCCATATTTTAATTTGATGTTACGTATAGATTTTAATGAGTCATACGGTAGTTTCCCATAGATTTTAATCCATTGTTTTTTAAATATGTTAGTGCTGATGGTATTAGCTGAAGATGTCCAATAAGTGGACCAAACATGTACTAGTACTTGCTGTCAAGTAATAATTTTCTCTATATATATGATGTATTCAATTGGTGGATCTTTTACATTTGCCTTTATACATGTTTAGCGACGTCGATACAGAACGAAAATGAAATTTTTAATATTTAATTCCTCTGTCATGCCTGATGATTTTCAACTATTCCATTGTACAGCGACCAAGAGCTATTCTTTTAATTTCCTGTTCACAGCCACTCTTATCATTCACAGCTGAGCCTAGATAAATATATTCATGAATGACTTCAAGGATCCGGTCTTGAATTCAAATAGGTCCATAATACATTGTAAATTGCACTATGTAGCATGGATTTCTTACCTTTCAATAATTTCTCTTCCCATTGCCCTAAGATCATCTTCAATTTTATAGGTTTAGTTGTGGTTAAAACAGAAATAAGTCGAGGGTACTCTTGATGAAGTGTAACTTGAATAAGAAGCACTTAAATGACTGTGAATTGCACCTAGTTTCATAAAGTTGGACTTCATGAAGTACATAACTATTAAGTATGACTTCTTCGCACCAGAGTATCGATTATGAATACCGCCCTTAGTCATTGATAACGTCTACTGAAACATTGCTATAAAAATTTGATTATTTTCAGCAGGAAGAGAAAACGTATTGATGAGGATGTCTTAACATGCACATTTAATAGCATTAGGACTAGGACTAATAAAAATCAAGGGTCTAATTTCAAGCAGGCCGGTTAATAGAATGTCCACTGTAATTAGAAAATAGTTCAGTAGATTATTATTGTACTTGGATTTTCATTCAAACTTTATTTTTTTGGAATTGAAAGGAATTGCGGGATTATTTACTGGAGACAAGCCTACCATCACTTTGTGTGCTTGTTGCAGGTGATGACTGCGAGTGGCCAGCTGATCAGCACGGGTCAGATCATGGTGAGCAACACGAACCTGGCTCAGCAGTTGGCTTCAGGCAAGGCCCAGCTGGCTACTATCGGTGGACAGCAGGTGCTGATTCGGACTGCTGCACCCGGGGGAGCTGCGACCGTCATCGGGAGTGCCAACACTGTGGTTGTGTCTGGGGCTCTAGGCACGACTGTTCCCGCGCTTACGACGCAGACTGTCAATACCCTCCAGGTGCCAGTACAGGCCACCGTAGGCACCGCAGCAAACCTGGTGGTTAAGACTGCCCCGGCACAGCAGGCTGTCCAAGTGGGACAGGTAAGTTATAACAAGGCAGTGCAGGTCGGGCATTGAAATGTTGCATGAATAATGTAAGAAATTGATCCTGTAGAGGTTTGTTTATTTATTTATTTAATCATGTGGTTTTTAGTGCTGGGAGTGTCTGAGGACATGTGCAAGTCTTTCTATTTGACTCCCATGAGCGACCTGCATGTCTGGATGTCGGATGGTAATCAGAGAGGGAGGGGGGATAACCCGTGTCGGCACCTAGCCTACTCCTCTTTAATAACACCTAGGGGCTTTGCTCAGTGGTTGAAGTTTCCGTCCTCCTTCGCTTCAGCCAATATTCTGTTTTTTTGAAGAAGGAAGTCATATTTTCCAGTGTCGACTTAGTTCCTACCCTTCAGCCAATATTCTGATTTTTTTTTTTCCCCCCCCTCTAAGATGGAAGCCATATTTTACAGTGTCGACTTAGCTAATGTAACTTTAAAGCATTTCAGTCTGTTAAAAACGCTAAATGTAACACACCTGTAAAGAAAAATACACACTGAGATGTAACTGTAACTTCCACATCCCACTCACCGTCTGATGTCCTCAAGATACTTTTACTTAGGTCAGCCTCCCCTTTTTCCTCCAACCCCTGTAAGTGGGGGACGCAGACAAAGAATACATCCACAGTATCCCCTGCTTGTCATAAGAGGCGACTAAAATGGGTAACCAAGGGATGTTGATTTTAGAACCATGAGACTTACTTGTGATTAGTACCATTACATGAGGAGTAGTACCCTTGTGTGAGCAACACCAAGGGTCTGGCAGGGGGGACACTCGGCTGCGCGGACTAATGTCCTTGCGAGAAACGGTGCAATAAGCTGCGCTGGAATGTGTCAGTTTCCTTGTATTCAGAATGGGTCTGCTTTTCCTATGAGTAGTACCACTATATGAACAACATCATGTGTCTACGTTGCCTCTGATTAGGTACCACTCTGTGAGAAACACCACGGGTTTGGCTCTTGCCCGTGATCAGCACCTTTATGCGACGAACGCCATGGTTCTGCTTTATCAGTGATTGGTACTGTTATGAGGGGCTGGTGACCTGGATTTTGGACCCCTTTTTATAACGAGCATCATCTTGGAAAATGCGACATTGTGAATGGAATCTATTTAAGTCGGTGGATACATTTTGAAGTTTTAATTATTGTTTCATTTCGTTGCACCTCGTTACATTATAGACCGATGACCTAGCTGTTAGACCCATTTAAACAACAATCGTGTTCATCCTTTTTCCTCCCTTACGCTTTGCCTTCAAAAATACAGTAGAAGTCCGTTACCTCTTGATAGTTTCATTTTCTATATTGATAGTTAACATGTAATATAGATAAGAAAAGGTTCCCCCTTATCAATACCAATTTTATTTATATAAGATTAACTTACAGGACCAGTTTCGACTTTTTGAACAGTCATCATCAGCTGTACATTGGTACCTTTACATAAGTCAAATATTGGTTGAATTGCCTTTCCAAATGGAGAAGTTGTGGGGAAGCACTATGTTAAGCATTCAAATTGGGCATGTTTAAGAGTAAAAATTGGTTATATGGTACATTCTAGATGGTTAAAAGCGAGTTTGTTTTTAGGCCTAAAATTCGTGTAAATTAGCTAATTTTAAAAAAATACAGGTATAATAAACATTCTAAAATGCATAACACATGTTAAAATCACATATTAAAATATACAGTGCATGTTAAAATCCTTTATGATGGCTCAGGTCACTTTATTGGAGTGGACTTACACGTCTTGCGTATGTCTTTATTCTTGTTTGTGTCCAATGTAGATGAAGAATGTCCGTGCTTGCGTTCATGGGCAGTGCTCTCGTGGGGGTTCTACTATATATTAAGGTATATCCACTTTTATATTTAATAGGTTTATCATATTGTTAATAGCAATTCCAGTATATGAATGGAAGTAGATAAGTGCAGCTGTGATTGATACATTGACTTTAAGTATTGAATGTATTCTCAGTTGTGCGTAAATATTTCAGATGCAGGTTGGTGGTTCTTTTCTCATCTATGATATTTTGCTGGTGTGTGTAAGAGAGTTATAATCTGAAAAAATGCCTGCTTGTGTGTGTGTTAACGTGATAAGTACGTACTATTGCTGTAGTGGTTGGGATGCGTTGAGTTTGGCTGCCTGGCGTGTACTGTATCGCGCTATCTTTGGGCTTGTGTCCGCTGCTGTATTTACGCACAACGGAGACTACATTCAATACTTAAAGTTAATGTATCAATCACAGCTGCACATATCTACCTCCGTTCATATACTGGAATTGCTATTAACAATATGATAAACCTATTAAATATAAAAGTGGATATACCTTAATATATAGTAGAACCCCCATGAGAGCACTGCCCATGAGCGCAAGCACGGACATTCTTCATCTACATTGGACTCGAACAAGAATATAGACATATCTAAGACGTATAAATCCACTCCAATGAAGTGACCTGAGCCATCATAAAGGATTTTAACATGTGCTATGCATTTTAGAGTGTTTAATATACCTGTATTTTTAAAAATTAGCTAGTTTACACAAATTTTAGGCCTAAAAACAAACTCGCTTTTAACCATCTAGAATGTACCATATAACCAATTTTTACTCTTAAACATGCCCAATTTGAATGCTTGACATAGTGCTTCCCCACAACTTCTCCATTTGGAAAGGCAATTCAACCAGTATTTGACTTACGTAAAGGTACCAATGTACAGCTGATGATTGTTCAAAAAGTCGAAACTGGTCCTGTAAGTTAATCTTATATAAATAAAATTGGTATTGATAAGGTGGAACCTTTTCTTATCTATGTTACATGTTAACTATCAATACGAAAAATTAAACTAATTAATCAAGATATAACGGCCAACCAGGCAAAACGAAACGCATACAAATACCGGAACATAAAGATCAAATTAATGAATGCAACTAAAAACATTGCATTTCTGAAAGAATGCCTCTCAAATGATTTAACACCCAAATTTCTCAGTAAATACAATAACAAACATAGATCTACCATCCAGACACGTAATACACAAAAGAGGACCAACAAAATTTGGCTAAGAGCAGAAATTAAATTCTTCTATAATAAAAAGCAACACCTTAACAACGAATTATACCAACTGCATCTGAAAGCTGCCCAAGAGCTCCCATACAACTATTGGGATCATTTCCAACACATCACTAAAGACAAAAATAGAAGACCTAGCAATCAAAAAACAAAACACTGTAAACAAGAAACTAGAAACCCTAAAACAGTCATCCAAAATGAAACCAACAATCTCAACCACGAACGCGAATCCTCTGACTCACCCCAACAAAATCAATGAACACAGATTTCATTCACCAGTGAAGAATCTCACTAAAATCACATTCAGTGAAACAGAAAATGATATATTGAGCAAGGGACCCAAACATAATTGGGGCAACATGTCAGC
The DNA here is from genome assembly GCF_040414725.1 of Anabrus simplex. NCBI lineage: Eukaryota > Metazoa > Arthropoda > Insecta > Orthoptera > Tettigoniidae > Anabrus > Anabrus simplex. The sequence goes on along the minus strand of NC_090277.1, from coordinate 13,575,791 downwards.
CTTCCAGAACATCGCAACTGCCGCCACAGAAACTGAACGTGCCATACGAAAGATTCCGTACGATTTACGCGAAGAAGTTAGACATGATATCTTAAAAAGACTACCACAGTACATTAACAAAATCAGTAACAATAATCCAAACAGTAATTTTGCAAATAAAGTACACATTAACAAACTTAAAAATAAAATTACACAGAATAATCTTCTCATAACAAAAGCCGACAAAGGCAACACCACGGTTATCATCAATAAAGACGATTATATATCAAAAACTAAAGAATGCTTTAAAGACAACACCTTTTGAGTGATATGTAAAGATCCAACAAATAATATACAAAGGAATCTTAAAGCTTTACTTAAGAACACACATTTTTTACTTACTGAAACAGAATCTGCGAACCTCACAGTAATGAACCCCCAACTACCAACTGCAAAAGCCTATCCAAAAATACACAAAGACAAAATACCAATGAGTCCTATTATAAATTACAGAGCAAGTCCAACATACAAACTTTCACAATTTATCCAAAAATTCCTCAAGAAGCATTACTCTTTCCAAGCAAACAAAACTATACGAAATTCAATAGATTTTTGCAATAAAACCAAAGAACGGAAAATAGAGCAATACCACACCATGGCTTCATTTGACATAACGAATAGGTATCCTAACATTCCCACCAAAAAGACCATAGAAATAATTCAATCTAATCTAAAAGAAATATAGTAATTTGAGCAATCTAGAGATCGAAGAATTTATAAAATTACTTGAATTCGCCACTAATAACAATTATTTCAGATTTTACGACACAATCTACCAACAACAAGGCCTACCAATGGGGTCTCCTGCTTCCGGCAAACTCACTGACATTTACATAGATTATTTAGAACACACATCCATTAGCAAAATAGACAATATATTCTTTTGGTGTAGATTTGTCAACGACATCTTTGTCATCATTGATAATAGGTTCACTAACAAAAATACCATACTGGAAAGACTTAACACAATAGACCCCTGCATAAAATTCACAAAAGAAACTGAAAACAATCATACTTAAAATTATCTTGATTTAACAATAACCAGGCACGAAAACCACTTGTCTTTCAAAATATACCGAAAACCCACACACACATCGAATACCATCAAAATAGACTCCATCCATCCCAATACTCACAGAAAGCAGCTTATTATAGCATGATCTACAGGGCTTTCAATATACCACTATCAGAAACTGACTTAAAAGAAGAGATACAATTAATCCACGAAATAGCTAAAAATAATGGTTACAAGAAATAAATGATCAACACCATCATCCAAAAAGTCAAATCTCAACCAAAAACTAGATTGACCAAAATAGTTAAACCTAAAAAGGACTATGTATTATTTACCTTCAATAATGCACACATATATCCGTTAACCAATATTTTTTAAAAACATAACTTGAAAAATTGCCTTTAAGACCACGCATAATAACACTAACATCTTACACAACACCAAGACAATCAACAGTAATAATAAGTACCATCAATCAGGAGTATACTGAATCAAATGCAACAACTGTGAGACTAGCTATATAGGACATACCGGTAGGAACTTCGCAATCCGATATAATGAACACATAAATGCCGTAAAACATAATCATTTTTTCACAATAGGCCAGCACATCGATGAACACAAACACAGCTTCAAAAACATTGCAAATGATATGAAAATATTAAATATAAACCCTAAAGGCCCCTTGCTCAATATAACAGAAGAATTGTACATACTACTAGATCAATACGTCAATCCTAATTACAACATAAACGAAATTACAGAAAAAACCAACACCATATTTAATAAAATCATCCCTGCTTTAAACAACCACTCCTTCAAAATAATCAACAAACGGAGTTCAGCACACGCTACAGCGCACGTGACCAATACGCCCAGCTCCACCCCTACCCCTACGACACCAACTGTCCTCACCCACCTCTCCACCCCCCTTACAGCAGCGGACACAAGCCCAAAGATAGCACGATACAGTACACGCCAGGCAGCCAAACTCAACGCATCCCAACCACGACAGCAATAGTAAGTACTTATCGCGTTAACACACACACAAGCAGGCATTTTTTCAGATTATAACTCTCTTACACACACCAGCAAAATATCATAGATGAGAAAAGAACCACCAACCTGCATCTGAAATATTTACGCACAACTGAGACTACATTCAATACTTAAAGTCAATGTATCAATCACAGCTGCACTTATCTACCTCCATTCATATACTGGAATTGCTATTAACAATATGATAAACCTATTAAATATAAAAGTGGATATACCTTAATATATAGTAGAACCCCCACGAGAGCACTGCCCATGAACGCAAGCACGGACATTCTTCATCTACATTGGACACAAACAAGAATAAAGACATACGCAAGACGTGTAAGTCCACTCCAATAAAGTGACCTGAGCCATCATAAAGGATTTTAACATGCACTGTATATTTTAATATGTGATTTTAACATGTGTTATGCATTTTAGAATGTTTATTATACCTGTATTTTTTTAAAATTAGCTAATTTACACGAATTTTAGGCCTAAAAACAAACTCGCTTTTAACCATCTAGAATGTACCATATAACCAATTTTTACTCTTAAACATGCCCAATTTGAATGCTTAACATAGTGCCTCATTTTGGTGCTGCCATTGGTTTTTGGGGTTTCCTTATAACTGCATAACCTTTGGTGGTGCTATTTGAGGATCCAACCAGCCTCTGGGCTGATGACCTAACAGACAACATAGTGCTTTCCCACAACTTCTCCATTTGGAAAGGCAATTCAACCAATATTTGACTTATGTAAAGGTACCAATGTACAGCTGATGATGAACGTTCAAAAAGTCGAAGCCGGTCCTGTAAGTTAATCTTATATAAATAAAATTGGTATTGATAAGGTTGAACCTTTTCTTATCTATATTACATGAAGTCCGTTATAGCGAGAATTCACAACAGCGAAAAATATACTCACTATAGGGGTTATTGTTGCACCTGATTTTTGTATGAAAGTCGGAAAAACCCCCATACACATTAAAATCGGTATGAAACGGCAATTAGTTTGTTCAAAACTTGGGTTTTGGATGATATCCACACTACGGCTTACTTGTTTGTTATTTTTTGTGGAAGTGTGTGTTTAATTTCAGAAAAAGTAACAGCAGCGATTAGAGCCATGAAAGACATTCCAAGCTCGGAAAAATTGTCTTTGTCCACAGCAATGAAACTTTTTCAAGCGAAAATAATTCCAATTTCGACATATGGAAAAGAAATTATATGAGACCATGTAAAAGTACGTGATCTGGAAATTCTAGAAAAAGTGAAAGCTTCATTTCTTAAGAGAACACTTGGTGTTTCACAATTCACTCGATCGAGACTTGTATATGTCTTAACGAAAGAAGACTGTCTAATTCAAGAAATCAGAAATACTATGCAACTACCATCAACAACTGCCCTCTAAAATGCATTAAGAAAGCGAGAACAAAAACGAACTGACATTTGGTGCGAGTTTTATGCCACTGATGCCATGACGAATAAGGCGTGGACACAATGCAACTACGAGTTAAGACGTGGTGACCCGGTATGCTTGTCATGGCTTCCATCATGCAGTCTGCACTAATAAGAGATTCCATGATCCTTGTGACTCATGTGTATGTGAACTGTGTGGTGAAAGTTGTCACAGATATCACTTGCAGTTTTGCAAAAAGGGAAGCAAATCATTGTGTACTTATGCTAAACACTGATGCACATTGTGCGCAATTCTTTTAATAATAATTTAATTCTGAAAAAATGATAGTACCATATTTCTCCAAATCCAAGATGAACCCCACTTTTTCCTTCATAAAATTAAATCGGGCTCAAAAAGTGCTTTGTGAAATCATATGAATGCTTTTGTTGTACAGTACGCATTTTTATCGCAGAATATTAACTTTCGTTATGCTGGGGTGTGTGGGTTTCTTTTTTTTTTTTTTTTTTCGGCTGCACGATTATTCTTTATTTCCGCGGATTTGATGACCATTAATTTAAAATTGCCATCACAATACCGAAGAGAACCGTTGGAGATTTGCCGGCAATAACTATTCCATGCGTCTCTACAATACAACGATCCATCAGGAAAGTATTCTTGCTGTCTATAAAACTGTTACCTTTACGCAGCGTCAGATATAACCGGCTACTGCTACACGCCTGTCTTCGCTTGCTGAGTTCAGCCAATTTCAGCGGCTGACGATATAGGCCTAATCGTAGGTTAATCGCGGTCGTTGAAAGTCAACGAACGAGTTTATTGCGCTGCGGTATGGCCATTCTGCCCTTGAGCTTTTCGTGCACATACCTCACAATTTTATCTTTGAATTCTTTAAAGTGTCCTTGTTGCGGACCACTGAATGCATTTTTGTACAGTACGCATTTTTTTTTAGCCATCTTTGCCTTCATGCTAACATCAAATATAGGCTTTAATTAGGTCTATGCCGTATTTTCTTGCGGCTGCACAATTATTCAACATTTCCGAGTGTTTAATAACCATTAACTTAAAATTTGATAATTTGCCGGCAATACCTGTTCCACATATCTTTACAATACGACTATCCATCACGAAAATGTTCCTGCTGTCTATAAAACTTAATTTTACTAAGCGTCAGGTACAATAGACGCGTTATAACTCTGCCACTGTGTAGCCGTGGCCTTTCTAAGAATTCGAAGGCTCGCATGTTTCGATGCCATTCTGCAGATTTGAGAAACGTTTGTAGAGGTTAATAGAACGTCATTCTCTCTTTACTATTTCCCTAGATCCAGTGACGTTACACACAGGCAGTGTACAACGGGTGGTCGCGGCTAGCGATGTATAATAAAGAGGCGGTTGTGGTTTATTGTCAACGAGTTTTGTGCGTGTATGCGCGTGCCGGGGTGAAAAGAAACACCATGGTTACTGCGGTAGTTGCTAGCGACATTCATTACTGTTATGTCACGCATGCAAGACAACTCTTGATTTTTCGCATGAGATTCTGAGAAAGAAAAAAGTTTTGGATTCGGAGAAATATGGTATCAGTCCAGAGGCTTCTGTGGCAAACATTTCAGTTTTCTTCTTCAAACGGCCTCACCTAACCTAACCATATATGTATCATGAAAAAATATTTGAAACGCATGTAGAGAAATGATAACTTCCTCGCTGAAAATTTATACGTGAATAGCCTTTCCGAAATTTAACTAGACGCGAGAAAATATAAACTATCCTCTGAAATCAGTGATGTACTCTGCCATACCTTGAGATGTATCACATTCTTACTTAATTTCAGTATATAACATTAAAATTAAGCGATCGTTTACTTCAGCCTTTATTTTTAATGAGTTAACAACTGGTATCGGCCACTTTATTTACGCATTTATTACGAAAACGTGTTAACCTCCTTCATTTCAAATTTTCTTTAGAGAACAGCAGTCGACAGGTATTTCTAATGGACCCCAACATCGCCTTCGAATGTCTACGAGAGAGTTTGCAAATGCACATAGTGAGAAAACTATACCGTACCGAAGATGATCGATCACTTTTGTGGCAAACGTGTCAGTTTCCTTATTCAAACAGTGTCACCTATCCTAACTTAACCGTACTAATACTAATATAATGGTCCGTTATTGGACATTATAAATTTTCCAGCTAACTCATTTTTGGTTGCCTGCGTTTCGCCCTCGTGTGCTAAGTTAGGCTCGTCAGTTGGGACTTAGCACACCACCCAAGACGCAAGGCTAGTGCATACCGTGGAGGCCACTGCATAGGCCATTTGAAGTCACCAGCAGTGCCAATGCACTTTGAGAGCTATGTCTAATTTCCAAAAATAGATGCCTGCCTGGCCATCAAATGATGTAGATGTTGATTCCCATAGGGAACCTAAAATATTTGTCCTGAATGAGTAAATTTATAATACACGAGGGCGAAACGCAGGCAACCAAGAATGAGTTAGCTGGAAAATTTATAATGTCCAATAACTGACCATTATATTGGTATTATAAATTTACTCATTCAGGACAAATATTTTAGGTTCCCTATAGGAATCAACATCTACATCATTTAACCGTACTATACGTGTGAAGAAAACGCTTCAAGCGCCAGTAGAGAAATTATAAACTTCTCGCTATAAATTTACGCGAGAAAATATAAACTAACCTCTGAAATCAATTATGCACTCTGACATCTCGGGGTGTATCTCATTCTTACTTAATTGCAGTATTTTGCATTAAAATTAAGCGATCCTTTAGTCAGCCTTTATTTCTAACAAGTTAACAACAGTATCGGACCCGTTATTTATGCATTTATTACAAAATATGTCCTCTTTCATTTCGAATTTTCGTTACGGAAGAGCAGGCGACGGGTATTACTAATCAACTCCGACATCGCCTTTGAATGTCTACGAGAGAACTCGCTAGTGGAAGTAGCGAGGAAACGATACCGAAGTTAATCAATCACATGCAATGTAATCGCTAGGGTGCATAATTACCGGTAAAGGTAAAAATCGCACACACTTAATCACTCGTAATAATGGATGTGTCAGTGATAGGGCCCTCGTTGTAACTGAAAGATAATACACAGTTTAATATAGGAATTTTGAAGGGACAGCAAAAAATTCCCGGTATAACGGGGTACTCGTTATATGCCGTACTCGCTATAGCAGACTTCTACTGTATTAGTGATGAAGTAGTCGTGCATAATAACATGTGCATGAAACTTAATTTTCCTACTTTGTATTTCTTTTAACAATCTTCTATCTCCTTTTATTTTTTTTTATACTTCTCGGTTCGTTCTTTATTCAGTCGAACTTCTCGTCATTTTGTGCAAATATTTTTCTTGCCATAAATACCTGCTTTACCTGGGCTATGCTCCTCTTCACTTTTGTAATGATCCTCTCCAGATAACAGTGCAATGAAACGTTGGGAAAAGCACTGTCCAAGGGATCGTGTGTTAACCTCGCATGAAGCGTACATTGTCAGTTCCAGGACTGATGAATCCTTATCTACCTCACATTTTACCTCTGTCCATTGCATCCTCCCAGCAGTGCAGTCATAGTGACTGAACACGGTTCTGTAGTATAATTATTAATGTTGACGATGGGATGTCTAATGAATCATCGAGTTGTTTCTGTTGAAGTATGTTGTTTTCATCATGTTTCCTTAGACGTGCTTTTTGTTTAACACTCAGTTAAATCACAGAGCAATCCAGTATACCTAGGACAACATGAAACTGAAAAGCTAAATTTTTTCCAGAAGTAAGGAATGCAAGTGTGAAAGAGAAGGGTTAACAGAATAGCAGTCACAAAGGTATAGGCTCCATGCGCTGATGGGAGAAATGCTCCGCTGTGCTGCGAGTGGCGATCATTGCAAGTTAATGCGTTTCACCGCGCACACATCCATTGTCGCCTCACCACGTGCTGCCATTGCCGACTAACTAATAACAGTGGGATTTCAGAGTGTTTTATGCAACAATAATTGGCCACATTATTCCAAACTTGCAGAAAGTGATCATGTAATAAATTTACAAGAAAAACAGTTCGCAGAAAATAGCAACAGAGCAATAACTGCAAATGTGATCAGAAAGAAACATTGGTTCCCTAGACATCCTACCATTTCACTATACAGGCAACATAGTAATTTATGTATTTATGTGATAACGAGATTAGTGTTCATATACACATTCAACAATGCTGTCTTCAGAAAAATATCCTTGGTCTATTTCTACTACAATATCATGTTAGCATAGGTTAATGCTGCTAGCGAGGCGATTAATTTTAAATTTTAATTAGTTGTGAACATAACCATGTTTTCTAAGGAAGGCCTTGGTAACAATCGTTATTTCATGAAGGCAAATACTAGTTTCCATGAAATGTAACCATATTTCAGCTGTTGTTTATGTATTTTGCTCAGAACATGTCACCTCGCGTACTGATCGACCGCGTGAATGGTTTCAAACGCAGGGAAAGAGAACTGCAACGGGGAAGAGAGTAAAGGAACTTTTTCTGATAAAAAGGCTCAGGCTTGATGTTGGACCTATTGAAATTCCTGATATTGAAACCACATGTACACTATCAAAAATTACGCGTGAGAATAAAAGTTCAGATTCACTTAAAGTTGCCAATAAGTGATTATTTCATTTGTGTGCCTGTATTTATAATATGATCAAGTCCACCTTTGTAATATAACGGTTGGCGCTACTAGCTGCCTTCCTTGGGGGCCCGGGCTGGAATCCTGACACTGCCAGAATCTGGTATGTGGTTAAAACGCTGTAACAGAATACTATAAAATTTCACACTTAGGTCTGTAGTACAGTACCGTATATTATTATTATTGTGCTGGCTATACAATATAATGTATTATGATGTGAGTGCTCTAAAAAAAGATGGCCTACTGCAGCTCGCTTTGCAAATATAACATTGCTATAATAATTTTATTCTAATTGTTAACCAATTTGTAAAATGGTTAAAATACATGTTGTAAAGAGTTATTTTGTATTAATTAAATTGTATAAATCCCGAATTACTTCTTGCGATTTACTGCTATGATCGACCGTCTTTTCAAATGCATTTCATGAGGCCGTGAAGAAAATCTGTGTATCACAGTATCTATTAACGCAGCCAGCAACAAGCATGTAGTTTTTCTTCCTTCACGTTGTGACATTAAAAATAATCATCTAAAGACAGCATTGTAAAATGATTCTTCTTCTCTACTTATTTTTCTTCTTAATTTATGTATTGGGTTCCGCTTTCGCATTATACCCAGCCACTAGTCGTTTTATCGAGTAAAGCCAAAACTACAGGTATGAAGGATTAGGCTATATATTCATTGTACGGGGGGGGGGGGGGGGAGATAAGAAATTAGTTTAAAGAACATACGTAGGTATCATATACTGTGTCAAGAGCAAAACAAAACAAAACAAAACTTGGGAAAGAGCGTGTACAGGGACACAAAGTTCTACTCTTCACACCAGTGTGATCCATCACGGCGGCTATCTACATCACAAACATGACTGAATCCACATATAGGGAATGTGGTCTTAGATTCTAATAATGGCTTTGGACAAAAACATAGACAGGGATTCAGCGATAGAGGGTCACTGTAAAATGATTGAATATATGTATGTAAACATCACACATATTACAGCTTCTTATGGTCATCTGTTGATAAAGGTGCCCCTAAGTAGTTCTCGTAATTTCCACCCGCAGCAGCCCGTTGCTATGCACACGGAGCCTATAGAATTACAGAGCAGGTAATTAGGCCAGTAACTTGCAAAGACAGGGAGTAACGGATGGAATATTTTATGGATTAATGGCCCTATCACTCGAACATCTCCTTTGGTAAATTATTCCAATCCCTAACTCCTCTTCCTGAAAATGAAAATCCACAGCCTGTTTCCAGTCATTTGGTCAGGTCAGAAATGGAATAAATGAAGCCCCCATCTAATGGCGAGGGAGGGAATTGTGCCGGCTGCCGAAACCTGTCGCACTCCTCTGCAGATGAAATGAACTGATACTGGAGAGCGTTGCCAGAATGAATGATGACAGGGAAAACCGGAGTACCCGGAGCAAAACCTGTCCTGCCTCCGCTTTGCCCAGCACAAATCTTACATGGAGTGACCGGGATTTGAACCACGTAACCCTCGGTGAGAGGCTGGCACGCTGCCACCTGAGCCACTGAGGCTCCAACTCCTCGTCCTATAAACGAATATTTGGAGTGACAAGAAACAAAAATTTCTCTTTTCTTCCAAGTGTTGCTGAAAATATTCCAGGGCAGGATTTGAGCAAAATATAGTGGGACCTGAAAAAAAAAAAAAAAAAAAAAATGAGAATTATGTGGGGAAGGTATTGGAAAGTGGCCAAAAATTTGTCAAATTAGAGACATTGGAATATGATACGAAAATATAATGGGACGAAGTTAGTGGCAGTAACAGAAAAGGGAGACAAGAGGAGACATGAAAACACATCTCCAGATCTTCATACAGTCTTCAAATAGATCAATCGCAGTTGTTCTACATCCATCACTTCCCAGCTTGACAGATGTTAACAGTCTTCATGCAGGATAAGAAGAAACCATGGTAAATACAGGATAAAGAAAGAAACGTTGGCTAAAGACAAGAGCAGATAGTAAAATATTAGTTTAAAGAACAAACACAAAAGGAGAAAAGGATCCCTTTATGGTTTAAGGGTACAATTTGAGCCTTCCGATCCCAAGATCACGGGTTCAGGCTTGGCAGATGTAGTTAGGCGAATAGAAAGTCCCTTCGACACTCCATGTGATATGATGTTGGTATTTACCCGACAAAATTAACTAAACACGGCCTTGGATTGTTCAGCACAGATTGGTTTATTCTATGTGGTAGAGAAAAAGGGACATCAAAAGTGGCACGTAGTCTGTCTAGATGCCATCAATTTAAAATGTCTGCAAATTATATCTGACACCATACAATTCCAATTTTTTTTAATTTTTTTTTTTTATTTGCTTTACGTTGCACCAACAGAGATAGGTCTTATGGCGACGAGGGGATAGAAAAGGCCCAGGAGAGGGAAGGAAGTGGCTGTGGCCTTAATTAAGGTACAGCTCCAGTATTTGCCAGGTGTGAAAACGGGAAATCTTTGGAAAACCATCTTCAGGGTTGCCTACAGTGGGGTTCGAACCCAAGCTCACAGCTGTACACCCCTAACCGAATGGCCAACTTGCCCAGTTTATTATTATTATTATTATTATTATTATTATTATTATTATTATTATTATTATTATTATTATTATTATTATTATTATTATTATTCAAGATGTCAGTGGAGACAGAGAACATTGCAAATGCTACTGGCAAGGTTAAAAATCTTCTATGTTTTGAATTGCCATGGTTGTACAGTAGAACCCCTATTTAACGTTTTTACAGGGACCTAATTTTTTTTAACCTTAAATGGTGGTTTACCTTAAATCGAGGTTTCAGTAGAAGGCACACCTTTTCCAGAGATCTTTGCCTGTATTAACATAAATTGTACCCCCATACATTATTTACACATTGACAGCAATAAAACAAGGGGATATCTACCTATATACTATGGTGTAGTTCTAGATTGCGTGCCAAAACCGTGGATTAAATTCCAAACATCTCCACAGTGCTCATATGTCGCTGTTGATGACGATTCGTCCGTCGGATGGGGACGTTAAACCTTGAGCAGATCCCTTGGTGCTATTCGACAGGAGTAGACAATGTGCCAGCACCGGGTTTCCTAGTATCATATATCACATCATTCATTTCATCTCATTAACTCCTCTGACGAGGTTGACGTCAGGAAGGGCATCTGGTCATTAAAAACCCGCCATGACCCCGTAGAGACACAGGACAAGGGTTGGACAAACACACACACTGTACTGTAGTTATGGTTTGTGCTTCATTGTGACAGATTTTTGTCGGTGAATGCTAACCGCTTCGGTTTAAGATTGTTCTTTTAACGTTACACATGATTTTCCATAAAAGTTGGGAAAGATACCAAACTCACACAAAAACACATTAAAATCTGTACAAAACAGCAATCAGTTTGTTTAAAAAATTTGCAGATGTTTTGCAAGCAGCGACATACTCATTAGCACGTATTTTCTAATTCCAGTAGTCTGAACACGCATGTTCAGTTTCATTCTTAAAAATTGTAATAGCATCACTCCGGAGGCTTGTGACAAACATTTCCATTTTCTTACCTCAAATGGCGTCGCCTAACCTAGGTTTACCGCGAGCATATTTCAAGCTCCCTCTAGAATAATAATGTTTTCACTAAAAATTTACATGGGAAGAGCCTTTCTGAAATTTAACAAGATGCGAACATACATAGTCTAATCTCTGAAATTAGTTATGCACGCCGTTGTATCTTGAGAAGGAGATTTATCTAATTTTTATTTTATTTCAGTACACAGTATTAAAATTAAGCAGTCGTTTACTTCAGCCTTTATTTCTAACGAGTTAACAACTGCTTATTGCAAAAACATATTATCCCGATGTTCGTTTACACGAGTCTGAGTTACGAGCAGACCTCGGACTCGCTCACGCGTAGCGAGGAATCGATACGGAAGATGATCAGTCGCATTCAATATAAACACTGGAGTGGAGTCATATACTGTATTAGATAGAGTGTATGAATATTGATAACGGATAAAAACTGACACGGGCCGATGACCTTAGATGTTAGGCCCCTTTAAACAACAAGCTTCATCATCATCAAAACTAACATGCCCGAATTTGCCTATAGTAACGGATGAATCAGTAAAAGGGTTCTCATTGGAAGCGAAGAATATTGCTCAAATTAATACAGGAATTTTCAAAGGTTATAATAACATTGTCATTAAAAGGGGGTTCTCTTCTGCTACAGCGGCGGCGGTTGGATGTGCATCCGAGTCCGACATATTACTTTATTCCTGAGTGCCCATGCTCTAAATTCCTCTTCTGCCTTGAATTATCCTTAGCAAGCTTATGACATCTTTTTCATAGGTTATTCATGTCCCATGACCAAAACGAATAGAAATAAATATTTGAGAATTTTAATATTTTCTTAATAATAAATGCAGGTTTTGCCCTATTGTGAATTACATTAAATCGAATATAAAATTGGATTGCTCTTATGGAATCGTTTTCGGGACTGAAAATTTCTTTCGTTGAATGCGGGTTTACGTTAAATCGAGGTCAGACAAAATTGGGTTGATACTGTAGTTGTCTGAAGTGTTGGTAAAAGAATATTTTTAAAAAACGCACGAGTAAGCTTGCACTTTTATGAGACTGTTGATGTCATGATCGAAGCCACGGGGCCGACAGTTTTAGGTGGAGTACGAACCACAGGAACGTGAATTTTTATTTTTAAAATCCCACCTGTGTTGGCCAGGATTCAAACCATAGTCACTTTGGCATGAAGCCAGCGATTGTGCCATTCGGCTGTATCACTCCCCACCCTCATGCCCAGTAAAACTTCATTGGTGCTGCTTCTCCCCCCTCCATCATTCACTTTTTTTTTAAGATCCTAATGAAATTGTCCAAGTCATCTGTCTCTCCTCGTCAGTCACAGTTGTCCATTCCCTCTCAGCCCTTGAAAAACTCATTTTTGCTTCCCATCTTGATCAGTGGGGTGTGGTGTCAACACTTGTTGAGGAGCATCTGACAGACCTTTGTGTTTGATGTGAGAATTGTAGGATAAGAAGATAAAGACAAGAAAAAAGGAAGAGATAAAAAAATGTCTTAAATAGAAATATAGGAACGCATGATAGGGTAAACAAAATGGCAAGTCAGTGTGCAAAGAAGGAGCAGTTATTTTCCAAATATGTGGAATTTTAGCTCTCTTGTGGAATTCTCCAAATGGATCCCTTAACACAACTAACTTAACATTTAATATGATAACAGTTTAAATTGTGATACTAATTTTTATCTAAAAGAAAATGTTATGTTTCAGTGTTATAGAAAAATTGTCCTGCATTGTTGATGCCTTCATTCAAGAGTTCTGGCGTGTTTTGTCTCACTCGCACAAGTACTTGCTATTGTTCAGTATATAAGCCAGTAGAACACCTTTATTGTTTGAATATCAAATATGTTTAAAATTATATTTGTTTCTTATTTGCTAAAATCACTTATTTCAACAACGAATGAAGTCCCATCTCGAAAATATTTAATTTTAAACCTAATGCATAAAGCCAAATCCACATTTCAGAAATCTTAGTGAAAGATTACCACAAACCTTTTAAATAAATAATATCTGTAGACTTTATATAAAGTTGCTGAATAATGACCTACTTAAATTTTCTCCCTGTGTATAACTTTTTAAAATGACTGTAAAGTTACATTTTTAAATTTAGCCGTATTAAAATGTTGTTTTTCCACTTTGTTAGCCTTGAAGAATAGCCTGTTACCTCGCTCTTGTCGTTTTTAGGTGCCCATCAAAGCAATTAAGCCAGCTGTTGCACCAAGCAATAATGCGGCCTCTGCAACAGCAAAAGTTCTTCCAACTGGAATTGCTCCCATCGCTGCTCAAACAACCAGTGTCATACAGGTTAGATACACTTACGTATTTATCATCATCATCATCCTTCCAAGTATTGGGCCATGTGTCCTGTTGCGGTCTTGCACTTTTCTTTTTGCAAGACTTGAAAGCAATCAAATGTCCTTCCGACAGGTTGCTAGCCTGAAGGGTGGGGCTGCCACCTCTCAGCTAATGGACTAGCTGAAATTTATGCACTTGTAAATGCCACACTTTGTAATCTTTTAGAACATTGACTGGCTCAAAGTTGCTCAAAAAACACTAAATAGGGCTTGTCATGTGCACCAACAACCTGTTAAGCTCAGTCTTGATAGAATGCCTGGAATATCTGTTGAACTTAGGATAGTTTGGTAGTTTGTCATCCATTATTACTTTTGATGGATTTAATCTTTAATTACCTGTTTTATGAGAACACATCGTGAAGGCACGACGGCTCTTAAGGATACTGCCTGAATCGTTGCTGATACATTGCACTCTATTCACCAGAAATATACCACGGTTCCTTGTGTAATAAATGTATGTGGTGATTATTATTACTATACATAGATGATTTGTGCAATACAGTATTACCCCTTTTCATGGGACCCAAGGAATACCGGCATAAATGGGGGAGAAAGTGTAAATCATGGGAAACAACTTATATTTGTAAAAGCGCTCTGGAAAAGGACGTAAACATTACACAAATGCATTTTATTAATTTATGGAGTATTTTAATCTTAATCCTATTACAGTACTTCATCATCATCATCATCACCATCCTTCCTGTATTAGTCTATACAAAAGATTTGCATTTTTGCGCCATCTCTTCCTGGGGCGTCCCAGATATCTCTTCCCACCGGGGCAGTAGTTTATGACTGCTTCTGTCCAATTTCTCTGGCATTCAAAGATGTATTCCAATACAGGTCTGCTTTTAAGGTCATTCAGCACTTCTGTACTACTTTTGTGTTCCCACTTAGTGACTCCTGCTGTTCGCCGCATGTATTTCATTTCAGCTGTAGTTATTCTTCTCATCGCATTTCCTTAGGGTCCACGCTTCACTTCCATAGCAAAGTACAGGTCTTGCCAAGGTTTTGTAGATTCTTGCACGGGTGTGTAATACAGCACTTTCCTCAAATAAAGGTCCAGTGTAAATTAAGTGTTGACACTACACTGCCTTTGTAAGTGTACCAGTAGGTAGTTAAAATATTGTGTAAAACAGTGCATTATTTTAATGTGGTTATCTTTCTTAGAATGGTTATAGAATTATCTAAGATGCAATAAATTTTCTTTCTCGGTTAATAATATATTGTACAGTAGAACCCCGTTTGAACGTACCCGCTTTTAAGGAATTCTCGCTCTTAACGAAGATTTTTGTAAGGCTCAGCGAAATTGCCATAAGCACTATGTTGTTTGTAACGAAAATTTGCGATAAGGTGCTTTTTTCTAAACTTGTTTTAAATGTTAATTAACTTCCGTTTTCACGTAATCTCAGTCCGAAGTGAATGCGCTAAATGAGAGTGCTCCTTTAGCTATGTGTGGAATTGTAATAAATTGGCGCGGTCTCTGGAAATCCATGTTACTGGTAAGCAGCAGTCACTATCATTATAGGTGCTCTTGATTAGTTATGTCCATTGAACTGTAAGTAGTACTGGAATGACGGCGGAGCGGAGTGCCGTTTCCTATGAGACTAGCTGTACGGCCTAGAGGCCTAGATGCAAGACACAAGTAACTTCACGAAATATAAACGTTTAGGTCTCTTGCAAACTTCACGTGATTTACAGTGAAAGATATATTTCAGAAAATTAAAAGGAATTAGAAACTGAAAATGGCTATGGATATTGAACAAAATGAAAATGTGTTCTAGAAAAAATTACAGAATTACACTGCCCGAACCGACGTCGGTAGACCCCAAGTGTAAGTGTACGAAATGTAGAGCTGTTGAAGCTCTACAAAAAAGTCTGCAAGGACATATACTTCAGTATCTCCAACCATTTGTCCTTTAGAGCGATTTTAGTTCATAGTCGGTGGTAAAAAAAAAAAAAAACCTTTTCAAATTAAATAAATTAATGGAGATCTTTCCCAAATTTTACATCCAAATAAAGTGTTTAACCTCCCCTAGGATTCATTAAGGATTAAAATAATCTACTTTAAAGTACATAATTTGCATGAATGGTTTGGGACTTTGGACCATTTCAGTCGGGGTGGGTCACTAGTTAACCTTAAAATATCCAAATGATTTCTACTGTCATATTTTACAGCATCCATAATAATACCATTCAATAATAATAATAAATTAAAAATGTATAAATAATCCCTTAATGAAATTAAATATCCTATTTCCAGTCATTATCTGAAAAAAGAGAATCTTCACTAACGATAGTTCAGTGAGGTCAGCTGCCTAAGGTATGTATTAACGTTCGAAATCGCCTTTTTCGCCCAAAAATGCCATTTTAATTTTTTCACTGGAAATGAAAGCTTGAAGTCTCTACTTCAAAATGAGATATAATTCACACATATATTCCAACTGTAAGTATCCGAAAATAAGATTTAAATAGCCACGTGCGCGCGTGATAAGGGGCGTGGCTGCAGTGTCCTGCTTACATGTAAACATCTTGTCAGATTTTCTTATTCAAATTTACCTCTTTGGTGTGACATGCCTCCTGAGTACATAGTTCATAGTTCTGACTAACAGATGTCAATACTTGTATATTCCAAAGACTTTTATTCCATTGATAGGCAACGGATATAAATAAACCTTCCTTGTGGCCAAGTGGTCTTTCACATTGTGACCAAAGAGCTTGTTTCTCTGTGAGTGTGTATAAAATGGGTTCTAAAAGCCGATGTAGAGCAAAGAAAAAGAGAAAATTTCATGGAAACAGACATAGCAAGGTGAATGTCAGTGTTACTTGTGCTATCAGTATAAATAGTGAGACGGAAGGTAGGCCTAATGTAAGGGAATCATTTGCTAGTGATTCTCAGTCCAAACTTTCATCTGTAAATATTGAATCTGATAGTGTTAGTGACATTTACAATAACATTATTGACAGAGTGCTTTACACGTATATTGTCTGCATTAGCTTGCCCTAGTTGCTTCAGCTGTAATACAGTTTTTGTAGAAAACCTAGAAATTCTGAGATTTGGTTGGGGAATGTCCCTTGCATTGTTTTGCAGCAACTGTGATTATGAATTCCGCAACTGACAGGAGCACTCATCGATAAGATGCAAAATTATTTGGAATTGCTTTACGTTCCAACACAAGCAGTATTCACGCCATGTCAAATGGCATATGGGCCACACTGTACCATTTGACAGCAACAAAGGACCGTCCCACCCACCATTGGGGTTCTGTAGGAACTGACAGCTGGTGCTCATATCAGTGAGCTAAAGCAAAGAATGAGATAGAACAATTTTAATTCAAACCAGGCCTGTCCTTCGGCATTCTTCAAACAGTGAAGCCTATATATGAGCTACTCACCGACCCAGAAATGTGGATTGACTCAAAATAATGAGTCATTCAATGCCATGGTATGGAGAAGGTGTCCTAAGGAGACATATATGTGGGGCTTGAAACCTTAAAATTAGGAGTGATGGATGCTGTTTGCCATTTCAACTGGGAAAACAGAGTGGAAATACTGAAGAAGATGGGAATTGCTCCTGGCTAGTACACATCATCTGGTGTACTTTAAGCTGATGCAGTACGGTTGCACAAAGGTGCAAATCGAAGTACTGCAGAACAAAAGCAGAGGAGGCAGTACTTGAGAGGCAGAAGGAAACTAAAAGAAGACAAGAAACTTCTAAAAGAGGGTCCAGCCTATAGAACAGGCAAGTTTTTAGGTGCCCAAATAAGTGGGTTATGTTCATAACTTAGTCCTAAATCTTCAGTGCTGTTTTTCTTGAATGTAATTTTTTGCACACCTTCCCACATTTCAAATACATTTAAATATCCTTAAAATTGAGATAGAAAAATCAATGACAGATTAAATTAAAGCTAATGAATGTGCGAATGTTGTAAACTAGTACTTTCTTAATATTGTGAATATTGTTATTGTTATTATTATTTTTATAGCCATTGTAACACGGGTGATTAATTATTTTTAAACTTTTGTCAAAAATTATGTCTAGCTCCCTTTCTGTTTTTGATAATTAGAAGATCCTAGTTCACAACATTCTATGAATGAAATACTTCAACTTGGTGAAAACAATTTCAAGATTCTAACATTTTTGGAAATTTTATGACATTTTGAAAATTTATGTGTTTTTTTCATTAAACTAAATTTTTGGATGAAGATAAGGCACAAAATTTTGATTGCATTATACGAAACTGTTAGTCTAATATCTTTTGTTTTATGGTACGAAACTCAAAAAAATAGGTTCAGAATTGTGGATTTTCCTTCGAAACGTTAAAACATACCTTATGGCCACAGCGCTGTTACACCAGTCAGGCATTTCCATCTCGCGGCACGGATTGCTGCTTAGGAATCACGCGGAAGGCGCAGACTGAAGAAGATCTCCAGCTTCATTCACTATTTCTGCTCCTGTATTACAAGTTGTGCTACGAATTACGGCGGACTACGTTCATTATGGCTGCTAAACGTAAGAAGCTGACTATTCAACAAAAGATCGACATCATTAGTGATATTGAAAGGGATAGCCTTTGTCACAGATGGTCAAATGACACCCTCTACCTTTAAAACCTCCGCATTTGACTTCATTACATTGCATTACACATTAATCCATTCGACTGAATGTTTCATGGTGTTATTTTGCAAACATCATTGAAAATTACATTTATTTTAAACAGGTAAGTTTTAAGAATAATTTATATTTTTGCTTTAACCTAATAAAAATTGTATAAAATACGGCCATAGAATTAATTGTGACATACTTCTTCATTAAAGTGTAATGTTGAAATATGCTATGTTGCAACATTTTTAACCTATTTAATACATGTTAAAAATATGTTAGTATGTTCTGCGGCGTGTCACGGGTTCGCCATACCTGCTCTACGCTGTTTGGCATCGTGAAACAGAAAGAAACTGACCACAAAGGTGGAGTGTGGTTCTAGGGCAAAAAATATGGAAGAATATTCGTTCTTCGCCGTATGAGAAACTTGAAAACATTTTAATGAAATGGTTCGAGGGAAAAAGGAGTAAGAACGCTCCTATTGACGGAACATACTTAAACAGAAAGCTCGAGAGGTCGCACTTAAGCTGGGTTTGGTCGATTACCATGCTTCTAATGGCTGGTTTGATCGTTTAAAAAAACGGCACAATCTTTCATTCCAAAACTTGTGCGGCGAGAGTGCGGAAGTTGATGATGATACAGTTGTGTACTGGAGAAAGAATATGTTGCCTCAACTTCTTAAAGGATACGATGCTAAGGATATTTTTAACACCGATGAAATGGGAGTGTTTTACAATTTGCTCCCATCCAAAACATATGTTGTTCGCGGAGAAAAATGTCACGGAGGCAGAAAAATTAAAGAAAGACTGACAGCGCTGTTATTGGTGTTAACAGCGACTGGAGTGAAAAATTACCCCCAATTTAAGAATCCAAGATGTTTCAAGAACACTTGTACACTCCCGTGTAAATATGATTTTAACAAAAATTCATGAATGACATTGGACATATTTCTAAAATTTTTACGAAGCTTGTATGCCAAGATGGGATCTGCAGGAAGGTAGTGCTGGTGATAGATGTCCAGCTCATCCTTCATATACATCCTTCCTACTAATATCAAAGTGGTTTTCTTTCCTCCTAACTGCACTAGTCACTTGAGCCTTTCAACCTTGGCATTATTCATTCTATGAAAGTGAAGTACAGGAAGGCCCTGGTTCAAAGAGCTATTTCTTTCCTCGAAAGAAATGAGGAAATGAAATTGAATATACTCCAAGCCATGCATATGTTCGTAGCAGCTAGTCACAGCAGACACTATTCAAAACTGCTTTGGCCATGCAGGTTTTGGTGCCATTTCAGAAGTTTTTAATGAAGATGACACTGCTGATGACATTGGGGAAGATTGGGGGGTTGTATCAAAGGACTCAAGTGCCAGAACATTTGAAGAATTTGTTACTTGTAATGATGATTTTCTAACCTCAACATCACAGATGGATGTTGAAGACCTTTATGAATGCTAAAAGACAAAGTACTGAAAAGGAAGAAGAAGAAGAAGAAGAAGAAGAGGACTCAACAGAAGCAAGTTTTGGGGCAGCAGTAGAGGGACTGGATATTGTCCGTCGGTACTTCTCCTCCTTCGACATTGATGACTTCATCAACAGTCTCAACCAAATTGAGAGAAAACTTCTTTCCATGAGACATCTTGGCAAGAGGAAGCATACTACTGTACTGGACTATTTCAGAAAGTGCTTATTCTTAAGGTTATCATGGTCTATTTTTTCACAGATCTCTTTAAAATCATGTTAGGCATCTGTTCCTTCAATTTAAAATTGCAAATCAGTAATGCCTATTTCTCTTCACCTTTCTGCAGGTTGTGCTCCCAATGGTCCACTGGGAATTTGTTACGGCTGCTGTTTTGTAAATATATTTTCTGTTATTCTTGTGTTAATTTTAGTATTTTTAATTTGTTCATTTATTGTTTCTTGACATTACATTAGTTAAAGACATAAATGTATTATTATTTCTTGTGATGTATATAGCCTATTTTATTTGAACCCCCTTTTTTAAGAAAAACCTTTTTTTTTCTTTTTCTTTTTTTTTTTTCAGGAAAAAATATCAAATCCCCCTGAGATTCGTTAAAAAGAGGTTCTACTGTATCATGATTTTGTCGAGTAGGCAACCTGCTCATCAGACTTGCGATGCGATTTGCGTAGCTTCCCCTGATCTTTGTAATAATGGCTAGTTACACCCATGTGTTGTAAAGTTTGTGCTGTCTGGTTTTTTCATCATGCTGTGGTTACTCGAAGTTATATAGATTAGTTGTGACGTCACTTTTCTTCGATTTCTTTTTCTGCCTGATGTGGCATAAATGGTGGAAGCATAATATGTTGTAAACATAAATTTGAGGATCTTAATACAGTGTTGTAAACAACAGGAAAACAAAATGCGAGAAGATAAAAGCGGGGTAGTACTGTATTCATCCCATTTTCATACCAGGCGAATATTGGGGCTGTAACTTAATTAAGGCCACGGCCGCTTTCTTCCCACTCCTAGGCCTTTCCTGTCCCATCATTGCCATAAGACCTTCTCTTTAACTGTCCATGGGACAAGGTCATCAGAGAGTATTGGAGATACCAACCAGATTGTAATAAATAAATTTAAAAAGTTCATGTTGTGTTGTTGGGTACTTTTCTCCATTGTGTCTATGTTCAATATATTTCGTTTTTTCATATGAAGTTTAAAGGCCAGTTATAATGGCTATGTCATGTAGAGTTATCACCATTATTTGCGCTTGCCCAGCCTGGTAGCCATGATTGTTAAGCCTTCAAGACTCTGACACCATGGTTAGCCAGTTCAAGTCCCATTGGTCGAAAGTTTTCACCATCGGAATGTTGGCTGTCATTGTAAGAGAAATTGTGGTATGCAATTTCTAATCACTGGATTACATGTCAAAAGCCTGGATTCATTTCCAAAGCTCTCCACGGTGTTCATATGGAATGAGGGCAAATGACACTGTTGGCAGTGATTTGTCCGTTGTATGGGAACATTAAGCCATGAGCAAACCCCTTGTTGTTATTCTACAGGAGTAGGTTATGTGCTGGTACCGGGTTTCACCATCTCCATTCCTACCATCATATATCACGTCATTCTTTTCATCTTATTACCTCTTCGGATGAGGTTGATCTCGGGAAGGGCATCCAGTCGCAAAAGCTTGCTATGAAGATTCATGTCACTTTATACACAACCCCTTACAGAAGCGGGACAAGTATTGGACATACATACAGCTTCAGATATTCCTTTATCTTGCCCCAAATGAATTCCTTTAATGGTGTTTTTCCATGTAATCCAATTTCCCGCTCCCTCATGATTTTGCTTAATACCAAATTAAAGAGAATTGGTGAAAGTCCGTCACCTTGATTTCAAAAGGATCTGGAAGTTCATGTAGAAACTTAGGTCTTGAGGTTGAATCTGTGTTTGTTCAACCAGTTTTCTAGTATTTTTATCAGTGGTTTATACTGAGGGCTACCAAGGCTATCAGTGAAGCCCTAACCTCAAATGAGAATAGGGATGTAGGCAGAGAAAGTTCGCGCCAGATAGCGCTCGTGTACTACTGGGTAAGCGCAAGGCGATCGTCTTATGTTTCTCCTAGTCAGCTGCGAGTAATGTATAGAATGTGACTGAGTTTTCTGAGCTAAAGCCGATTGTATCTTCTCTAATTTTACTCCAAGACTATATTAATTAATTGTATAGGTATATCCCCTAGTATATTACGGACGATTTTCAGCGTTTAAGCCTTAAACAGTTGCAATATGAGCTACGGACCAGAAATGCTAAAACTAGTGGGAGGAAGAAAGAATTAGTACAGCGGTAATTAGAAAATTCTAATACGCTTTATTATCCAAATAATGAATAAGAGTCAGCCTGCCTTTTCCTAAAGATTACAATTACTTGAGCATTATACATTGAAAAATATATAAATGTACCTCCACAAGACAAATCATAAATAGATATTTAAACACGCACTTGCTCCCCTTGCTTATAAACTTTGGTTCATGTATTTTTGTAAAGGTTGATGGCTTACATGAAACTGCAGATACAGCCTTTGTCCACCATCAAAAGCATGTGAATATTCTTGAGTTTCCCATTGCCGGTTCCTTTGAATATTTTACCATCAGCCATAAGGTGAAGGTCACTATCACAAGTTTGCATCTGATGGATTATTTAGTATTTAGAAAATCGGAAATAGATGGAGCACCTGTTTCCAACTACAAATCATTTTGTTATGCTGGATACAGAATTTTCAGTGAAAAGTTTGTTTTGTTTATA
Source organism: Anabrus simplex (assembly GCF_040414725.1). Classification (NCBI taxonomy): domain Eukaryota; kingdom Metazoa; phylum Arthropoda; class Insecta; order Orthoptera; family Tettigoniidae; genus Anabrus; species Anabrus simplex. Next base: position 13,552,812 of record NC_090277.1, on the reverse strand, counting down.
AAAGGTTAATTTCAATCGGGTGAAATTCTAAAATGTAGTGCTGTGAAATCAGAGTACACAATTAAGACCTATAATGTGAAGCTTATTTTAAGGGGACCTGGTGACATTATAGGTGGGGAATGTGGACATTTTGCTGGAGCAGGCCCCAAAGCATGTTGTAAGCATAGTGCTGCTGTAAGGTACGCATTAGAGCACTTCCCCCAAGACTGGTATTATTCAGTGTTCAGAAACATGCAGCCAAAATTTATAAACTTTTCAGCATCCCCTTACCAAATGGTTAAGGCCAGTTAGCCCTATGAAAGAGGAATACTTGCCTTTGGAACAAGTTTCGCTATTACAATCTCAGTTGCACCAGTTATAACTCTAGTCGAGGGGTATTTCTGTCTAAAAGCAAGGGGGCTGTTTTCAAGAACATTTTCTCTATCAGGCTTAATGTTCAACTCTTTAAATTGGCAGTACATGAAAATAATCCAAACATTAAATATTCTCCCAACAGTAGTTTTATGGATTCCGAAGTTAAGGCCTAGTTCTTTGTCAGATTTGTTGGTCCTTAGCTTCATAACTGTCAAGAAGAAACACAGTCTGGGTTCAAGGGGGAATATCTGTAAATTGCATCTGTTTTCTCCCAGAACAGCAAACACCAAATTACAATGTTGGACGTCTACAAACCCTGTATAAAGCAATATGGCATCAGGATTACGCATTGTTTGCTCAACAACCAAATTACTTGTAGTATTTTTTGAGTGCTGATGTCTTTGAAAATGGGAGTCAAATGTAACATTTACTTCTTCGGGTATATTCACAATTTCTTCCTGTACGGTACTTCAAAGAAGGTGATTTCAGCATATTCCGATATTGTAGGCTTATCGTGGTAATCCGGCAATTTTCTGGTGTATGACCTCTTCCTTGTTTTTGTTGTGTTCGTGGTCCATGGAAAAAGCGATGGAACAGCGCCCGGTTTTAATCTTGCTCTCTCACCTTTAAATACAAACTCATAAATTCGGTGGTTGTTATCAAAATGCCTAATCAGTTTATAGTTAGAAAATATGAATTATTTGCCTTCGTAAATAGCACCTACCCAACAAAGTTTTCGTGAAGTCACCGGGTTGAAAATAATGGGAACACACTTTAATTTTTAATATTTTCGGTCAGATTCTTCTCACCGAAATTTTTCCTTCTAATAGCATGTAACCATTTCTTCCTCGTTTCTTTATTTTGTGGAAACTGGTGAAATGAAAATGGGCTTCCTTGATTTTTTCAAAGGGTAACACTGCAATAGCTCGGCATAGTCACGAAAAGAACATTTAAGCAACTTAAATTTGTGGATATTTAGCGGCATGAGAGCACAGGAGACAAATGAAAGGCGCATTGCGCTTACCCAGTACAACAGCAGTGCGCTCTATCGGTGCTAGTTCTATACATCCCTATTATGTAAATCTAGAGCACATTGTAATGTAAGCATCTGACACATTGTTCCATTTACAAATCTTGAACGCAATGAGATAAAACGTTGCTCGTATTTCTGAGTGCAAGGCATCGGAGAAAGATATTGCAGCCCAGGCACACCGTTCCTCTCCCCTTGCCTCACCGCGCAGGCTTGCAGCTGAACGCCCGATAGGAGCGGGGGACCGAGTGGGGGAATAGGTGTGCTAGGCTTCGGTCTGTCAGATCGCCACTGCTAACGGAGAGAGAGCTCAAAGACTCGAAAACAGAGTGCTGGTATTCACTCCCTTTTGCTCCTATATCCTTGTAGAAAGACACTGCAAGCCTACTGTTATAGGAGTAATACAGTTTTTTTAGGTAGATATGCTGAAATGAAATACAATCTTTCAGGTTTAGTGTTCTCTTTGGTTGCTTGGAATCGAACCTGTGATCATGGGTCGGAAACCACCACTAATTTCCCGAGAAGAAAGCTAATAAACCAGTGAACGATGGGTACAACTGGAGTAGAGGGGGTTGATTCTGAGAATTGAACCAGGCCCATTGGACCAAAGGCAAGCCGGTCTTTAATTTGCTAGACCTTAGGCTACTATCTCCAGTGATCAGGTGTTTATTATTGACAGTAGCAGAGGCCAGGGCAGTAGCTTGTGAAACAGCACTGACAATACAGCAGGCTACTTTGTTGGCTATTGGCTGCAGCTCAGAACGCTTAAGGCTTGATGTTCACTAAACCAACCATCAAAAACGGGGTAACCTAAGTCTAGTGGTAGCCCACGTCTTGACCCCAGCATATGCCACTGATTTTTATCTATCCTAATTCTGGTAAAGTTAGACTGCCTATCTAGTGAATCATAAACCTTTCTGAAGTTAATGAAAGAGATATCTGTGTTGAAGTTATGTATCGTTCTGTATATTTGCACATACAGCGTGTCCCGGGAGGAATGGTCGATATTCAGGGATGTGACAGAAACGATCATTTGAAGCAAAAAGCTTCATATGGACATATGCCCTATTCCGAATGGTTACAGAGATAGAACCCGTTAATGTACATTTGTTTTTGGGGTAGTGGCGCGCATGTATGTATCTTACCCACCCAACCTCATATTCTGATATTTTTGAGTTGTTGTTGTTGTTGTTATTGTTTTATCACAAACGTTTTGCTCTTTTCCAGGCCTGTTCTCATTCCTTTTTCCAGTCTTCGTAGTTACTACATTAAATTGTCTTTACACATTAGCAACATTATGTTCATTCCTGTACTTCCACTTGCAGCTTTTGCCTCCATGTTTAATGTATTTTAATCTTTGGAGGCTTCTCTAATCAGTATAATTTTTATGGTACTTTCAGCAACCTATGAGCTCGCACCAGAATGCCGTCGAAGCAACTCAGCCGAGTTCCTTGCCAAACCTTCTATCACCAACAAAACCTTCTCAGCTTGCTTCCATACCGGACCTGACACCCACTCAAGAATCGGTGCCAGCCGCCACCACCACAGACAATCAGGGAACAGCGGTAAGGAGAAATAATTGTTCACTTTCTAGGTGAAGGGTCATGTATGTTGAACCATGGCTCCCTAAAATATCATGCAATTGATGCTGTTGTATCTTCTTCATCACATCATTCTCTCAGCGCTAAAGGTAAATGGCACTGGTGAGATTTCTCTCCGTATAAGTTTCCGCTTTTTAACCATCTTCTACCAGATGGCTTGCTTATGTGAGGGATGTTATGGTTTTATGTCCAGTGTCCACATTCCCTTATCTTATGTTGCGACCAAAGAATTGGAAAGACTTTGTTGGGAAACTGCCAGTGGCCTTATTCTCAGCTCATTGGTTTGAAATGCAGTCCAAGGGATGTGAAGCACCACATCTCTAATGAGTTGATATTTCTGAAATCTGTTTCATAGCAAAGAAAAATTTAGCTTAATTTAACCTAAATTATTTTCCACTTCTCTCCTGGGTCAGATTATGAAACGGACCTCACTCGTTCGTCTCTCTGCCATTCTCTTCCTGCTTCCAATATTTCATCCGTCTTTCCTAGTCTCGTATCTCTACTCCCCTCCACTATATCCGTGCACCTCTTGTGGTCTCTTTCCTGTTGGTTTCTCTGTCAAATCTCGGTCTTCATATGTGCACCCATTTTATTTTGCTTGTTTCTATCTTGTCCTATAGTTTTGTCTTTTGTAATATATTTGTTTCTGATTATATCTTCGATACCTCTAGGAAAGCTGTTGTCCATGTACCTGCTGCATATGCCAATAACAGGCTGAATACAGAACACAGTACAGCCAAAAGTGGTTAGGACATTTTTGTGGGGACTGAAAAAAATAGTCTTGAAGAGGGAATGTGCTAGAAAAACAAGTGTTTACAATTATAATTAATGGAATAAATAAAGAAATAATACATTTTAAGAGCACCAACATAGTAAAACATCAATAAAAAGCGTTCTTAGAAACGCAAACTACACACTTCGCTTACAATTCCCGTATGTTTAAAGTCTAACATCTGGGCGATTTACACACATTTCATGTGGGGATTAATATCTGCTTTCTCAATAAACTTTAATTTTTCATCATTTATAAACTATCTAGCTCTCTTCTTCTCTATAACTTAACCCGTTAACTGGGGAGCGCGCGATACGGTAACTCCGTTCTGGTGGGGACGAATTTTCGTAACTCGAAAAATAATCAAATAAATTCAAGAAACCTTCCAAATTTTGATATACTTGATAATAAAATGCTACGTATATCCTAATTCTGATATAGAAAGTAATTTTTTGCCTATTTGTTAATATTTGTGGGTATTATAGTTTTGGAGCAAAAACGGCCTAAGTCTCGTACTAACTTCTGTATATTACAAATATAAATTTCTTTTCGGAATATCTATATTTTCATATTAATTTCAGGAAAATTAAAAGCCTATACATTGCAAATACACTTTATCATTAACTAATCTACAATTTCTGAAATAAATACAGCAGTTGAGAGAAATACATTTCATTCTGTGTTTGCAATCGCAGTAATAAGTTGAGAGTAAGTACTTACAGTGGTAGCCTGGTTCTAATCGTCTTCTCCCAATAATTACTTCTTTATAGAAATGAATTTACACATCAGGACTGATTTCACTAATTATATTATTTACACTAGTCACACAGTTTACATCCCACGCACTGTTTTTACACATCTTGCATGTGATAAGCACGGAAACACGGAGCTGCACAGAGAGCGACGTCGCAGTCACTGCACCTGTAGATTGTTTCACGTCTCTCTCTTTTCGCCAGACACACCACGCACCTCTTCACACCATGCTGCCTTCTTCCCGATGGTGGATTCACATCAGGAAAATGCCTACCGCTGAATCTTTCTGTGGGAGCAGCGGGAAGTGGTCTAACTGAAAGGACAGGCATTGCTTCAGCGGGGGTTGAACCTGTGTACTTTTCGAGGATTTTATCGATAAGGTGAATTCTGAACTGCAGGTGATTGCATTTTCCTCCATGTTGCCGGAAAATGATGAATGAATTGAATACCACGAGGTCCAGAAGATGCCGGAAAATTTTCTGGTAATATTTCTTCATTCGCTTCCTTGCTGTGGAGTACGTAATGACGTACTGATCGGAAAGGTCAACTCCCCCCATAGAATCATTGTAGTCTATGCAAACTACAGGTTTCTCTTTGGTTTCGTCCTTTCCCCTGATAGGGACAGTTCGCATTTCAGCATCGTGGATACTACTGAGCATGCAAACATCTCTCTTGTCCTTCCATTTTAGAACCATGAGTTTCTTTCGATAAGCAGCCGTTACCTCTCCTTTCTTCAGCTTTTTACTCATAAGTTCCTTAGGGAGATTTTTCCGGTTGGTTCTTACTGTACCCACTGCGTCAGTATCGAGGTCATTTAGCAGGTCGTATAATTCAGGGCTGCTATAGTAGTTGTCCATTCCTATCAGATATCCTTGTTTCAGTAGATTATCTGCCAGAGTACACACAATTCTCGTCGGCTTGGAAGACTGTGATAGATCAATGCCATGGACTTCACTCTTGAGTTCTGTTGATTTTCCCGTGTACCACAACATATTCCACACGTAACCCGTTTTCGCTTCGCAAATTTTGTAAGATTCCATTCCGAACCGGGACCTTTTCTTTGGAATGTATACCTTCCAACCAAGGCGACCTTTCCATAGGAGAAGGCTTTCGTCTATGGATAGCTGGTCATCCGGGATGTAAGCCTGTTGAAACATTTTCACAAAGTGATCGAAGACTGGCTTTACCTTGTATAGTTTAGGAGGCATCTGACCATCGTAGGCTTCATTGTCTGAAAAATGGAGAAATTTCAAGAGAAGTAAAAACCTCTTTTCCGTCATGGTCTCGTAAAATATGGGCGTGGCCAGTAACTTGTTACGAGAAAAATAATGCCCCAATGTAGGTTTGTGGATAATCCCTTGAAGAAGCAAAAGTCCGAATAAACGTTTTATTTCATCCTTATTTGTAGGTATCCAGTCTTTTTCCCTACTCCTCCGTTTCATTTTGTGTACCAGTGTTTTCCCACGAATTTTCTGTTGCGCATAAATATTAGTTTGCTCAGCAATATACTGACAGATAGTATCGTCCACAAACAGTTCGTAAATATCCTCTGGAGTCTTTACTTCCATAAACTGTCCTTTTATTCCAGGAATGAACTTTGCTAGAAATCTACTTCTTTTCTGTCCATCTTCTACCCACGTAATAGGCCCTGACATATCACTGCAGTTTGAATCTTCCTGTATCTCTCCATCGTCACTGTCGTCACCCGAGGTGTTACTTTCGAACCCGCGACCATTCGCTGTGATAGCACCAGAATGCTGTCCTGTACCACATGTGCCTCCTTCTCCAGAGAACGAATTATCTTCACTATCTGAATGGAAGTCACTGAAGTCATCGTCCTCGTCGCTAAACTCCAACATTTCATGTACAAGTGAACGCAAGCTGTCATCACGTAATTCTTCAACTTGATGTCGTTTAGAAGACATAATTATGACTGAAAAGTACTCTCATGAAACAACAGAAGTGCAACGCATCTATAAGTTCAAATTCACTCCTCCCCGAAATTACAGTACTCCTTTTTACACTCATATACTATACAGTTCCCAGTCCCATAAAACACTGAAGCATTCGAGTAAGCACATAGCAAGGACGCAGCTGATTAGCCTAGTTCCCGTACGAGGCGAACACATAGCGCGCTTTTGCACGGAAGCGAATTATGTTGAATGATATACAGCTCTCTCTGATCTGTTTCTTTTAAGCGGAAGTACTTACTAAAAATACCATTTGATGACAGGGGCATGCAGATAACGAGGACTGAATTTCATAACTCTGGCTAAGCTGAGAGTCGAGGAAAAAAATAAAAAAGCAGCGTACGACTGAAGTCGCTCTCCCCACCTGGCTGGTTATTTCCTCGAGCGACTTAAGTCGCGCTCCCCAGTATACGGGTTAATGTCCTGCAAGCCACTATGTGCAGAGATGCCAACTATTACGATTCAATCGTAATAATTACGAATCACCCATCATAATTACGCCTTTACGAATCACACACCACAAATTACGATTGTTTGTTGATTTTAAAATCTAAGTGTCTGAAGTGTTCAAAAGGATGCACAAGGAATGCCATTACAGCTTGAATTCTCAGAATATTATTTTCGGATTTCTCAGTTTGAGAATATTTCGAGTTTTCACGCGCCGAACGCAGTGTGGGCTTCCAGTACCGGAAATATAGGCACCTGTGAAGTGGTATATCTTGCGGATTTGTTGTCTTTGTTCGTCGCATGATCAGACTTCCATGCAAGTGTGAGGTTCTTTTGTGTTTGTTTTGGCGGCAAAGTGGTGACAAACTCCGTTTAATTGTGAATACTGTGTGCGTGACTGTTGAAAAAGTATTTGTTGCGATTTTGGTTGCCAAATTTAGGATATATGCTAATCGTGTGTTACGAAATGTGAAAGGTTTGAAATAATGAAGCGATTTCTATTGCAGGAAAATGCGTGTGATTACGTTACCGTGACTAGTGACATTAGTAATAAATGAAAAATTGTTCAAAAATTTAGGGAGGAATACTCGAAAGAATGGCCCTGTTTACTGCGTTCCTCAAAATCTCATTCACACGTGTTTTTTAGTGTGTGTAGCTGCGATTTTTCAGATACGCATGATGAAGAACAAGACAGTTCCGTGCTAATATGAACTCCGAACTGTTAAAAGCATGTCACCAGTGTACGTTTACCAAACAGGAACAACAAGCTGCTAAAGGAGCAACTACACCACTCGACAAAAGAAATGATCTTTCAATCTCCACTCAGATATCTACTGCAGATCACGTTTCTTTAGCAGGTTAGAATCGTACACTCTTTATATGCCAGTCATTGAATATGTTACATCTGGTTGAATTGTATGTTAATTGATTTTCAATTATATGTAATTTAGTAAGATCGGGGGGGGGGGATTTACGGTCCCCCCCCCCCCCCCCCCGTGCCCTAACGGTTGCATTATGATTTGCCTTACTCGAAGGTTGGCATCTTGGCATCTCTGTATGTGTGCGTACAGTAGGCCTAATTTATGTAGGGTACGTTGTTACACATTCTTCTTCTTCTTCTTCTTCTTCATCCATTCCCTTTTCCATATTCTCTCTGGGTAGGGTAGTGTACCAAAGCCCTCCACCTTACTCGATCTTTCCACTATTCCTCTTCTAGTACTTTATTGCTATCGACTCGTCTGTTTGCAATACAGTCCACAACAGAGCTCCTCCATCTCCTTCTAGGACATCCCCTAGGCCTCTTTCCAGTCTCTGTATCCATGAATGTTCTCATTGGTATTCTCTCTCCTGACATTCTCATCATGTGTCCAAACCATTTTAGCTTTGCTACATCAATCCCTTCTTGAAGTTTACACACTCCCACGCTTCTGCTTATTTCCTCATTTTGTATTCTATCTCATCTTTCCCTGTATGCTCCTCAAGAACCTCATTTCAGCTTCTTGTATCTTACTTTGGTTCCACTTAGTTAACGTCCAGGCTGCTGAAGCATAGGTCAGTATAGGTTTATAATAGGACGAGTATAAAACCTTCTTGCACTTCATTGGCTCATCTTTGTTCCATACAATGTCTCTCACACACTGGTAGAAACTTGCAGACTGCTGTATTCTTAAATCAATTTCTCCATCCAAATTTCCATCTTGTGATATCACGCTGCCCAAATATTAAAAAATTTTCACTACTTCAAGAGGTTCATTTCCTATTTTTATCACTCCCCTGGATTTTCTGTTACCTCTTGTCATAATCAAAGTCTTACTTTTCGCAGTACTAATCTTCATTCCAAAATTTCTTATCTCCTCATTCCATAGATCAACTTGTGTCTGTACTTCCTCTTCATTATCTCCACAAACTACAATGTCATCAGCAATGAGCATAGACTGTATTTGCTTGTCCATCATCTTCTCCCTGATATTATGTAGAATTCTATTCATGATGATAATGAAGAGTAAGGGAGACAATACACTTCTCTGTCTTAGGCTGTCTCAACTCTGAACCATTCAGTTTGACCCACTTTGGTTCTAACAGAGCTTTCGCAAGTTTGATACAATGCGATTACCATCTGCATTGTTTCATTCCCAATCTGTGCCTCTGTCAATGTTTTCCATACCAAATTCCTTGGGACACTGTCATATGCCTTTTCAATATCTGGAAACGTTACTACCATGTCCTTTCCATATTCCCAATACCTTTCCATCATTTGATGCAATGTAAATATTGGGTCAAATGTGGACCTGCCTCTTCTGAATACATACTGGTGTTCTGCCAATTTTCCCTCTACTCTGTCTCTTCCAAGATTCTTTCAAGGAACTTAGCTGTATGAGGTATCAGTGTCACTCCTCTGTAATTTTCACATTGCTTCCTGTCTCCTTTCTTGAAAATTGCTATAATGACCACTTCCGTCCACTTATTTGGAACAGTCTTTTCTCTCCATATCACTCTGAAGAGTCTATACAACCACTGAAGACCAACTGCTCCTGCTGCTATTATCATTTCTATGGTGACCTCGTCAGTTCCAGCTGCCTTGCCTCGTTTCATTCTTTTAGTAGGCCACTCGATCTCTGCTATGGACACCTTGTTTTCCTTATCTTCCATCTGCACTAAATCGGGTTCTTTGATTTCTCCTTGTACCAAGGTATTTTGCATGTTGTGAAACTGTTCAAAGTATTTTCCCCATCTCTGCAATATATCCTGCTTCTGTGTCATCACTTCCTCCTGTTCATTAAAAATGAAGCACCTTCACCTGGGTGTTTCTTCTTTTTAACCCACTGGAATAAGACCTTTTTGCTACTGGTTGTATCTTCGTGCAGAGATTCAGTGAATTTTTGCCAGCATTTCTTTTTCTCTTCTTGAACCATGGAACACTCCTTCTTGCAGTGCCTGTATTCTTCTTTATTATTATTATTAATCATATACGTCGTATCAGCACACCCTTTTTTTAAACACAACCGGTTTTTGGACACTAAGGTCCATCGTCAGTGTTAGAATTTAAATTTAATTCCACATGTGTGTGTCGTCAAAATTAGTTAAAATGAGTTTAGAATTTAGTCCTGTTGACATTAAATGTTGTTGGTCAAATACTAACAAACGTTCAGCTTTAAGTACGGAAACGCGCTGCAAGCACGTGATGTTACGTCAACTCAAGATTGTAAACAAAATGTTGCTTGCGATTGTTTTATTTTAAATTTTAACTGGATCCCTTGTCTGCGCCAAAAATATCTCAATGTTTTCACGGGTATTTAATTCAAATCCATAATTACCCTTAAAAATTAATTTCATATCCTTTTCGATCCCTAAAATGCTGTGGTTATTGTTACAAATGTGTTCTGCAAAGCTGAATATCTGTTGTACTTTATTGCCTTGAAATATTCTTCATATCTTTGATTTAAGGTTCGCTTAGTTCTTCCTATATAAAATATTTTACAGTCATCACAAGTGAGCATATATATATTTCCGAATTTGTATATATATATCTTTTTTATTGATACTATGTGCATATTTGCGTGCGTGCGTGTGTGTGTGTGTGTGTGTGTGTGTGTGTGTGTGTGTGTGTGTGTGTGTGTGTGTGTGTGTGTGTGTGTGTGTGTGTGTGTGTGTGTGTGTGTGTGTGTGTGTGTGTGTGTGTGTGTGTGTGTGTGTGTGTGTGTGTGTGTGTGTGTGTGTGTGTGTGTGTGTGTGTGTGTGTGTGTGTGTGTGTGTGTGTGTGTGTGTGTGTGTGTGTGTGTGTGTGTGTGTGTGTGTGTGTGTGTGTGTGTGTGTGTGTGTGTGTGTGTGTGTGTGTGTGTGTGTGTGTGTGTGTGTGTGTGTGTGTGTGTGTGTGTGTGTGTGTGTGTGTGTGTGTGTGTTTTTCTGATATTTTATATTTCTAGTTCTAAATGCTGTTTTGAGTTGCAATTTCTTAAATATATTCGCGATTTAAAAACTTGATTTCCAAAATATGTAAATGTTACAAATTCCAAGTTGTAAATCTCATTCCGTATTGACGGTTGTAAACAGATGAGTTGATTTGTATTGATAAGGAGGATTTTATAAATATCTTTATTTGTGAAGTGAATGTTACAAATTGACTACGTTCAGAGATTTTCTTTCTTTTCTCATGGTTTTTCTTTTTTTCTCAGTTTTCTTTATTACGTATAATATTGTCCATCATTTCTGGGTTGTAGCCATTTGGTTTAGCAATTTGTTTTATTATTCTAATTTCTTTCAGTTTGTTTTCATTAATCAGAGGAAGTTTTAATAATCGATTAATATAGCTGTTGTAAGCTGCTTGTTTGTGAGTTCCTGGGTGGTTGGAGTTTTTGTTGATGGTGGTGATGGACTGTGTGGGTTTCCTAAAAATATCGAAATCTATCCTATTGTTGGTTTTTGTTAATGTGAGGTCCAAGAAATTAAATTTTTTATCGTTTTCTTTCTTCATAGTGAATTTGATGTTGCTGTCAAGTAAATTTAAACAAGCCAGAAGTATTTCGGGAGTAATGAGGTCTCCATTTAAAAATACTACCGTGTCGTCAACATAACGGACCCATAATTTTATTTCTTTCTGATATCTGTCCAAGATGGTTTTCTCAAGGTTATTTAAATAAATATTGGCTAAGAAACCCAATAGTGGACCCCCCCCATTGGTAAACCTGCGTTTTGCTGGTAGTACTTCCCATTGAAAGTAAAGTAATTATTTTCTAATATTAGAGTTAATAAATTTATCATTTCATTAATTTCTATGTGACTTAGTATGTCTTGGTTCTTTATTTTTCTTCTATTAAGTCTATAGTCTTTTTGATAGGAATGTTGGAATACATGTTGGTCACATCATATGCTACCATTATAGTTTCCTCCTTTATTTCAGTTGATTGTATTTTGGAAATGGCTTCCAAAGAATTCGATATTGAATTGCTGTTTTCTAATTTGATGTGTTTTTATAGCTTTGAATGCGGTGATGTGGAAGAAATGGGATTGACTAGAGAGCCCGTGTTTGGAGATTGTCGTCATCGTCTTTTCTCCCACGGACCTGTCCTGTCCGTCTGTCTGACTGACTTGTATGTCCAACACAGTCCCGTTGCTGTACGGGGTCGGGTATCAACTGCGTTTTTACAACCAGATGCCCTTCCTGATATCAACCTCATCAGAGGAGTTCATGAGATGAAATGAATGACTTGAGCATGACAGTAGGAAAGGAGAGGGTGAAACCTAGAGCCAGCACCAAGGGGTCTGCTCAAAGCTTAATGTCGCCAACCCAGACTTTAGGCACACAATCTAATGATTGGAAATTGTATACTACTACCTCTCTTACCATGCCGGCCAAAATTCTGATGGTGATGGGACTCGAACCGGCCAACCGTGGTGTGACGCCTTAACAATCTAAACCATCTGACTTGAACAGTTGAATTGTTTTTTGCTGACACCTTTGTGTTTCCTTGCATTCCTTGCTTGTGATTTTGCTAAGCTGTCATTCCCATCTCAGTTTCCCCTATTTAAAGCACTCACCTCACTCTGTTACTGCCGGGCTGAGTGGCTCAGATGGTTGAGGCGCTGGCCTTCTGACCCCAGCTTGGCAGGTACGATCCTGGCTCAGTCCGGTGGTATTTGAAGGTGCTCAGATATGTCAGCCTTGTGTCAGTAGATTTACTGGCACATAAAAATACTCCTGCGCGGATCTAAATTCCGGCGTCTCAATGTCTCCGAAAACCATAAAAGTAGTTATTGGGGCTTGAACCAAATAACCTTATTATTACTCTGTTACAATATAGTGCATTGAAAGAAGAGCTGCACTTTGTGAGACTTTAAATAAGCAATAGGTAGGGCTAGTAGCTCAGATGGTGGAGCCCTGACCTTGGCAGGTTCGATCCTGGCTCAGTCCTGTGGTTTTTGAAGCTGCTCAAATAAGTCAGTCTTGGGCCAGTAGATGTACTGCCACGTAAAAAGACTCTTGCAGGACAAATTCCAACACCTCGAAATCTCCTGAAACCGCAGAAAGTAGTTAGTAGGACATGAAAAATCAATAACATTATTAATTATTTACTTACCCTATTTGCTTGCATATAATTTGCACTTTTTTGACAAAAAATAAGTGTGAACATTTTTGGTGCATGATACACTCATGTTTATAAAAACCAGAACATCTTGAAAGACTAGAGATAGGAAGTTCATATTCACAGGACATGTGCATCAGTATGTTCTGAAGAAGTGATTAGCATTTGAACCGTGTTGGCCCTCAGGTTCAAGGTCCACATCAGTATCTCGGCACACCACCACCGACTGGTAAAATGTGCCTGTGGCTCTAGTCACTATAAACTTAATGTAATGGATCAGTGCGACTCAAGCAGATGTATGTGAGAACCGTACGTAAATTGCAGCTTGTGTGGGACGAAGTGTGTCGGCAGTTCAACGGGTGTGTACAGAATGGTTCACAGAAGGCTGTAGAACATGACGAGATGGGTCTGGTCACACTACCCAGACCATCCTCCGAGAAGAAGATCGACACCCCATCTGAATGGCATTGCAGGACAGATCTGCGTCCTCCTCGGCTCTGGCACAACAGTGGAACACATCGTTCACTATCAAGAGTGGCAGTCCATCGCAGTTTCACGAACTCAGCCGACCCCGCAGTGTGTCAAACTACTGCTCTCCAACAGTGCAGTGTCATCTCCAGAGCAACACAGCTAAGCACAAGAATTCAACTTGAATGCTGTGGAGAACTCCGTCTGATTGATTCGCTCTTGAATGACTCAGAACTCCCCAGTTTTGCTCTTTTATAAGCCAGCAGACGATTCTCGATAAAGTATCATGCATTTTCCACTTTCAGTTCATTCTGGTTCCATGACTCCTGCGCCCTCAGTATCAATCTGTTTTGCTACTAGATTTCCCCTTCTATTGTTATTATAAAGCGATCCCCTTCCTTCACTGCAACTAATGTGTCTTAGTTTGTAACTTTTGATATTTGTAGGCACTGCAACAGCAGCAGCAACAACAACAACAACAACAACAGGCAGCAGGTGGTGGTGGAGGTGGCGATGCAGGTTCAGTGGAACAGACGTTACTGGCTGGTCAGCCTCCTGGCACGGTGATAAAGTGCGTGACGGCACAGGTAATCCAGACTCCTCAAGGCCCTCGCATCGTCCTGCAAGGGCTCCAGGGGGCAGAATTCACACCGCAGCAGTTGGCCATGGTGCAGCAGCAGGTCAAACAACAGCTTCTCAAGGGTAAGATCGGTTTCCTTCTAGTACAGCTCATTCCTCTTATTGTGATGGCCAGCTACATTGGTACTTGTATGAGTTGTGGGTTCAGATCCTAACACAGACCCATCGACATTTAGGAGCAAACATTGTCAAGTTCGTTTTTCTGTTTCCATCCAATATGATGGAGAGCGCAATGTATCATCTTGAACAGCGCAGGGAAGGTAGACTGTGTTAGAGCAGTGGGGGATTGCATACTGCTGGTGTATGGTCAGTGGCTGCTCTCTCTCTGACCATTCAAAACAGGGCAGACTGTATTCATTCTTGATTGTATGGAAACGTGTTTGTTCTTTGTTTTGTTTTTTTAACTCTTAGAATACCAGAGAGTTCTGTAGCGCTCTTTATGCTTGTAGTTTTCAGTTTTCTGACAGATAGCAGCACAAAGCAGATGATTCAAAATACGAGAAGCCTACAGTTTCTAAATCTACCACAACTATCACGCTAATAGTGCCCAGTATTTTTGTACAAGATCGTGAGTAGGAAAATGGCCTCAGCCGTGCAGGATATGTTCAGGAGCCAAGTTTATTTGCGGATTCTGTGCCGATAATGAATGCATTGAGTCTGTTGAAGATGTAGCAATATCAGGGCTGTGTTGTAATGATGGTGGTCACCTTATTTCTGAGACAGAAAGTTATTAGAGTAGCAATAACATTCCATGGTACAATCAATCTCATGGTAGTTCCATTAGTGAAAAATATAGTTTCATCCATTAGAGTCAGGCAAATGAAGACAGTATAGGCAGTAATGACAACAGGGCCCATATGCATAATACAGGCTATAGTGAAGTTTCAGTTGAAAGTGACACTCGATTCGAACCTTCACTGCTGTATCATGAAACACTAGGTTCTAAAATTGCCATTCCTGCCGATGCAAAACCTGTACAGTATTTCAACTTGTTTCTTACATTACATATGTAGAGTTTAATTGTGAAAGAAATTATGAACATGTACGCAAATCGGTTTCTCTCTACTGTTAAGCAGCTGTCGCTGCATTCAACAGCTCGACAGTGGAGTCACGTTACTGTCACAGGAAAGCCTGTGTGATAATATTATTGGAAATGGGTATTACAAAAACGCCAAATATACTTTCATACTGTACACAAGTATGAAGGACGAGTTCTCCACCTAATCAATACTTTACTTTACAGTGTCAATATTATTTACATAAAAGGACAGTACCAGTTTCGACTTGGAAATAGGTCATCTTCAGCTGTTGAAGAACCTGTTTAATAGTGACTGTACAGAATAAATACTACTAAAATTAAAATTAAACAAGAATGCCATTAAAATAAACATGAATGCCACTATTCTAAAAAAATACTTAAGGTTAGGATATATACATATGGTACAGTTTTGGGGGTTAAAGGGCTTTTATCCTGGCCCTATGATTTCTACATATTTGCTGCCCAACAATGTACTTTGAAACATCTCATAAAACCGTTGAACATAGTATTGGTATTTAACATAGATATTCGAACTTGACACCAGAATGTCAGTGATTCTTGATAAACTCTTAGAATTGTATCCATCTTCAGCAAATACAATTTTTGAAATATGTAGAAATCATGCTACCAGGGAAAAAGCCCTCTAACCCCCAAAACTGTACCATATGTATATATCTTAACCTTAAGTATTTTTTAGAATAGTGGCATTCATGTTTATTTTAATGCCATTCTTGTTTAATTTTAATGTTAGTACTATTTATTCTGTACATTCGCTATTAAGCAGGTTCTTCAACAGCTGAAGATGACCTATTTACAGGTCGAAATCGGTACTGTCCTTTTATGTAAATAATATTGACACTGTAAAATAAAGACAGTCTTGATTAGGTGGAGAACTCATCCTACATACTCGTGTACTTGAACTATCAATACGGACTATGAAGCTAATAGATTATAGTATTTTCATACTGGTCGACTAATTCAAGACAAATCCCACAATTCAGTACAATGTTTTCCCATAATAGATTTCAATTAATTCTGATTATCTTCCACCTTATTGACTATCATCATTCCACCCTACCATCCTAAATATCCACGTCTTCAGAAGAAAACTCGACTGTTCACGACGAAGATTTCTACAATAAACGTAGAGCAAAGTTCTCTGTTAAATGTAGAGAGTTTCGCCTCGTTTTCTTGACACGGCATAAGCCCGTACCGTGTCCACAAGTACAGGTCGTGAAGGCATCAATGTTAACATTTATAATGTTGATGCCAAAAATCTAACGCTTCGTAGAATCCCTTAGAACACTGTGAAACGTGTGTGTATTATGTAATAAATAGTATTCATAGTCTGATGGAATGTTACTTTTATATAGAATTAATTGGCCAGTGTGGTTGATATGACTTCCTACTCCTTTTATGAGTAATTTCCATTCAGAGGAGAATTGTTTGTCTCATTTTGTAATTAGTGTTTTTGTCCTTCCAGCTCAAGCGACGACTGGCAAGCAGGGAGTGTTGGGTCCCACCAAGATCTACCTCGCAGTTCAACCTCCTCCACAGCCTACCCAGGCTCCACCAACACAACCTCAACCCCAGCCTCAACCCCAGCCACAGCCTCAGCCATCCCCACAGCCAGCTGTTGCGCAGCATCTCTCGTCGCTGGCTCCCGCCCCCTCTACGGCCGTCACGACCACGACTACTGCTCGGATGCCCGATTCTCCAAAGAAGCCACAGCCGAAAGTGGTGGTGCAACAAGTTGGCCAGCCAGAAACCCCCCAGGTAAGCTGAAAGTTTGCTAGTTGACAGAAGGTTCTGACCTCCAGTATTTGATTCCTTTCCATACTCCACCACATGTTGTCAACAACATCTTCCTCTTCTCCACACTGAATTATTTTCGGTATTGCACAGTTTTCTTGTTCACTGTGTCCAATTGTTCTTGTACAGTAAAACCTGTCGTCAGCAGAAACTCAAGGGACTGGAAATTTTTCCGCTGTCTGCAGGATTCCAGTTCATAAAGGTGGATAAAAGGAAAATAAAAACCATAAGTACATACCAGTCTTAACCTATGGCAGGGCCTCTCAAACGCCCAAAATCTCACGTGTGCAAACTGAGGAGCAGAGGTGCTGTGCACAGTGCATCGGTCCCGCTCTGCTCGGACAAGCGCGCAGTCTCGGGGCGACTCGGCTCAACTCGGCTTGGATTTGGAGCACTCCGGAGCAAGTGAAGAAGAGGGAGACAGACGGAGCGAGCGAGACAGGCGTGGGGAAAGAGAGAGACAGCGCTATTTCTCCAAATCGTGGAGTAGGGGTCTGCACTCTGGTCAACCAAGCGAAGTCGTCTTTTGCACCGCGCAATGCACTGGTACATACACCCTGAGAGGCCCTGACCTATGGTATCGGAACCTGTACCGTCACTAAGAACGACTCATCAGGCATCTGAGATGAAGTTCCTGCGGTACACAATTCAAAAAACAATACTGGACGAGTTAAGGACGACATGATTAGACAGGAAGCTGGGCTCGTTACATCATTGTTGGATCAAATCAGCATGTCCTGATTGAGGTGGTTTTGGCATGTAATGAGGATGGAGCCAACAAGGACAGCATATGTTAACTTGGAGAGATATGTGACAGGAAAATGGATAGTGGGAAGACCAAGAACTCACTGGATGGATCGGGGGACGTCTTTAACATCAGAACGTATCTCAAAAAGATAAAGTGGAAGAAGCTCGCCAACAGCACCCGGGAAACAGGAACTGTAAAATGATGATGAAGTAAATATCTCCATTGCATAATCCTCTAATTATACACTTACATACCTGCCAGCTTTCCCGATTTAGGCAGGAGACTCCTGATTTTCGACAGTTTTTCCCACCTCTCGATTATTCTATTATTTCTCCCTTATTTTTTTGTGAACTTCAAACATTTGTTTTCAAATCCCGTCATTTCAGTTTTTTTTTTTTATGCCAGTGGCCGGAAGTCCTTTGCTCATTGGCTGCTTTAAAATGAAATATTGATTACTAATGTGAGAAATGTGCAATGTTTATTGAAACCTATATATCGCGACACATATACGATTGTCAATCTCTCGTTCTCGCGTGCTATGTTCGTGTTCGTTCACATCAGTCTAGTCGATTCTAGAGACTAGTCGGTAGATATGGGAGTTTTTTTTAGTAATTCAATGACAGAATTTCAATGATAATGACTAGTGACTTTTCTAGAGATGTTAGGAGCCATTTGGTAACAAATCTGACTAATTTTAATTTATCTCAATATAAATAAAATAGTTTTGTCTGTACATTGCTCAGAATTTCCGTACCAGTCGTTACCACAGTAACAAGGGGAAATGCACATTTTTAATTTTCCGTAATTTCTCTCTGTCTGTATATATGTATGTACGCTCATCACGAGAAAACGGCTGAAGGGAATTTAATGAAGGGAAAATAGGTGGGGGAATAAGTCGTTACAATCTAGGCCATAAAAATTTAATCATTTTATTCACGCTGAGTGAGATGGTAGTTTAGGAGAAGGCCTAAAATTTAATTCTCAAATATTTGTTATTATTGGCCTTATCGATAAATACTACATAACTTATTTTACATATTATTAAATTTCCTATCATTTATGTCTCATACAATTTTACCGTACCAGCTATGATAACGGAGATATTCATGAATTTGGATTTTTGTTACTTAAGGGACACGGGGAGTGTATTTTAGCTAAAAATTGTCGAAAAATCGATTTTCTGATTTTTCATTATAAATACACCTCTAACCTTTGCGGAACGATTCGTGATATTTTTTTCGGCACTCCACCATTTTTAAAGGTCTACCACAGGTTTTAAATGTCCGGTGCGTGGACCTTTAAACGCCCTCTTCTGATAGATTTGCCCAGCTAGTGTATTTTCTCTAATTTTCAAGCTATTTAAGTCAAATTTCTTCCCGCCGAGTGTCAGGAGACTGTATTGGTCTGCTATCTAGTAGCACTGATGAAAACTATTACTAGTAGTACTACGTAATGAATATAAATACTAAAATAAAACAATATTTTTAAAATCAATTCAGGATTTGTTTGATGCATGGTGCTTTATACATGCATATTTTTACCTTACATATTCTAATGCGTTACCATAAGAATAACATATCAATAACCCTCTAGTTCTGAAATATTCAACACTGATTTTTTTTTTGCAAGTTGCTTTACGTCGCACCGACACAGATAGGTCTTATGGCGACGAGAGGACAGGATAGGGCTAGGAGTGGGAAGGAAGTGGCCGTGGCCTTAAGGTACAGCCCCAGCATTTGCCTGGTGTGAAAATTGGAAACCACGGAAAACCATTTTCAGGGCTGCCGACAGTGGGGTTCGAACCTACTATCACCCGAATACTGAATACCAGCTGCACTTAAGCGACTGCAGCTATCGAGCTTGGTAAACACTGATTTAGATATATGATGTTCCGCTATAAACACATGGTTTTCATGCTCTGGTTTCAGGACGAATACACATGCATTTGTTTACTATCTGTGCGAGTGTTTTTGTGTTTATTGAAATGCATTTCGTTAGTTCACATCGGCGTAAACCAAAAAGTAGGAATAAGAAGAAACGGGAAATGGCAATGAAACGAGCTGCCGCTAAGTGGGGATCACGAAATGGGATAGGTAGTCGGGAATGTGATTTACATGAAAACACAACTAACCTTCATGAAGTAAGTGATACTAGTGAAGGAGTGGATGTTATTACTACTAAAAGTGAGGAGAAGATGATACCCAAAGGTGTAGTGGTGAGTACATTTTGGTACATACTAGTGCTTTGGATCAGTTGGTAAATAAACTAAACTGTAGTGAGTGCGGTAAATCTTCTCTAACTGTTCAACTGAGAGAGAGACATGGTCTAGCTCATAAATTGTGTGTGAAATGTACAGATTGTGGGTTTAGTCCAACACAAACATATACCAGTCCTCGTGTTGAAACGGAGACTACATCACAGAGGCCTCCATTTCAGATAAATAGGAGCACTGTGGATGCAGTTTTGGACCTAGGTTTAGGGCATAGGGGAATGGAAAAATTCTGTGCTGCTCTAGGAATGTCAGGTATGGACTCTAGGACATTCACAAGTCATCTGTGTGCTTTGGCAAAGGAAAGTAGCTCTATAAAAGAGAAAGTGTTGTCACAGTCAACTGCAATTGTGCGAAGGGCATATGAAACTCTTGAGTCAAATTTGGACAGTGAGACTGTGATTGATGTTTCTGTCTCATATGATGGAACGTGGCATAAGCGTGGGCACACTTCTGCTTATGGTATAGGCATAGTCATAGATTTGTTAACCAGTCTGGTGATAGATTACAAGGTTGTGTCCAAGTATTGTGCATTGTGCAGCATTTCTGCCTTGGAACTTGGTATCCTATCCCCAGAATATCACATATGGCTTGAAGGACATAAATCTAGTGGGGAATGCAATAAGAATTATGATAGTTCTTCTGTAGCCATGGAAATGTTTGCTGCAGGTATTCTTTGGAAGCGTTCCATTTCTCATTGTAAGATGCGCTATTCTACAATGCTCTCAGACGGTAACTAAAACTTTCAATCATCTTGTGAGTGAAAATGTTTATGGTAGTGAGGTAACACTCAAGAAGGAGGATTGTATCAACCCTGTTGCAAAGAGAATGGGTACAGGCTTGAGACAGGTAGTGCAGTCATGGAAGACAAAAGGAGTACAGCTAGGTGGTCATGGAAAAGGAGCTCTTACCAATGCTGTCATTACAAAACTTACCAGCTACTACAGAAATGCAATTGTTAATCATATTCCTAGTGTAGTAGACATGAAAAGAGCCATATATGCCACTCTCAGTCATTGCATGTCAACAGATATGAAACCACAGCATGGCAAATGTCCCAAAGGCTCTGATTCCTGGTGCTTCTATAATAAAAGTATGGCACAAGGCATAAAGCCACAGAGCCATGATAAAATGTCCATCAAGTTATCAGACCCATTAGTACTAAAAATAATTCCAGTCTATCAGAGGCTGGCATCTGATGAGCTATTGTCCCGATGTGTTTGAGGAGCATTACAAAATCAGAATGAGTGTTTGCATTCTCTAATCTGGCGGAAATGTACGAAAGAGATTTTCATCTTGCAGAAAAGACCGAGTATTTCTGTTTGTAATGCTGTAGCAGATTTTAATATGGGATGCACTGCTGTAACTGAACTCAGGTCCTCAGCAAAAGTCCCTCATGTAACACAAGAAATTGTGAAGAGACGTGACAGTCGCAGGATTTATAAAAGTGCCCGGTCAGCCTCTCAAAAGAGAAAAACAGCCCGTCGCAAGACAGAGGTTCAGAAACTGAAAAATGAGGCTGTAAACAAGAAGAAGAAAGGTGTTACTTATGGTGCAGGACATTTCTAGTTGATAAGGTATGCTGACATAGTGTAAAAACTGCTTGTTTTCATAAAAATGCATTTTTCTCCTATTTCTATTTTTGAAGATAGAATTTCTTCCTTGCACAACAGTTTTAGTGCAAATGAGCTGTAAATTCTTATGTATATCCTTTGATGCATGTTCTACAACAGCAAGCAGTAGTTTTGCTGTTGAACAAGTGGATAGCTCAGAAAAAAATTTCAAATTTCAAAAAATATTATCTTGAGAAAAAAAAGTTGTATCAGAAAATTTACTATATCACAGTAAATAATATAAAACTGTTAAAATGAATGCTTACATTAATTTGTACAGGAACAACACATCAGAAAGTAATTTAATAATTGTACTAACTTTCTTAGTATTGTGCATGGGGTATTTTGAAAAGTTGCTTAATTTGAATAATGTTTTATCAATATCTCAAAAGCTATTAAAGATAGGAGTATAAAACTTTGTAGTATGGTATATAATAACTCACACATATAGTATACCGAATTATATTAAAATAGGATAATAACTAAAGAAATTAGAAAACTCACTCCCAGTGTCCCTTCCATATCAGCGCTGAGGTACGAGAAAATGAGTGAACAGAATTTGGTGAAAATCAGCATGTAAAGTCGGGGAATAAGGAACTACAGTCTATGCTGTAAATAATTTTATTCACTGTGTTCGAAATGGTAGTTTAGGGGAAGGTGTCAAAAATTTAATTTTTAATTACCTATCTTATTGGTCATATCTAAAAGTACTATATAACAGAAGTTATAGAGAATAAAAGTTCTGATTATTTATGTCTTCAGTTTTACCGTACCGACTATAATAATATTAGTGGTGATGGTGATTAAATTGTGAAGATTATTATAAGAATGAGAAAAAGTCATGAAGGAACGATCGCCTGAATAATAAAACAAGAGGGAGTCATGAAAGAAAGGACGACTCACTTTACATTAGGTGCTCTAATATCACAGAGTCGGAAAAAACTAAATCTGAAGGCCTGCAATATAGAAAGCTCATAAAATTGATCAACAATAGCATTACATTGACCATTGTTTGTTGTGATGTGCTTTGTGTATTCTGCTGCCATTTATCTCCGATAGATGGGATTACTGCTGCGTATAAAGTGTAACAGCCTGCCTGAATATTGGCGGGAAGTAGCTGGGGAGTTAGATCTCTCTCTTCTTTAGCATGCCATTCCTCTGGTTCATAAATTTTCTGACACTACTGGTACGTACCACACTGGATCATCAAAGTATTCCAGCTATTCAAACCCTACTCTGAGGCAGTGATTGTAATGAGCAGTGTGCACACTTAAACGGAATAATTACAAAGGAGTGTTCGCTGCTATCTGCGGCCTGGTCATTCTAGCTCTGGGACTTTGAACTGTTAGATTGACACCGTAGTACTTTTCGTTAAAAATGAGAAAATGTGCTGTTCTTCATTTTATTGAATATATCATATGACAGCATTGCTTTTAATCGCAACATTCGTACTGACATCATTGTAATGGCCTACCTTGACTTCAGTTGGGAAAACTATAAGGACAGTCTTTCTGAGAATTTCATAGCGAAGCACGGTTACATCAGCTAGTTATTTGATACAAATAGCATTGCAGTTCACATAATCGCGCGGGCACTTGATGCAATACATTAATCTACTGTATGCATTTGCTAAGTAATGGCATCTAAGTGCATGACTGATTCACACGTATGGAGCATGAGTTCATACTATTTTAGGAAGGCTTATCAGATACCGATCATCTCACTCACATACTTCCTGTGAGGGAATAGAAATGTGTAATTTTTTGGCTTGTAGCCTCGTATAGCAACGGTCAGGTTTTGAGACAATAAATGTTATAAATATATCATAGTACTACATTGCGTAAGACATGTAGAATAAGCAGTTTTGACCAATTGTATCTCCTTATTTTTCCTGATTTTAATATTAAAATCTCCTGATTTTTGGTTTTGTAAAGTTTGCAGGTATGCACTTACATACACTAGTTCATCTGTTCTTGCTTAGAACCTCCTCACAGTGCACAGTAGTACAGTACATACACATTACGTGTTTTATAGATATAACACCAATAGTAACACTGTACAATACTGTCATTTACTTCTTCCAGTAATCCAAAATTATATGCTGACACAACTATCCATGGTAGCACGGTTTCAAATTAAAATGCAGGCATGGCTAATAATGTCGAACAACAGCTTTTTGGACTTCACGTTACATAAACCACCTTCTTCATCGTCTTCGTTCTCATCACCATCAATTTCTGTTCCTTTTCTTGGAGGTGATGGGTGTTGAACTGTTCAATGTTTTCTAACACCGCGTCTGTCTCAACTTCAACATAAACTTCTGCATTGACATTACCATAATTACACTGTTCGAGAGTTTGTTGTAGTATATCAGTATTTTCGTTTATTGTGGTTCCTTCGTCAGGGTGTGAGACAAACTTGGCTTTGTAAAAGCATTGGCAAACTGTATTTGGTGACACCCCTTTCACTGCTTCTGCGATTCAGATTACAGCATCGAGCACAGAAACAGACTTAGTCAGTTCAGTGGCAGAGGCTGCTAATTCCATGTTTGCAAACAACGATGACATCAATTTTCTGTAATTAATCTCAAAACAATTAATGATGCCCTGGTCCACTGGCTGAATTACACTAGAAGTATTCGGAGGGAACCAAGGTTACAAGTAACTATTGAAAGTAAGTATTGAAGTAAGTAAGTATTGAAAAGGTGGACACAATAATTTTAATCTTGAAATCTTGAAAGGGAACCAAGGTTAGAAAGCTGTATTGCTGGATGCCATGAAACAAAATGACGTCCCTGTTTTGTAGCTTCATTCTCGAGTTGAACAACACGAACCATTCTTTCATTAGGTGTGATGTCATCCATGCCCTCTTATTGGATCTCCAGTCAACAGATAGACTCTTTAAAGCAGTGTATTTGAAGCATTTGGGGTTTGCTGATTTTCCTATAACCAATGGCTTTTCAAGTTCCCCAGAAATAAAACCACTTACAAGAACCGTCAGTCTCTCTTTTGAAAGTTTCCCTCTTGCAGAGATAATGTTTTGCTAGGTAATGCTCAGACAAATAATCCGCTTTCATCACCATTAGCTGTGTCCCAGCATCCACAGCCTTTTATTAGAGAGCCATATTTTTAAGTCCAGTCCCCCCAGTGTTTCCTCCGTGATGTCTCCGGTCTCTCCGCAGACATTCTTCAACATTATCTGATGTCATCTTTTTAAACTTTCCAACCACCCATTTGAAGCAGTAGAATCTTCTTTTCCGAGCTTTTCTGCAACTTCTCATACATGGTGTTGGAGCATTGCTCCTGATTCGGGCAGATGTCTTCATCTTGCACTAATAAACCATTCTAACCATTCTTCACTTAACCCCGTCTTTTTCTTAAGAATGTCGTAGACTTGCGTTTTTCTTATCTTAAACTTTGGTATGATCTACTTAACAATTTGTCGTTTTTTCATTAGCTTCTAAAACCTTATTTTTTGTGTTAAAATCTAAAACCACCGGTAGTGTTCCCACCCTCTCACATTCATGCATTCCGTTACTCAACTCATTAAGGTTACACTCGCATGGTGACGAAATCAGATGAGGGATGAAGGAGGTTCCTAAATTACCTGCCTCAAGTTTCGGTCTTTCCGCATCCCTACAGTAAAGGATGTTCAAACCACGGGGAATATCGCTGTCATGGTCTACAGATAGAGTTGCCACCTTACAACCAGACAGTTCAAATTCAATTCACTGCCAAATGCTATCTCGCCATCTTAGATCGATTCAGAATACTTATGTATGGAAAAAGGTTAGGAAGGAAATTTACATATTTTTCCGTTATTGTAACAAAATTTTCTTCCATTTCCTCATTAGACAGGTTCCGTTAAATACAGGTACTTACATGAATATTAAACTATAATTCATAGGACTGGGAAAATTTTCCGATATGGACAGTTTTCCAGTTCATAAAGGTTCTGCTAAAGGCATGTTTTACTGTCCTACTTTATTGTTCGTTCCACTCATCGCACATAGCGTTACCTTAATCTGCCTTTCACCATATGCTTCCTACGACTCCTTCACAGTTAGATCTGTTACCATTATAAATAGTAGTACTGACACCTCCCTTCCTGTTCTTGGTCCAGTAACATTCCTAAACCACTCCATTCTCCCAACTTGGGTCTGGAGTCATATAAAAAGAAAAAATTCATATATTGCATGTCGAATTTCAATAATTTATTTACTAATTGCCGTCATATATCAAGAGGTACCATAAATATGCAGGAGCTGCATAAGGGAAAAGGAAAAGGATGATAAGCAAACAATCCTCGCCCCACCCCAAAATATGGTGGCAAAAATTTGGAATGCAGGTATTATTTGCGTCTAGGTTGGTTCAGTGCTGATGCCATACAGAAGTCTGGAAGTCGTATTTTTCTGGTCACTTAGTCAGCAACTCTGTTCCCAACACAGGCGATAAGCATGTCGTGTAGGCTTACATACAAGGTCTCTGTTATAAACTCAGACCATTCAGCGGCGTTTTTACTCTCCCAGACCTAAGCAGCCGTATGGTAGATGCGCACATAGTTCTTGACCTTGCAAGGAGCGTGCATGTGCTCGACCTAGCATCAGTAGCCGGTCTGAATCTAAGTTGTTAACATGGTGAGACAGTTATCATTGCAACACTGTATTTTCATATGTAAAAGTTATTTTAATTACGAGTCGGCTCGACGAGTACGCAATACATTTGTTCAGGAATTTCCTGGTGAAGTGCCACCTTCAGGAGCATAGATTCACGTAATTGTGAATAAATTTGAAACTGCTGGCTCAGTGCTCAATAAAAAACATGCGCCCACACGAACAGTTTTAAAAAAGGAATACTTTGGTGCGAATCTTGAGCGATCACTGAATAAATCACTCACACAATTAGCACAAGTAGGGGTTTCGGTTTCTTCAGCTACAAAGCTGTTACAAATCAAACCGTACGGGTTTACACGGGCCCGTTGTTTAAAACCTGCTGATCCAGCCACAAGAGTGAGATACTGTGAGTGGTGTCTTGCATCATTGAATGATCATTTATTCGACCCACAACTTGTGTTCTTTTCGGATGAGGCCTGGTTTTATCTTAATGGTCGTGTGAAGTCATAACTCTCGCTATTGGTGTGCAGAAAATCCTAATGGTGTTCATGAAGCCCCTCATTATGAAGGATGATACTTCCAGCATCTTTTATACAGTAAGATTTCATGTAAGTGCGCTCAGTCTGGGTTTATAAGAGAGACCTTGTATTGCGTACTGACACTTGTTTAGGATGGCTGGTGTGAATTCTGTTATGGGTTGTTCACAGCCTGAAGAAAAGTTCCACATTATTGAATTTGTAATCACGCTGCTGAAAGAAATTACAATGTGGAAGAGAGTTGCATAAGTGATTGGAGGAAAAATATACAGTAACTCGTCTTGAACAGACAAATTTTACCCATCGGGCATTTGGCAGACCAAAGGCGACATGAAAATGGGATGTGTGAATATGTGACTGATATGTTTTGATTGTGGTCATGAGTGAAAGCTATAGTAATAGCAAGAAAGTTAATTATGGGTTGCAAGACTAGCTTTGGCTGAAGTTGTTGTCATAGGAAAACTACCATTGCACAACATCTCCCAGCTAATTATGAAGAAAAGTTCCAGAGTTTTGTTGTTGAATTGCACCAGAAAAAATCTTAATTACTCTCACTTATTTGCAATGCAGACCAGATGCCAATTTGTTTTGAAATGCTGCTTGATTATACTGTAAACGCAATGAGTTGCTTCATAATTGTATAAATTATTGTACTCTTAGTATTTATGTTTTTTGACATAAAGCTATACAAATACAAAGAAGAAGTTTAAAAAAATTATCCTTCCTAGAATTATGGTGCAACCAGGCAAGTTGGCCGTTACTCTGTTGCTGTTAGGGGCACACAGCTGTGAGCTTGCATTCGGGAGATATCATCATCATCATCATCATCATCATCGGTTTGCCCTTCCAGCGAGCCGGGTAGGTTGTTTGAAAATGAGTGTCTTCCAAAGTTACCTCTTCTCTCCATGTCCTCCCTCAGTTGGTCCATCCATCTTCTTCTTCGTCTTCCAGCTGGTCTTCTACCTGTTATTCTCTTTTCCAAATAAGCACATGGTAACCTTGTGCTATTCATTCGTTTAACATGCCCAAACCATTTAAGTCGAGATGACCTAAGTCTTTCCTCCATTGATTCATTTAGACCTAGGTTATATTGGATCTCATCATTTTTCACGTGATCAAGTCGTGTTTTTTGGAGGGCAGTTCTAAGAAATTTCATTTCACAGGCTTGAATCCTACTACAATCCTTTGATGTTAGTGTGCAGGTTTCCAGAGAATATGTAAGAATGGGAATTAGATATCATTGTACAGGGTAATTCTTGTTCTTTGTGGGACTTTCTCATCCCACAGTAGGTGTAACGATACTGTAAAATTTAGAGCCTTTAGTTACTCTGTTATTTCTATCTCAGCTCTTATTGTTAGCCATTACACTACCTAAATATCTGAATTGGTGTACTACTACAACTTGTGGTCCTATATTTTTATGTTGCATTCTGTATTATTATATTTGCTGATTTTCAGTGCTACTGTTTTTGATGGGCTCAATTTCATTCCATAATCATCAAACTTCTTACACCATGCATTCATATTATTTAGGAGCTTGTCAAAATACTGTCCCATTGTATCTGTGATATCTTTCATGTTGCGAACTATATTCCCATCTGCTGTCTCGAGGGCTGTAATTGCTTCTTTATATGATCTTTTACTTTTTACTATTCCATATATAATTTTCATATTCCCTTTACTGTCTTCTTCCAGTTTAGTTGTAAATTCTTCCCAACTTTTCTCTTTTTCTTCCCGTACAGTTCTCTTGACTTTCAACTTCCTGTATCTATATTCTTTTGCCATCTCTTCCCATTAATTGTTGTCTATTAGGTCGCTGTTGATTCTTCTGTCAGACTTAGCTACATCAAGAACTTTTTTGGCTTTATTCCTTATTATTACCAGTATGGCTTCTTTCACTTTATCATTCCACCAAGATGTTCTTTTCTCTCCAACTCTTCTGCTTCTTCTCCCACACATTTTATCTGCACTACCAACCAGACTTGCCTTAAAATTATGCAGTTCTTCCTTAACTTTCTTTGTGTCTGTTATTGATATTTTGGCTCTGATTTCCTCTTGAAACTGCTGTTTGACTTAGAGATCTTTCGATTTCCAGTCTTTAATTCATTGCTTTTTTCCTACTTGTTTACTTTAATAATAGGTTTGGTGACTCTTAGGTCTGCAATGGGGAGTCTATAGTCACTATCAACGCTCTTACTCGGTATCACTTTTACATCATGCACCTTTTCTCCACTTGACCTATCTGTGATGATAAGGTCTATCACTGATCTATACTGACCATCCCAGCTGTATCTCGTTATCTTGTGGCTATCCCATTTCTGAAACCACGAGTTCTTCACCAGAAGTTTGTTTCGTGTATATAGATCGAGCAGAAGTTCCTCCTCCTCATTTCTATTACCAAATCCATATTGATCATTCCTTCATAACCTGACCTATCAGTTCCTATCTGGGCATTAAAATCCCCAATTATCATTATGTTCTCTAGTTTTTCTAGGAAGCTTGCTTTTTGGTCATCGCTAAAACCCTGCTGGGAGCATAAACTTGGATCACAGTTTGGGTTTCTCCATTTAGGTATATTTTATCTTTGATTAATCTCTCATTGATGAGACATTTTGTTACACTATCGATGTCTTTATGACGTATAAAACCAACTCCATTCCTCGCCACTGCAGGATTACCACTCCAGTACAATTTATATCTGTCCTCTAACATTCTTGTGCTGCAGACTTTCCATTTTGTTTCACTTAGCCCTAGGATGTGAATATGTCTACGGTTCATTAAATCCGTGATTTCGTTGCATTTTCCTGTTAGTCATAACGTTTAAGGTTCCAATCCGAAGCTTGTTTCTATGATCGGTTCTTCTCATACATCTTGAATGAATATCAGACATGACGTTGTCATTAGTTCCAAGAGTACTTGAAGTACTGTCGACATTCAGAATATGTTTCTTTCCGAGGCTCGTTTTTGTTTTGAAAGCAACTGCATTGTACTCCTGTACAGACTTGCTAGGCCTAACGTACTAGAGAATTTTTCTTTCTCGGTGGTCTCCCTTAGCTTTTAGCAGTCCCTTGCCCCACTGCAAGGCAGCAGCTGATGAATTTCTGTGTTATTTCCCACACAAAGGTCTCATCTTATCCAACCTTCTGAGGGAAAACTCCTCTGCTCGCAGCTATTAGTTTTCCCTTAGTTTGTGTTACATACTATCATTAATCATTAATCATTTGGATTTTTCCCTTAGTTTGCCTGGTTTGGTATCGGCCGCCAGACAGTCGCAGGTAGTACCATTTACTGTCACATATGGTAGCAGAATATATTCTGACCAGACTATAGTGAGTTCGAACCCCACTGTCGGCAGCCCTGAAGATGGTTTTCCGTGGTTTCCCATTTTCACACGAGGCTGTACCTTAAGGCCACGGCTGCTTCCTTCCTACTCCTAGGTCTTTCCTATCCCATTGTTGCCATAAAACCTTTCTGTGCCGGTGCGACGTAAAGTAAATTGAAATAAGAACAAAATTATGGTGCACGGATTATTTGCGTGTATATGGTAGGATGAACACAATGACAGGTCGGTGTGGTAAAAGTCAATCCCAGTTCTACATCTGTTCCTTCTCAGCCATCAAAGAGTCGTTTCTGCTTCGCAGGTTCATCAGGAGGACGGCCATTAGTGCTCATTGAGGGTTTGGTTTAACGGTTCTTCAGTCGAGATATGGAAAGTGTAGGATGGGAAGAAAGCTGGATAAACATGGGGAAAGGAAAGGGCAAAAGAGATTTTTATAAAGGATGCACCGAGCTCGATAGCTGCAGTCGCTTAAGTGCGGCCAGTATCCAGTATTCGGGAGATAGTAGGTTCGAACCCCACTTTCGGCAGCTCTGAAAATGGTTTTCCGTGGTTTCCCATTTTCATACCAGGCAAATGCTGGGGCTGTACCTTAATTAAGGCCACGGCCGCTTCCTTCCCACTCCTAGCCCTTTCCTGTCCCATCATCACCGTAAGACCTATCTGTGTCGGTGCGACGTAAAACAACTAGCAAAAAAAAAAAAAGGATGCAGTGGTAAAAACTTGTTCTTTTTTAATTTTTCCATGTTTCTCATCTCTTTTTTGTTGTTCTCTCTCCCACATTGATTTGTCGTCGTGCGTATCCTACTCCTTTTCATGTTCCTATCTTTCTATGCATCCCTAGATTTGACAGCTGTTTCCAATACCTTTTTAACAACGCCCTTTCTTACTGTGGTTTCCCATTCCTTTTCTCTGGGTACTCTTATCATTTATGCCTTAACTACATTGAGAAATATCATCATGAAGTCTTTGCCGTACTCCCAATTAGAGATAGTCGATAAATCACAGCCTGCTAGTATGTCACACTTTTTTTCTTTTCTCTCCTTCATGGACATCAGATACTCTGCCCCGGAAGTATCTGTGACAAAATATCGTATAAGTTGTGTACTTGGATCACATTCACAGGGCTATGTTATCCGCTGTAGCTCAAGATCTTTATCCGTTTTTCATTTACCAGTTACCTACAGCAATATTAAAGGTGTTAAATCATACATTTTATCATAGTGCATTTATGAGTACATTAGAGAGAATACCTATCTAGCAACTCTGTATGTCAGTAGCTAGCTCATATTTCATACGTAGCACAAATCAAACAAATCAGCTAGCAAATGAAACACATTTGAATACATGATATTTTTTCAAGAAGTAGGCCTACATGTCACCATGCTGAATTTGTAATGTTTGTAGGCTATGTGTACAAAATAGTGTGGTATCATTTAAAAAAGCAAAGTTAGTACCATGATCTCAGAAAATATTAACATCATGACACAGTACTTGATTATTAGCCCTTTGATACCATTACTGAAAGTGAAAACAAAATGTCAACATATTTAACCGTTATCGAGTTGTTTGAGGCGGTGGTAGTGGAGGAAGTACAACTAGGTAATCATCCTCGGTTATTTGAGGTGGACAACTTTGCTGAATAGTCCTTTATGTGGGAGGAATCTTTGTATTAAGTTCATCAATTTATTATTTTTAAACCTACATTAAGTGCTGTAAATAATTCGTATCCCATAGACACGGCACGGGTAATCACATTCCGTTTGTTAATTTATTGCGCATCATGTTAACATTAAAACTTAAATTATAAATGTGAATGTTATTTTTCCCACTTCTAATGTCCCAAATCTTCTAAAAAATACTACCTGACATTGTAATCATATCAACTAGAAGTATTTCCATTCTAACTTCATTAACTGTAACATACTATGATGTGGTCCACCATTGACCTGCCATTTCTAAAGCCATTTGGCTCCACTTGTTACTATTCTTCCACTTTTCCTCTCAATCTCCTTTCTATTATCCTTCCATCATTTTTACTGAACAATGGAAATTTTAAAAAGAATTACTTTCATAATTTCCACATAATATTCAATTGACCTCATTGTCATGTTTCCTAATAATACGAAAAGGCACATTTTTACAAGTTTTGTTGTATTCATTTTTGACATGAATGTGCCAGTTGCCAGGCAAGTTCACCTCTTAACAACTAATTTTGATATCTTAGCCACTTACTCTCTACATAAGTGGCATTTTTACCTTATAGACAAGAAATGTTTCAAGCTTGTTTGTTTCTGTAGTTTAAAACAGCAAGGAATGGTCAAGATGTAATGAGTGTGATATTCGGAGAAATATTTTCTTTTGCTGTCTTCTCTTTTACATTTAATCATGCCAACGTACAATTCAACATGACAAATGCCAGTACTCTTTGAAGCACTATGTCCTATTGTTTTGGTAACTCTGGAGCTGTCTTGAGGTTCAGTGCGCAGTGGATTATGATTGAGGAGGCTGTTGGACAGGATATCTTGGTATTTAAATCTCCCATCAGTATATCCGTATACAGTGCTTTTTTTTTTTTTTTTTTTTTTTTTTTTTTTTTTTTTTTTTTTTTTCTAAATAATTTTTAGGGGTACTCTCAGTTATATAGACAATTTACAATTTTCGGCAATTATGCACAGTACAATTCACGAACTTCATCATATAGATTCGTATTGATACAGTTAAAACTAAGAAACAATGTTAGATTTTGGTCCACCCAATCAATACACATCACTTTACAAGTGAACTATTTAATTAAAAAACATATTAAATTATTTAGGGACATGTTTCGTCTCTATTTGAGACTTCATCAGCCATAAAATCATGTGGTAGATAACAAAACTCAAAATCAGAAATTGAAAAAAATGGAAGGACCCAAATGTCTTTTTAAAGATTATTTGAGAAACGCAAAAGATATAAATATATATACATTATTTACATAAAATGACCTCACTTCTTGCAAAAAATGATTTTGTTGTCTTCAATGTTAAGAAATGAAATATAACCTGAAATATGCCATCACATCCCAGCAGGCTTATCAGGCATTTGGGTCTAAAAATTAGAATTACAGCGTAGCTAGCATGCATGCATTGTAGCCTACAGTAGTGCAGTGCTACTCTACGCCTAGTTCATTACGTCCATCACTTCAACCAAAACAACTATCATCTAGATCAGACTCGTCATTTGAATTTACAGATGCATTTAATTACATCACATCATCTTCGTCATTTAACTCCAAAAATGTATCCAGCTTTTGTGAATAACCAAACAGTAAACAAAGAAAGCAAATCTCAAACAAAAAAACACGTTTCAAAGATAGTACGAATGACGACCTGCATTTGTTCCAAATATTTCCCATGTAAATTAATGTGTTTAGTACCAAAACATTCCACATTCCAAGGAGAAAACATGTCTGGTGGATGTTGTCATCTAACACAAATTTAAAACTTCTTGTAACAGTATTTGCCAGTAAAGTATACCTGACAATATATTGACAGTGGTGGATGAGATAGGCACATTTGAGATGTTTCCTAATCTTTCAGAAAAAAATCGGAACTTCTGCGAGAATCTATTCAACTTAATGATGCCCAAGCTGCAGAATGTGAAGGCAGAGCAACAGATATGGAGGTGGATGCCAATAACAATCATACAGATATCAATTGAAGAGCAAAATGATCTCAATATTATGACTTGTAAAATATTGTTCTACATAAAAATTTTAATAATTTAGTATTTTAAGTATATAAATGTTCCCTTATAATAAGCTGTAATTTTATTAGTCTTTCCTGCATTAATTTTCTATAATGCAATTAAAATACCATAGGCACATCTTCTGAGAAAATATTCCTTCATACATCTTCATTATAGACTGTTATACCTTTCAGGGTTGAGACTGCAAGCCTCTGGGGTTTTACTAAACTCCTGCACAATACTCTGTTTGTAGCTAGCTCTGTGGTCTCGTTTAGTTCTAATGTATACCTCTTCTATTAAATCTTTAGAAACCGACTCTAATCATCGTGGTTTTGGTCTCCCTCTGCATCTCTTACCTTCCATTATTCTCCTAGGTAACCTATCCTCCTCCATTCGCCTCACATGACCCCACCACCGAAGCTGGTTTATGTGTAACCCCTCATCAGTTGAGTTCATTCTTAGCCTTTATATCCTCATTCCAAATATCCTCCTACCGTTGTTCCCACCTGTTTATACCAGCAATCATTCTCGCTACTTTCATGTCTTTTACTTCTGACTTCGATATCCTAAGTGCATCCAGCTTTCACGCCCAGTGTGGGTGGGTTATTGAGGTCTGTGATTTAGATATTGATTCCCATAAGGAAATTGAAATGTTTGTCCTGAATGATTAATTCATAATTCCAATATAACTTGTCCGTTAAATTATACATTTTTTAGCTAACTCATTCTTGGTTGCTAGCATTTCGTCTCAGTGTGCCAATTTGTGCTCTCCAGTTGGTAACTAGAACACCTACCAAGACTCCTGTGGGGGCCACTGCACAGGCTACTTGGAGCAATCCCAGTGCACTGTGAGAGCCTCAGTCTCGTTTACAAAATTGTTGCCTGCTAGACCATCAAATGATATAAATTTTGATTCCCCTACATGCACTAGCCATATGTTTTGGTGCCTGTTGAATATGGGCCAGTGGCGTTTCCTCTAATGTTTCTTTATGCACGTAAAGATCACTTTGAAATTGCTTTCTTCTGAAAATACGACTTTCTTCCAATCTTTCACAGTTTGGTCTTTGTGTAGTTCAGTCCATATCAGTCACTTTATATGCTTCTCTTCCTGCCTCCAACAATCTGTGGCAAACTGTTGTCATGTGAACATTTCACCCACTCTGACTTAAATGCAGATTTAGGTCAACAGCTGAGAACCTGGGGTTTAGTTTACTCTTCCTGTTGAGTAAAGGGTCTTCTTTTGGTGTAGTCCTGAGTTTCCAACCACAGTTTCCTTTCATCAGTGATAAAAAGGACCTGGTTTCTTGGTATCACTTCAAAATTGAATTTAACATAGCCACACCAACACCACATTGTGAAGCAATTTTTTCTTTGTCACTAAGGTACGCTCAACTAATGCCACAATTTTTCTAACATTTCTGCAGGGTGCTACGGCACAATACTGAAAACATAATATAACCTTATCCAGAGGCAATCAACTAATTACTGCATTATAAAGAACATCCAATAATGTTAACAATAATGCCATCACACATCTACATTATAGGACCCAATGACCTAGATTTTAGATCCCTTAAAACAATAGTCATCATCATCATCATCTCCAGCGCAATTAGCTTGAAAGTGGAAACACACGATTCTGCCACTATTAGTTATAAATAATGTTAGAAATGACTGTGTTCAGATTAATTTGCACGCTACTGCATCAATGATGGTGGTGGTAGTGATGATGATGATGATGATGATGATGATGATGATGATGACTCCACTAGAAATATGGACTCTGTCCTGGATGGAAAGAGAAGCAGGGGGAGACTACCTAAGTGATTTAAAAATACAAGTGTAAAACTATAAGAGGCCAGGAAATTATTGGAAATTGAGGATTTTGGAGGCACAGAGTTAATTTACAGAGGCTTGCAGGCTGAGCGATGAAAAGTATATTAACGTGTCCACAAAGACGCAAATGAAATGTTGTCAGTCGGTACAGTTATCCCTTTTTCTTTTCCTACCGCTTTTCCCACACCTGTGGGGTCACGGGTGTGAACTGCATCTCACAAATGGATTTGGCCCTATTTTACGGCCGGATGCCCTTCCTGGCGCCAACCCTATATGGAGGGATGTAATCACTATTGCGTGTTTCTGTGGTGGTTGGTAGTGTAGTGTGTTGTGGGAATATGAAGAGGAGAGAGTTGGGATGGACACAAATACCCAGTTCCTGAGCCAGAAGAATTCATCAGAAGCGATTAAAATCCCTGACCCGGCGGGGAATCAAACCCGGGACCCTCTGAACCGAAGGCCAGTTCGCTGACCGTTCAGCCAATGAGTCGGACAGTCGATACAGTTATTTATTCACATCTATTTACAAATTAAACACGCACATAACCTTAATCACTGATGTCACTAGCAAAATACACACATCAACATGGAGACTGCAACCACTGCATGTCACAACACGAGGTTTCAAGTATACTCCTACTACACCAAAACTCTACTAAAGAATAACTCGTCTCTACCGTCAAGATCGCCTCCTTATATAGGTGTCTGACCAGGCTTCTAGAAAGATACATTTTCTCGTAAATTCTAGAGTGCCTAACAACATTATTGTAATGTACAGAATATTCTACCATCATCTAGCAGTATTAATGTACAGGTATTTACATTAACTGAACTCGCATAAATATTTATGTACAGCACATGTTTCATGACATAACCTCACAAACAATGCGACCATATACATATGATATATGATGTATATATATATGATACATATACATATGATGTAATAATAACACTACCTGGATGTAAACACTTCATGGCCATACATTACAAGTCATAATAATAATAATTGTAAAATAATAATAATGATAATTCGAGCTCGATACTTGCATTATTTACCCATAGATGAGAGAATATTGTTTTCAAGTTATATCCGTTTATCACACTTGCATCAGTATCAGTCTCTAATGGAGATGTATGCATTTAAAAATGGTAGTGATGATTAAGGATTTAAATTGAATTTTTACCATAAGAATTCAGCTTGTGTTAATTTATATTGGCGTTTTCTTGTTTGACAGATTTCGCTCGGTGGT
Organism: Anabrus simplex; assembly: GCF_040414725.1. Taxonomy (NCBI): domain Eukaryota; kingdom Metazoa; phylum Arthropoda; class Insecta; order Orthoptera; family Tettigoniidae; genus Anabrus; species Anabrus simplex. The sequence goes on along the minus strand of NC_090277.1, from coordinate 13,515,914 downwards.
GCTACTAGTCCAGATGCAGTGCAGGTGAACGGCCAGCAGCAGTTGGCAGCAGTCTCCAACGCGACGACGACGGCGGAAGCTACGGCGAGGCTCCTGTCGTCCGCTCAGGAAGGTCTCCTCATGGGGAAGCAGGGTGGGTCGCCCAACAAGTTCGTCCTCACTCCTGACTACATTCAGCAGAGTGAGTAGTACAGCTCATGGCAGGCCTTGCAACACGAGGGAAATCCTTCCAGATCCTTCCCTTGGAGTTACATACCTGCCAACTCTCCCGAATTAGGCAGGAGTCCCTCAACTCTGTACTCTCATTCCTGTTCCATTTGTTGTTATTCTTTATGGTGATCCTATCACTTTAAGAATTTCAAATAGCTTATCCTATATTCATAAGTTTTTATTTATTTGAAAAAGTTTTGGCGTGTGATAACATGAATTCTCGCGAAGTAAACTTGTTGGAACTTCAATTAATTATTTGCATGCAGATCCACAAAGCTCCTATTAATTTCTTGGAAAATGAAGTAACATAATATATTAGTTATAAATTAAAATACAACATAGTTTTTCTTGCCCAGATCAATGTCTCAGTGTTTGGTACTTAATAGTGAAGTAAACTGGGATATTTTTTTTTAAGAAGCAGCTCTACGATTGAAGCGAAATACCTCATTTTTCACACAGCCAGTGGACTTCTGCTCTAATTTTATGAGCGTTACATTGTGCAAGGCGTGGAATAGAATGGTGGAATGAAAATTGGAAAATGTCCCCATACTTTCCCCTGGTGTAGAAACATTGGTAGTCACTTTCTAGCCACTCTGAGAAATATCTTTCTCGCTAGCTGCCATGCTTGTTTACCAACTGACAGATGTCATCCTTCTTTCATTATTCTTATAACTTCCATTGAATGTGCAAGGTTGTGTTCCATTTAGGAAGCTCTTTAAATTATACGGAGTAAACTAGAAGTATGACGAGACCCATCTCTCGCATTCCATGTGGACTACTATTTTTCTTTCTTCCTATGCCGTAGGTGTAGCCAGTCCTAACTACTCTCGTCGGGGTCGACGGATACATAGGAAGTATTGTTTCTTTGGTGTACTAAATCCAGGGGTATGTTTCTGTTTCTCAGAAGTCTTTTGTGCAATTTCCTCCACATGTCTTTTGGTGTTCCTCTTCTTGCTGGTTCTTGGATACTGAGGGCTCTCTGAACAAGGTGAGTTTCATCTCCGCTTTGGACATGTTCAAACCATTTCAAGTGTTCTTTGTCCATCTTAGAAATTCTCATCGAGCCACAAATGTGATAATTTTTTATCTGATCTTCCAATGTCGCACCCATTGACTAATGAAGCATTCTCATTTTGGTAACATGTAGTTTCTGATTATTCTTGGCGTGCCTGGTCCATATTATTGTTGGTTTGATTTATTCGGCATCATCTGCTATTGCCTTGCTGTTGATGATAGATCAAAGGTACCTGAATTCATCTACCAACTTTCAGGTCTCATCATCCAGGAAAACTGTCTGTTGAGGGCCAGTGTGTTGTGGATTGGAAAAGTTGATGTGCATATACTCGGGCCTTTGTCTTACTCACTCTCAGTCCGTGGCTTTCAAGTGCTAGCCTCCATTTCTCAAGAACCTCTTCAACCCGCTTACTTGCAAGATCCTTCTTCTTTTCTGTTTTGATTTGAACTATCTGGATATCATTCTTCAAACAAATCCACATGGGTTACTGTGAATTTCAACTCGTTATTGTATCCAGTTTGTTTGCCAGTATACGTTACCAGATCTTCAGGGGGTCGAAGATATTAAAATAATTTCTCGATAGTTCCCACGTTCCCTGGAATCAGCCTTATTCTTGAAAATCGGTATGGGGAAACTTTTACGGAGCTGAGATGGAAGGGATTCCCCAGCTAGCAGCTTGTTGGTCAGTCATTGCAGCCACAAATATCCATCTTCACCACATTTTCGCCATAATTCTGCAGATATGTCATCAGGGCCAACAGCACGTCCCTGTTCCATCATCAAAACCGCTTCTTCCACCATTGTTTCAGTTACCTGCTAAACTGGTCCCTCTGTGGAATCAAACTCCTCTGCTTCTTAATGGGGAAATTCATCATTCGAAAGCACTTCACAGTATTCTTTCCATTGTTTGTTAATGTTGGCTTTGTCAATTATCTGCCTTGTTTGCTGTTAATGTACGTCGGGAAGACCACATCTTTGCGTCTGTTTACACCGCTTGGATGCCAGCTCGTACACATTGCTTGCACTGTCCAACTCCAGCTCTTTGTACAGACTGTCTTGTGCCTATTATTCTGCTACTTCCACCACTTCTTTTCATGCTTTGGTATATTGCGCTCTGAATGTGACTCCCGTTTGGGTTATTTTGGTTTTTCCACCCTGCCTTAATGGCACTTTCTTCTTCTTCAGCTTTGATTGAATAGCTTCTTCCCACCATCAGGTTTCTTTTTCTTTCTGTAATTTTCCTCTTGATACCTTTAGATGCTCGTTCACCTTACCAATGCAGAACTTTGAAATGGCACTCAGATTTCTTGGGCACTCAACTCGGCACTGGTTACTAAATCTTGTCTGGAAAGGGCTTTCATGTCTTCAGTAAAAGCGTGGGCTCTCTCCTCGTCTTTTAGCATAAACCATTTTTACCTTTGGAATTCTACAGCTACATTTTAGCTAATAAAAGGCGATGTAGGGATGTGAGAGACTCACCCAGAATCACTTCACAATCCAAAGAATATCGAAGTCATTGCAGCACAAGATCAGTCGTTGATCAGTCTATCTGTGTGTCTGCAATGCCATTTTGCAATGATGATTTGTGAGTTACAAGGTGTTCATCCTTTTTTCTGGAATTATGTCTTGATAATGGCCAAAGCATGTGTCAAAGTAAGCTGTCGGCTCCTGCCCTTGGTAATTTTTTTGAAACATGGCCAAAGCCACTGTGACAGTCCCATTGAAGTCTGCATCAACAATAACTGACTCAGAAGGCAGGAACTCTTGCAAGAGTGAGCTCTTCCCAAAAGGTTTGCGTGGTCATAGACTGCGGTGTATTATTACAATCATGCATTCTTCTCTTTCCACCACCAGTTTTATTGACATCAATCAGTCATTCACTCTTTTCACAGAGATGTCAGATGTGGAGCAATAACAGTGCCAACTCCATTGTGTCCATTTTCATAATCATTGTAACGAAATGCAAAAGGAAAATCTTGGAGACTGTTCTGTGAGAAACTGGAATCACATACTGAAACAGCAAGGCTCCAGAAGGTTCTGAAAGCAACCCATATAAATCAAGTGGGGACACAAGAGAAACCAGATGGGTCATTTACTCAGGCGGGGAGGGACACACTGGAGATACTAATGGCATGTCACTTTCGTGAGACTGAGGAGATGACAGAAGAAGAAACAGTTGGAACAGAGACCGGAGCTCAAAGAGCAGACTGGAACTGTGCCAACAGAATAATAAAACATAACCATGTAAAATGGGCAATCGACACGTTTCATCCTATAAAGGCTCCGGGGCCAGATGAGATACTTCCGATACTCGTCAATGCCCTCACAGACCTTTTCAGAGCTAGTCTAGCTTTAAGGTATGTGCCAAAATCATGGTCAGAAGCTAAAGCAGTATTCGTACCTAAGCCTGGAATGGCAAATTATGCCCAAGCCAAAGCATACAGACCATTATGTTTAACCTCCTCCATGCTGAAAGCAATGGAGAAAAGTCTGGATAAATATATCGGAAGAATGGTGCAACTGAACTCAATCTTACATGGAAATCAGTTTGCATATAGACCTGGCAGATCCACTGAAGTGGCACTCCACCAGTTGGTTTATAAACTAGAAGAAAGACTAGAATATAAAGAAATTTCACTGGCGGCATTTCTAGATATAGAAGGAGCCTTCAGCAATACAACCTATGACTGATCAATGCATTGGAAAATAGCAAGGTGAGTAAAACCGTCATCAAATGAATTAAATCCATGTTAGACGGAAGGAAGATAAAAGCAACCCTGTTTGAAGAAACGCTGACGGTTACGGCCACCCGAGGCTGTGCTCGGGGAGGAGTTCTTTCGCCTCTGCTGTGGAACCTCGTGGTGTACAAAATCATAGCTATGCTCAATGAACAAGGTTTTTGCACACAAGGATACGCAGATGACCTAGTGATTGTAGTACGAGGTAAGGTGATGAGTGTTATCCAGGACCTCGTGCAAAGATCACTTAACCTTGTGGAGAACTGGTGTCGAGAAGAACAACTATCAGTCATCCCGAACAAGATAACTCTGGTCCCTTTTATAAGAAGGAGAAAATTAGAGGGAAATAGATTCCTGAAGCTCTTTGGACAAGATATATATATATATATATATATATATATATATATGGAAGAACAGGCACTGCACCTAAGTGTAGTGTTAGATAAAAATCTAACCTGGAATCCACATATAGAAAGGAAAATAACCCGGGCCAAGAACTTGCTGTATGCATGTAAAAGAGCCATCGGGAAAGACATGGGGCCTAAGACCATCAATGGTAATGTGGATATACACAATGATCATTAGACCGTTGATAGCCTATGCTGCAATTATCTGGTGGCAGAAAGCAAGTCAAGGAAAAGTCAGCAGTAGATTGGATAGCCCACAGAGAATGGCATGCATAGCCATAACTGGGGCTATGAGAACTACGTCGACAGAAGCCTTGAATACTTTACTAGATCTCCCATCACTATGCAATTTCATAAAATGTTAGGCTAGAATGAGTTTATACAGACTGGCACAATCAGAGTGCTGGAATGCACAAAGACCCAATCTAGGACACTGTAAAATTAACAGAGTAATAACAGAGGAAGTTCTACACATGCCTTCTGATCATATGATACCAAAGTACAACTTTGAAAAACCGTTTAAGACCCAGATAATAAAAAAGGAAGATTAGGATATCAACAAATGGAATACTGAAAAAGAAGATATAGTGTGGTGGACTGATGGCTCAAAGACTGTGGATGGCACAGGAGGAGGGATCAACGGGGGAAGACCTGAGAGTTCAATCCAAATGAGATTGGGCAAACACACTACAGTCTTTCAAGCTGAAGTGATAGCTATCACAACATGTCTTGAAGAAAATCTGGAAATGAACTATAGGAATAAGAACATTTTCATGTTTATGGACAGCCAAGCGGCCTTTAAGGCACTAGAAGCAGTCCGGATAATATCCAGAATTGTCTGGTATTGCCATTCACTTCTCCTGAAGCTCTCAAAGTACAGCATTGTCAAAATAATATGGGTACCAGGGCATGCAGGTATAGAAGGAAATGAAAAGGCAGATAAACTGGCCAGGAAAGGGGCAGAAACACATTTTGTAGGCCCAGAACCTGTATGCGGGATTTCCTATGAACAAGCCCAACACTACATAGGAAAGTGGGTACAAAGGAAACAAATGGAGAACTGGAAAAATACTGCAGGATGCAGGCTTGCAAAGGAACTGATAAAAGGACCAAACAGGAAGCATACTAAAGAACTGTTGAAACTCAGCAGAGAAAATACAGTAGAACCTTGATTATACGTTCCCAGAAACATACGTTTTCCCGTATTATTCGTTCAAATTACGTGGTCCCGCGAGCATCCTAATTAAATCACGTTGGAAAAATCCCGCATTATCTGTTCCTCAGAGAAACAATTTCCCGGATCAACCATCCAGAAATTTCAGTCCCATCAACCCTAAATCCTTTTCAAGAAATTGTATCTCACAAAAGGATGGCTACGGCGTACTTAACGGATCTTGGTGTTAACATTCAGTCATTGCGCTAATTTGAGAAAGTAGGCTAATATACTGGAAAAGCGATCAGCGTGAACTTGAATAAGGGACTATCTTAGCATCACATTCGGGTGTATTGCTTAGAGAATTCTCTGAAATCCTAAAGCAGAGTGTCCACAACAATTTGAAGGAGACAGAGCGCATTTCGACAGCTCTACATGAAGACGGAACGAGCTTCATCAAATGTTCGTGCTTTCAAAACGTCTACATTATGTCCAGGGTTAAGGTTTACTTTTTAACTTTTTTTTCCGAGTGTATCACCAAACAGGTTTTCGGCATTTCCCTCAGGGCAAAGAATAGTCGCTGGGCTTTCTGACAGGAATCGAAGCTGCTCCTTCTTAAGTAACACAAATTTAATGTTATCGTTAATCACCGGTAATTAATATTTGAGGCCAGCCCTGCGGTCTAACTTGCCTGCCTCTCACCCGGAAGGCCCGGGTTCGATTACCTGCCAGGTCAGGCTTTTTTACCTGGATATGAGGGCTGGTTCGATTGTGATTAGTGACAGGCAGAATTGAATACAATGCATTCGAGAACTTGAGGATTGATACTTATATTCATGATTGGGACAAGTTGGTGGAGGAAGAATGGTACAAGGACAGGATGAGATGGAGGAGGCTCATATACCACACCCAGGAAACTGGAGATGGTTTAGGATGATGATGATGATGATGATGATTCAAAACCATATTCTCGAGTTCAACAGATGTTGCACCTTACGTACATAAAGCCATGGGAGGTTTTGGGATTGCGTATTACTGTTGTTGTCCTAATATAAGACTGGGAATTTCACGTTTTTGTGTTAAAATGTTATAGAAACTGCAGCCATTTTATTTGCGCACATTACATTTATAACTTTGTATAATTTCGCACTCGTACCGACTTGTACAGCGAGCGCGCTTTCCAGCTGAGCTCAAGGTCGGGAATAATCATAATTTTGGAAGTGTTAATGATATTTTTTTCTCATTCCAATTTGATTGTGATTAGTGACGGGCAGAATTGAATACAATGCATTCGAGAACTTGAGGATTGATACTTACATTCAAAACTATACTCTCGAGTTCAACATAACCTTCAAAATTTTATGTAGGCCTAATTTACGCAGTACAAGATTTCCATATACTGTCTACGAACAGAATATCGGTGACCAAATTACAATGGAAGATTTAAAAAAAAAAAGGGATTTTGCCATAATGTTGGGCTTTTTGGTATCTAATGTGTTTTTATTTTATTAGATTAGAGAACTAAAAACTACTTGTGATCGACTGTTGTTTGGCTTGGCGTTACGGGTACGGTATTAGATTTTTCGAAGAGTATGGTTGATCAAAGTTGCTGAACTGCAAGAAGTTTTCAGAGGAAAGTGACTAAGTTTCCCCGGTAAAACTGAATGTAAAAGTTTCAAGATTTTTAAGTCGCGTACCGGTAATTAATGTTCGGAGCCGGCCCTGCGGTCTAACTTGCCTGCCTCTCACCCGGAGGGCCCGGGTTCGATTACCGGCCAGGTCAGGCATTTTTACGTGGATATGAGGGCTGGTTCCATGTTTCCATGTTCACTCATTCTACGATTGAGGAGCTATTTAATGGAGTGATGGGGACCCAGATCTAGAGAGACCGGAATAACGGCCGAGAGGATTCATCACACTGACCATGCAACACCTCGTAATCTGCAGGCCTTTGGACTGAGGTGGTCGCTTGGTAGGCGGAAGGCCCATGGGGGCTATAGTTTGGTTTTGTTTAGGGGTGTTTGTAAGATTATAAGTATACATATTTCATTTCTGTGATGTTTCATTCGTTCCCGGATTTTCCGTTTTCCCATGTTGTACGTTTTTTATCCGTGGTTCCACCAAAAACGGAGAATCAAGGTTCCATTGTATAAGCTTGGTAGTAGGACTGTTGACAGGACACTGCCATCTGAAAAAGCACCTACATAGAATTGGAGTAATAAGAGGCAATATATTTAGGAAATGCAATGAAGCAGAGGAATCAGCTGAACACATACTTTTCGAATGTGAGGCGCTGGGTAGAATCAGGCTCTCCACTCTAGGACTACCAGGTGAAGAGAGAGAGAAATTCCAAGAAGACCCAATAAGAACAACCTGCAGCTTTGTGAAGGGAGCAGGTATATCTAGGTGGGAATGAAGGAAAAACATAGTAGCAAAAGATCTTTGAGGTCAATGCTAATTAGGAACTAATATTTAGAGGCCCCATGAATAAAAGAAAAAGAAGATAATCATTGTAGAAAATTTTGTAAAATTCCATCCATTTTGTCTCTTTAATACAGGCGTCGTCAACACGTCTCTTTTCCAGCACTTCTGTTAGTTCAGCTATCTTTCCTGTCAAGGTGCCGATGTTCCATGTTATGATGCATACTTTCTGTATCCACTGCTCTTTTCTTGTCTCACTGAAGTAACGAGAATTCCAGCTACAGAATAATGTGCTGTTATAGGTCTGTGTTTAAAAATACATACAGAACAGTTCCGAAATTCGGCCTCAATTACAGTAACTCGGTGAAAGAAGAAAATCTTATTACGGTTGAACCTCGATATCTCGAATCACCTCGGGAGCTAAATTTTATTTAGAGTTATCGAAATTTCGAGATATGGAGAACACCGGTTTTTGTATTTTGTATGTAGCACATAATTGAATCGTACATATCTACGGGCTTACACTGAATACGGTACTTTTACAGTATTTAAAAATATACTAACAAACTCGTATTTTACAGCATCGCTTTAATTATGACCCTTATTAAAGTAACTTTTTAGAAGGACACACAGTAGTGAAACAAACATACCTTCGTAAACACCTTTGGAAAAAATCCATTAGTGTCTTTGTTTTTTTACTCTTAACCTTTTCTTCCATATACTTTTCAACAATGTATTGCTGTGAGACACACTCATTTATATTCGACTGACTCTGTATGTAGGTTCGAAACTATGCAGCCAAGATTCATAAATGGAGCTTGTAATGCTTGTCATGCTTTCATTCATAATGAATTCACACACCCAAAAACAAACCTTTTAGCATCCTACAAAATAGCAAGGCTTCGCTGATTTTCCGATCACTAGAAGTTTGTTTTTCAGTTCCCATCATATTAGCTCCCAGCATCACTGTAACCCTTTCTTTACTTGTTAACTGTTCCTTACAACAAACTACAAATGCTGTATTGTACAGTCAATGTTGTACAAAATTCGAGTTACAGACTAGTTTTTGTTTCAAGGAAGGAAACGTTTGCTTCGAGAAATCGAGAAATTCGTGTAACCAAATTTCAAGTAATCATCATCATCAGTTTTCCACTCCAGTTGCCCGGGTATGGTTTATGAGCTCTTTCCACTTCTGTCTGTCCATGTACCACTCTTCTCTCAAGATGACATCCCAGCTGACTCCTCTTGTTCCTATGTCCTCTTTCACTTGGTCCAGCCATCACTTCCTAGGTCTTGCTACCGGTCGTTTTCCGGCCACGACTGTGTGTAGCCATTGTTTTGCTGTCCTTCTATCGTCCATTTGTTTGACATGGCCAAACCATTTCAAACGGGCCCTTGTTACTTTTTCATTCAGGGATGGGTACACACCAGCTTCTTCCCTTATTCTTTCATTCCTTACCCTATCCCTTTCTGTCTTCTGTACTATAGTTCGTAGGAACTTCATTTCTGCGGCTTGTAGTTTACTATCCACTTGTTGGGTTGTTGTGCAGGTTTCTAGGCCATATGTTATTATGGGGGTGAAGTATGATTGGAATAGAATCTGCTTTGATCTTAAGGGAATTTGTTCGTTCCAGAGGAGTTTCCAAACTTGATGGTAAAACTGAGCTGATTTTTTTAATGCGGTTGTTAATCTTATGCTGTATTCTGTTATCACTTGAAATGATGCACCCAACAAATTTATGTTGGTCTACTGTTTCCAGCTGTGTACCTTTCAGCATTATTTTTCCTTTCTTCTTCTGCCTGTTGACAGACATAGTAACAGTTTTCGATTTATTTATTGTTAACCTGTGTGCTTTCAAATGTTCATTCCAGGTGTTCAGCCTCTCTTGGACTTCCTTCTCTGTATTTCCCCAAATTACTACATCATCTGCAAAAATGAAAATCATTTTATTTTCCGTATTGAAAGAATCTCAATAATAATATAAGAGAATTTATTGGACTCCAACCTATTCAATACATTACAGGATGTTAACATTTTAGTTAAACATCGTTAAAATGGAGACATGTTTCGCCCTCATGTGGGGCATCATCAGTCATATCAAAGCGCCTCAAAATTAAACCAGACGTCTGGTTGGAAATTATGAACATAATATGTAAGAAAGAATACATTAAAAACACGTAAAAAGTCCTATTCAAAACGAAATAACAATAGACTAGTTACACAAAGTAAAATACGTTAATGGTTTCTTAATATTAACGTATTTTACTATGTGTAACTAGTCTATTGTTATTTCGTTTTGAATAGGACTTTTTACGTGTTTTTAATGTATTCTTTCTTACATATTATGTTCATAATTTCCAACCAGACGTCTGGTTTAATTTTGAGGTGCTTTGATATGACTGATGATGCCCCACATGAGGGCGAAACATGTCTCCATTTTAACGATGTTTAACTAAAATGTTAACATCCTGTAATGTATTGAATAGGTTGGAGTCCAATAAATTCTCTTATATTATCATCTGCAAATGCAAATGCATTGATGTCCATATTGTTCTTCTGCTTAATTTCTTTCATGACTTCATGACAGTGATAAAAAGTAAGGGTGAAAGGGTACTGCCTTGTTGCACTCCTTTAGTTTGGAACCAATCAGAATTACCGTTTCCTATTTGTACGCAACTGCAGCGGTCTTCATAAAGCATTTTTAACTTTCTGGATAAGCCCTTTGGGTACATTTTTCTTTCTTAAACATTCCCATATAGTCTTACTTGGAACACTATCAAATGCTTTTTCAAGATCCAAAAATGCTAGTGTTAAGTCATTGCCCTTCTCCCAATGCTTTTCTAACAGTATTCTAAGTGCAAATATGAGATCGGTAGTTGATCGGTGTTCTCTGAATCCATATTGTTCTTCCTGTAGTTGTGGTTCTATTATTTTCCTTAGCCTTTTTTCAAGTATTTTCTCAAATATTTTCAAACCATGAGACAATAAAGTGATCCCTCTATAATTGCTACATTTCTTCTGGCTTCCTTTCTTGAACAGAGGTATTATTATTCCCTTTTTCCAATCATCTGGGACTTTCCTCTCCTTCCATATTACATTAATTACTCTATGAAGCCACTGTATTCCTATTGCACCAGTTGCTTTGATCATATCTGCACTGACTTCTTCAAATCCTGTGATCTTTCTTTGGGCATACTATTAAGGGCCGTCTCTACTTCCTTCCATGTGGGCGGGCTCTCTTGGTCAGGCTCATCATTGCAGCTTAAACTGACCTGCGTGGTTACATCATTGGAGTCTTTCCCAGTACTATTGTATAAATTATCAAAATAGGATTTCATGATCTTCCTTATTTCTGTCTCTTCCCTAACTATGTTACCATCTGGTTCCTCTATTGCTGTTATGTATTCATTGTCTCTTCTTATATTTTGTATTGTTTGGTAAAGTAGTTTAGAATTAGTTTGCTGTCTTGCTCTAGTTTATCTGTGAAATCAGTCCAAGCTTTCTGTTTTTCTTCGGCCACAATTTTCTTTACTCGTAGCTTCTGATCTCTGTATTTCTGCTGCAGTTCGTTTAGTTTAGATTCATTCCTTTGACTTCCTTTTTGCATTTCTTGGTCTCTGGCTTTCCTGGTTTCATTTTTCGCTTTCACAGCAATCTTCACCCTATCGTTCCACCAACAAGTTTCTTTTGCCTTCATTTTGCTATTAGTTTTACCACAAACTTCTACTGCAGCTCCGACAATGCTTTCTTTGAATCTAGTCCACTCGATGTTGCCTTCTTGTAATGCATCTTATGGTAATTTATTGCTCACTTGTTTGTATATTCAACTTGTTTCTCTGTCTTCTTTAGCTCCCATGTCTTGATTTTTGGTTTCCTGTATTTCTGAGGTCTATGAATTTCAATGTGCTTTATTGTTGCGAGGAGAAGTCTGTGGTCACTGTTCAGGCTTTCACTTGGTATAACTCTGACATCACATATGGCCTTTCCTGCTTCATTGTCTGATATAAAATAATCTATCAGAGTTTTAGTATCTCCATTCCAACTGTATCTTGTTAGTTTATGACTTAGCTGTTTCTGAAACCAACTGTTGTTTATTCTCAAGCCATTCCTTACACATAGATCTTTCTGGGTTCCTGTCTCCATAACCATTTGGAATTTCAAGTAATAAAGAAATAAATATACGTGAAGAAAAGGACAAACGTCCAGGAAATTGACGAGATACTGAAATTTTGAGTAAGGGAGGTTCGAGATATCGAGGTTAGATTGTAATCCATATTGACCAATTAATAAAGTTAAAACAGTTAATCTGCCAGTTAATACTGTGCAGTTTCTATTTCAAACTTTTGCATACATTTTTTTGCCCTTCTGAAGGGTTTCTTCAGAATGATTCTTTACATCATCATTTAATAGTTCTTCACTATCCTGTTTTAATGGAAGCTTTTAAAAGTTTTAATTTTTGAAATTTTATCATGGTGTGTTCACATTTATTTTAAATAATGTCTATGATTTGATTAAATTATTTATAATATTAATTCATATTTGAAAATTACGTTGGTGTAAGTAATTGCACAGAGGGCGTCCTTGCTGGAAAATGTATGCAAAAAATGGAAATAAAATGACATGGATTAACTTCAGTAATAATAACTCTTCAACATTAAACTGTGAATGTAATTGGCAAGGAGCTGCCAAACAAAAGCATAAAGGCATGCTTGGTTCACCTGAAATGACTTAGGCTTCATTTCCCCAGGATTAAAAATTTAGAATTTCCCCAGGATTAAAAATTTAGAAATGAGATCTCTGCTTATTAAAGACCACATGGTCGTGAGAAGTGTGTACCTTGGCTGTGCCTTCTGCTTCTCCAAGGGTCTTCATGGCCCGTTCAGAGATGACTTAGGCTTTTTCTGTTGTTGTTGTTGTTGTTGTTGTTGTTGTTGTTGTTGTTGTTGTTGTTGTTGTTGTTGTTGTTGTTGTTGTTGTTGTTGTTGTTGTTGTTGTTGTTGTTGTTGTTGTTGTTGTTGTTGTTGTTGTTGTTGTTGTTGTTGTTGTTGTTGTTGTTGTTGTTGTTGTTGTTGTTGTTGTTGTTGTTGTTGTTGTTGTTGTTGTAAGAAGGAAGTCAGTTCTCCAACAAACTGCCTTTTCATGGGTCTGTTTTCCGACCGATTTTGTTGTACGGGAATGAAAGCTGAATGATACCTTATTAATAAGTTGAAAGTAACAGGCATGAAAGGAGTGAGAATGATTGCTAGTGCAGACAGCTAGGAACAGTGGAAGGAGAGTACTAGAAATGAGGAGATAAAGTCTAAGTTAGGAATTCATTATTATTTACCGTATAGGAATTTTTAATTTTTTTATTTATCGTATGGCTAGAACTCGCTGATTTTACAGTTTATAAATCAGACTGAGTTTTCAGGAAATCTTCAGTATTTCCACAGTAGGATTGCTGAGGACATTCTCAGACTAAATGGTCGCACCCTGGTAATGGCATCTTGCCCCATTTATACAACGTATCTGCACATTTCCGATGCCTTATTCTGATCCTTCTCAAAGCTGACCAGCTTCTTTTAGCAAGTTCAAAGTCTCTTGCTTATATCCAGGAATCCCTGCAGCTCAGGGGTTATTTGGTCCTCTGTTCTTCCCACTTTGATGTAATGTGGAAATTCTCTTTCTATAATTGCTGGGCTGTTGTGATGGGACATCTTCAATATTTTAGTCTTCTGATCTTCGGAGCATCAGAAATATCACTCTGAAGAGAAAGTACTGAGGTGTTGCTTACCTTCCTGTATTCCTGATGTAAGGTTTGATGGTGCAGTGTTACTTAAGGCAGGTAGGTAATATGTGGATCTGATTGTAAATGAGTCGTTCAACTGAGCATGAACTTTATCTACTCTGGAAATGGCAAACAGACAGGGGTGCCATATTCAGCTGTTGAGAAAACCTGGCTTAAAGCAGAGCATCTGAGAGTTGAAACTCAATAGCGAGGTCATGTGAGGCGAAAGAAGGAGAGATGATGTGGGAACCAAACAAGGCCACAGAGCTAATTTAAGTCTGAGATTGTGGGGGCAGATGCTTGCAGACTGAATGCTGTGCTGATGAGCATGTGTGAAAGTTCGAGACACCTGGGGCTGAGAATTAATAATGAAAAGACAAAGTATATGGTGAGTACGAGGGAGAAAGAAAGGTTCCAAGGGGTGAGAGACCTGGAATGGGAAGAAGGAAAGTATGAGAGAGTTGCAGAATTCAAGTACCTGGGTGTCATGGTAACGGAAAACAAAGTAGTCAGTGCAGAGATCCAAGCACGCATTGCTGCCGGCAGTAGATGCTTCTATACATTTCACAAACTTTTGTAGTCCTCCAGTCTGTCTAGAAGGTTTAAACTCACTGTGTACCGCACCATAATACGGCCAGTAGTTCTTTCATGGATGTGAAGGCTGGACGCTTACGGAAAGTGATAAGAACAGGTTCCGAGTATGGGAAAGAAAGGTGCTGTAGCTCTACGCTGCAGTAGACCTGATTGTAGAAGCGAAGAAGAGACGCCAGAGTTACTTGGGACACATGGTGAGAATGGAGGAGGAGAGGGTTCCAAAGAAGGCCCTAGAGCAACACCCTGAAGGCAGAAGGAGGCAAGGAAGACCTAGGAAGAGATGGTGGGATGACGTCAGAGGGGATGTGCAGGCATTGGGAATCCGGAACTGGAGAAGGTGTGCAGCAGACAGAGATGGTTGGGCGACAGCTGTAGGAGAGGCCAGGGTCCTGCATGGACTGTAGCGCCAGGAGAGTGAGTGAGTGAGTAAAGTGAAAAGTAAAAGTTATAAAATACAGTCACTGAATGTGATTTTCTGCTTGGTTTAGTTTGTGAAACTGCTTGCTTGCTTGCTTGTTGTTTCAAGGGGCCTAACATCGAAGGTCATCGGCCCAGTTTGTGAAACTAGAAGTTTCTCTAGTGATATTCTCTTTCCAGGGAATTGCTTGTTGTACTCATATTGTTGTAGTTGTTGTTGATGTACGCTGACGTTATATTCGTGGCACTTCTCCAGAATTAATCGTAATGACAGGATGTGATCGATTGTTGACCTGTTCCGCCGAAATCCACACTGGTTCTTTTTCTGCATATGTTTCTAATCTCCTTGCTAGCACTTTTGAGAAGATCTTGTATGCCACATTGAGAAGGGAGATCCCATGGTAATTGCTACATACCGTCTTGTCGTTCTTTTTATGGATGGGGCAAATGACCGCTAGGTTCCAATCCTCTGGTATGTTTTTGCTTTCCCACACTGCACAAATGAGATTATGCAGCTTTCTACAAACTTCCTCCCCACCATACTTGAAAAGCTCAGTTGGAATTGCATCTTCTCCTGGCGCTCTGTTATTATGCATGAGTGATATTGCCTCCTTCACCTCTTCTAAGGCCACTTCAGGCACGTTTTCCTCCTCGCCATCTATAACCAACTGACCATATCCCACCTGCTCTTGCAATTCCTGGATTTTTTTCCTCTATAGGTTTCAGAAGGTCTTCAAAATATTCTGCCCACCTTTCCATTATCCCATTCTCATCTCCAATCAAGTGGCCTACTTTATCCTTACAACATATTGTCCTTGGCTGGAATCCCTTCTTAATTTCCCTAGCTCCCTGGAACATGGCTCTGACCTCCTTTCTGTTCTGCATTTCCTCGATCTGTTGTAGCTTCTCTTTTTCCCACTCCCTCTTCTTCCTTCTCAGTACCTTCTTCACCTCTCGTCTAGCTTGTTGGAATCTGTCAGTGCTTGCTCTTGTTCTTCGCTGCAGTGTTTTTTCTCTTGCTTCATTACGCCTTAAGACTGCTGCCTGACACTCGTATCGTACCATTCTGTTCTCCTCACAGGTTTCTGAAAAAATCACCGTTTCCGCAGCTGCACTCTTCAAAGTGTCTTGCAATACTTTCCACTGCTGAGTCACTGTAGCTTCTTCTAGTTCTTGCTCTCGACCTCAGAGCTTTTCAGTAACCACTTCCCTATAGCTTTCTTTCTTCATGTCATCTCTTTGCTGTGCCTGGACAACAAACTTCAAAGACTTCTTTCCCTGTGTCTTCATGATATTGGCTATCCTCTGTCTGTACTTCATTATCACAAGTTAGTGGTCCAAGTCTGCATCTGCCCCCCCCGCCCCTCTCTCTCTCTCTCTCGACGTTCATAACGTCCGACCCGCCGTGTCTTCGGTCGATAAGAACGTAATCGATCTGATTCTCTGTCTCTCCGTTGGGGGGTTCCCGTGTTACCTTGTGAATATTCTTCCGTGGGAAATACATACTGGAGATAGTCATCTCGTGTGCTATTGCGAAGTCTACGAGCCGAAGTCATGCTTCTTCTCTCCTACTTTAGCATTCATGTCTCCGAGAACAATCTTAACATTATGTCTTGGAGCTGCATCATATTCTTCTTCAAGTACACTGTAGAATTCATCTTTCACATCTTCGCTTGAGTCTTCCGTAGGAGCATGAGCACAGAATACTGTTAAACAGGGAGAACTTTAAGCATAGGGCACACAGTCTCTCATTCATGGGTTTGAATCCCAGAACCGCTTGCTTCACATCATTTGCTACCATGAATCCTGTTCCCAGCTGGTTTTTATCACCCCCACTGAAGAAGATGGTGTAATTTCAAGAGTCCATAATATCCGCACCTTTCCACCTGATTTCTTGCAGTAGAGCAATCTACACCTTATAATTCTTTAAAACTTCCTTCAGATTCCTAAAGGCTCCTTCTCGGTACAGGCTTTGCACATTCCAGGTTCCAAAAATAACATCTCGTTTTCCTTTTCCTCGCTTAGTCGTCATCAATTTATCCATCCGACTATCTCTGTAGGTAAGTCTCGCAACAAGATTTTTTCACGTTGTTCGGGTGTTAGCCCTGTGCACAACCCCCAACCTGGAAGACCAGGGAACCTTCTTTCTGGGTTACCATACCATAGCTGAGAACATCCCATTTTAAGGCGCCGGATACTCGCCCTCACCCATCTCCTTAGGGAGTAGGATTGCTGGTTATTTCGGTAGGCGAACCCTCCAACTCGAGCATTTCTCAGTATTTACCGTAGACACCCACTCGGCATTGGTGCCCACACTGAGACTCAATAACCAGCCATTGACCCTCCTCCTTTGTCCAGGCTTGGAACTGGCGCTGGGATTTCCGTCGTATCTCCCAGTGGCGGAGGTTTTTCACTTTACACTAGCACTAATGGTCTTCTTAAATAACTTGATACCAGAAGGGTATCTATCAAAGACTGCTGCAGGTAATTTATTCCAAGGAAAACGTGCCCACGTCCATATCCTGGTCCTAATTTTATGTTTATGATCATTTCTCGATAAGTATGAGGGAGGTTCCAACCTATTCCTGGTACTGCTCCAGGCAGCCCTTCCCATATAGCTCTTATAAAGACCACACAGGTGAGCTCTAGTTCTTCTAGATTCAAGACTTTCCCAATTAATGGTATTCCTCCTATTCCCGGTTGCGAAATGTATCGCTCTTCTTTGAACTTTTTCTAGGGCATTTATTAAATCCACCCTGTATGGATCCCAGCACGCAGGTCCATATTCAGAATCGGTCTTGCCAAGCATTTATAAGCTTCACTTTTGGCACCAGAATTAGCTTTGATATAGATGTTGATTCCCATAGGGAATCTGAAATATTTGTCCTGAATGAGCAAATTTATAATACCAATATAAATGGTCCGTTATTGGACATTATAAATTTTCCAGCTAGCTCATTCTTGGTTGCCAGCGTTTCGCCCTCATGTGCTAGGGTGGGCTCATCAGTTGGTACCTAGCACACTTACCAATACGCTGGCTAGTGCATACCGTGGAGGCCACTACGTAGGCTAACTGGAGCCACCGGCAGTGCCAATGCACTAAGAGACTTTGTCTCATCACTAAAAATTGATGCCTGCTTGGCCATCAGATGATATAGATGTTGATTCCCATAGGGAATCTGAAATATTTGTCCTGAATGAGCAAATTTATAATACCAATATAAATGGTCCGTTATTGGACATTATAAATTTTCCAGCTAGCTCATTCTTGGTTGCCAGCGTTTCGCCCTCATGTGGTAGGGTGGGCTCATCAGTTGGTACCTAGCACACTTACCAATACGCTGGCTAGTGCATACCGTGGAGGCCACTACGTAGGCTAACTGGAGCCACCGGCAGTGCCAATGCACTAAGAGACTTTGTCTCATCACTAAAAATTGATATAGATGTTGATTCCCATAGGGAATCTGAAATATTTGTCCTGAATGAGCAAATTTATAATACCAATATAAATGGTCCGTTATTGGACATTATAAATTTTCCAGCTAGCTCATTCTTGGTTGCCAGCGTTTCGCCCTCAATTTTTAGTGATGAGACAAAGTCTCTTAGTGCATTGGCACTGCCGGTGGCTCCAGTTAGCCTACGTAGTGGCCTCCACGGTATGCACTAGCCAGCGTATTGGTAAGTGTGCTAGGTACCAACTGATGAGCCCACCCTAGCACATGAGGGCGAAACGCTGGCAACCAAGAATGAGCTAGCTGGAAAATTTATAATGTCCAATAACGGACCATTTATATTGGTATTATAAATTTGCTCATTCAGGACAAATATTTCAGATTCCCTATGGGAATCAACATCTATATCATCTGATGGCCAAGCAGGCATCAATTTTTAGTGATGAGACAAAGTCTCTTAGTGCATTGGCACTGCCGGTGGCTCCAGTTAGCCTACGTAGTGGCCTCCACGGTATGCACTAGCCAGCGTATTGGTAAGTGTGCTAGGTACCAACTGATGAGCCCACCCTAGCACATGAGGGCGAAACGCTGGCAACCAAGAATGAGCTAGCTGGAAAATTTATAATGTCCAATAACGGACCATTTATATTGGTATTAAGAATTAGCTTTCTCGAGATTCCGCATAATAAAATGTAACGATCTCCAGGATTTCTTAACTACATTTTCCACTTGCTCTGACCAGTTTAAGTCTTTTCTAATAGTAACACCTAAGTATTTACAACTATCAACTTCAACAATACTTTCTCCTTCAGTTTCTTAATCCCTCTTTCCTGTCATTTTCTTTTTACTGAAACACAATTTCTTGCATTTTCTGCTATGGATTTTCATTCAATTTTCACGCGCCCATTTTTTCAATCGTATCTAAATCCTGCTGAAGCACTAATTCGTCCTCCTCTGTCTTTATCTCCTGATATATGATGCAGTCATCAGCAGAGAGGCGCACTTCTGATTTTATCGAATCACGCATATCATTCATGAAAAGTATGAAAAAAATTGGCCCAATAATGCTACCCTGAGCCACACCAGACATAACACTTAATGGAGAAAATAGCGTTTCTTCCACGCTTTGAGTTCTTCCATGGAGGAGTTCTCGTATCATTTCACAACTCTGATGTCAATGCCCATACGCGCTAACTTGGTAAGGAGGATGTCACGTGACACAAGATCGAATGCTTTAACAAAATCAGTTACTATTGCATCAGTCCTTGACCCACTGTCGAGCTTATCCGATATTTGCTCAGCATTGTGAACTATGTAAAAATACATGAAAAAATAATGGTAAAATGGCTAAAATTGACAATATGTTATGACTAAAATGTATGTAAATTACATAATATACATTTAAAAACAGAATTTACAATTTACAACCGTTTAAAACCCATTCGCCAAAATGAGAGGTCCCTAGTCATTGTCAACAAGGGTCTGGCAGATTCCTAGTTTGTGCTGATAAAATATTATATTGGTAGCATGCACGTTTATATAGCCTAGGTGGACTGAATTTCATACTAATTGTGATCTGATGCAATACAAGTGATGAGGACATCCGTGATTTGATGGACCAACAGAGGTTAAAAAAAAAAATTCAGAACTTCAGATCAAAATTTACAAGGTGATAAGAAGGGCAAAAACTGAATGGCTCAATAATCATCATAAGGAAATGGAAGCGTGTAAATCTAACATGCACAGAAAAGTTAAATATCTCCAGGATTACATACTAGGAGGACAAATGGACTCTTATTCAGATGGGAAGAAAAACTGTGTGACTGATCTTTTCCATGATAATAGAGGCCCATGTCCGTCTGTTTGTGATACAGATGAAGGACCATCAATAACTCGCTAGGAAGTGAATTATGCATTCAAGAACTGCAAAAACAGGATGTAATGATATACTTGCAGAAATATTAAAAATTCTTAAAGATGATCAACTACTGGATATCCTGATAGAACTATTCAATCTAGTATACAGCAATGGATCAGTTCCTTCTGACTGGTTGACATTAACTTCCATCCGTATTCCAATGCAAACAATGGCTAAGTTTCGTGAAGATGGAGATTATAGAATCATAAGCCTTTTGAGCCATGTTCTCAAAATTCTTCCTAAAAGTAATAAATGCAAGTATATAACAAATGTGAAGCATACACAGACAGTACCCGGTTTGGATTTCATAATGGACTTGGCACCAGAGGAGGATTGCTGGGGATGCAGGTTTTGGTGCAAAGATGAGTAGATCTGTCTGTGGCTGTATATGCTTCTTTTATTAATTATGAAAAAGCTTTTTGACCATGTGAAACATTGCTGCATATCCTACATGACATTGGTCTGGATTTAGACACATCTAAATTATTGTCACCGTGGATTGGAATATAACTGCATCAGATGAGGTTAATAACACCAACACCTGTGGTAATGAGGCAAGGCTATGTTCTATCTCCACTCCTCTTTAATATCTACCTCGAAAAGGTATTTTCTGAAGTGCTGAAAGCAGGGCATCATTGTTAATGGGATCAAATAATCTGCAATATACAGAGGATACTGTTTTGCCTGCAGCAAGTGCTGAAGATCTGCGGACATTACAGAACTGTGTGGTCAGACACTGCTGCAGTATGTCTGCGTTTAAACATGGAAAAGACCAGAGCAATAGTCATAAACAAACGTGTCACTCAACCTATTAACTTGTAGCTGGCATATCACTAGTGCAAGTCCAATGCTTAAAGTATCTCAGCTGTGAACTTGATCACAGCTGAAACACTGCTGTTGAAATTAGGTCCCAAATTGAACAGGCACGGAGGCTGCATTCAAGAGAAGAGTAAAATCATCTCTAAAGGGGCTTTTAGTATTCATCTCCGTCTCTGTTTACTTCGGTCTTGTGTATTCTCTGTCGACCTTTGTGGAGCTGGGGCTTGGACCCTGGCATTAAACAGCACCAAAAACTTGGATCCTTTGAGATGTGATGCTAATGATAGATGTCCGCTCAGAATATCGTGGGTTGATAGAATACGTAACACTGAAGTATTCCAACACCTGAAGAAAGAGCTAAAAGTCATATACAGCATCTACCCCCCCCCCCTAGGAATAATAATAAAAAGAAGAAACAGATTATTTTTGGAACTATCATTCGAAATTATAAGTACAGACTCCTCCAGCTTATCTTAAAAAGGTAAGACTGAAGGACGGAAGAAGGAGAACACCTTAGCTTTGAAATCTACGAGAATGGTATGGGCCCAGTAACTCTTTTGACTTGCTGAGAACAAGAACCAGGTCGCCCTGATACAGCCGACATCCGATGAGGATATGGTGCCTGTCATAAGAGGGCTTCCCTAGTATTGGACTTCTTACATTTTCCTTCTGATTAGTGTTAATAGAGGATGGATGCCCACTTTTACATCCTCTTAAAACAATAATCACCATCCGCTCACTACGCTAATCTGTGACGTACATATTAATGGGTCCAGGCGGAATGTAAAATGTCCATTATAAACAACACAGAAGTATTAACACCGTAATATTTTTTTATACTTCTATATCATATGTGTTAGTAAAATAGGTTGGTTGAGAGTGGAATTCTGTTTATGTCGTCATATTCTGATTTTCAGTATAAATTGTTTATATGACTTCCAAACAGAACAGTTGATATATTCCTATAGATTATATGCCAGTTCATTCTCCATTATCGGCAGCTAACTATTTTTGGCAATTCTTTATAACGCTGCCGTTTTTAACAACAAAATCATTTTTACCATAAAAGTAGGACACGTTGTTGTTGTTGTTGTTGTTGTTGTTGTTGTTGTTGTTGTTGTTGAGTCATCAGTGCATAGACTGGTATGATGTAGCTGTCCATGCCACCCTATCCTGTGCTAACCTTCTCATTTCTACATAACTATTGCATCCTACATCTGCTCTAATCTGCTTGTCATATTCATACCTTGGTCTACCCCTACCGTTCTTACCACCTACACTTCCTTCAAAAACCTACTGATCAAGTCCTGGGTGTCTTAAGATGTGTCCTATCATTCTATCTCTTCTTCTCGTCAAATTTAGCCAAATTGATCTCCTCTCACCAATTCTATTCAGTATCTCTTCATTCGTGATTCGATCTATCCATCTCACCTCCAGCATTCTTCTTTCTCTTTTTTTCTGAGCTAGTTATCGTCCATGTTTCACTTCCATACAATGCCTCACTCCACACGAAAGTCTTCAAAAACATCTTTCTAATTCCGATATCAATGTTTGAAGTGAGCAAATTTCTTTTCTTAAGAAAGCTCTTCGTTGCTTGTGCTAGTCTGCATTTTATGTCCTCCTTACTTCTGCCATCATTAGTTATTTTACTACCCAAGTAACAATATTCATCTACCTCCTTTAAGACTTAATTTCCTAATCTAATATTTCCTACATCACCTGCCTTCGTTCGACTGCACTCCATTACTTTTGTTTTGGACTTATTTATTTTCATCTGGTACTCCTTACCCAAGGCTTCATCCATACCATTCAGCAACTTCTCGAGATCTTCTGCAGTCTCAGATAAAATAACAATATCATCGGCAAATCTCAAGGTTTTGATTTCCTCTCCTTGGACTGTGATTCCCTTTCTAAATTTCTCTTTGATTTCCTTTACTGCCTGTTCTGTGTAAACATTGAAAAGGAGAGGGGACAAACTGCAGCCTTGCCTCACTCCTTTCTGGATTGCTGCTTCTTTTTCAAAGCCCTTGATTCTTAGCACTGCAGACTGATTTTTATACAGATTGTAGATAATTCTTCGTTCTCGGTATCTGATCCCTATCATCTTCAGAATCATAAATAGCTTGGTCCAATCAACAATATCGAATGCCTTTTCTAGATCTATGAATGCCATGTACGTGGGCTTGTCCTTCTTGATTCGATCCTCTAAGATCAGACGTAAAGTCAGGATTGCTTCACGTGTTCCTACATTTCTTCTGAAGCCAAATTGATCTTCTCCCAACTCAGCTTCAACTTGTTTTGAAAATTCTTCTGTAAATAATGTGTGTTAAAATTTTGCAGGCATGAGATACTAAACTAATGGTGTGGTAGTTTTCACACCTGTCAGCACCGGCTTTCTTGGGAATAGATATAACAACATTCTGCCGAAAATCGGATGGGACTTCTCCTGTCTCATACATCTTGCACACTAAATGAAATAACCTTGCCATGCTGGTTTCTCCTAAGGCAGTCAGTAATTCAGAGGGAATGTTATCAATTCCAGGTGCCTTGTTCTTATTTAAGTCACGCACAGCTCTGTCAAACTCTGACCTCAAAATCGGGTCTCCCATTTCATCAGCATCAACAGCCTCTTCATGTTCCAGAACTAAATTATCTACATCTTTACCTCGATACAACTGTTGGATATGCTCCTGCCATCTTTCTGCTTTGTCTTCTTTCCCTAGAAGTGGCTTTCCATCTGAGCTCTTAATATTCATACACCTAGATTTCCTTTCTCCAAAGGTTTCCTTGATTTTCCTGTATGCAGCATCTACCTTTCCCAGGACCATACAGCCTTCGACATCCTTGCACTTCTCCTTCAGCCATTCTTCCTTAGCTACCTTGCACTTTCTATCCACTTGATTCTTTAATCGCCTGTATTCTTTTCTGCCCTCTTCATTTCTAGCATTCTTGTATTTTCGTCGTTCATCAATCAGGTCTAGTATCTCCTGAGTTATCCACTGATTCTTAGTTGATCTTTTCTTCCTTCCTAATATTTCTTCAGCAGCCCTACTGACTTCATTTTTCATGACTCTCCACTCTTCCTCTATAGTGTTTCCTTCAGCCTTTTCATTTAGTCCTTGTGCAACATGTTCCTTGAAACAATCCCTCACACTCTTTTCTTTCAACTTGTCTAGATCCCATCTTTTTGCATTCTTTCCTTTCTCCAATTTCTTCAACTCCAGATGGCATTTCATGACCAACAAATTGTGGTCAGAGTCCACGTCTGCTCCTGGGAAAGTTTTGCAATCCAACACCTGGTTTCTGAATTTCTGCCTAATCATAATGAAGACTATTTGATACCTTCCAGTTTCTCCAGGTCTCGTCCACGTATACAGCCACCGTTGGTGGTGTTTGAACCAAGTATTGGCAAGGACTAAATTATGATCAGTGAAGAATTCAACCAGCCGACTTCCTCTTTCATTCCTTTGTCCCAATCCAAATTCTAATGTACTACCTTCTCTTCCTTGGCCTACTACTGCATTCCAGTCTCCCATCACAATTAGATTCTCATCACCTTTTACATATTGTATTAAATTTTCTATCTCATATATTCTTTCGATTTCTTCATCATCTGCTGAACTAGTAGGCATATAGACCTGCACTATTGTGGTGGGCATTGGTTTGGTGTCTATCTTGACGACAATAATTTTTTCACTATGCTGGTCGTAGTAGCTTACCCGCTACCCTATTTTCTTATTCATTATTAAACCAACTCCTGTATTTCCCCTGTTTGATTTTGTGTTGATAATTCGGTAGTCGCCTGACCAAAAATCTTGTTCTTCTGCCAACGTACTTCACTTATACCAACTACATCTAAGTTTAGCCTATCCATCTCCCTTTTCAGATTCTCTAACCTACCATAACGATTCAAACTTCTAACATTCCACGCTCCGACTCGCAGAATGTCAGTATCCATCTTCCTGATGATCGCCCCCTCTCGTGTAGTCCCCACCCGGAGATTCGAATGGGGGACTAGTTTACCTCCGGAATATTTTACCCGGGAGGAAGCCATCATCAGTACATCATTCATACAGAGAGAGCTGCATGTCCTCGGGAGGTAGTTACGGCTGTAGTTTCCCGTTGCTTTCAGCCGTGTAGCAGTATCAACACAGCTAAGCCATGTTGAGTATTATTACAAGGCCGTATCAGTCAATCATCTAGACTGCCGCCCTTGCAACTATCGAAAGGCAGCTACCCCCCTTTCAATGAACCATTCGTTAGTCTGGTCTCTCAACAGATACCCATCCGATATGGTTGCACCTGCGGCTCGGCTATCTGCTTAATTGGGACACGCAAGCCTCCCCTCCGCGGCAAGGTCACATGTTGATTGAAATAATAACATTAAGTTATTTATTAGACCACCTAATCAATACAAAATCGTCTTGGATGATTTACATAAATTTGTTAGCTAATAGTGGGACATGTTTCGCCTTCTCTGAAGGCATCATCAGCCATAGTCTTAACCTTAAATTAAAAATAAGCGTCTAAATAACATGTAGTGATGAAATGAATTTTAAAATCTTGAAGAGATTTGAAGTAAAATAACATTAAAAATAACAATGATGGTTTGAAAATACAATGTGATGAGATACAATAGTGGAAGTATTAACAAAATTAACCTTAGAAGGCTGCTAAAATAAGTACAATGGAATAAAACAACAGATTGTTATACAACAAGTAGTAAGATTGCATAAAAATAAAGTTGATAGTAATGGCGGTTATAATTAGACGATGGCGAAAAATCTTATGTAATCAAAGTAAAGAGGAGAGAGTAAAAGTCAAAGTTAGTCGAGAGATCCGAAGTTCATTATGATCTTGAAGATAAAGGATGAAAGTCAGATGCATATGGTGAAGTTGTAGAACACGTTGAGGATATGAAGTTGGTTATTGTTATTTTTAATGTTATTTTACTTCAAATCTCTTCAAGATTTTAAAATTCATTTCATCACTACATGTTATTTAGACGCTTATTTTTAATTTAAGGTTAAGACTATGGCTGATGATGCCTTCAGAGAAGGCGAAACATGTCCCACTATTAGCTAACAAATTTATGTAAATCATCCAAGACGATTTTGTATTGATTAGGTGGTCTAATAAATAACTTAATGTTATTATTTCAATCTACATCATCAATACGGACCAAAAATGATATTTATTACATGTAAGGTCACATGTTTCGCAGAGGAGGTAGGACACATTAATTGATCATTTACCCACATTTTATTGAATCTGTATTGTCCAGTCGAAGCTGTTCTCTTGTCATTGAGAGTATTCTGTGTCACTCATGCTTTACCAATGAGTGAAATGCCTGGAATAGTTGTACAAGAGAATAGGTAGATATTGCCATACAATATGAAAATTGTTGTGATAATTGTGTGTGAAAGAAGAACACGTGAAGCAATCCTGACTTTACGTCTGATCTTAGAGGATCAAATTAAGCTCAAGCCCACGTACATGGAGTTTGTAGATCTAGAAAAGGTATTTGATAATGATTGGACCAAGCTATTTGAGATACTGAAGGTGATCAGGATAGGATACCAAGGAAGAAGAATTACCTACAATCTGCATAAAAATCAGTCTGCAGTGATAAGAATCAAGGGCTTTGAAAAAGAAGCAGCAATCCAGAAAGGAGTGAGGCAAGGCTGCAGTTTGTCCCCTCTCCTTTTCAATGTTTATATAGAACAGGCAGTACAGGAAATCAAAGAGGAATTTGGAAAGGGAATCACAATAAAAGGAAAGGAAATAATAAACCCTGAGATTTGCCAGTGATATTTTTTTATCTGAGACTGCAGGCGATCTGGAGAAATTGCTGAATGGTATGGATGGAGTCTTGGATAAGGAGTACAAGATAAAAAATAAATAAGTCCAAAACAAAAGTAATGGAGTGCAGTCGAATGAAGTCTTAAAAGAAGTAGATGAATATTGTTACTTGGGTAGTAAAATAACTAACGATGGCAGAAGTAAGGGCGGCATAAAATGCAGACTAGCACAAGCAAGGAAGAGCTTTCTTAAGAAAAGATATTTGCTGATTTCAAACATTGATATAGGAATTAGAAATGTGTTTTTGAAGACTTTCGTCTGGAGAGTGGCGTTGTATGAAAGTGAAACGTGGACGATAACTAGCTCAGAAAGAAAGAGAATAGTAGCTTTTGAAATGTGGTATTACAGAAGAATGCTGAAGGTGAGATAAATCAAATCACAAATGAAGGGATAGTGAATCAAATTGGTAAGAGATTGATTTGGCTAAATTTTTTAAAGAAACTATATGTTGGGTCCACCTTGTCAATACACTTTTAATGATTGAAAATTATTTATTCATCCTTACATGTTCCAGGAACATTATGCATGAGTGAATAAATAATAAATGAAATAAATAAATGAATAAACAATATGCATATGCAAATCATATACCTATTATGGTTAAGTTTATCAACAGTTGGCTAAATTTGAGAAGAAGAAGAAGAAGAGATAGAATCATAGGATACATCTTAAGATGCCCAGGACTTGTGCAATCGTTTTTTGAGGGAAGTGAAGGTGGTAAGAATGGTAGGGGTTGACCAAGGTATGAATATGACAGCCAGATTAGAGCAGATGTAGGATGCAACCACTCTGTGGACTGATGGCTCAAACTACAATTGTGATAACTCTTCTTTAACCTTTTAAGTGCTGAGTTACCAGTTGACTGGTACCTCAGTGCTGAGTTTTTTCTTCCTATGTAAAAGAAATTTGTAGAAGCCTCAATTTTTAACTTATCAGTGGGGTGATTAGCTTAAAATGTTTATAAATGTTGGTTCTTTACAAATCTAAATGCAAATGGAAAATCCTACCCTTATATTCAATATCATTTTGAGAGAAAACAAAATTACACTTTTTGTGCCCATGAGTACATCACATTTATACACAGTAAAGAGCCCAAAATAAAATTATTTCCTAAAATCTGTAGGCAACTAATACATGTAATGCCGTACAAGTACATAAGTTGATATTTTAAAATACTTTCTAAACCTGGAATGTGGTAAGTGTTCATTTTTTCCACCGGTTCTTTGTGATACCAATTTGTTCAACCAGCTGCACCAACTCTACTGGCACAGAAGTTTTAGAAAAATAAATGATTTTGTGGTTGTCATAAAACACTATTTGGCTTCCAGAGTCTGTCACAGTTACTTGGAAGTCTGGTGGAGAAAAATTATCCGTCTGCCAGGAAAATAGTGATGAAATAGCTTTTGAACTCAGTGTTTTTCTTCTTTCGTTTAGAAGGAGCCTCTGTTTCTTTCTCACTTGAAATATTTTCAGCACTGTATCACCCTCACTTTAAAAATCGCTTAACAATACATTAAAATCATCTTCATCATCACTTTCCGTTGTGGTTAATAACTGAAAGATTCTTTGATCCGAAATAACATCGCTGCAAGAGCAACTAGCTTGTTGTTCTGCCATGTTTGTTTACAGACTATCCACTTCATTACGTATCGATATTGTAATCCAATCAATAAATGTAAAAAAGGTTCCACCTAATTGATACTTTCTCTTTTTTATTTAGCCTTGGGCTATTTATAAAGACATTAATAATCACAGAACATGTTTCGATTGCTTAGCAATCATCATCAGCTGTTTACATGTAGGTGGGGGAGGGGGGGTAGTGCATTGAGGGCAGTTGTTAGTTGGACATTAAACTTAATATTAAAAACACTTATTGGACTAAAATGTCTTAGGTTCACTATAAGTCCTGAGAGGTTTTCCAATAAAATCACTTGCTGTTAAAAACTTGGAGATTTTTGGTAAAATGTTCCTGTTGGAATGTTTATGAAGTGTTTATGTCTTCTTAAAACGGCTTCTGGTTTTCTTCCCATTCACTTGTCTCTTATTAGATGGAAAAGTGTGGCCCGCTGTTGAATGAAGTCTACTATTTGGTGTTCGAGAACTTGTTAAGTTAGATCGTCTGTATTAAGACCCTTGTCCAGTTTGTTTTCTTTACTACCCGTGCTACAGGTGTGGGTTTGTATCTGCTGTTCTCGACCTTGTCAAGGTAATGTTTTACTGTAAGTTAAGAGATTAATTTTATGCTATTTTTACCTAAGCTACATGTAAACAGCTGATGATGATTGCTAAGCAATCGAAACATGTTCTGTGATTATTAATGTCTTTATAAATAGCCCAAGGCTAAATAAAAAAGAGAAAGTATCGATTAGGTGGAACCTTTTTTCATTTATTGATTGGATGTTTGTTTACATCATATATTAATTCTGCAGGCGTCTACAAAAAGCTCTATAAGTTACTTCCTGAAGCTATAAGTCGTGATCAGTTAGTTCTACATAATGCCCAACAGATGGCAGAACATGCCAGAAATCGAATCGGCACTCGAGAGTGAACTGGAAAACTCGAAGAAATTAAAGTTCTTGTGCACCGTCTATGGGCGGCGTAGCACTGCTGGACCACCAGCGTCAGCCCGTCTATAGGCGGGCGTAGTACTCACCGGGTTAATATACTTCAGCAACAAAAATTGACTTTTAAGAGTCCTGTTTCTTTAGAGATAGGGATAGGGATGAGACTTCATTCAAGTGTACTGTTGAGAACTGAATCCTCTGCTTATTCATTCAGGAGTGAGCCCTTTGCATGCAATCTAAAATGTATTTTAGATGTAAGAATTGTACTGATCGACCTTTTTTAATTTGGTAGATCTTGTATATTAGGTTTGTCTCTTAGAAACTCTCGTAGTGAGAGAGGTGTAGTGCATGTCCTTGCTAATGTTTTTATTCTTGCAGCTATCAAGAATGCCCTAAAGCAGGAGAATTTGAATCCCGAAATAGAGGAGAAACTTCTCCATCTTCAGCGATATCAGGAACAACAGATGAAGCAGGAGAAGATAGAGCCTGGCATGCAGGTCGCCGCGAGCACTCTGGTATCTGCAGCGACAGCGGCGAATCAACTGATCACGACGATGGCGTCTCCCGCCGCCACCAAAGTGCAGGCCAAGAAGCGATCGCCGTCGATGTCTGGGCTCAGCTCGCCGACCGGAGCTGGTGGAATGAAGGACGAGTGGGAGTCGCCTAAACGAAAAATAGCCAAGCTGGATTCCAAAGATAACAAGTATGTCCCATCATTCATCTTGTGTGTAATATAAGTAATGGAAAGGAACAAAAAATGTTATAAGGGAGGTCTTGCGCACGTGATAGTGGCAGGTTCTCTGCATGCTCCCTCCTCACCAGCTCACCAGCTTCATACTCGTGGATCTTGATGTGGGAAGAAAGCCAGATAAATACAGGAAAACGAAGTGGTCTTTCTTGGCATGCTCAACACGTTTCCATTTATCTGTGGATTCACAAAACCGTGAATGAACTGACGTACGTCAGATGCTTGTTCCTTGGCACATAACCCTTAACTTGGCTCCATGGAAGTTCAACAAGATATAGAACATTGAAATGAAATGGCGTATGGCTTTTAGTGCCAGGAGTGTCCGATGACAAGTTCGGCTCGCCAGATGCAGGTCTTTTGATTTGACGCCTGTAGGCGACCTGGACATCGTTCTGAGGATGAAATGATTATGACATATTGTGATACGGAGGCAGAGAATCATACACCCTGCATTGTCAGTGAATGGCAATCATGTATTTCTCATAGTTTCTTCCATTGCTCTTAACTGTAACAGGTAAATTTTGATCATTGCTTCACACGAAATGGTTTTTCCTTCTTAACTAAGATAAAGTTATAAGGAGATTTCCACCTTCCAATAGCTGTCAATTTTCTATAGCTAGTTTATTGTTTACATGACATAATCCAGCTTAATCTCTAGGTGTATATAAAATAGAATATGTTTCGTTCCGACTATGGAACATCTTCAGCTAAAGATTTGACAAAAAATGGCAGGACAATTAAAACACATGTAATAATTTTGGTGATGTAATAAAATGTTCATTCATGTTGGGTTAAAATTTCCAACAAGTGAATGTCCACGTAACGAATAAAATTGGCGTAAGGGGTTTTCTTTTTATGCTGGAGACGTGTATGCTTGTTGATCTTGAAGATAAAATTGAGAATGTAAAAGATTTTCTTAATGGTTGTCGGGGGAACTGTTGAAACAACCGAAATTGAAGTTGAGTTTTGCAGTTAGACTATTAAAATGAGTCTGAAACAAGAAGAAATTAAGTAAGGAGGGAAATATTTTAAAGGAGAAAACCTTGTAAGAATGTGTTTTGGTGAGTTATATAATGATACATGAAATTGTTTACCTCGTAATCGGTCGTGTTGTATTTAGCATTCTCCCTTACGCCGTGTCATCAATTGACTGAGTTCTATGTGTGTGTGGGCAGCTTGCGGAAGGAGAGGTAGGGGAAGTGGGGGAAACAGGGGGAATGCTATGTAGGGTGGAGCTAACTGAGAAGTGGTGTTGTGATAGGCGAAGGAAAACGGTAGAAGTAGGGGGAATGTTGTGTAGGGTGGAGCTAACTGAGAGGAGGTGTGTTGGTTGTTTTTCTGGGTCTTTTTTGACGGCTTTTCTAGATAAATCTTAATTTGGTTAGCCTCTTCTAACAATATATTGATAATCTTCGTTACTTTGTTAATGTTCTGGCTGGGGTTTTGTTTCTGATCAATCTCAATATAGATATTTTCCGAAATATTCATTAATTTACCTTTGTTTAACGTTCGCAGAATGGTCAAGTCCTTTTCTATTGTCGTAAAATTATGTTTATATTCAGTCATATGAAGACTCATGGCCGAGTACTTCCTATGTCTCTCAGCATTAATATGTTCCTGGTATCTTATTAGGAAATTACATCCTGTTTGCCCAATGTATGAATTGGCACAATTTGAACATTTAAGTTTATATATCCCCGAATTTGAATATCTGTTATTACTTGCAATGCTTTGGTGATTGAAAATTAAACGTTGATTATTACTATTGGTGCGAAAAGCAATTTTGAAATTAAGTTTCTTGAAAAAATTAGTAATCTGGTAAATGTTCCCATTATTATAAGTGAAAGTGGCAAAGTTTTTCTTTTTATGCTCTTTTATCAACTGCGTTTGAAGTTTATTCTTCATTTTATTTATTAATCTGTTTATGTAGTGTTTTGTGTACCCGTTGCTTATCGCTATTTTGTAAATGAGATTAATTTCTTTTTGGAAATCGTTTTTGGACAAGGGAATGTTAAAGGATCTATTCAACATGCTTACAAAGGAACTCCTTTTATGTGCCTCATGATGGTACGAATCTTTTTGTATGGTATTTATAGTTTGGGTCAGTTTTCTAAAGATTGAAAAGGATAACTTTTCTTCTTTTCTTTCGACTGTTAAATCCAGGAAATTTAGTTTTTTATTGTTCTCCGTTTTGTGGTGATGAAAGTGTATGGGGAAGGAGCAGAACCAATAGTCATGTTAAATGAAGCTCAACTGGACAGCGTTCCAGTTTTCAAATACTTGGGTAGCATTATATCAAATGACAACCTAGCAAAACATGAGGTGAACAATCGAATCAATAAGGCAGCACAATTTTACCACCAGGTAAGACACCTGCTGTGGGATGAGCAAATACCCATGAAAACAAAAATGACATTGTACAAGTCCTATTATACACCAATTCTTACATACAGTCTCGAAACCACAACACTGACCAATAGAGATAATTCCAAACTTCAGGCAGCTGAAATGAAATTCCTACGCACTGTGATCCAGAAAACCAGGAAAGACAAGATTAGGAATGAGAAAATTAGAGAAGAAGTAGGAATAGACAATTCTCTCCTAAATAAGATTCAGATATCAAGACTGAAGTGGTTTGGTCACATGAAGAGGATGCCAGTAAACAGAACTGCAAGGAAGGAATTTGACAGAAAGGTAGAAGGAAGACGACCCGTGGGAAGGCCACGAAGGAAATGGATAGATTTAGTTAAGAGCGATGTAATGCTGAGAGGTCATGATTGGGACAAGTTGGTGGAGGAAGAATGGTACAAGGACAGGATGAGATGGAGGAGGCTCATATACCACACCCGGGAAACTGGAGATGGTTTAGGATGATGATGATGATTGTTCTCCGTTTCTAAGCATACACGTCTCCAGCATAAAGAAGACCCCTTACGCCGATTTTATTCTTTACGTGGACATTGACTTGTTGGAAATTTTAACCCTACATGAATGAACATTTTATTTCATCACCATAATCATTACATGTGTTTTAATTGTCCTGCCATTTTTTGTCAAATCTTTTAGCTGAAGATGTTCCATAATCGGAAGGAAACCTGTTCTATTTTACTGTATATACACCTAGAGATTAAGCTGGATTATGTCATGTAAACTGTAAACTAGCTATAAAAAATTGACAAGTATTGGAAGGTTGGAATCTCCTTATAACTTAACCTTAGTTGTGTTGAGCCAATACGGGACAAAGTGTAAGATTTATAAGCTTTAATTTAGCCAACCAGGCAAAAAAAACAATCAAACACCTATTTACTTGATGATTAAAGTGTCAAAAATTGGCAAAAACATAAACTTCCTAAAACAGTGTTTACATCAAAAACTCGTTCCTAAATTTCTAAATTCTGTACAGAGGAAACTTTGTACAACAAAATGGCATAAAGCTACTCAGGAAAAAACTAACAACTTATGTATCAAAAATGAAATTAAGTTTCTATACAGAAAGAAGTCTTCTTTAAACTCTAAGTTTTATAATGCTCACCTAGAAGCTTCCTCCCTTGAATTGGATTCCTTTTTGAAATATGGTAATACTAAAATCCAAAACATCTTGGAGAAAAGAAAAAAAAAAAACCAAGAAACCTTGAACAAAAACTTCACAATCTTACTGTAAAGCAAAAAAGCATAAACCAGTCAAAAGAATCAATCCACCATTAACATCGAACCCAATTCAACCTTCCACCCTCCAACTAAGAATCTAACTGACGTTGTTTTCGAGGACAAACAGTTACAGATCATCAACAAAGGACCCAAACATAATTGGTCTAGTCCATATAACCAAAATCAATACATAACAACCATTCCCGAAGTGGAACAAGTCATAGCTCAGCTCACAGTAGATCAACAACCTGAAACTAAATTTGAAGTCAAAAAGAAAGAATTATTTTAAGATCAGAAAGGTAAGATGCCCCATTTACCTTCTAAAGATATTAAAGGCTTAAAACAAAAAATAAAAGATAATGGCCTTATAATCACAAAAGCAGATAAAGGTAATGTGTCAGTTATCATGCACAAGAAAGAGTACATAGAAAAAAAACGAAGCATTTTTCTCAGATAATACTTTCACAGAAATTAAAAAAGACTCTACTAACATTGTCTAAAGAAAACTAAAACAAACAAAAAACATTAATTTCATCCTTATCATCATCATCATTTCTTCGCTCCAGCAAGCCGGGTACGGTTGTGTACAAGCCTCCTCCAGTTTGTTCTATCCATCCACAGATGCTGCTAATATATGCGACACCAGTTCACGTCTCTAATTTCAAGGTCCTTCATTATCTGTTTTTCCCAAACATCACAAGGTCTTCCTCTTGGTCTCTTCCCAGGAACATTGTGGTTAGTGTATGTTCGAGGAGCCCTGTGAGGGTTCATTCTTTTCGTGTGACCATACCATTGCAATCCCTTCACTTTTAGAGTCTCCAGCAAGCTTCTTTCCAATCCAAGCTGTTGTCTGATATCCACATTCCTTATTTTATCCATTTTTGTTTTTTGTAGACAAGAACGGAGGAACTTCATTTCTGTTGCCTGAAGACGACTTTGTTGGTCCAGTAAATGTTGCTACTTCCAGGCCATACATCAATATAGGTACTAGATATATTTTGTACAAGCTGATTTTGGAAACTAATGGAAATGTTTCATCCCAAAGTATTTGACGTACAGCGTGATAGAATTTGGAAGCTTTCTGTATTCTGTTACTAATCTCTTGATGTATGGTATTGTCTGATGACAGAACACTGCCTAAATACTGGAAGTTGTCTACAATATCCATCTCCTCATCTCCAATTCTTAGATGAACAGTTGGAGAGTTTCTACTCATCACCAAGCCAACTGTCTTTGTTTTGCTGATTTTGAGACCTAAGGTTCATGCCAGAGATCTAGTCTAGTTTGTACTTCCGCTACTGTCTCACCCCATACCATTACATCATCAGCAAAAACCAGGGCATTAGTTGTTGGATCCTTTCTCTTAACCGCTTTTAAAACTTCATCCATTATGATTATGAAGAGAAGTGGTGAAAGACAACTTCCTTGCTGGACTCCAGTCTTCGTTTCAAATCAATCTTACCTTCCATCCTGAACCTGGACACAACACTTGGTTTCATCATATGATCGTTGTACTCGTGCTTTGATGTCATCGGGCACTTTCTTATGTCTCAAACATTCCCATATATGCCTGCGTGGTACATGGTCATATGCTTTCTCGATGTCCAGAAAAACAGTTATAAGTGTTTTACCTTTCTCCCAATACTTCTCATACAGCATTCTGGTGGCAAAAATGAGGTCTATAGTTGATCTATGAGGTCTAAATCCATGTTGTTCCTCCTCAAGTGTAGGTTCAACATATTTTTTTATCCTGCTCTCAAGGATGGATTCGTAGATTTTGAGGCCATGTGACTGACTACCTCTGTAGTTGAGAATGAAATATCAAGCTTAATTAACATGAATCCAAGACTACCGACAGCAAGAGCTTTGCCTAAGATACACAAACCTGACACACACATAAGACCAATTATTAACTTTTAAAAAAAACAACCTTACCTATAAAACCTCCAAATTTATCAATAGTTTTCTAAAAAAAAAAAAAGTACTATACTTTCCCAAGGGGAACCACAATCAGTAATTCAATAGAATTTTGTAAAACTACTGAGAACACTAAATTAAAGCCATCTTTCACCTTGAACTCATTCGACGTTACTAATATGTATTCTACCATCCCTACAAAAGAAACTCTTAGATATAATTAAGAACAACTTAAGGACACATAAGAAACTTAGTAACCATGAAATAGAAGAATTTATGCTACTCCTAGAATTTACCCTTAACAATAATTATTTTTCCTTCAATAACACAGTATATCAACAGAGAGGTCTCCCATTGGGATCCCCAGCATCAGGTATCCTTGCTGAAATATACACGGATCATTTAGATAAACATAAAATTTTAAATGAAGAAAAAGGTATTATTATCTGGCTAAGGTTTGTTGACGACATTTTTTCAATTATAGATGAAGAAATCCATAGTAGTGCTAATTTAATAGACCAAGTTTACAGCTTAGACCCTTTCATAAAATTCATAAAATGGCAAGAAGCTTTAGAACGAAGGTGCCCAACACCGACCACAGTAAAACTTAATTTAATTAAAACTAAAATGAAAAATGTTAATATTTGAAATAAGAAATGAAAGGTGAATAAAATAAAGGGTACCGGGCAAGTTGGCCGTGCAGTTAGGGGCGCACAACTGTGAGCTTGCATCCGGGAGATAGTGGGTTCGAACCCACTGTCGGCAGCCCTGAAGATGGTTTTCCCTGGTTTCCCATTTTCAACCAGGCAGATGCTGGGGCTGTACCTTAATTAAGGCCATGGCCGCTTCCTTCTCACTCCTAGCCCTTTGTGCGACGTAAAGCCACTAGCAAAAGTAAATGTAAAGGGTTGAGGCACCCAAAGATAAAATGAAACAACGTAAAGTGCAATATTAATAATAATTTATATAAACTAGGAACGGTAAGTACATGAAAGAAACACTAAGCACTGGAGGGAATAGAACAAATTAATACCTGGAAGGTTTAATAATAAATTTAGCGTCAGAAAAAAGAGGAGAATGAAATCTACATTAATATTGAATACATCACAGCAAGGGATATCACCACAAATATTTCACCAATGAATTTCAACCTAATGAAGCCTGCATTTCAATATATAATAACTTAGAGAAAAAACTGTAATTAATATTAATAACTTAATGGAATTTTAGTAGGTTGCATTGTCTTTTTCACAGATCATTATTGTGTAGACAATAGATTTAAATATGGCACCCATTGGCGTCCTTATGTAATGCCAAAAACCATTTAGGTAATTTTACATAACTGTGCAGGATTTGGAATACAGTGTTACACACCGGAAGGTTTATACTGTAACATACAATAATAATCATAATCTACTTACATTTTATCAAGTTTGCTTCAGTATGTCTTACCAACGAACAGAGACACCCTAAGTACGCCTAGCAATGCATAAATTACACAAATCATGCAGTGAAACGCTCATCAATAAACCAAATGGTTTAGACAGATATATAGATAGATAGATAGATAAAGAATGCCTTCGCAGGGCTCCACATGTAGGTCTATGAAGACCCTTTGTGTCCCATAAATGGGTTTGCCTAGTCCAGCCCTAGTGCTCCTATAAAGGATACCAGTGTCTGGATGTTGGCATTCCTGATGTCTTCCAGGCTCACGAAATGTGAGCCAATATATCGATGTCTAGTGCTTGCAAGAACCTCGCACTGACATAACACATGCACGGAGGTCTCCTCCTCCCTACCGCATCTTCTACACATCGCATCCTGACTGATTTTCATGATGTGTAGGTGTCTCTGTAAGGTATTGTGGCCTGTCAACAGTCCAACTACCATTCGCATTCTGGTCCTATTCAAATTTATCAGGACCTTTTTTATAACTTTGGCTAGGCCCTTTGATAAGTTCATGTGCCTGCCGTGCTATAGTTAACCTCTTCCAAATGTTTAAGTGAGACTGGTTTGTCCACTGGGATATTACCAGTTTCACGCTTCGGAGTGACACTCCCAGGAAGGCCTCTGGTCCTATGAAAGGACCTTTTGAGCCTTGTTTCGCTAGCTTGTCAGCTTCATTTCCACTGATACCTGTGTGCCCAGGGACCCATAATAGGGTAACTGAGCTAAGTTCACACAGCTGATCTAACATCCTTTGGCATTCCCATACCATTTTTGATGTCGTTTTATCTGCACATAGTGCTTTTAACGCTGCCTGGCTATCGCTGTAAATGGTGACGCATCTTCTGTGTCCAGGCATGTTCCATATATATACAGCACAGGCCAGTATTGCATATACTTCGGCCTGAAAAACAGTAGCGCATTTACCCATAGGCAGGGAGAGCGTAGTCTTAGGCCCCCAGACCCCGGCGCCTGTGCCCGTCTCTGTCCGCGAGCCATCTGTGTACCATGTACAGCCCCCAGACCTAAGACGGTCCCCAGCATCCGCGGTCCACTCCTCCCTTGTGGGTATCACCACTGTGAACTTATAATTCAAATTAAAACTAGGCTTCATCAGGTCCCCGATCATCATTGTCGTAGGGCAGGTCTGGTGAAGCCTTGTAAGAATAGAGGCATGACCTCTATTCGGATTCTTGAAGGACCATCCTCTGAGTGACCAGAGGCGGTAGGCACTCATTCCCGCTATTTCCTTAACATATAAATGTAAGCGGGGAAGACCTACAATGGCCTCCATTGCACATAATGGTGTAGTATCCAGTGCCCCTGTTATTCCTAGACACGCAAGTCTTTGGACACTGTTTAACTTGGTGGTCACAGTTTTACTCTCCGAACCTGGCCACCAGACTAAAGATGCATAGGTGATCGTGGGCTGTACAATGGAGATATAGAGCCACTGGACCACCTTAGGTCCTAGGCCCCAAGTCTTCCCGATGGCCCTCCGACAGGCCCACATAATCTTGCGAGCCCTATCCACCTTATGGTCTATATGTTTCTTCCAACTCAGTCTTGCCTCAAGGATTACTCCTAGGTACTTAACTGAGGTTGTCTTAACTAATTTTTTTCCAAATAGGAAAGGCTCTGACAGTCCGTCTAGCCTCCTCCTCCTGGTAAATACCACGAGCTCCATCTTGTCGGGATTAACCGAAAAGTCCGTGTCGTGGCACCATCTTTCCACCCTACGTAGGGAGCTCTGTACGAGCTCTGAAACCGTACTGGGGAAATTTCCCACCGCCATCAGGCTAATGTCATCTGCATAGCCTTGGGCGTAGATTCCTCCCAACATTTAACCTGGTAAGTAGTTCATCCACTACCAGACACCATAATGTTGGTGATAATACTCCTCCCTGTGGACACCCCCTGTCTATATTAGCTCTCAACATTACTGCGTTGAGGGTCAACAGAACTTGACAGCCCTGCAGTGAGGCCATAATCCATTTTATGAGCATCCTGCTCACTCCTCTTCTCTCTAGACTAAGTTCTATGGAGCCCAAAGATGTGTAGTTAAACCAAATGGTTTGTTCACCTCATTAGTTCATCCTCCATGAGGATAAAGTTTCACCGCTGCACACTTCATCTTAACTGTTACCCAATGTGCCATGGCCGACACGCCGCCAAACACGTCCACTCTTAAGGGTCTCTCATAATCATCAGACGCTGATTCAGAGGGAGAAACAAGCAAGTTCATAGAGAGTAAAATTAGTGCTCCATGGTGGAAGTGTTATGCGCCACCGGGAGCAACAATACAGTGCCGATATTGATGAGTAGATGGAGTGGTATTCCATATTTGAAGTAAATACCCTAGGTGTTGTGATACATCAGAAGTACAAGTGAGTGTAATAGCTTGCACAGTTCTCAGGTGCAGTAAGAGATTGATAAAATATCCCAGGCGGTTGAGGCGCTGGCCTTCTGACCCCAACTTGGCAGGTTTGATCCTGACTCAGTCCGGTGGTATTTGAAGGTGCTCAAATACATCAACCTCATGTCGATAGATTTACTGGCACGTGAAAGAATTCCTGTTGGACAAAATTCCAGCACCTCGGCATCTCGGAAAACTGTAAAAGTAGTTGGTGAGATATAAAGCAAATAACATTAATCCCAGAAATCATAATTGACCATGTTCTATATCTACTTCATTCCAATTCCCACATATGGACTCAAAACATGTACCCTGCATAACAAGGCAGATAGTAAAATCCTGTCAACAGAAATGAAATTCATCAGGACAATGAACCAAAAGACCAGGAAGGACAAGATTAGAAATGAAGCAAACAGGAAGGAGGCAGGCTGCAATGGCATGGACATATTGTGGGGATGGACGGAACAAGAACAGCAAAGAATTACTTTGACCAAGATGTGAGAGGGGAGAGGTCAGGAGGAAGGCCAAGAAACGAATGGATAGACACTGTGAAATCAGTGGTCAACAGGGAGGACATAGAGGAACAGAAACTCTACTTTGACAGGAAGAAGTGGCGAGCGTTTGCACACTACCCCCGGGAAACTGGAGCTGGAAAATGATGACAGTTTATTGCTGCTGTTGGGCTTCCCAAGTAGCACAAACCAAACCAAGTCCTTTATACTTCCTTCAAACCATGTGATCCAGAACATCTCCTGGTAGTTCCTAGTTCATCTCTCTAATAATTTATGTGTATCAGGAGAATTTTGGAAATCTTTTTTTAGAGGAGTAACTTGGAGTGGGTATATGAGAATATTTAAGACTGAAAATTTCTGCTTGGATTGCAACAGTGGTGAGCTAACAAGGGCTTCAGTCTTGTTTTACATGTTATAGAGTGGATAGTTTGTTAATGAAGTTCACCCCTAAGTAGCGAATCACACTTCCTTTGCACTGCAATTCATTTTTGCAGTCATCATCTATGGTGATATTCTCCTCTCTCAGATGACCTTTCTTGATAGATAACACAAGCTGATTTTGAAACACTGATGTCCAAACCAATTTACTTAACATTTTCAACACTCTGCCTGTATGTGATACGAGTGAACTGCTTTCCTGGTTGTGGACGGCACCCACATATCATACGGACGTTTTTCTCACGCGTATTTATAGGCAGCTGCACATATCCTATACAGTTCCCGTCCCTTGGCTGCGGATAGTAGTTTAT
This sequence comes from Anabrus simplex, assembly GCF_040414725.1. Taxonomy (NCBI): domain Eukaryota; kingdom Metazoa; phylum Arthropoda; class Insecta; order Orthoptera; family Tettigoniidae; genus Anabrus; species Anabrus simplex. The sequence continues at coordinate 13,475,140 of NC_090277.1, read as the reverse complement.
CTAGTGTCCACTAGATTGCAGCCATTATCTGGAAGTTCAAACTGAAATGATAAAAGGGGTAGTTTCTCCTTGCAGTACTGAGCGAGTTGGCCATGCGGTTAGGGGCGCACAGCTGTGAGCTTGCATCCGGGAGATAGTGGGTTCAAACCCCACTGTCGGTAGCCCTGAAGATGGTTTTCCGTGGCTTCCCATTTTCACACCAGGCAAATGCTGGGGCTGTTCTTTAATTAAGGCCACGGCAGCTTCCTTCCCACTCCTAGCCCTTTCCTATCCCATCATCGCCATAAGACCTATCTGTGTCGGTACGACGTAAAACAACTAGCAATCCCACATAGTCTCGCATCTATGCAAATTGGATGTGTTGGTGGTCTGCCAATGATGGTTCCTCCAGCACCTTCCAGTCTTTAATAAAATTTGCAATATGCGTAGTGCTTAATGTAATGTCTATTACCTCTCTATGATTTTTATTTATAAATGTAGGCTTGTTTCCTAGGTTTAGTATCGTCAACTCAGTTCCAGTAATAAACTCTAGTAAAGACTCACCTCTTACATTGCAGTTCGTGCTGCCCCATGCCGTGTGGTGTGAATTTGCATCTGCTCCAGGGACTAGGTGTTTGCCTTTCCTCTGTCCGTTGTAAATTAGGTTCTCAATTTGTGATGGGGTCAGATTAGTTGAGTCGTATGGGAGGTATGCAGAGCCTATGGTTATTTCTCTGGGTCCCTCCCAATTTCCAGGTTTAATCTTGGTCATAGTTAAGTCCCGTGAACAGTGTTCCTGCAACATAAGATATTTTCATTTCCTGTTCACAAGAAGACACGTTCTGGGTATTTCCGATGCATCGTACATCAGCTTACTTCCAGATTCCGCCAGTCCTGCTACTCTGTCCTTGACTACCCATGGCTCTTGAATAAGGGCCACATCAATAGCCTCGGACTTGAACTTCCTGGCAAAATTGGCCACAGCTGCTTTTTTATGCTGAAGATTGGCCTGAAGGACCTTCAGCTCGACATTGGCTTTCGTTTTTCCCCTGATGATTTGAGACTTGATCTGCCCAAGTCCGATCTTAGCCTTAAGGCTTCTCTTTTTGAGCTCTTCAAAGTCTCTTTCACCAAGGGCTAAAACGACTGTCCTTCCTGTCTTATCGATTGAAGTGTCATTTAGCACTCTCTACTCTTGTGTTAGAAGTTTGGTATCGTGCTGATTGTTTATAACAGCAGTCTGCTCTATTGAAGCTTCTGTTGCCATTCCTTGTTTTGAGTTGGCGACAGCCTGTCCAGTTGGGACTTCTGTCTCCATTTTTTCATCTTGGGCTTGTTGCCGGATCTGCTGTACTGGAGCTTCCTTGACTTCCCTAGATATTGAAGTTTTGAAATTGTTTCTTTATAAGCATCCATATTTTAACCAATCATAGGGTTTTTGCCCCTTCTAGGATCCTGAGCATCGTTCTCACCATCCGTGGTGAGGCATATAGTCAAACCTTGTCCTCCCGCAACTCAGGCTCTCCGTACCAGAGACCACGCCCCTTACTCGTCCATCCAGCGGTCCGCCCCTGTCCCGAACCTAGCCAGGTTTGTTCACCTTTCAGTAGGCCTACTCACGTGTTCTCCACTTGGCATTTTCATGGCTGAGTTCACACCCATGACTTTCCCCCTAAGTTGGGATCGCCCCTTTCCCAACCTGCGGCTCGTTCAGGCTACGTAGAACAAAGTGATGTATTGGTTCCAGCACCCTGCAGTGAGCCTTCACCTCAATCACCAGCCCCACTTCACCTGAACCACCGTATCACCCATGTGGAGGAACAATGGATGCCTCTCTAGCATGTGTGGGCTAAGTAGCAACATTAAAGGATTCAGTTTTATTGTTTGAGCGGGTTTATTGGTATAACTTGAATGTAAAAGTTTTTCCCCATAATTTTTTCATTTTTTCATAAGACTAGTATAATTAAATATGTAGTTCCTGATTAACATCTTCATTCTGGATGGCTGACATCTTCATATGACACAAAAGTCAGGTACATAGGCCTACTATGTTTTGCTGTTAATAATGTATTAAAATTCAGGAGAAAGATCTAGTTCACTCCATGTTAAAATATGGTAGTGTTGAAAATCCTGACTAGTTTAATGTCAAATTCAGCCTATTTTAGTCGCATCCTAAGAAATTATAAATACAGCCTGATTCAACTGATTGTTCAATAAAAATAGGGTCATGGACGTGGAACCTCCGACAGTGGCTTGGCAGCCGCAGTATGAGAAACACAAAATAGGAAAACTTACTCCATGGTATTCGCCTACCTTCTGCGTTGATATGGCAGCAAATGAAGAAGAAAGTTTTGATCCAATATCTATTTTCAAAATGTTAAGGGTTTAATTGTACAACATGCGTGTTTGGCTGTCATTAAGGGCTGAATTCATTGTATTTTAGTAATTTAAGGTTTTTTATACTTCATATGAATAGAGTGAAGAAAAATGTTATGTTAATCTAAAGGACTGTACTGATGATGATGATAATATTAATAATGATTAATACCATTATACTTTAATGTATATCACTGATTAAAGTACACAAGTATGAAGGATGAGAGTTTTCCACCTAATCAATACTTTATTTATCAAAGTGTCTAAAATTTTAATTACATTAAAAGACAGTACCGGTTTCGACCTGTTAAATGGGTCATTGTCAGCTGTTGGTGAACCTGCTTATTCAATAGCAACTGTGAAGAATAAAATATTACTAAGTAAGATTAAACATGAATGCCACTATTCTAATAAAATGCTTAATGTTAAGAAATGTACTGTACATTTGGTACAGTTTTTAAAGTTAAAAGGCTTTGACTTCCTAAAGTTCCATGAATGCCAGAATTCCAAAAAATATACTTGCTATAATGTTAAAAATAGAATACAATTCTTAGAGTCTAAAGAGTCACCATATCCTGGTGTCAAGTTCAAATATCTCATGCTGTAATATCATTGCTGATAAACATGCTAGTTTTAACTAGACTTCTTGTTGAGGCATAAGTTGCTGTGTATAGCAAATATATTTTTTGGAATTGTGGCATTCATGGGACTCTAGGAAGTCAAAGCCTTTTAACTTCAAAAACTGTACCATATGTATATATCTTGACATTAAGCATTTTATTAGAATAGTGGCATTCATGTTTAATCTTAGTCATGTTTTATTCTGTACAGTCGCTATTGAATTAGCAGGTTCATCAACAGCTGACAATGACCCATTTAACAGGTCGAAACCGGTACTGTCTTTTAATGTAATTAAAATTTTAGACACTTTGTAAATAAAGTATTGATTAGGTGGAAAACTCTCATCCTTCATACTTGTGTGCTCAAGCTATCAATACGGACCATGAAGCTGATAGATTAAAGTGGCGTAATGGGGGCGTAAACTATGAAAGAATAATGATGATAACCTTAATGGCATGTGACCTCCAAAGAGGACTTTCATGTTGATGCCATATAGGTGAGGATGGGGCCCTACCTGTGATGAATTCTAATGATGAAGACGGCACACACACCAAGCCATTGCAATTAGCCAATGAAGATTAAAATCCCCAGCCTGGCTCCGGTAATCGAATTGGGGACCCCCTGCACCATACGCAGCTCGCTAGCCATTTAGCCATAGTGCCAGACAAGAACTGCACAGAAACATGTATCATCATCATTGTTGACCAACTCCAGTTTCCCACGTGTGGTATATGAGCCCCTTTTTATTTTGTTCAGTCCCTGAACCATTCTTCGTTCACAATCCGCTCCCAGTCCTGACGTCTCTCCTCTACATCCTTCTTCACTAACTCTGTAGGTCTGCCCACTGGTCTCTTTCCCCTTATTTCTCCTTCATGCCCCTTTCTTGCAGACCTGTTGGCACTCATTCTTTTCACATGACCAGACCACTTCAGTTTTGCCTTTTGGATCTTCTGGAGTAAGAAATCTTCTAGTCCTACGTCTTCTCTGACTTTTTCATTCCTGATTTTATCCCTCCTGGTCTTGTGGATCATTGTGCGTAGGAACTTTATTTCTGCTGCTTGGAGTTTCGAGTTGTCCTTTCTTGTTAATGTAGTGGTTTCCAGGCTGTATGTGAGGATAGTGGTGTAGTATGATTTGTACAGTGTCATCTTGGTTTTGAGTGGTACTTGTTTATCCCATAGTACTGTAGCTGTCTTACTTGGAGGTAAAATGTATTGCTTTGATGATTCGACTGTTTACTTCATACTTAGCTAAGTTATCCTTGGACATTATACTACCCAAGTACTTAAATTCTGTGACACTATCCAGCTTAGTGCCATTTAGCATAATTTATGGCTGACTGTCACCCTTCTGTACCTTCAACACCACCGTTTTAGCCTTGTTGATGTTTAATCCATATCTCTCAAACTCCTGACTCCATGCCTGCAGTCTCTTTTCCACATCTTTCTCTGAGTTACCCCAAATTACTACATCAAATGCAAATGCTTTTAAGTCTTGTTGCCCCTTTTCTTTTAGCGCCTTTAATATGGTATCCATTACAATGATAAATAATAAGGGGTGACAAAGCACTGCCTTGTTGTACTCCCTTTTTTGTGTCAAACCAGTCTTGACAGTCCAGAACCGACTTGCACACAGATTCTGGTTTTGTTGTAAGCACCTTAACTTTTGAAATTAGACTGTCTCGAACTTTGAGCTTTCTCAGGCACTCCCAAATAAGCTCCCTTGGTATGCTGTCATAGGCCTTTTCAATGTCAAGGAACAGTAGATATAAAGGCTTCTCTTTTTCCCAATGTTTTTCCATTAGCATTCTGACAGCAAATATAAGATCTGTTGTTGATCTTCCAAACCTAAACCATATTGTTCCTCTTCTAAAAGTGGTTCTGTTTCTCGTAATCTATCCTCTATAATCTTTTCTAGAATGTTTAGTCAGTGAGAGAGTAGAGTGATGCCAGGGTAGTTGGTACATTTCCGTCTGCTGCCTTTCTTGAATATAGGTACAATTATACCTTTCTTCCAGTCTTCTGGGATGGTATTTTGCTGCCATACTACATTTAGGAGCCTATATAGCCACTGGATTGCTGGGGTTCCTCCTGCTCTCAACATGTCCGCACTTAACTCATCTATTCCTGCAGCTTTCCCTTTCTTCATAGTTTTAAGGCTCTTCTCTATCTCCAGCCATGTGATTGGTGGCTCCATATTTTTACTGGGCCCTTCACTTTTTCCAGATTCTTCTCTGTTTTGAATTACATTTGATGCCTCTCCATTCAGGACTTGTCACAGGAGGTTTTGAATTCTCTCCTGATTCCATCTTCCCCTCATACTCCTGATCCATTATCCTGCTCTATTACCTTGATGTCTTCTAGGTTATTTTGCTTTTTTTAATTACTCTGTAAGGAAGTTTCTTGTTTCCTCTGCTGTCCTCTTCCAACTTTTCCACAAACTCATTCCATTTTTTCTCTTTCTCTTCTTTTACTATCCTCTTAGTTGAAAGTTTTCTTGCCCGGTAGAGTTCCTGTAGTTTAGTCATTTTATGGCCACCTGGATCTTGTGCATCTCTTTGTCTAGCATCTTTTTTGCCCAATTTCTCTCTTTTATAGCCAATCTAACTGTCATTTCACCAATATCATTCCACCAAGGTGTCTCTTTTTCTTTCGTGGTCGATCCTGTTACTCCACATAGGTCTTTAGCTTCACCCGCCAAAATATCTTGAAAAATTTTCCTTTCTTCTTCTACTGTATTCATTTCCCCTTTTGGTAAGTGTCTCTGTACCCTTATTTTATATTCTTCCTTCGGCTTGGCTTCTTCTAATTTCCAAGTCTTCACTTTGCGATTTCTTTTTCTTTTCTTCGGGGTTGTATTAGCCACATGATTTAGGTCTGCAATCAATAATCTATGATCACTGTCCATACTCTCACTGGGGATAACTTTGACATCAGTTACATATTTCCCTCCTCCTTTGTTAGTGATGATTAGGGCTCAGATGTTTAAGACCTAAAAATAGCCCAAATAAGCAAGCAAATATGACCTCAAAAGTGACAAAATATGACCTCAAAAGTGACGAAATATGACGCAAAAATTACAAAATATGACTCGAAAATGATTACCCTAAATATGGCCATTTTGAAATAATTTATAAATTAAAATGACAATTCCTTTGAAACACATTGGTATTTATTCTTACTTTCATAATTGATTTTCTGAATATACATGTTTAGCAGTTATTCACAGTCAATTGTCCTTGATTCACTTATCAAATATGTGTGAATACATACCTATAAAGTTCTAACTTCACTAAGATTATCAGATCACACAACATTTTGAAAGTCAGTACATGTTTGCACCCTGAATTGATAGTTTGAAATAGGAGAAAACTAGAAATTAATTTATTTTTAAAAATATTTTAGAACGTTTAAGCCCAGGTTTCATTAATATTATTCAAATGCATTAAAGTTTAAATTGAGTACCATGAAACGAATTAAGTACCGGTAGATGTCTTTCAATACATTACTGTAGGGCGGTAGGACCTATAGTGCAAACTCGCAATCTTTTTCATTCTTCTCCACGGCTTGAATTGAAGTGTATGACAAATTTCATGCTTTGTGAATGCTTGTTCGCATTTGGTAAGTTGAAAGTGATTTTGCACAGTTTCAGCTGTCATCAAACCGCCAAAATAGCTCAAAATATGACCTTATGACCAAAAATAGCCAAAATATGCATTTATATGACAAAGATCGCTTAGTTGTGACCATAATCACCTGATTTGCACCAAATTCCAATCAGGCAACAAATAGAGGCAAAGAAAAAAATATGACTTTTCCTAAAAATCCGAACCCTGGTGATGATATAGTCAATGAGACACTTATGTTTTCCATCCCAGCTATATCTTGTTTTCTTGTGGCTGTCTTGTTTTTGGAAGAAGGTATTTTTGATGATCAATCCATTTCTTCTGCACAAATCAAGCAGTAGATCTTGACAGAATTGTTCCTTCTCTTGAGCACTACATCCAACCTGTGGTGCATAGTCAACTCCCGATAATTTGCATGCGCATAATTCGCTTTGCGGTTAATTCGCGGGTTTCGGAGAGTTACCCACTAATCATCACACTGAGTAAAATTATCTCTGCCTAGTTTAAAAGAATTTTAATGCGATGCGTGGAGACAAAATCATTGATATTTGAGGAAACTGGACTTCGTTTCTCTACGATGTAGCAGTAGGCCTATATGCACACAGCTGCTAGAATGCTGCAAACTTGAAAACATTCGACCATGTTCCTGTGCATGGCACAGCACAGATTACCGTAATCTTGGAAGCAGAGACAATGAAAGAGGAATGCACTTGGAATTTACCCTCCCTTTCGCCACAGTCCAAGGTTGCTGAACTGTAAGCCAAATGAAGGGTAGGTGCGCCGGCAGCGAGTGTATTGTAGGCTACTGTACTGTACTTGAGAAGTGTGAACGGAGTGTGGAAGTCTTTTCGAAGTTTCGAATAAGTCAGTAGTAAGAGTTTTCAATATGAGTGGTCAAAAAATGAAATATAAAAGGTTAACCGTCAGTGAAAAAAATGAAAATTACAGAAAGACTAGAGAAAGGCGAGGCATCATCAAAGTTAGCCTGCGAGTTTGGTGTGGGTGAAACAACAGTGAGAGACCTGAAGAAGCAAAAGGAAACCCTCATTGAATTTTCTGCTAATTGTGATCGTTCATCGTCCCTGATATCAATGAGAACATCGGGCTATGCAAATCGAGATGAAGCCATGATACGGTGGTTTAATCAAAAACGAGCGGAAGGTATTCTTGTGCCCAATCCAATGTGTGCTGAGCAAGCAAAACATTTTCACGATGCTCTTGGCTTAGAAGGCGATTTTAAAGCATCTTCTGGCTGGCTTACGCGGTTTAAGAAACGCTACAGAATACGAGAAATTGCTATACACGGAGAGCGTCTCAGCGCAGACACGGGTGCTGCTGAAAAGTTCGCACAGGAATTTAAATCATTCATTGAAAAAGAACAGCTTGACCTTAGACAACTTTACAATGCAGATTGAACAGGGTTGTATTGGAAATGTTTACCGTCCCGAACATTAGTGATGCAACAAGAACAGCAAGCCCCAGGTCGCAAAACATCCGAGGAAATAATAACCATTATGGCGCGTGCTAACGCAAGTGGTGATCATAAATTAAAATTATTAGCGATAGGGATATCCACAAAACCCCGTTGTTTTAAACGAGTGAATGTACCTTTGCAGTACTGCCATCAAAAGGCAGTGTGGATGGAGACACAGATATTTAAGGAATGGTTTCACAATCATTTTGTGAAACAAGTGACGGCCTACCTAATTAAACAGTCACTGCCAATCAAAGCAGTGCTCTTTGATTGACAATGCGCCTTCTCGTCCACACGAAAGTGAACTTAAAGAAGGTGATATTTACGTGAAATACCTTTCCCCTAATGTAACTTCTATTCTCCAACCTATGGACCTAGACGTTATTGCTGCTTTAAAGAAGAACTACAGGTCATCTCTGTTACAGCAATTGGTTGAGGAAGGCATCGATATTCCAACATTTTGGAAGGACTTAGTTTGTTGGATGCTCTTCATGCAGTCAATAAGTCATAGGACAAAATTACCTCTACTACGCTCGCACGATCGTGGAAATCTGTTCTAGGTGAAGAGCAAGCATTTGCTGGCTTCAGTGACGATATTTCGAATGATGAAGGGAATGGTTGAATTCCTGAAACATGTTTGGTTGAATAAATAATTTTCCTTCATTAATAAGTGTATTGACAAGGCTGATTCAAATATAACTATTTTAAATATTTCTGTACTACATTCGGGCAACGTAGTCTCGCTACGTTATCTTTACTGAAAAACCTGGACAAATGCCAAGATGCAGAAGAAAGTGACATTATTGAGTGGTTAAACGTCGATAAGGACAATTATGGTTTCAGACATGAAAGTGAGGAGGATATTGTACAGAATTTGATGATTGATGAGGAAGACTGAGATCCAGATGATATCGAGTGCGGGAGTGATGTAACAGGAACTCCGAAAGTTTCCCACAGCCAAGCTTATCTCTTACATAGAAAATAGAGATGAATTTTCATTTTCAGATATTGTTTTCTTGAGAAATGTAGATCCAAAATTAGAAAAAATGAACAGTCGTCTAAGAAACAAAACGTGATGACCAATTTTTTTCGTTAGATACGAATGTTGGCATAATCCACATGGCATTTTGTAATTTTTCTCTAGTGTGTCTTACAATACAATGTGAAGTGTTCTAATTATTTTCTGCTTGTTCATAAAATACATTTCATTATTTTAACTTATGGTTTTGTTTTTACCAGGCTTAAAAATGACTGCAGAAAATTCGCGGTTTTCGATAATTCACGAAATTGCGTGCATTAATTACCGCGAATTATCGAGAGTGCACTGTACTAGCACTACCATGTAATTTGTGGACTCCAGCTGCATAGATAATTTAATGATCCTATCATTCTTATCGCATACTTCAGTAATGGGGTCCATGTCTTTTGTTATCAGGAAAGTTACACCATCTCTGGCCTCTTCCTCGCGTCCACCCTGAGAATCTTGCTACCAGCCTTTCTCCATTTTGTTTCACTCATTCCCAATGTGAATAGATTTTTCCTCTTCATCATATCGATAAGTTCTTCAGTTTTTCCAGTCAGGGTCAAAATATTCATAGTCCCAATTCTTACATTGTTCTTCGGACATATCTGTTTTTCATCGGAGCCATGTTGGCCGTCATACCTGCTAGATCTGCTGGAAGACTTTGTCAATTTCGGTATAATTTTTTATCTCCATCCAAGGCTCGTTTGATTGTTGAAAGCAATTTGAAGATGATACCACTGGCTTGCTAGGCCTACCATTGATCTTCGCATCGATACTTTGTTATGCACTAGATGGTCAGTGCCTGACACGCATTTCCTCATGTAAGTTAAGTCTATGGTTTACCCGCCAATACTCGGGAGGCTTGATTGCTGTGGTTGCCCACTGGGCGATGGCATTGCTACATCCCTATAATGTTTTAAAATAATTACTGCTGTTAACTGCAGATTTAATTGTTTAGTTTTCTTAACAAGTATGAATATCCATTAAACAACCTGTGCTAAGCAACACCAACTTCCATTGTGTTCCTTGTGGGACTAGAAGTACACATCTCCAATGTTGTATATTGCAGGTTGGGTGAGGAACGCGAAGACAAGCCAGCACCCACCTCGAGGTCGCGCACCGGCAAGTGGCGAGAGTCCCAGGAGGAGCGGAGGCGCCAGCAGGTCCAGACAAAACTGCAGGTGCTCTTGTTCAGACACAAGGAGCTGCTCAAGAAGGACATGATCAAGAAACGGGCTCTGCTCGAGAAAGAGTTGCAGATAGAGATCCAGGTAATAACCGTGATATAAGGACTTACATCCAGGGGATAGTGGGTTCGATTCCACTGTCGACAGCCCTGAAGATGGTTTTCCGCGGTTTCCCATTTTCACACCAGGCAAACGCTGGGGCTGTACCTTAATTAAGACCTCGGCCTTTTCCTTCCAACTCCTAGGCCTTTCCTATCCCATCGTCGCCATAACACCTATCTGTGTCAGTGCAACGTAACTAATTAATTAATTAAGGCCACGGCCACTTTCTCCCAACTCCTAGGCCTTTCCTATCCCATCATCACCATAACACCTATCTGTGTCAGTGCAACGTAATTAATTAATTAAGGCCGCGGCCACTTCCTTCCAACTGCTAGGCCTTCCCTATCCCATCATCGCCATAACACCTATCTGTGTCAGTGCAACGTAACTAATTAATTAATTAAGGCCACGGCCGCTTCCTTCCAACTTCTAGGCCTTTCCTATCCCATCGTCACCATAACACCTATCTGTGTCAGTGCAACGTAATTAATTAATTAAGGCCGCAGCCACTTCCTTCCAGCTGCTAGGCCTTCCCTATCCCATCATCGCCATAACACGTATCTGTGTCAGTGCAACGTAACTAATTAATTAATTAAGGCCACGGCCGCTTCCTTCCAACTCCTAGGCCTTTCCTATCCCATCGTCGCCATAATACCTATCTGTGTCAGTGCAACGTTACTAATTAATTAAGGCCACGGCCACGTCCTTCCAACTCCTTGGCCTTTCCTATCCCATCGTCGCCATAATACCTATCTGTGTCAGTGCAACGTAAAGCCACTAGCAAAAAAAAAAAAAAAAAAAAGGACTTAAAAAAAATACCAATAGTTTTGCTCAGCACCAGTCTTACGGTACTAGAACTGCACATGTTATTTCTTCTACACAGGATACTTTCCACTGTCATTCCCGATTATCTTTCTTCATATTTTTCCTACTCATTGTCACGAGGTCACGTTGTATTATATCTGTAGCCAGGTCAATAAATTCCCTACCTGCAAACTTTGGGGACGTATAGATTGATGTTTTCACGGCCCGTAATTGTAGACATGATAAGCTTTTGGGCTTTTGCGTGTCAGCAAATAAGGTGGAACTCTTTACAGAGAACTTTGATCTGCATCTTCATGACTTCTTATTAGAGAAAAGTGAAGAATTCCACCTTGTTTTTTGACACGACAAAAGCTTAATATCAAGGAGATTCCTTCTCATCGCTTGTTGAGTCGAGCCCACTGACTTTTTAGATAATTGCTGAAGGAATGAACAGATTTAGCGTAGTTACATTATTTCTGGAAGCCTGTTTTATGTCCCAGATTTGCTGCTGGCTGCTGTCCATCCGGTGATCTCCTTACCTTCTTTAAGGAAGCCCTTGAAGTGTTGTCTCCCTGCTGTAATCCATCCCGTTTGATGTCCTACTCATCTCTTCTCCGGTATCTCAACATTTTAATTTGTCAACCGCTATTATTATTATTATTATTATTATTATTATTATTATTATTATTATTATTATTATTATTATTATTTATTCGTGAATAGATCACTTAGAACCACACGGAATCAACATTGTTTGGCTGTTCCTTTTAGCCCAGTGTTCCTTCATACCTAGTGTGTTTTCATTGCAGGAAGCATACATGTCCGTTTGTCCATCTCTCATCATCCTCAAAACCACGTCTCAGTGTGGTTTTTGTGATATCATCTCAGTCCAGTAGATTTGGTGATCCTAATTCCTTCAGGTCTTTCTCTGTCTGTTTGTACCAGTTTGATCTAGTTTAAGAATGTGTACATTCTGTGAGTCAGTCTGCTTGAGTCCGTTCTTTCTAAGTGACCCATGAATTGTATTCTTCACACGCGCATTGTGTCTGTAATTTTGGAGATTATTTTATATATTTCCGCTTTTGGTTTTAGAAAATGTACTCCATCTTTGATTCTTGGTCCTAGAAATTTTCTCATTATTTTACATTCTTTCACTTCTAATTTTCCTTTTAGTGTTTTGTGCTGAAGATTGAGAGTTCCTGATGTGTAGAGAGCTTCAGGTTTGATTACTGTACTATAGACTGGGCGAGTTGCCCATGCGGTTAGGGGCGCGCAACTGTGAGCTTGCATCCGGTAGATGGTGGGTTCGAATCCTACTGTCGGCAGCCCTGAAGAGTGTTTTTTGGTGTTTCCCCATTTTCACACCGGGCAAATGCTGAGGCTGTACCATAATTAAGACCACAGCCGCTTCCTTCCAACTCCTAGCCCTTTCCTATCCCTTTGTCGCCATAAGACCTATCTGTGTTGGTGTGACGTAAAAGCCACTAGCAAAAAAAAAAAAAGAAGAAGAAGAAGAAAAAAACTGTACTAGAGTGATGGATTTTGCACTTCCAGGGGAGATGTTTTTGTTGTATTTTTTGTGAGCTGAAATGCAGTTTACATTTCTGGAGTTGTGATACAATTTTTAGTAATCAATTCACCTAAATATGTAAATTATTTCACTCAAGAGATGTGGTTGGAGCCCATTTGGAGTTCAGATGGGGTAGTTTTTATGTCTGTCATAAATTTTATTTTTTCAGATGAAATTTGTAACCCAATTTTCGCTGCCTGTTCTTGCAGGAGTTTGGGTATTATTATTATTATTATTATTATTATTATTATTATTATTATTATTATTATGTGTGTGCATTTTTCTTCACATGCTCGCCAAAAGTTTTTTAATCTTATATTTTTCCTCTGTTGTTCTTCCACCAGTTGTTCCATGGTTTAGCAACTTATTTCTGAGGATTATCAATCAATTCCACAACTTTTTTTCATTAATCAAGTCTCTCTTCAATTTCTGCTGGTTTTGAATAATTATTATTATTATAATGTAAATTCAGCTATGTAGGAATCGATGACAACTCATATAATGTATATATTTCACCAAATACACAGTACAGTTAGGAATTGAGATCCATCAATCAAACTCACATTGTTGCACTCACTTGCTAACATCAACAACCCACACCAACTCAACTGAACTCGCTTACAACATGATCACCACTTTTTGCAGTAAAATACCAGTATAACAAAATTTTGGGGACCTCTGAAATTAATTTGTTATACTAAATAAGTCAATTCTTAAGAACTCACCTTGTATTATATCCATTAGTTATTGTTGTTTTCAGGGGCGGAACTACAAGGTCATCTGCCCTGTTATATCCGTTGCAGGATTTGTATAACTTCAAAATACCATTATGAGTTACAGTATTGACAAATGTTTTCAGAAAATCTATTTTTACATTGTACCAGCAAGTCTACACATTGTTCCAGAACCTTTTCTTTTTCTGAAAAAGTATGTGATTTTCTTCTGAACAGATCCAGACACAAAAGCTCATTCCAAATAGTCACCAACTACTGCACATGAATTTAAAATAGATTTTGGCACATCACTTCGTGACACAAGAAAATCTTGGAAGGCTACATGCCATGTTCGTTACCTGTTGAAGAGTCGAGCTCTTGGGTTGTCTTCCTCTTCCTCCCCATCACATGGATCTCTATCATTCATATGTCCTCCACAATTTCCTCATTGGTGATTTCTTTGTGGACTATTACATCACTATCTACATTGGTGTAGTTGGTAAGACTTACCGTAGATGGCACATGCAACGTTGTACACAAACGCTTCCAATTCTCCTTGGTTTCCACATCATCCAACACTTCACTTTCTGCGACGTCTTCTGTAAAAACCACTCCAGCTTTTCTAAAGCAGTTTGTGATGATTTCTGCATTCAGGGGTTTCCATGCAGCATTAAACATCTGCATTGCTCCCAATATGTCGATGTTAATGTCTCTATTCGTGGCAACGTTGCACAGCATTCGACGGACCACACGAGCTCGGTAATGCCGCTTTACTGCATGAATTATACTGTGATCCAGCGGCTGCAGAATTGAAGTTGTATTTGGAGGAAAAAATAAAACTTTTACATGCTCCAAATGGCGAGGCACACAATTATGAGAAGAGCAATTGTCCAATAATAGAATAATTCTCCTCTTTTCGGCCTTCATCCGACGTTCCAAGTCCAACAACCACTCTTTGAATAGCACAGATGTCATCCATGCCTTAGAGTTGTGACTGTATTCACAGGGCAGATGTTGCACTCCCTTGGAGCACCTTGGCTTCCCAAACTTCCCAAGTATGAGAGGCTTCAGTTTGTCCGTCCCTGTGGAATTGGTACACAAAAGAGCCGTGATACGTTATTTTGAACGTTTGCCCCCAAAACGCTTATTTCCCTTGAAATCAAGGGTTTTGTTCGGCATTAGTTTATAAAATAATGCAGTTTCGTCTGCATTATAAATGTCTGCCGGTGAATATTCCTTCAAGGCATCCGTTAGAGTCTCCAGCCGCCTTGAAGGCGCAACTTCCTTCGGGGCATCGTTAGCTTCACCATTTATAATTTTGTGGGATATGCCATATCTCTCCCGGAACCTATGAAGCCAACCAGCACTACCCATAAACTCAGGTGACCCAAGCGAACATGCGAAAGATCGCGCACGCTCACATAACAGTGGGCCATTTATTGAAATGTTTTTACTCCGCATTTCCACAAACCACTTATAGACGGCTTAGTCCACCTTTTGTTATTCTGAAAATTTTGTTATACTGGTGTTCGTTACAGCGGAATTCTACTGTATATACATTCTGGTTATGTTTCCAAATAAATCTGGTTTCTCAAAACAACTTATTTGCACAAGAAATCCATAACATCCAGAAGTCGTCAGTAAGTCTATATTTTAGAATTCCCTTGATTCAGGACCACCATACCATTATGGCGTATTACTTATAAGATATCCAGAAAGACCTAGTATTACTATACAGACGTCCTTAGTTCATCATTGTTCCAAAGTTCTCTCGCGCTCTGTGGGTTTCTGAACAACTTGGAACATGTGAAAGATTATTTACACGTGATCAGTGTTACATAACTTTCATACACATAACATACACATACACACAGATAACATACACATAACTTGTGTCAAATCAAGTCTTATACATATGTGTACCGAGTATATCAGTATTAGAGGATTGGTCATGCTGATAAATAATTTGAAAAATATAATTGGATATCTTGCACCGTTGTGATTTAGTCAGCTGCTGAAGTTAGCCAATCAGGTCACTTTGCAGGAAAATACAAATGTGCTTTACACAACACTGTTGCAAAATCTGCATGTGACTTAAGATCGGCATCAGAACACCATTACAGACCATCGTTCTCATTTTTGTTCCGTATTGAAAATAGCGATCTCACTTAGTTTACCAGAGTATATTTATTACCCCACCTATTCAATACAGTTGTAAACTAAGTGAGACCAGTCGAAGAATAAAACTTTGCTAGTTGAAGAGTTTGAGTATGGACGTCCAAGCTGACAGAATCGTGCCGTAGCAAGTACGGTACGGTGACACTGGCTGAAACCAAGGGCGTGTTTACCGCTGATCATGGCTCTTAGTGCCGTGCAAAGCCTGTGAAGCAGACCAACTTCAGCAACTGATAAAATGATTATTAAAAAACTATTAAAAATAGTTTGTGTTGGGTCCACCTTGTCAATAGACTTTTATAATTGAAAATTATGTACTCATTTATACATGTTTCAGGAACATTATGCATTCCCTTCAGTAGTAAAGGGAACTATTTTAAAACATTTAGACAAGTCAATAGAGGATAAATCAAATACCTATTATAGTTAAGTTTATCAGCAACGGTGTCGAGTTATTGAATTATTTTTTTGAATTATTTATCAGCATGACCAATCCTCGAATGCTCATCTACCCCATTCACGTTGTTTTTGACCACTCTGTATATAGAGAGAGAAGCAGGAAAAGGAGCTCGTAAGAGGGCAGACACAATGGCTGGTCTGTTTGGGAAGAGGAGACGAGGACAGTCTCCTCATCTTCACAAACTGCCATCTTCTCTCCTCATCCCCGACAAGCTTGTTTCTGCTTTACACTCTTCGTTCTTGGCTGACTTCTGATCCATAGAGCACAGCCAGGTATCTTGGCGTATGGCAGTCACAGAGCACACCTGTTTGCACCTCTTCCCTCAGATTGGCTGTGTCCTGGCCAGACAACAATTTAAATGTATTTTATTCATTCAGTTATGATATTTAGTGCCGTGTGATTACATTCCAGAAGGATCTGTCTAACGAGCTTGCGGCCCGCACCAAAGCGGAGAGAAGTAAACAGGATGAGGTGCGTACAGGCAGCAGCAAACGGAAGTCTGCGCCTGTCCCTGCGGCGAACGTGGCTCCACCGACAGCATCGAAAGCGAGTTCGCGGAGCAAGAAGCAGCAGCGGAACGCCCCCGGGACGCCGAGCGGCACGATCGCCCCCGCGGCGGCGGGAATCGGAGCCTCGCACGGAGGGGGTGGCGGTGGTGGTGGTGGTGGTCGTAAGAAAGAGAAGTTGTACTGCCTGTGCAGGACACCGTACGATGAAACCAAGTAAGTAATTTGTTGATGTTTCTAATGCTTGAAGGATTGATTGAGATTTGGTTCAAAGTGTAACCTTTCTTTGAAATTGTGTCAGATTTTACGTGGGCTGCGACCTGTGTAACAATTGGTTCCACGGCGAATGTGTGGGCATCACCGAGGAGATGAGTAAGTCTCTGACCGAGTTCGTGTGCACCGAGTGTCGACACGCCCGCGACACTCAGGAGCTCTACTGCCTTTGTAAGCAGCCGTACGACGAGTCTCAGTAAGTTACTTGTCTGTCTCGCCCCTAAACTTCTCTATCATTGGTTCTTGGGCTTTATTTCTTACCCAGATCTGCTATTAACACATTGTTGTATAGACTTTGAAATCTGTACCAAACTGATCTGGTTGGGTTTTTTCTGCAACCATTGTAGTTATTTCTGAACTTGTATTTCCATTAAATTGAGTAGACTTTCTCCATTATTTGGATATATAAGTCAGGTCAATAAATTACTCGACCAGTCTTGTAAATAGTACAGGACATTGTGTACGTAAGGCATTATTGGCCCCCATCATTAAGAGTCCCCTTTTGAGGCTAGACTTTGATTCCAATGGTGCCGCTATGATAAGAAGCATTCCAGGTAGTCATTTTCTCACTGAGTGTTCAAAACGGACTGCTGTTTGGTTTGAATTCATCTACTCTCTTAACTATTGAGCCCTTCACTTCAACTGCAAATCCAGTTTTGGAAATAGGAAGAAGCTGTGGGGTCCAAGGTTGGGTGAGCAGGGAGGATATTACAGCAGGAACAGGGTGCTCTTGGCCAAAAACTGTGGAGTCAGAAGAGTATTGTTATGGTGAATGAGCCACAAGTTGTTTTACCATTAATTAGGTCACTTCCTCCTCACATCCTCTCACAGATCTTCCAAACCTTCGGCAGAGAAAGCAGCATCAACTGTATGGATAGTGTGATGAAACCAAGTAAGTAATGTGTTGATCATCGCACAATCATTTCTGACGTTGAAGTGTACACTGGGCGACTAAGATGCAGCATGTCTTCATCAGTCGATGTTCTGTCCCACTAAAGAGGTAAAACCAGTCAAATGATTGACAATGTCCCATAGCCTGCTTGAAGCAGACTTTAATTCAAGTATGCTTTTTATGTAAATCCTTCAGTTCACTATTAATTAGCTGAGAGGGCATAGAATCTCATATGGAAGAGGGAAAACATCGATTTGAGTAAAAAATCAACTGTGGACTGGGATTATAACAAAGATCTAATTTGGATTTTCATCACCTTGAAGAAAGCATATGATTCTATTGGTTGGCCATGAAGAAGAAAAAGTTCCCTCATAAATTGATCCAGATTATAAGAGATATGTCCAGCAAATGCACCTGTAAAGTTAGAACCAAAGAGAGAGAGAGAGATAGAAGAATTCAAAGTCAGAACGGGACTGAAACAAGTGAGTGTGTTATTGTCGTGGATGAAATATTCAAAGAAATCAAAAAGAGTTCTGGGGCAGGAACACCAAAAAAATTATTAATTACTGATGACGTTGTGCTGTTGGGTGTAAGTGAAGCAGAAGTGAAGAACGGGAAGTTTTGGACTGAAGTGATTCAAGAACGGGGGAATGAAAATTAACAAGAAGAATTGCAAAACTGTCAATCTTACAGTGTTCAGGAGAATAGAAAATTAATTATCCACCTTTGAAGTGTACGGCCTTGTTGCTGTGAGTGATGGAAAAGTTATCTCCCCTAAGCACTGGCCAACAATGTGAAATGGAAGGCCGGTAGAAGTGGTGACGCATACTATTACACATATAAAACTTCTTGTGGGGTGTTGAGGTTGCAAGACAGGTTTGATGAAGTGGTCTGTCGAATAAAGTACAAATAAAATTATAATTCTTTATATAGAATTTCTGCTCAGGCGGTTAAGGCGCTGGTTTTCTGTGTCCAAGTTGGCAGGGTCGATCCTGGATCAGTCCGGTGTTGCTGAAAATGCTCAAATATGTCAGCCCCATATCGGTAGTTTTACTGGCACGTGAAAGAACTCCCACGGAACAAAATTCCAGTACCTTGGCGTATCCGAAAACCATAAATATAGATGGTGGGACGTGAAACGAATAACATTATTATAGATGGCGGGTTCAAACCCGGCAGAGGTAGTCAGATTTTTGAAGGGTGGAAGAAAGTCCATTCGACACTCCATGTCTTACGATGTCGGCTTATAAAAGATCTCTTGTGACACATTTGGTGTTTACTCGACAAAATTCATTAAATCTCAGCCACAGATGCCCAAGAGAGTTTTGGTTTATTCTGTCTGCCATCTAGTGGGCCTAGAGTAAAACGGAACGTCATTATTATTATTATTATTATTATTATTATTATTATTATTATTATTATTATTATTATTATTATTATTATTATTATTATTATTATTTAGATTTTCTATCTTTGTTTCCTTCTCTCTGTCAGTATCTCTCTCAACTTCTATAACATACATCTCGGGGTGTTTTTTTCTTTTTTCCTTTCGAAATATTTGATTTCCATCCTTGCTTGCTCCTGGTTTCCTGCATGTGACAGAGTAGGGTTGTAATATGTCTTGTATGCGTATCTTCATTGGGAGATAGATAAAAACACTACCAAGTTTTATGTACTACTACAGTGAAACCTGCGTTCCTCATTAACACGTTTTCCTTCTTAACGCCATAAATTCGAAGTCCCAATTCTCATTGTACTAAATCTATATAAAAATATCTCGCTTATCACGTTGCAAATTTTCATTATTACCTCTTACTATGATCACATTTTTCCTAGCCCTGAAAATGTTATTTGTCATCCCTTGTGAAACGTGATTTCCAACTCGGGTAAGAGGCGTTGCCTGATTACGGGAAAAGGCATTGAATTCCTGAACTTCACAGGATAAGTTGCACCTTCGGGGAGC
This sequence comes from Anabrus simplex, assembly GCF_040414725.1. Lineage (NCBI taxonomy): Eukaryota > Metazoa > Arthropoda > Insecta > Orthoptera > Tettigoniidae > Anabrus > Anabrus simplex. The sequence goes on along the minus strand of NC_090277.1, from coordinate 13,455,396 downwards.
GAACCGTTAGCCTCAGGAATGTCACTTTTGCTTGCCAGTTAGCAGCAAGATTGCTGAGCCTATTTGTGCTTGTATTCCATTCAGAAATTAGAAAGGTATTTTGTGTTGGGTGGTACCGGTACAGTGAAGTGCAGCGAATATTTGTAGCTTGTATCTGGATTAGGAACATAATCATGGTGATAGCCTAGTTATTGATATGGAAAAGGTCGTGAAATTCCTTAGAAATGAAGACTAAATTAAAATCTGTCGGAAAGTGGACTGGCATCCACATCGTCAAGTCTACGGAGGTCGCGAATGTTGAACTCTCACCTTTGAATTTCGACTCGCTCGAGTTGGTTGAAGTTTATTTCTCCTGGACGCTTATGGTTGAGTGTAACCTCCAGTTCATTGTCAAAGAGTGTGATGAGATAATAATGTTTAATAACCCACTGCTCCGAAATAAAAGGCTTCTAACGTTTATTTTAGAAAGCGTGTGATCTGCAATACTACATGGATATTTTTATTGGCCCCTGTGGCATGTTTTCATATTTGTTGTTTGGTGTTTTTCACACCTTTCAGTGCACTTGTTATCGATAGAATTACTGCCCGCACTCACCAACTTTTGTAGCATTTTTAGGAAGTAGAATTTAAGCAAATCGTACTTGGAATTCCTTTCAGAAGAGAAATATGTTCATTGCTATGTCCTGGAACCCACCATCCTCCCCCTCTCCCCAAATCTACATTTACTGTTATAACCTAAGGAAGAGGTGCACTGTCCATTGTCCATTGCTAAACTACAAACTTGCACTCCTATTGGCCAACACGCCAGAATAAAAACACAAAGAAACAGGAGATATAAAGCACACAATGCTGAATACAGGATAGGAATGATTTTATATCTAATTTACCTTAATGCAGAGGAGGGTAGAGCACCACAGCAGCGGTAAGGAATTGGTGCACTCTCTGTTCTGCGGGGGAGGAATTTTTGAACAGCGATTCGGCAAGATATCCCATGAAGTTGTTGAATGCGCAGTTCTCTCTCTCGAACACTCAGTGTTATGTAAAGGAAAGTACTGGATAAAGTAGCAGTTCAGCTTTGCGCCACTAGATCCTATAAAATGCGCTCTAATATCCCAATGTCAATCTCAATTATGAAGACAGTATTACCAGTGCAGACCAATGGTGTCTGCACAAGGGAAACTACCAGGCAAAACTAGAGGCCTAACCCCTTTGCTTGACCACCCTACCTATCCTGACCTATCCAGACCAACAGTTTTGTCCCCCCCTACCCCAACCAATCCAGACCAGTGATCTTGTCAGGTCAATGGTGTTTCCACAGGAAACTAGAGGCCTAATGCCTCGGTGGCTCTAACCTTTGTCCCCATCCTTATCTAGTTATCTTTTGGCTGTTCTTCTTTCTTAACCATGCATTGCCTACTATTAATCCATTCCTCTCACAAAAGTCTAGTAGTAGCTCTCCTTCTGCATTTGTAGTTCCATAATAATTAAGGACCAATTATTTTTCTTTGCCCTGTCCGTCTGTTCCTATATGGTCATCCATGTTTCCCATTATCTCTCCAGTTCTGTCAAGAACTCCCCTAGGCTCTCTTCGACATTACCTGTCTGTGGTGTATGTACATGGATAAAATCTTGCACTCCACTCTCCCAGTCTCTGATTTTCATAATTCTGTCATATACCTCGTAGATCTTTTCTGTGTACTGTACCAGGTCTTCCTTCACAGTAAAAGCTACTCCATTATTGCAGTTTGCACCTCCACTTCAAAACAACTGAAACCCCTTACTCAGTCTCTTCTGTCCCTTTCCTTACCACTTGGTTTCAGTCCCAACAATGCAGTGTCCTCCTCTTCCATGTTTTCTATTAGTTCTTCTGTCTTGTCATTAAGTGTCAAGGTATTTATTGTTGCAATCTTTGTCACTGGTTGCCCACTTTTCACAGTTCCCCCAGGACAAGGACCCCCTGGAACTGCGCATCCCTTTTAGGGAACGCCCTAACTGTTTCCGAGGCCTCAACTCGCTCTCAGTCATTTTATAGGCTATTAGTATGATAGGCTCGCCACACACTAAGGCAGGATTCTTTCAGGCCGCCCCTAACATAGTGTGCTAGATGGAGTTTTGTGGTATTACCTCCACCAAGGGACCTTCAGCCCTCCTAAAGAACCACGTCTGCCCTAAGCCATTGCCTCGTGCGCCATCTCCACCATACCAACATCCACCTTCTCTGTCGTATATGCCATTGAGGTCTTCTCTCTAAACCCTGAGCTGGCACCCTTCCCAGTTGTTACACACCCAGTCAGTGTGCTCTGGGACTCACGAAGGCACAAATAACACAAAGGTCGCACACACAGTGAAAGCGCAGGAGATGAGGACTGCATTCTGTAAAACATTGAAGTCTGGATCACTTTAAGTGCTCAGCTAGGGTAGAAGGAAATGTCTGTGAGACAGCTGCTTCCAGACTGAGCACAGGAAAGAAAGGAAACACAAAGGACAGAAGATAACATAATCTGATTTCATATACAAGCAACCTTCTAAACGCAATATTTGAAATGTATCGTAATCTATAATCTTCATATCCGTATTGACGAATTACACAATTATAAATAGGAAAGGAATTCCACCTTATCATTACTTGTTTATTATACTTATTATACTACAGTACCGGTTTCGACCTCCAGTTTTTGGGTCATGCTCAGCTGAACAAAAGCTTACAACACGGGAAAATGGAAAATCCGGGAATGAATGAAAACCATCAACCATTTAGCTAAAACATCACAAAAATTAAATATATTAATTATGATCTTACGAACCCTCCTAAACCAAACCAAACCAAACCAAACTACAGCCCTAATGGGCTTTGGCCTGCCAAGTGATCAGTGCTCAGCCTGAAGGCCTGCAGATTACGAGATAACGCATGGTCAGGTTGACGAATCCTCTCGGCCGTTATTCCTGGCTCTCTACACTGGGGTCGCCATCTCACTATTAAATAGCTCCTCAATTAAAGGTAATCATATAGGCTGAGTGAACCTGGTAAAAATGCCTGATCTGGCTGGAAATCGAACCTGGGCAAGCAAGTTAGACCGTGGGACCGGCTTCAAAAATTAATTATCAGTACTAGAGTTAAAAATCTTGATACTTTATATTGAGTTTTAGCGGGGAAACTTTGTCACTTCTCCGTGAAAACTTCTTTCTGTTCAGCAACTTTGATCGGCCAAACTCTTCAAAAAATGCTAACACCAAGCCAAACAACAATCAACCACAAGTAATTTTTAATTCTCTAATCTAATAAAATAAAGCACATTAGATACATTAGATCTGATGATGAATTTATTATATTATTGATTCATTTAATAAATGAGTTAATATTAATTCTTTCAATTACAATAGGTATGAAACTATGGTTGGCAAAATCCCTTCTTTTCTTAATCTTTCATTGTAATTTGGTCACCGCTGTACTGTTCGTAGTCAGTTTCTGAAATATCTTGTACCGCGTAAGTTAGGCCCACATCAACTTTTAAAGGTTATGTTGAACTCGAGAATATGGTTTTGAATGTATCGATTCTCAAATGTTATCAAATGCATTATATTCAATTCTGCCCGTCATTAATCACAATCAAACTGGATAGAGAAAAAAATATCATAAAAACTTCTGAAATGACCATTATTTGTGACCTTGAGCTCAGCTGGAAAGCGCGCTTGCTGCAAAATTCAGTACGAATGGGAAATGATACAAACTTCTTCAATATAACGTGCTCAAATAAAACGACTGTGGTTTTTATAACATTTTAACATAAAAACGTCTTATGTTTGGACCAAAACAGTAAATATGCAATCCCAAGACCTGCCATGGCTTTATGTATGTAAGGTGCAACATCTGTTCTGGTCTCGATAACATAATTGTATACGATAATATTAAAATAAAGAAGGAGCAGTTTTGATTCCTGCCTGAAAGCCCAGTGACTATACAGTGCCCTGAGGGAAGTGCCGAAAACCCGTTTGGCGATACAATAAAGAAAAGTAAAAATATAAACATCTAACCCTGGATATAATGTGGACATTTTACAAGTACGACCATTTGACGTAACTAGTTTTGTTTTCAAGTCGAGCTGTTGAAATACGCTCTGTCTCCTTCAATTGTTGTGGCTACTCTCTGTTTTTGAGGATTCTCTAAACAATACCACCCAAATGTGATACTAAGATGGTCCCTTATGTAAGTTCACTGCTGATTGCTTTTCCAGAACAGTACTTACTCTTATTTATCGCAATGGCAGGGCGTTAGAACTAGGAAAGGATTTCCTATTTCTGATTGTGTAGTTCATCAATACGGAAATGAAGATTATAGATTACGATGACAGGGCGTTAACGCCAAGATCCATAAGTATGCCATAGCCGTCCTTTCATGAGATACAGTTTCTTGAAAAACGCTTGATCGAGGAAAACTTTGTTTTCGGGAACGGATAATGAGCTCATTAGGAATCTCCAATAAGCCTTCCTTGTCCATGTTTTAATTGCTGCCTGCTAAAAATAGACTAAAGCAGTGAAATATTCCTTCCACAGAAAGACACCAGCTGCTTGTTGCAGTAGTAATATATGAAAGTTTGCCACACAAATTCATGTACTGGTAATGCAAAATTCTATGGAATATGACTTCATGTAGAATTAAGCAGAAATGTAACCAATATCTCAGATAGGTCCCCAAAATATGGCTTTATTTTTAACGTTGCACCAACACGGGTAGGTCTTATGGCAACGATGGGATAGGAAAGGGCTAGTAGCGGGAAGGAAGTGACCGTGGCCTTAATTAAGGTACAGCGTTAGCATTTGCCTGGTTTGAAAATGAGAAACCACGGAAAATCATCTTCAGAGCTGCTAGCTGTGAGGTTTGAACACACTTCCCCTGTGGGTGGGGGCGGTAGAATAATACCCACGGAATCCCCTGCCTGTCGTAACAGGCAACTAAAAGGAGCCCCAGGGGCTCTCAACTTGGGAGTGTGGGTTGGCAACCACGGGACCCTCAGCTGAGCCCTGGCATTGCTTCCACTTATTGTGTCAGGCTTCTCACTTGATCTATCCTATCCAACCTCCCTTGGTCAACTCTTGTTCTTTTCCGACCCCAACGGTATTAGAAAACTCGTGGCCTAGTGAGTCTTTCATTTTCAGGCCATTCGTGGCCCTTGTCTTTCTTTGGTCAGTACCTTCTTTTTTTTAAAGTGTCGGATTCCTTCCATTTTTTCTCTCTTATTACTGTTACATGGAGGAAGGTTGCCCAGTTGTACTTCCTGTTAAAACAATAATCGCCACCACCTTTGAACCCACTATCTCCCGAATGTACGCTGACAGCTGTTACCCGAACCACACAAGCACTCGCTCAGTGACATTATTTTTAAGGCAAAATAAATACCCCGCCGTTTCTTTCAGAACACACACATACATGCCTTTACATACAGTAGAAGTCCGCTATAGCAAGTATGGAATATAACGAGAACCCCGTTATAACAACATTTTTTTGGTGTCCCTTCAAAATTCCTCTATTAACTGTGTATTATCCTCTGGTTATAGCGAGAGCCCTATCACTGACGCATCCGTTATTACGAACACTTAAAACGCGCGCAGTTTTTCCCGTTATCAATATTTATGCACCTCAGCGGTTATGTTGCATGTTATCAATTACCTTCAGTCTCGTTCCCTCACTATTTCCACTAGCGAGTTCTCTCATCGACATTCGAAGGCGATGTCGGGGTCAAGTAGTAATACCCGCCGACTGCTGTTCTATAAAGAAAATTTGAAATGAAAGAGGACGTTTTCATAATAAATGCGTAAATGACGTATCCGATAACTGTTTTTGACAAGGCTGACTAAACGCTTGCTTAATTTTAATAGTAATTTTAATGCTAAATACTGCAATTAAGTAAGAATGGGTTACACCTCGAAATATGGCGGAGAGCATAATTGATTTCAGAGGTTAGTTTATATTTTCTCGCATCTGGTTAAATTACGGGAAGGCTATTATCATGTAAATTTATAGCGAGAAGGTTATCATTTCTCTACTGGCGCTTGAAGCGTGTTTTCATCATACATTTAGTCCGGTTAAGTTAGGATAGGTGACGCTGTTTGAATAAGAAAACTAAAACATTTGCCACAAAATGCGATCACTCATTTTCAGTACGGTATAGTTTTCTCACTATGTGCATTTGTGAGCTCTCGTCGAAATTCAAAGGCGATGTTGGAGTCGATTAGTAATACTCGTCGACTGCTGTATTCTAAAGAAAATTTTAAATGAAAGAGGATAACATGTTTTCGTAATAAATCCATAAATAATGTGGCCGGTAGCAGTTGTTAACTTGTTAAAAATAAAAGCTGAAGTTAAGTAAGAAGGTGATACACCTCAAGATATCGCAGAGTACATCACTGATTTCAAAGGATAGTTCATATTTTCTCACGTCTAGTTACATTTCGGAAAGGTTATTCCCATGTAAATTTTTTAGCGAGGAGGTTATCATTCCTGTACATGTGTTTCAAATATGTTTTCATGATACATATACGGTTAAGTTAGGCGACACCATTTAGAGAAGAAATTTGGAATGTTTGCCACAGAAGCCTCTGAGTGATACCCTATTTCTCCAAATCCAAGACGACATTTTTTTCTCAGAATTTCATTCGAAAAATCAAGGGTTGTCTTGCATTCCTGGCCTAACAGTAACGGATACCACTGGCAACTACTGCAGTAACCAGGCTGCTTCTTTCCACACGCGCATGTACACACAAAACTCGTTGACAATAAACGACCGCCTCTTTATTATACATCGCTAGTCGCAACAACCGGTTATACAATGCGTGTGTGTAACATCACTGGATCTTGGGAAGTAGTGAAGAGAGAATGACAAAGGCCACGGCTACTCAGTGGCAGAGTTATAACATGTCTATTGTACCTGACGCTTAGTAAAATTAAGTTTTATAGAAGCAGGAACATTTTCATGATGGATGGTCATTTTGTAAAGATACACGGAACAGGTATTGCCGGCAAATTAACAACGGGTTCTCGTCAATATTATGATGCCAATTCCAAGTAAATGGTTATTAAACACTCGGAAATGTAGAATAATTGTGCATAGGCCTAACTAAAGCCAATATTTGACGTTAGCGTGAAGACAAAGATAGCTATAAAATGCGTACTGTACAAAAATGCATTCAGTGGTTCGCGACAAGGGCGCTTCAAAGAAGTCGATGAAATAGTTAGGTATGTGCACGAAAACTCAAGGGCAGAATGGCCATACCATGGTGCAATAAACTCGTTCCTTGACCTTCAACATCCGCAATTAGGCCTATACTTCGCTAGCCGCTGAAGTTGGCCGAACCCAGCAAGCGAGATGTGCGCGTAGCGGTAGCCGGTTATATCTGACGCTGAGTAAAAGTAACAGTTATATAGGCAGCGAGAATATTTTTGATGGATCGTCGTATTGTAGAGACGCATGGAATATGTATTGCCAGCAAATTTTCAATGGGTTCTCTTTGGTATTACGATGCCAGTTTTAAGTTAATGGTTAATAAACCTGCAGAAATAAAGAATAATTGTGCAGCCGCAAAAAATACGGCATAACAAAAGCCAATATTTGGCGTCTAAAATGCGTACTGTACAACAAAGGCATTGATATGATTTTACAAAGCACTTTTTGAGCCTGATTTAAATTTTTGAAGGAAAAAGTGGGATTCGTCTTGGATTCGGAGAAATGAAATTAAACTCACACTTTCACGAAAAATAACAAACAAGTAAGCTGTAGTGTGGATATAATCTGCGGAAACGCAAGTTTTGAACATACTGATTGCCTTTCCATACTGATTTTAATGTGTATGGGGTGTGTTCTTTGGATTTTTATACATATATGATATGTCATAGAGATCTGCCCCTTACTCGTAAGCATGTAAAGAGATCTTTAACCCTTATTTACAACCTTGTTAATGTGATTACCCCAATGAAGATCTTTCCTTATACTGTATTAACATCCAAGTACTTACAGTGATCTGCTGTGAATAGGGATGGTAGAATGATACCCATGCTATCCCCTGCCTGTCGTAAGAGGCAACTAAAAGAGGGGCCATAGGAGCTGTTAACTTGGGAACATGGGTTAACAACCATGGGGCTCTTAGCTAAGTCATGGCATTGTTTCTACTTACTTGTATCACGCTCCTCACTTTCCTCTGTCCTATCCGACTGCCCTTGGTCAAATCTTGTTTTCTAACCCTGACATATTAGAGCATTCGAGGCCTAGGGAGTCTTTCATTTTCACGTCTTTCATGGCCCTTGTCTTTCTTTGGCTGATATCTTCATTTTTTGAGATGTCAGATCCCTTCCATTTTCTCTCTAATTAAGGTTATATAGAGGATGGTTGCCCAGTTGTACTTCCCCTTAAAACAATAATCTCCACCACCACCTGTAATAATGTAGCAAATGTCCCAAACATTTCACATCTACACCCACATTGCAACCTGTACACCTGAATTGGTTCGATCCCTATATATATAAAATAAGAGTTTTGTCTGTACATTGCTCAAAATTTAAAAAGGATGGTATTTTTGTATCAGTCATGCCAATAGTAACAAGGAAATACATTTTTTAATTTTCCGTAATTTCTGTCTGTCTCTCTGTCTGTATGTATGTATGTATGTATGTATGTACACGCATCACGAGAAAACGGCTGAAGAGAATTGAATGAAAATCGGTATGTAAAGTCCGGGAATAAGTCGCTACAATCTAGGCCATAAATAATCTTTTTCACGCTGAGAGAAATGGTAGTTTAGGGGAAGGCCTAAAATTTAATTTTCAAATATTTATGTTATTAGTGGTCCTATCTTAATGAAAACCGGTATGTAAAGTTCTAAAATAAGTCGGTACAATATAAACTATAAATATATCTCTGATAGAAATGGTAGTTTAGGGGAAGGCCTAAAATTTGATTCGCAAACATTTATGTTATTAGTGATCCTATCTTAATTAAAATAGGTATGCAAAATCGGCGAATAAGTCGCTACAATCTGCGCCATAAATAATCTTATTTACACTGAGAGAAATGGTAGTTTAGGGGAAGGCCTAAAATTTAAATCTCAAATATTTGTTATTAGTTTTTCCATCGTAAATAAAATCGGTATGCAAAGTCGGGGAATGTCGCTACAATCTACGCCATAAATAATCTTATTCACACTGAGTGAAATGGTAGTTCAGTGGAAGGCTCAAAATTTAATTCTCGAATATTTGTGTTATTAGTGGTCTTATTGACAATTACTATATAAATAAAGTTACATAGTATTAAATTTTCGATCATTTTATGTCTTATACATTTTGACCGTACCGGCTATGATAACGGAGATATTCATCAATATGGATTTTTGTTGCTAAGATCATATCAGCGCCGTCACGAGAAAATGGGTAAACTGAATTTAATGAAAATCGGTATGTAAATTCGGGGAATAAGGAACTACAGTCTACGCTATCGCTATAATTAATTTTATAAGGCGGTCTTATATTACAGAGTCGAAAGAAAACCGAATGTGAAGGCCTACAATACAGAAAGCTCATAACATTGATCAACAATAACATTACATTGACCTTTGTTTGTTGTGATTTGCTTTGTGTCTCTGTTGCCATTCATCTCCGATACATGGGATTACTGCTGTATACAGAGTTTCTTTTTTAAATTTTCTCAACGTTGCGCCGACACAGATAGGACTCATAGCGACGATGGGATACGAAAGGGCTAGGAGTGGGAAGGAAGCAGCTCCTACGTTAATTACGTTACAGCCCCAGCATTTTCCTGGTGTGAAACTTGGAGACCATGGAAAAACATATTCAGGGCTGTCGACAGTGGAATTCGAATCCACTACCTTCCGGATCCAACCTCACAGCTATGCGCCCCTAACCGCACAGCCAACTCACCCGGTCGTACCGAGTATAACAGCCTGCGTGAAAATTGGTGGGAAGTAGCTGGGGAGTTAGATAAATTCCTGATACTACTGATACGTAACAAACTGGTTCATCATAGCATTCGAGCTATTCAGTTCCTTCTCTGAGGCACTGATTGGAATGAGCAGTGTGCACATTTAACGGAATAATGGCAGAGAAGTGTTCACGGGGGTCTGCGGTCTGGTTATTGCAGCACTGGAACTTCGGACTGTTAGATCGGCACCATAGTACTGTTCGTTAAAAGTGAGAAAATGTGCGGTTTATTAATTTGATCGAGTATTTTATATAACATTGCTTTTAATCACTACATTCCTTCTGACGACTTCAGGTAGGAAAACCACAAAGACAGTCTTTATGAGAATCCCGTAGCGAAGTTCTGCACATTGTTACTCTTTTCAGTTTTAAAGTTTGCATTTCACTGTCACTTTCTATATCAAGTTCAATGTCTGATTTACTGTTTGAACTACTGACATCAGTATCACAATCTTCAGTAGATGATAAGCTACTTCCTCTTTCTAAAATACTCAAAATATTAGCACTGGTGTTCAATACAGCTGCCATGTTTGTTTACTAAATTGCATCATCTTGCCTTTGTCATTCCATGGATATAATAATTTCACAGAATTTAACTATAACATCAAAACTGGTGGCAAAGATCGTTAAGGCGTCAAGTCTATGTGATCTGATACCGTGGTTAGCCAGGCCGAATCCTGTGGGTCAAAGAAATTTTTGTCATCAGAGTGTTGATATAGAAGTCATTCCCATAGGGAATGAGCGTAGGAGAGGTGGTGGTATACAATTTCCAATCACTAGATTATTTACCAAAAACCTGGATTTAATTCCAAACCTCTCTGCAGTGCTCATAGGGAGTAAGGGCATATGACGCTTTTGATGGAAATTGATGTGCCGGCACCTGGTTTCACCCTCTCCCTTCCCACTGCGATTGATGTCAAGATTGGTTCCATGGCCGGTGTGTTGGCATTCTACAGTCAGAAGCTGACAACATCGACAGGTATATCTGTCCAAACTGCCAACCAATCTCGCTACAAAGCTTCATCTCGCTTCATACCTGACCCCATAGAGAAACAGGGCAAGAGTTGGGCATACATCAGAACTCCTCTTTCTTTTTAATCTCTCTAACCAAGTAGTTCAGTAAGTATGTCTACAGATGGCTCTAGCTGTCTGCAAATGTACTGTTATCAGAGGTCAGTTATTTACATAACGCTGGTAATAGAGGTGGAAAGCATGTTGAAATTTTTGACCGATGTCAGTTCTTGGGTTAAAGATCATAATATCTTATACTAACAGTTATGAAAACATAAACCTTGAATTCCAATTTACTGCAACTTTGTTGTGTGAAAACAGGTTTTCATGCAAAAGCTATTCTTATTCTTCTTATTATTATTTAAATCTTTATTGTAATTTTGTATTTTGTCTTTATCAGGTTTTATATCTGCTGTGATCGATGTCAAGATTGGTTCCATGGCCGGTGTGTTGGCATTCTACAGTCAGAAGCTGACAACATCGACGAGTATATCTGTCCAAACTGCCAACGAAACTCTACCATTAACTTTGCCAACATGAAAAACCTCAACGCAAAAGACTTTGACGGCCTAAGAAAACTCATCAAACAACTCCAGGTAAATATTAACAACATGTTTGTTCTTTAAGGTACGATTGGATATATCTCTGTTTACGCGAGAGGAATCCCACATTGTGTAAGGATAGCTTCATCTAGTGGCATACACAATCATTTAGAAATTACTTATATTGGTAACAAGAAGGGTTTTGAAGAAGTATTATAGTGGAATGGGACATTGATGTTGATGATACAGTATGTGGCGAAACAGACAACACTGAAATTATTGCTCACCTGCTCTTCGTGTTTCGTGAATTGTATATCATTGTTGCGACAGCGAAAACCAGTACTGATGATCATTTTGGAGAAATACTCAACCACATCACGTCATTAAGAATGAGAATTCTTTCATATAACTTGTGCAGCATTGAACTGTAGATGACAAAGTTCTAAACTGTGGTTTTTGCAAGTGCAATAATGATATAACAGTGTGACAAATCGTGAATTGAGTGTTGCATTGATTTCTGCAGTTATGAGATTCTCAGAACAGAGGAGCAGCATTACAGTGTTTCTACTCATGTGGAGTGGGACATCTGAATGGGCCAAGTTTGCTTCACGTTAATGAACAGTATGAGAAGCAATTTAATAACTGAACAGTGTTAGCTGTCATTGACAAATTTTGTCATACAGGATCAGTCTTATATCAACAAAAGGGGACAGCGGGGCTCACCACAAATGAGAATCGTGCACGCTAACCATTTAACCATGGAGCCGGGCATGCTTATACTATACATAATGGCAGCAAAATGTTGCAACCGCGATATACATCATCATCATCAATGTCCCACTCCATTCACCAGGGTGTGGTTAACAAGCCTCCACCACTCCTTTCTGCTCTTCCACTTTTCCTGCTCCATTACTTCCGCCACATCCAATCCAGCTTCTCTAATGTCCTTCCAAATCTGCTCCATCCACCTTCTTCTCAGTCTTCCAACTGGTCTCTTTCCCTTCTCTTCCCAATTCCCTTCTTGCTACCCGTTCCTTTCCCATTATTTTTTTCTTTTATACACAATGAAAATAAGAAGTGTAGTAATTGAAAACCTTTAAACTCGGTTCTCTTATTGCAAATTAATGCTATATGTGGATATTATGGCAATAACCTGCATTTTGTAATATAAAAGCTTTCCAGTCTGCGAAACACACAGACACTATAACAAACCTGTAAACATAAACTATTAAACAAAGAATGAGCATGCGTATATTAGTATTAAACCGTCACCGTATTAACTTAATGAAATACTTCTGTACTTATCTAATTTGCCGAAGCATTGTCTACTGTTTCCAGACTGCACATATTCAGTAATCTTCAGTGTCATGTAATGGTACACATTCTGTACCTACGCAATTAAATAACATTTCCATACCATTTGTTTTGCCACATTGTGTAGTTATGGTATTTATAGTTATTTTTATCTCAATCTACAAAAGAGTAGCATGAGCAAATGAAGGAAAATGTATTTGAAATATGGTTCGCAAACGTCCTTCCACGATGCTGAAGCTGTATCTTGTCGCATTGTCATCTGTCGTTGGTCTTTGGTGCTATACCCTTGGACTTGTTTATTCAGCAGCTGAATGCTGTGTACCAATGTGGTTCAAGATTCCTCACGTCAAGAAAGTTGACACTCAACTGAACCACTCCGTGCATTCATCGTAACTATCGAGAGCGCACCCCTAGTTCAGTGGCTTGCCATCCTAAGTCGCATTGCTCCACCACACCTTCGCAGGTGTTTGTTGGAACGTGTCAGTAAGTCAGTGTGAATGTGAGGCTGCTAGTCACATCACTAAAGGGACCTAAAAGACTTCCTCTTGGCGACACCCCAAGCAATTGACTATCAAAAACTTCAATTTAGAAGTGTAATTTTTATGCATTGAATATGTTGAAGGCCACATGCCTCAAATTTCCATTGAAACAGAATATGTAACATACAAATTATGAACAGGAGTTTATGGACAGGAAGAGGATCCATTACTAATAAACTGGTCGTACTTTTTCCTGAAATTTTGCAATTTAACACATGTTATGTCTTTGCCACATGCCTTTTTCATCTTTCTCAGTGAGTAATGGCCAACAATAACACAACATAAAGTGAAATTTCAATGATCTTTAAAAGCCTGTGCTAACTGGTTAGCATGCTAGCCTTTGCTCCAAGAGGTCTTCGTTGATTGGTTAATTGGCAGTTAATTTGGAGTGGAGGCCCGATTCTCAGAGAAGCGAAGATCACGTGCACTAGGCCTCTGGAGGCCAGACACCACGTGAGAAAACTGGCAAGTTTTGTTCTCGGTTAACAAATCGACATATCATTCTTAAGAAAAAAATGTAAACTTTGCTTGATGAAGGTTGAGAGTGAATACATTACCTCCTTCTTCATCTTGAAGCAGCTCCAGTTTCCCAGATGCAGTGAATAAGCACTCTCCATTTACTTCTGTCCATGTAGAGGTTTTCTTCCCTAACCTGCTGCAAATCCAGACCTCGTCCAGCTAGATCATTTCCAATCTGATCGACCCATCTTTTCCTTGGCCAGCGTCTTGATCTTGATTCATCAAGACTGTCAAGGGTGCACCCTAGTTCACTGGCTTCCCATCCTAAGTCACATTCGATTTCCATCTCAAAGCACACTCTAGCTGTTCTTTATGAATCCAATCTTTTGAGATGACCAAACCATTTCAGCTTGGCTTTGGCACAGATCTCACTAAGGGTACATTGCCTCCTCCCATAAAGTAATCCAGGACTTCTAAAGACATTCAGTAGCATGAAGGGGACAAACAGAATTATGCTATGAACAGCCAATTAGAATCACTTGAATGCTGGTTGAATGATGAACTTCCATAGAGTCCTGTTCGTTGTGATAAAAATTCCTACTGCTGTCATACATATTTTACATACATATTTTACACACACTCGAGTACATTTTTCGCAATAATTCAGTCACCTGCAGTCATTTTCAGTCATCATTTTATCATAAAATCAATTCATAGTGTGAAGTCAATATTTGGTATGTCGTCATTGAATATTCAGTCGTCCTGGAGATAGTGGGTTTGAACCCCAATGTCATCAGCCCTGAGTAGGATTTTCCATGGTTTCCCATTTTCACACCAGGCAAATGCTGGGGCTGTACCTTAATTAGGGCCACAGCCGCTTCCTTCCCACTCCTAGCCCTTTCCTATCCCATCGTCGCCATTAGACCTATCTGTGTCAGTGCGATGTAAAGCAAATTGCAAAAGGGGGAAAAAAAAGAATATTCGGTACGGTTGTTTGCAGCCCTTTTCATTGCTACGTAGTTTCCCATCCGGTATCTTCCTGGACTTGCTTGAGATATGTACATCTTGATCTTCCTCAAGGTTGCTATCCATTAATTAATCTTTCCACAAAAATTGTCATCAGCTGAGAATGGTGAAAGATGTGGTCCCATTACAAGATACATACAAGATATTATTATGTAAATAACTTTACCCATTTCTTCACTGAAGATGGCTCAAACGAGTTGAAACATGTTTAACTATTATTACTCCATCTAATGATGGAGATGTGTATGTATTGAATAGGAGGACATGTTAAATTTCCTTTGTAAAGACGTGGTCCCAGCAAGAAAGACGTCTTTTGCAAATCATTTCTATCAGATATCTCTTCTGATTTACTCTGCAGTACCTCCTTATTTATCAACTTTTCTATCATCAAAACTTTAATGATCCTGCAGAAACACCACATTTCAAAGGCTTCAAGATACTTGACATTACTTCTGTTTATTGTTCACATTTCTGTAGTGTACATTGTTAAAGAAAAAATGAATTTGGCATTGAAAGGGTGATCCATGAAAGAAATTACATATAAATATATTTTGTAAATTAGTCGAAGTTGAATGTATACCTCAGTGTTATACACAATTAAGATCCTTTATGTCTGATCTGTTGATTATTCTTTTTCAGTCGCATAAGAGTGCGTGGCCTTTCATGGAACCAGTGGACCCAAATGAGGCGCCTGACTATTACAAAGTTATTAAAGAACCTATGGGTAAGTGAGTGCTTGCCATTTAAAAGATGCTACATTCAAGTCAAATTGTAACAAGTGAGAAATATGGCAAGAGCCCTTCACATTGTCTGCATGTGGGTATTTAACAGTTTTGAATTAACAATCAAATGCAGAATTATTTTCTTCTTTCACCAGAAGTAGACATTAACTTAGAAGTAAACACTGATGTTGTAGGGTAAAATGGGCTAAGAGTACACACTATATACACTTATAAATGTTTAATGCTTGGAATAATAATCATGTACATATGACTTAATATATATTGTCTATCAGCCAACATATATACAGTATCAAAGTGTAATTAACATTGCACAAAAATCGTAAAATCACAACAATAATGAAATATGCATTTGCGTACTCTTGGCAGAACAGTCGGGTAAAAGTACACGATGAATCCATCTAAGAGTTTGCGCTTAAGAAATCATCTAAGGGCAACGATCACACACGAAAGCACCGATCCCTTCATAACCAGAGCATTCCTCATGCCACCACTGATCACAAATACAACACTTGATCCATTCCTCGGCAAAAGTTTCACCACATCCATTATTCTTCCCGCCATATATACAGTAGAAGTCCGTTATAGAGAGAATTCATAATGGCGAAAAATTTACTTGCTACAACAGATTGTCGTTATATCAGATTTTTTTTTTAAATTCGGGAAAAGTTTTCGCGGATATCCACACTGCGGCTTATTTGTTTGTTGTTTTTCGAAATCCGATACTACATGAAATTGTGTGTTTAATTTCATTCTGAAAAATATATATTACCGTATTTCTCCGAATCCAAGACGACTCCCACTTTTTCCTTCAAAAAAATTAATCAGGCTTAAAAAGTGTTTTTTAAAATCATATTAATGTCTTTTCTTATACAGTACACATTTTTAGACTGTAGACGCCGAACATTGGCTTTAGTTATGCCGTATTTTTTGCGGCTGTACAATTATGCTTTCTTTATTTCAGCGGGTTTAATAACCATTAACTTAAAATTGGCATCATAATATCGAAGGGAACTCGTTGAAAATTTGCCGACAATACACATTCCACGTGTCTCTACAATACGACGATCCACCAGGAAAATATTCTTGCTTACTATAAAACTGTTACCGGTACTTTCACTCAGCATCAGATATAACTGGCTGCCGCTACATGCACGTTTTGCTTGCCAGATTCGGCCATCTTCAGCGGCTAGTGATGTATAGGTCTTAATCGCGGACTTTGAAAGTCAACGAACGAGTTAATTGCACCACAATGTGTCAATTCCGCCCATGCATTTTTGTGCACATACCTCACAATTTTATCTTCAACTTTAAAGCGTCCTTGTTGCGGGCCACTGAATGCATTTTTTGTACAGTATGCGTTTTTAAGCTATCTTTGTCTTCACGGTAACGCCGAATATGGGCTTTAATTGGGCCTATGCCGTATTTTCTTGCAGTTGCACAATTATTATATATTTTCGAGTGTTTAATAGCCATTAACTTAAAATTGGCATCGTAACATCGACAAGAACCCGTTGAAAATTTTCCGGCAATACCTGTTCCACGTATCTTTACAATATGACGATCCATCACGAAAATATTCCTACTGTCTATAAAACTTAATTTTACTAAGCGTCAGGTACAGCAGACGCATTATAACTCTGCTACTGATAGCCGTGGCCTTTCTAAGAATTCGTAGGCTCGCATGTTTTGATGCCATACTGCAGATTTGAGATACGTTTTTGTAGAATGTCATTCTCTCTTCACTATTTTCCGAGATCCAGTGACGTTACACATAGGCACAGTACGACCGGTCGCTGTGGCTATCGGTTTGGGCCTAGGCCTATGATAAAGAGGCGGTCGTTTATTGGCAACGAGTTTTGTGTGTGAGCACGCGCGCGCGGGAGGGGGAGGGGTGAAAAGAAACAGCGTGGTTTGGTTACTGTGATAGTTGCCAGTGGCGTTCATTACTATCAGGCCAGCGAATGCAAAACGACCCTTGATTTTTCACACGATATTCTGAGGAAAAAACGTCGTCTTGGATTCGAAGAAATACGGTATTACTCCAGAGGCTTTTGTGGCAAACATTTCAGTTTTCTTTTTCAAACAGCGTCACCTAACCTAACCGTATATGTATAATGGAAATCTATTTGAAACGCATGTAGAGAAATTATAGCATCCTCGCTGAAAATTGACATGGGAATAGCTTTCCGAAATTTCACTAGACGCGAGAAAATATAAATTATCCTCTGAAATCAGTGATAGTACCCTGCCATATCTTGAGGTGTATCAGTTTCTTACTTAATTTCAGTATACGGTACACCATTAAAATTAAGAGATCGTCTACTTCAGCCTTTATTTTTTTCGAGTTAACAACTGCTATCAGCCATGTTACCTATTTACGCATTTATTACGGAAACGTCTTATCCTCTTTCATTTCAAATTTTCTTTTGAGAACAGCAGTCGACGGGTATTACTAATCTACTCCAATATCGCCTTCAAATGTTGATAAGAGAGCTTGCAAATGTACACATAGCGCGAAAACGTACTGTACTGAAGATGATCGATCGCATTTTGTGGGAAACATTTCAGTTTTGTTATTCAAATAGCGTCACATATCCTAACTTATCTGTACTATATGTATGATGAAAACATACTTCATGCGGAAGTAGAGACATTATAACCTTCTCGCTATAAATTTATATGATAATAGCCTTTCCGTAATTTAACGGACGCGAGAAAATATAAACTAACCTCATAATCAATGACACGCTCTGCCATATCTTGAGGTGTAGGCCCATCTCATTCTTACTTAATTGGGGTATTTAGCATTAAAATTAAGCGATCGTTTATTCAGCGATTATCTTTAACGAATTAAAAACTGCTGTCGGACACGTTATTTACGCATTTATTACAAAAACATGTTCTCCTCTCATTTTCCTCTCGGAAGAGCAGTCGATGGGTATTACTAATCGAATCCGGCATTGCCTTTGAATGTCGACGAGAGAGCTCGCTGGTGGGCATAGCGAGAAAACGAAACAGTACCGAAGATGATCGATCGCATGCAGTATAATGACTGGGTGCATAAATATCAGCAACGGAAAAAATTGAGCGTGCATAATCGCTCGTAATAACGGATGCGTCAGTGATAGTATTCTTGCTGTAACCGAAGTATAATACGCAGTTTAATATAGGATTTTTGAAGGGACGGACAAAAGTTATCGTTATAACTGGGTTCTCGTTATATGTCGTACTCACTATAGCGGACTTCTACTGTATATATACAACACGTCCCTCACAAGTGCCCTCTTTCCAAAAATGTGGGAAAATGCCATTATAAAACCTGTTCCCAAAACTTCCTCACCTGTACTTATAACAGATTATCGACCTGTTTGCATGCTTTCATCTCTCTCCAAGCCTCCTGAATGCATACTACATGTGCAATTAACTGACTATTGAAATAAATACTAACTATTTGACCCTCTACAATCGGGTTTCAAAAAGGGACATAGCACGGCCACTTCCCTGCTGAAAGTTACGGACGACATGAGACGTGCTATGGATGAAAGGCAGGTGATGCTAAATTGAAATCGCTTCACCTTGGACAGCTCTAGAATTCTTTCTCTCATATCTTACGGAACGAAAACAACGCGTAATTCTTCAGAATATGTCATCTGAATGGGTAATGAAATATCAGGAGTACCATAAGGCTCTGTACTTGGACCCCCGATATATCTACACAGCTAAGACACTGTACTTGTATGCTGACTATCTACAAATCTATTATCATTCCAAAATTTCAGACATCAATCAAGCAATAGGTTATATGAACTCTCACTTAAATAATATCTGTGCATACGCTCATGAAAACTGTATTTTAATCAATCCATCAAAATCTAAAGCTATTATTGTTGGGCAGACGAAACAAATCAGTGCAGCAAAAAGCAAAAACATTCCTCCACTAACTTTATCTGGTAAAATTACTCCGTACGAAAACTCTGTAAGAAATCTTGTGTAATTCTCCACTAACTTTATCTTGTAAAATTACTCTGTACGAAAACTCTGTAAGAAATCTTGGTGTAATTATAAACGAGAATGTTAACTGGGGAGAGCACATTACAAATATCTGTAGAAAGGTGTACACGTCCCATCACCCACTAAAATATCATCAAACTATGCTGCCACTAAACATGAGAATTAGGCTTATAAATACTCTTATCCTCCCTATATTTTCCTACTGTGACATGGTACTAATTGATGCCACGAGAGAACAACTAAACCGATTACAACGTGCTATCTTTTCCTTACGCTATGATGTTCATATTACCCCTTATTATCGTCAACTTTCCCTTCTAAAATTTGAACAATATAGAAACCTTCATGTGGCAGTATTAATCTTTCGAGTATTAAACAAGAATATCCCATACTACTTATCTTCACAACTCAATTCCCTATCCTCTTTCCACCAGCATAACACACACTCCGGCAGTACACTTGCTATCCCTCTCAGCAGGTCAGCAGCATTTAGCCGTTCCTTTGTTGTGAATGGAGCTAGAATATGGAATTCTCTCCCCCATAACATTAGAGCCATAAAATCCTTAAATTCCTTTAAGTCGTCTTGCCGTGAGCATCTCCTCAATGTGTGCCGCCAGGCTGAATGAATCTGGTAGAGTGAATGTGTGTATGAATGTACGTTTACTGTGCTTATGGTATTTTGTGACATTTAACTTTTAATTTGTATCAATAGTTTTAAGACGTGACCAAGAATATTTATAGGCTGTTCTTTTCTATGTCGACTCGTCCGCTCATTTAGGCAGGCGGTATAAAGACCGCACACTGACCCGCTCTGTGACTTTTTAAGACCAGGAATTGTAGGTGGTGATATCTGAGTTTGAACAGAAATCCTATCTAGTGAGGTACGTGTTGGAGAAGTCGACTGTTGAGGTGCAGTCTTGGGCTGTTTTGGCGTAACATTTTGTGACGAAGTCTCACTTTCTCCCAAGGTCACACACTGTGCTGGATTCTCTGTCACTGTGGCTGGAAGGTAATCAGTGTCTATAAAAATATCTCAGTTGTAGGGGAAAATTCCAGTGCAAGCAAAAGATTTCTCAGCCAGAGGAATTGTTGCGACCTTACTGTAGGCTCTTCTGAAGAGACTGGTTATTATGGTCTTGCGTATGGGTGTCCCAGGATTGGCTACCATGTGTTTGTCTACTTCATCTGCATAAGCAGATTTTAAGGGCCCAAAGAAACACCTGTCCAAAGGTTGAAGCTTATGAGTAGTGTGCGAAGGAATCGAAAGCAGTGTTATAATGTTCTTTCTACTTCCACTGCTTGTAGTGAACAATGTGAACTGTGGTTGTCGAGGATCAAAAGCACGGGGTCGTCATTTGTCACCTTAACATGATGTTGGAAATGTGGAAGCCAGTTATTTGTAAAGAGATCAGCATTCATATAGCCTGTATCTGACATTAAGGTGAGTGAAAGAGGGGGTGCTTCTCTGAAGTATTCTTCATTTCTTTTCATTCCTGGAAATATAATTGCAGGAGGAACATAAACTCCTGTAGCTCTAGTACAGCACACTACTGTAACCAGTTGCCCTCTTTTTGCATATGAGACTTTGCATACATTTTTCTTGCGTGTTGCAGTTACAATTTTCGGCGACGTATTTGGGTCGGATGAAATGCCATATTCATCCATATTCAACACCCTACCAGGAGAAAAAAGTTTTCTTTCATAAACTTCCTTGAGGTTCTTGATAAAATGACTTACTTGAATCCTGTTAAATCCCCGTGCTCTTGCCAAACTGCACTGCTCAGGGTTTCGAACACTGAGCCTATGGCATTTACAGAAGGCTGAGAACCAGTCTTTCCCAACAAGCTTCTTTCTAGGTTAAACCTTTCAGCAATGTCATTTGCCTCAGCATAAGCATAGGCTTCCTTGTAACTCCGTAGAACCTATCATCCAAGTCCCTGCAATGGTCGTCTGCTAGCTCGCTCCCCATTTCTTCAGTTAGCTCTTTCTTATATCTCCCTAATGTTTTAGGCACGGTTCCCTAAAACAAGAATATTATAATTAGACAAGAGACTAAGAATTGAATTCTCATTCTACTCCTTTTCATACATTTAGTCTGTTATTTGTTAATTTATTATTCCCTTGGTTGTCACTGAGGCAGCCAATGCAGATCAGAAACGATCATCATTCTGTAAGTGAAGAATAGGATGCATTGAACTGTTTTAATTAGCTTACAGTACTGATCTTAATAATAATAATAATAATAATAATAATAATAATAATAGTAATAGCGCAAGCCTACACTTACGTCTTCGAAACAGACACCAAATAGGGGACTTGCATGTGAAGAACACAGTTCTAGCCTCCCAAAATCTTAAATTCGTGGCAGAGTAGTGACATCCAATGATGTTAACAACTACGCCAAGTACGCATAAATTATTGAGTTTATACATACACATTTCATATGTTTCCTTAGAGTTGCTTCATTGACACCCATGTCTCCGGCCACCTGTCGCTGCGAATTCCCTTGTTTGATTCTCCGCTTTGCTTCCTTGAGATTTTGTTCTGTGAACACCAGTTTGCGATTCGACGTTCTTTTATACCTCCCCATGGTGAAGATTCTAAAATATGGCAACACAATATAATAGAAGAAAACAGTTCAGTCGTTTCCTTCCCTAAAGAAAACGAGCGTCAAAGAGTACGCACGACGAGCATGTAAGAGTTCGCGCATACTCTTGGCCGCATTGCAACAGTTTTAAATAATCATCGCTAGATCGCACCACTTGTCAGACAAGCAGACAGCGAGGCTATAGAGTGCACTATTTCATAATGGACTGAAGTTACTCCTGGTGTGCTGGTTAAGTAAGGAACCAAGAAAGAAGTTTATTAGAATGTACTAATATTAAATTGAAATAACAAATAACGTAGTTCAACCTAGGTATTCAATACAAGTTAATTTGAAATGTAGTGTTACATTCCTGTTTAATTATAAGCGAAGCAGTACCGGTTTCGACCTCAATCTGGGTCGTCATCAGCCGAATAAAATGCAAAAACAATGCATATGTAAATAAGAAATTAAAGAATGAGTCTTTCACAAAAAGAGTTGAAGAAGCAGTATAAGATAATGGGGATTGGCACTGCGCAATTTTAAATCATAAAATCTAGAAGTAGAAGGTCAGTCACTTATATGAAGTAAGGCGCAATCTTCTGAATAGTAGCACAACACACGCAAAGTTCGGCACTGTGTCTCAAAATGTTTATGAGAAGAGGTGAACAGTTAAGTGAGCCAGCCTGCATATACTATCAGGCGCGAAGTCACAACACAGTTTAATAAATATGAAGTCCCAAAATTGTGTAGAAGTCGAATACAGAGTCGCTTGATTGAAGCAAATTGCTAGCTCCTGAAGATCAGCGCAACATACTCAATGTCCGGCACTGTGTTTTTAAATGCCGACGGAACTCGGTGAATAGCTTAATGATCCAGTTTCGGTTGTGAAAATGTATATATATAATACAATTTAATATAATTAAGTATGTAACTAGGATCTTGTAGATTCTTTAGAACAGTTCACATAAAAAACAATTATGAAGAGAAAAATGGTAAAAAGCGCAATACCGGAAACAAATGAAAAACGTATATGCACAGTGCGCTACTTCTTGATAATAAGAATTCAGGTCGTAATTGAGGTAGCCCAAGGCAGCGCAAGGCATGAGTTTAAATTTGAATGTAAAGACCCAAAATGCAGGTGGCACTATAGTATACTAGTATACAGTTCAGTTCGGAAAGTAGGGTGGGTTTTTTTTTTTTTTTTTTTTTTTTGAGAGGAGTGGTGAAAAGAAAAGATGGGATAAGTTAATAAAGGAAGAGGATTAGTAGATAAGAGAAGATTAAAAGGATTGGAAGTTAAAAGAGGATGAGAAAGGATAAGATAGGGAAATAAAGGAGGGGTAGTTTAGGGTGGGTTATTCGAGGTAGAAAACGTGGGTAGGAACTGTGTAAGGCATGGAAAATTGAATTCGGGTTTAGAATTTTTGAGAAGAAGAATTAGGAAGTCAAATAGGATATTGGGTTTTTCAGAAATGTCGTTTAAATTGAAATTAGGTTTGAAGTATTGGTCAAGGTGAATAAAACAATTTTCAGTAGTGTTTAGAAGGGGGCCTTTGTTAATGATTTTAAGAATCTTTGTCTTTTCCAATATTGTTGAAATTATGCTTGGAGTCTTGTATGTGTTGTCCTATAGCAGAGAATCTGTTGTATTTAATGGCGTTGATATGTTCGGAGTATCTGATGTTAAAGTTGCGGCCAGTTTGTCCGATGTACGAGGAGCTGCAGTTGTTACATTTGAATCTGTAACAACTTCACTGCACGACCACCAAAACACAAACTGCAGTTTTTCAACTACACGAAAACAACTATGCATACTCTTAGACGTTGCGAACTCTTAGCCCCCTTTACCCTATAGTGTACTATCTAGTCTTGCCATAAATACTGTTACAGCTTAAAAAAGCGACTATCATGAGAGATATTTTAATTTGCTTTCAGTATGTTGTTCTTTACACACAGCTCCAATCACTTTTTGAAATGGTCACCTTTTGCACTGACATGCTCCGAGTCATCGTGGCCACTCGTCTATGGTGGAAAATCCGCCACTGGTGCCAACAAGGAGCGCTTTAAACTTTGAATGGTGGGGAGTCTCCTCTTGCAGACGATGCCCTCAAGCGGACTGCTACTGGGTCAGGGACATGACGCTGACCTTGGTTTGTGGGCTGCTGGAAAGTCCAGGGTTGGTTTTGAAACAATGTGCCATTTGAGTTTGTCACAACAGGCTCCAAAACAGTGCTTTCATTCACTCTGGCACTGGTTTTAACTCTCTTTCCGCAAAAATGCAGCTGGGTGGCACCAGAATAACTCTCTACCCACCAAACCATCACTGAGGACACATGATGGGCCCTCTGACATTTTGGAATCTTTTTACTGGCTTCTTGAGTGGGTCTTGCATAAACCCTATCATTTTTACAATTGAAAGACTCTTCAATGGTGAATATTTTCTCATAATACCAATATAATGGTCCGTTATTGGACGTTACTCATTCAGGACGAATATTTTAAGTTCCCCATGGGAATCAACATATATATCATCGAATATTTTCTCATTGGTGAAGAGGATTATGTCCATTCTGGGTGTAACGCTGCAGGATACGCCAACATTTTAGCACTCTCATCTTCTATAGGCATGTGTCGAGTTATGTCCTGTATTACAAGTGATGAAAATCATTTTTTTGTCCGTATTAAAAGTTTCGTAAAGTATATAGGAAAATATTTAAAATTTTATTTCCACCTATTCAATACAAGATGTTGGCATTTATGTTAAAACATTTTTCAAATGTGAGAAATGTTTCGCCTCTTGCTGTGAGGCATCTTCAGTCACTAATAAAAACCTTATTACTTTTGTCAGATAACATTTCAGACATTCTACAGCTATTATAAAAATGTTCATGAAACAACTAAAAATCTAATATAGTGATGAACTCATGTGTAGTTCACTTGATGAATAGGACGTCATTAGATGGTACAATAGTACAGATGATGGCTTGAAGCCTTAGTCAATATTAGATTTCAAATACATAGTTTAAAGCATATAAAATCATTTCATTGAAAATATACAATACATTTAAATTTTATTAAAATAGTATGTTCTTAGGTGGTACACTTAAAAATGGAGGTATCATATAATTATAAGTGACAGTTGATGGCTTAAGGCCGTAGTCAGAGTTTGAAGCATAAGTAAAATAACATCTATATATATAAGAGTTTTGTCTGTACATTGCTCAGAATTTGAAAAGAATGGTATTTCTGTATCGATCATGTCCACAGTAACAAGAAAATGCAGTTTTGACTTTTCCGTAATTTCCGTCTGTATGTATGTATGTATGTATGTATGTATGTATGTATGTATGTATGTATGTATGTACACGCATCACGAGAAAACGGCTGAAGAGAATTTAATAAAAATCGGTATGTAGAGTTGGGGAGTGAGCCGCTACAATCTAGGCTATAAATTATTTTATTCACACTGAGTGAAATGGTAGTTTAGGGGAAGGCCTAAAATTCAATTCTCAAATATTTATATTATTAGTGGCCATATCGATAAATACTACATAACTAAAGTTATATAGAATTACATTTCTGATCATTTACGTCTTATCCATTTTTACCGTACCGGCTATGATAACACAGATATTCATGAATTTGGATTTTTGTTCCTAAGTCCATATCAACACCGAGCCCCGACAAAATGGGTAAACAGAATTTAATGAAAATCGGTATATAGAGTCGGGGAATAAGAAACTACAGTTTAAGCTATAAACAATGTTATTCACCCTGGGTGAAATGGTAGCTTAGGGGAAGGCACCTAAAATTTAATTTTTAAATACCTATGTTCTGGGTGCTATGGAAAAGTACTACATAACAAAAGTTATAGAGAATATAATTTCGAATCATTTATGTTTTATTCAGTTTTACCGTACCGACTATGATAAGAGTGGTATTTCAGAACCGGAATAATGTGAAGGCCTACAATATCGAAAGCGCGTAACGTAGATCAACAATAACATTACACTGACCGTTGTTTGTTGTAATGTTCTTTGTCTCTTATCCTGACATTCAACTTCAATAGATGGGATTAGTGCTGCATACCGAGTATAACAGCCTAACTGAATATTGGCGGGAAATAGCTGAGGAGTTAGATAACTTTCTTCTTTAGCATGCCAATCCTCTGGTTCATACATTTTCTGATACTGCTGGTACATAACACACTGATTTATCATAGTATGCCAGCTATTCGATACCTACTCTGACGCGCTGTTTTGAATGAGCAGTGTGCGCACTTAAGTCAGGGGCTCAGTTAGTAGTAGTAGTAATAGTATGAACTGGTCTGGAATTACAATTTAGCCCTATTCCAAATTATGGTACCACAATTCACTAAATAACTCAAAATTCAACCCTGAAGATAGCCGTTTTTTACTAAAAGCTTCTTCCTCTTCACTTTCATTAAATCTACATAAATTTTATTCCAAATTAGCAGCGAGGACGTGGTTTGTTCTCTGGCTTGGAGGAAAAATTATCTCCACGTCAGATAGTTCTTTCCCCCGCCAGTGTAGTGAATTGAGATTTTCCGACTCATCGGGTACTCCCAGGAAACAGATAAGTAAACGGGCATAGTTTTTGCCCTGGACTGACGGTAGGCAAGCTGGCCTACCATTACTATGAAAAGTTTCTAACCCAGTCTTCATATGAGAAAAGACGTTGGTGACTTGCCCGTCGTGCTTCTAGGGCAACTTTAAGAGCTATGCAACCTAATACAATCTTGCTCACAACGTTTACGCTACCTAACCTAGAATTCTGTATAAAATTTAGAATTCCGTAGCGAAGCACGGGTACATCAGCTAGTGTTAATATATATTAAATGAATATGAAAAAGATTACATTGATGAATATAAAATGTAAAGGAAAAACATTCCAAATGCTGGGCAATTGTTATTGACAGCAGCATATAATTGCCTGTAATGTTTAATGGTCAACAGTTCATAGGTTATTTATAGATTGGTTGACTGTTGATCATTAAACATTACAGGCAATTATATGCTGCTGTCAATAACAATTGCCCAGCATTTGGAATGTTTTTCCTTTACATTTTATATTCATCAATGTAATCTTTTTCGTATTCATTTACTATATATATAGATGTTATTTTACTTATGCTTTAAACTCTGACTACGGCCTTAAGCCATCAACTGTCACTTATAATTATATGATACCTCCATTTTTAAGTGTACCACCTAAGAACATACTATTTTAATATCATTTAAATGTATTGTATATTTTCAATGAAATGATTTTATATGCTTTAAACTATGTATTTGAAATCTAATATTGACTAAGGCTTCAAGCCATCATCTGTACTATTGTACCATCTAATGACGTCCTATTCATCAAGTGAACTACACATGAGTTCATCATTATATTAGATTTTTAGTTGTTTCATGAACATTTTTATAATAGCTGTAGAATGTTTGAAATGTTATCTGACAAAAGTAATAAGGTTTTGATTAGTGACTGAAGATGCCTCGCAGTAAGAGGCGAAACATGTCTCACATTTGAAAAATGTTTTAACATAAATGCCAACATCTTGTATTGTATTGTATTGAATTGAATAGGTGGAATTAAAATTTCAAATATATTCCTATATACTTTATGTCCTGTACCCGGCGATAAGCCCTTTGTCCAAGGTACTCTGACAGAAGCCTGGAGATTGACCTTCTTGAAGTGTTCATTCCACAGGTCATGATAGCCTGCTTCCGTAGGCCGCTGCTGGACACTGAGTGGGCAAACCTTCACAGCCCCGGTTTCACTGAATCGCTCAATTGTCCGGTACACAACCATACGAGATTTTGTAGCATCTTGAAAATGTCAGTTGCAGATTTTCCAACTTTGTAACGCTATCACGGCAACACGATTTTTCTAGTCACCCCATTCCATGTTTAAACCTGTAGCTAAGCTGCACTGACAAACTTACAGTGATTCAAGGTTAACGTGAGCACACTGGCGGTTCTTTACCCCTCAAACCGATTGTACAGCATGCGTCAAAAGTTTGTAACAGTATATATGACAAGACTAGTTATACTATTCTCTGAGTACTGGGTTGCCTCTTCAGCAATCTCCACCGTTCCGAAGTCCATCTTCTCCGTTGTAGATTCCGTTGTAGTCTTCACTTGTAACCCTGAGCTGAGACCCTTACCAGATTTTACACTCTGGAAGTCACATAGGCAGGGGCACGGCTGCCTGCGAAGAGGGTCCCTACCTGCTACCTAATTAAATCTATGTCCCGTGAAAACAATGGAAAGTCATGTTGAAACACTGCATATGAACTTGATGATCCTCTGTTATATCTGAAGCATTCGTTAGATCAATTAACATAAAGGGAGGTGGGTATTTTCATGCGGTTAAAAGTTAAAGAATGTGTGTTGTTTGTGGAAAGGGGCTAAAAACCTATTAAAACACTGTACAAAATAGGAAATTCTTAAAAATTAGTGCTTCCTGATGAAGAGAACATCCTGTTTGAAACACTTCATTCACGATTTTTAAAATGACTGCAGTTTATAACCATAGTTGAAGGGACACAAAATGTTTTATTATTGTAAACAGCTCACCAAATTTAACAAACTCACTACTGTATGTCCACAGGGACATCAGTCAACTTGAAAACTGTTCAGTATATGTTTGACTCGCAAGTCTTCTACTTGTTCAATAAGTTTTTACTAGGTGTCATTGTTTTTATTGTAGATATCATAGGGTTTTATATTACGCACAATTTAAGGTCTATCATGAGTTTTATATAATTTGCCTATTTTCCGTTTCTTTGTACAGCTGAGGATGACTCAAAAATGCGTCGAAACTAGTACTGTATATAATTAGTATGTTGTAATCACATCTATATAACAACATTATTATTGTATTGAATAGGTGGACATTAAAAAGTTTATTTATTGTAACACTGTGTTTTGTTTGATTTGAAGGACTTTTCTTTTTTTTTTTTTAAAAAACACAGACTTTGGTTTGATTAAATCCCTCAAATTGTAGTAAAAATTTCTAAATTGAGATGTTGTGAAATGTAGGCATTAACTATGAAGTGGTCAACATGTTTACTTGACACAACAGATTCTTGATGTGGATGATATATGTTCTTCAAAAAAACTGGATACTTTCTTATCTTCTGATGTTCTGTCAATACGGCTCAAATTGTTCAAACGGATGAGTTTGGAAAGCAAATGAACTTCTGATTCACACTGGTATTTTCATCGTGTTCGCAGAGAACTTTTAACTTCTCCAATAACGACAAAGCTTTCTGTTTCCCTCCTAACAAGTCATTTCACACATTGTACACAATGTAAAGATTAAAGTCTTCACTGACTCTGGAATATAAAACTGGGAACCAGATGGTCAAATTCTGTACAAAGCCCCACAGTGGAAGAAGGGTTCACTTTCATTTTATTGTATTCACCGACATGGACATGCGAGTGCTAATGGTGAATTGGGAATTGCAGGCAGATTTTTTCGATACTCTTTGAATTATGATATTGTTCCTGGTAGGATAATGTAACGAGAATTTACGTAGAGAGAATCGGAGCTTGAATTGTATAGGCTCGTATTCACCAACTTCTAAAACTCGCTCTTCACCTCAGAATTTATTGTCTTCGCTCACCAAAACTAAGTTTTCATTAAATGGAAAACAATTGACTACGTGCTGCTGCTATAGGCATTTATCATCGAGTCCATTGCACTTGTGTTGCAGAGAGATTCCACATGGAATCCCCTGTCCAGCTGACTCTTTTTGCCGTTCTCTTATTACCTTTTCCAGTGCACAGCTAAAGAGAAGAGGGAAGAGAACTTCAGAACTTTCTGGAAGTGTTCCTCTGTGAACTTCACCTGTAACCTGGTGTTAATCCAGATTGTATGGGATATGTTCTCAGGACTGAAAATTATGAACGATAGATCCAGGAACAATCACTCAAGGTTCCACTGTAAATATTCCAGTCACCTATGATCTGCCTATCTTTCTACAATAAAGTTTTCAACCGAGATAATTTTGTTGGAGGATACTGTTATATCTGTTTTCTTAGCTTTAACCTTTACTGGCATTGGTCAATAACAACAGAATCAAATATGTAATGATAGTAAAAGAGAACAAAACTTACTGCCGCAGTCTCCCAGTATATTGCCTGGCTAAGTTTCAGAGCACACAGTTGCAATAAAATGAAAGTGTGGTGATAGAAGGTGGAGCCATGTGCCCCACTACTGTTTACAAGTCAACTCGTGAATTTAATCGAACTCCTGCTCTCCAACAGGCCTCCACAGTCCTGCATTCTTAGGTAGTTTTCCACAATCAAGACAAGTCTTACTCGGTACTAATCATCATCGTCATCATTTTCCAGCTCCAGTTTCCCGGCTGTGGTGTACAAGTGCTCGCCACTTCTTCCTGTCAAAGTTGGTTTCTGTTCCCCTATGTCCTCTTGCTGACCTATTTCACTGTGTCTGTCCATCTATTCCTTACTCTCATGACTGGCTTCTCCTCTTTCACTTCTCTCTCAAAGTAATTCCTTTCTTTTCTTGTTCCGTCCATCCTCATAAAATGTCCAAACCATTGTAGCCTGCGTCTTCCTAAAAGCTCGGTACCAGGTATTTTGATGCCAGCCTCCTTCCTGTTTGCGTCATTTCTAATCTTGTCCTTCCTGGTCCTTTTGGTTCATTGTTCTGATGAATTTCGTTTCTGTTGACTGGATTTTACTATTCGCCTTGTACATGTTTCAAGTCCATACGTAAGAAATGCAATGAAGTAGGTATAAAACATGCTCAATTTTGCTTTCTGGGGTATTTTATCATCCCAGAGTAGATTTCTCACTTGAAAATAAAATTCAGAAGCTTTCCGAGTCCTATTAAGTGTTTCTTGGTTTATTGTGTTATCTTCCACTTCCAAGGTATTCGAAGTTAGAAACAGACTGCAATACAGTTCCCTCCAGAAAAATGTTGAATCTGTGCCTTGCCTGTTGATAGTCATTTCAACAGGTTTTGTTTTACTAATATTTAGGCCATATTCTTTTAAAGTCGCCATTCCAAAGATTTAGTTTCTCCTGTACTTCTGGCCTCCCAAATGAGTTGTCTCGTACTAGCGAACAGTTCACGTTTGCTGGCTCACTTCCTTGTATTCTTCGTTGTTAACCAGCTTCTTTATCGTGAGCCTCAACAGTTTGCCAGTTGTATTGTTTTGCTTGTTGTTGGTATGCAAACATTGTCACCTCATCATCATTGTAATACACTGACAGGCAAAATTAATGGATCACTTGAATTTTTAAGGGAAAAAGGATGTTAAATTGTGAAGCGTTTGTTTTAATATTTACAAGAAAAAAATATCTAAGTAACCAAGGGTCGCAATAACAGACAGATAAAAGAAGTGTTGAGAGTATAGCACATTCATCAAAAGTGTGGAGGATTCCAAGTAGTTACATTTTCATTGCTTTTGTCTTAGATGATTTAATTGTTGTTTTAGAACATGACCTCCATCATCACAGTTATAATTCACTGTTTGTGTATTTTGTTTTCCAGATCTTCAGACCATTGAACTGAGAATTACTGAACGATCGTACAAGAAATTGAGCGAGTTCATCGGAGATATGACGAAGATTTTCGACAACTGTCGCTACTACAACCCTCGAGAATCGCCCTTCTTTAAATGTGCCGAGTCATTGGAAGCATATTTTGTACAGAAGATTAAGTGCTTACGGGACAAACTTGTCGAAAACAAGTGAAGAGGGGGCATAAGTGACGAGGTAGTTCCTTCGACTCGAAAATCGTGTGGTGGCACAGTCTGACTTAACTTATTGCTAATTTAAAAGTGCATCATTGACACGATTGTGATTGCAGGTACATCGATGAATAAAAAAATACGTGGACATTAATTGTCGATGCCACAGCCAGACGATGTGAATATTTCTTCCTCGCAATTTGATGTTGGCCATACTTAGCCTGTGTAGCATATCTCCCGATATCCTCTCTTAATCTCCTTGCGGAAATAGCATGTTAAAAAACAAAAACATTTTAATAAATTTTACAAAAACAAAAAAGAACAGCTGTTTTACAAAATGTAATTGTTTTTTCATTTAATGTCGGTAAAATGACATTTATGCAAATGGAATAATAATTATTAACTAAGAAAATCCACTTATTAGTGCTGGTTGAAAGACTGGAGGTGTTGTAAATACATGATAAAGAAAAGAATATATATACAGAAAATATTCCAGTTGAATGGAATTCCATGTATTTATTATGTAAGTGCCCTGTATTTTAATAACTTGTCTACAGCAGCCCACCCTACTGACTGGACATAAACCATCTCTTCATTCCACTTGTCAAATTGCCTGAGTAATGTTTATAGTAAATGCAAATGCCCTTGTTGTAGGCATCACAATTTTTTTTTTTAGGTATATATTTTTTTTAACACGTTGCTCATGATATTGTATGCAAGTAGTTTTAAAAATACCTGTGCCTGGAACTGGCACCAGAATTGCTTCTGGAATAGTGATGGTGCATATGTGAATAATGTACAAATAATGTTAATAATATTCAGTTCTAAATACTGTGTGTTGGTTTCAACTCATCTATTGAATGCAGATGCATTATGCTAGTCATATGGTGTAGCCTTATGTGGATATTAACCCTTTATACACGTGAATAAAAATTGGAATACGGAAAATCCATATGCTATGAGATACAAAATGATTCCTTTTTAAAAGTGTTTTAATTTGATTGTTAGGGAGGGGTAAGTATGCTTACAAGAGATTGCTTACTGATTTCATGCCTACTTGATGTTTAAGTCTTACATGTATAAACATATTTAAATGGTCCGTTTGTTGTGGATTGCAATTGTTTTTAACACACTCTGGTAAGAATGCTTCCCACATTATTTTCACTGCCATAGAGATCACGTACTGAAACGGAGCAGAAGAATAGAACAGAATACTCCCATCTCCTAGTTCCGGATCGCCTGGGAGAAAGAATTTGTTTCATTTAATCTGATACATGCATTACATTCCCTTTTTACAATTATTTGACTGTTACTACACCAAATATTTTGTCCTAGATGTTAACAGTGTTATATAGATGTATCTCACCCTTTCTAAGCTTATTTAGTGCTTATTGTTTTGGCACAAGTCTTGCAGAGTTACCCTACAATTGCAACACACATTATGACTGAACAGAATGAGTGAATGACTGCATGAATTAGTGATTTCCTGATTGAATTGTGGTTGTATGTGAAAGGATTAACACTATGCACCCGACGGTAGTATTATTACCTACCACACGGCGCTGTTAGGAATACTACTACCACGGAAATTGAAATACAGTCACTCGAAAGCTATTCACGTTATTGAATTAGTTTTTGTTTTAACTTGTTGTTGATTTCCTTTACTATTGATTGGCAGTGTTATTGATCGATAGTGATTGGTGGTGCAACCTAGAGACAATGTTTCATAGCCATGTGCACTCAGCTGAGCTCAAATTTATGTGTGTGTGTGTTCTAATGATGGATTATATGACTTCACACATTTAGAATGAAGGTGTAATGAGTCAAACAGTCTGCATTCATCTATCAAGTAGTCTATTTAAGCTGTATATTGAGATACGGAAATGCGTGTATATGCTGAGCACTGCACACTATGATGACATGGTTGAAGTACCCGCAACAAGAGGGAGCATCAAATTATAATAATTTGATACTCTGAACTCCAATACGGTTGGAAAATGAGATTTATAACTTGTAACAAGAGGGAGCCACGAGAAATCCAAACCATCAGCAGTAGTGGACTGTAACAAATTCGAAATTGGTGTTGATAAGTCCAACCAATTGCCGGCATATTATGCATTCACAAGGAAGTCGATCAAGTGGTGGAAAAAAATTATTCTTCCAACTGTTTGATGTTGCCATAGTGAATTGCTATATACTGTACCGCGAGGCTTGTTCACAAACTTCCCCTATCAAAATTTTGGGAACGTTTGGCGGATGATTTGGCGAGTGGCGTTGTTGCTGAAATTTCTAAAGAATCACGAGCATCATCTGCAGGAAAGCTAGTAGGTGGAGATCATCTTCCACACAGAATACCTGAAGTGGGCACGAAGAACAAAGGACACACGCACCATACATGCAGGGTTTGCTACGACAAGTCCAAACACAACACCGGCTGTGCTGTGAAGAAAATGACCACCATATATTGTCGTAAATTGTGATGTAGGTCTTTGCATAGGAGAATGTTTTGAGTATTACCATAGATATTAGGAATAACAATGTGTAATTCTGCTGTTCAGTGAGTGAAAACTATCAAACTTTTCTGAGTGAATTAAAAATTCAAGTGCGTGAACAGGGATAACAGAATGAACCAATATTGTAGCCTGAGTTTTTTTCCAACGCTGAATGTAAGTATTTTTGAATTGATTTCATGTAAAAGTCCGCTTTTTCTAGAATATGTATATGAAATTGTTTGTTTATATTGCACTGTGGATTTTTTCTGAAAGTTTGCACATGAATAGTCACTAACTGGGGAGAGAGTGACTTGATGGACTGAACTGAACATTAAAGGTAGCACCAATGCATGTTAATTGTGCACAACAGAAAATTAGCTTTCATATATAAAAAATATTTCAAGATTTTTCCTTTTTTCAAGTAATATTGTTACAAGTTGGCAGGGTAGTAGATAGATAAATACTCGATTGGTAGATTCTAAATGGAAAATTCTAAATTCCCATGGACGGAATTAGATATTTTTCACCAATAGAGCATGTCAAAAACATCAGAAACATCTGAAAAGCCTTACATCTGATGTGTTTGTGGTAGATTCTACACTAATATTTATTAACACAATGCGGACCGGTCCCGAGAAAACTCGTGTTTACCTGGCCGGGCATTGCGGACTAGTCCCGGGTTATCTCGTGTTAGCAGCAGACTGAAGTTTAGTGCTATCTTTTGAGATATACTGGAACTATTTGGAGATCAAGGGTCATAGTACTCTGTTATGTATGGTTCGATACAATCGATAGTGGCATTTCTTTTTGATTATTCGTCATATCATAGATTTTCTTTGCATTTCCTGACAACATGTTTACAAAGTTCGAAGAACCATGCAAGATGGCAGTGCCCAGAGATCGCACATGTTTAGACAAGGATGAAATTATTCGCAAATTATGTGCTGATACAGGCTCCGAATATCCAAGTGATACTGAATGTTTAGAGTTTGATGATGAAATATCTCCTAACGGAAATGTTTTCAGTAATGACAAGGATATAGCCTTATCTTCAGCGTGTCTGATTATTGTGTTACGGGTGTAAATATTCTAAATATGGTAAATGATGTAGTGTTTTCTGAAAACTGGGTTATGGACAACAGTGAACCTAGGCTAGAGGATTTTGAAGGTGCTCCTGGTATAAAGCTATGGCCTAATGAATCTGGAAACATAGGACAGGTAGCAGGACTTATGTTTGGTG
This sequence comes from Anabrus simplex, assembly GCF_040414725.1. NCBI lineage: Eukaryota > Metazoa > Arthropoda > Insecta > Orthoptera > Tettigoniidae > Anabrus > Anabrus simplex. The sequence continues at coordinate 13,419,699 of NC_090277.1, read as the reverse complement.
AGAACTTTTTCAGTATGTAGCTGAGCAGAGAAACTTATACTATGAGCAGAATTCACATTCTCATAACGTATCCCCTAAAACACTTAAGTGGACTAATGTCGCTAGCAGGGAAATTTAAAAAATATTGCTCTGTGTACTGTCCGCACACTTTATCTTGATGCATTTGTGTACGGGGTGAGGAGTAAGGAGCGAGCTGTCCCGGTATCGATAGTGCTGCCTGGTGCTACCAACTGAATGAAAATGAAATCTGAATTGAATCGAGAATATGATCGATCGATATGAAATTTCTAAACCGTTATCATCTTAAGCCAACAACTATGTCACATACACATTATTGATGGTTATGAATTTCATGTTTTTGGTCCGTATTGAACAATATATAAGTAATAATAATAATAATAACTTAAATGTTTCCACCTTTTCAATACAATATATTCACAAATTTACAAAATTATACGGTACTAGTTTCGACCCATCTAGGGGTCATCATCAGCCGTATTGAAGCAAAGATCATTTGTGGCGAAATCCTAAGACAATATTATTTTAAAGAATAACAAGTGACATGAGATGTTATGGTAATAGTTAATAATACAAGGAATATACATAATAAGAGGTTTTTAACAAAGAATAAAGTATAAATGGGGTGTTGTAAAAATTATAATCATGGAAATCAGTAAGTTCTTGTATTGAAATGAAATATGGCTTAGGAAGAGGGCTTAAGGTGGGGCTGAAGGGTGCGGGAGAAAGTGTAATTGTCTTTCCAAGACAACACCCCATTTATACTTTATTCTTTGTTAAAAACCTCTTATTATGTATATTCCTTGTATTATTAACTATTACCATAACATCTCATGTCACTTGTTATTCTTTAAAATAATATTGTCTTAGGATTTCGCCACAAATGATCTTTGCTTCAATACGGCTGATGATGACCCCTAGATGGGTCGAAACTAGTACCGTATAATTTTGTAAATTTGTGAATATATTGTATTGAAAAGGTGGAAACATTTAAGTTATTATTATTATTATTACTTACATACACATTATATAACATTATAAAACATATCTCTCGATGCGACTCTTGTTCCTAGCATGAATTCTATACTTTGACTTTGATGTGTAAACAACAACAGTACCAGTACGTAAAGTTTACGCCAGATGTCGCACAACGATGCTTAAGCGATTCATAGTTTGTGTTTCAAAGGTTGCCAGTATGAATCTCGAAGATCGCCGAGGTCGACCGATTCAGCACTAGGATGTAAATGCACCAAGATAAAGTGTGCGGATAGTATATTGATAGGGCAGGTGAAGAAAGCTTGTCTGAAAGATTACTGGACAACCGATCCCCTAATAGAAAACCCCATATTTCCGAAAACTATCAGCCGAAATAGATTTCCACAAATACTTACCTACCTGCATTTCAACAACTATTCAGGAAGGCCACCAGAAAAAAACACAGTAGTCGTTCAAAAGCTAGTGAAGTTCTGACAGTTTATTTGAATGCATGCACTCCAGCTTGGAGGTAGTTAGAAGCATGGGGTGAAAGGCACCCGGTCTGCAATGTGTTAAGTCTAATTACCACTTACACACAGGCGCACTCGTTAGCGCTCAGTCGCGCTACAGGCTAAAACAGTTCACGTACACTTTAAGCTGCTGCACCGTTCACAATTTCAGTGCGCACTACAGTGTAAGAAGCCCGTAGGAGATACACGGTTCACACTCATACTGCAGCCATTCTTCCGCCCTGCAATCCCTCGCCGACTTCTCACACTGATAGAATATACAGCAGTACACATCTCACAGCACTGTCTCGCTGACCGCGCTCCGCTCATCAATCGGTGGTGCACAGTCCACACACTTGACTCACTAACGAAGCTAAAACGAACTCTCACTGAACTCATACCACCAACTGAACTAACCTCACAGGTCTCGCATGTGCTTTATATACTCAGGCAGCCTTTTGAGATACATCGGACCGAGCTCGATAGCTGCAGTCGCTTAAATGCAGCCCCACTGTCGGCAGCCCTGAAAATGGTTTTCTGTGGTTTCCCATTTTCACACCAGGTAAATGCTGGGGCTGTTCGTTAATTAAGGCCATGGCTGTTTCCTTCCCACTCCTTGGCCTTTCCTGCCCCATTGTCACCATAAGATCTGTCTATGTCGGTGCAACGTAAAGCACCTCTGGGTATCTGTTCGCGGTTCTCATAGTTTGTGCACCCCTCAAGGCCTCCAGCGATAAAGCGGCCAATGACCTGACCAGCACGCACCTGCTCTCTCCCATCAGGTTGGCTGTGTGGTGAGTAGCGAGGCTACAGCGCGGTGACATCACTGGTGGCGAGGCCATAATGAATTGCTTCCCCTCCAGTTTTGCTGCCCAGAATGGCAAACATATCACAGTGTTATAAGTTAAACCTACTATAATTTGAGTTTACATTTGAACTGCCTAAGAATAGGAGGTTTGGTGGGCTGAACGGCTCAGGCAGTTGAGGCGCTGGCCTTCTGACCCCAACTTGGCAGATTCGATCCTGGCTCAGTCCGGTGGTATTTGAAGGTGCTCAAATACAGCAGCGTCATGTCGGTAGATTTACTGGCAAGTAAAAGAACTCCTGCAGGACAAATTCCGGCACCTCCGCATCTCCGAAAACTGTCAAAAGTAGTTAGTGGAACATAAAAACAATAACATTATTCAGAATAGGAGGTTTCCTTATTAACTACTATAGAACGTAACGGCTATTTACAGTTCAATGAACATATACACTTTAGTTATTTGCAAAACATACAGGTAATATATTATGCATTTGTGGGGTTGCCAAGCCGATGGTTGAATTTTGGGATGCTCTTGCATGCATCGTCATCATCAGTTTTAAATCCCTCGTGCTGGCTTATGGTACAGAATAGCTTCCTTGAGGTGAGGTGAACAGTGTTTCTTGGATAGATAGTTGGTGCAAGAACATTAGGTTACTGGATTTCTCCCTTTCACGAATTGCTGCTTGATGGCGCCTTGGCGATATTTGTTACAGCATGAAGCATGGGGTAGATGTTAGACCATTCATAACCTCTCTTCATTATGAAATTACACCAGAGTTCCTCTCCATAACATCTTGACAGGCCAGTTATTAACAAAGCCACGCTCATAATTGAAAGTGATTTCATTCTATAGAAAACAATATAAAGGCTTTCAGTAAGATGCAAATACACGTAAGAATTTCAACACAGAAAAACCATGATTTTTCCTGTCGTGTATGCATTTCATTTTGAGTCATATCACCATCTTCTCACACCCTCTGGCACTGAAGACCATGCGCTAAATAAATAATAAAAAATGTACATAACTATGCATTTCAGAGCGAATAATATTATATATCAACACATCAGGTCCCAGTTTCATTCTTCACCCTTAGGTTCCAAAAACCCAGGCTGTTTAGGACTATTTCAAACAATGGGGATTGAGAATGTTTAGAAGGTAAGAATTATTAAGTGTTGACACCATTCTTCATATTTTCTGAATTTATTTGACCGGGCGAGTTGGCCGTGCGGCTGTGAGCTACCATCCGGCAGATAGTGGAATCGAGCCCCACTATTGGTAGCCCTGAAGATGGTTTTCCGTGGTTTCCCATTTTCACTATAGGTTTGTGTTGCCTGTAAATGGCGCCGCAATGTGAGAAACACCCTAGGTCTGTGTTACATGTGCGCATTACATTACCTGTGAGTAGTACCATAATGTGTGGAATACCGCAAGTCTACGCTACTTTTGATTAGTACCGCAACATGACAAATACCATAGTTCTACTTTCCTAGGAATAAGTACCATTATGAGGGGCCAATGACGTGGATTTTGGACCCCTTTAGACTACAAGCATCATCGATTCAGGATTGTGCTCGAGCAGCAGTCCCTTGGTCAGTAATAATATTAACGCTAGTTTCTGGGAATGTAGGGCATTGCGGGTTGGAGCCACTGATTGTTTGAAATCCATATCTATCCATTCATTCTTTACCCTCACGTTTTGAATTCTGGTCAATGAAAGACCCATCTGTGTCGGTGCGACTTAAAGCAAATTGTAAAGTTAAGAAAATAATTTACTTGAAAAAATATCAGATTTAAAAAAAGTTATTTCTCAGATTGTGGACAAGGCACGCTGTGTTAGGTATTTATACCGCTTCCTGTGATCTGTATGGCAGTGAAGCAGCATATTCAATGTGTGCCAAGCATTCTTACCAGTGTGTCGAGAACAGTTGCAATCTACAAAAAAGGTCAGCATAAATGTATTGTGCATTTAATATCAAGTGGTAAATATACTTACCAGTAACGTGTAAAGGGTTAAGAACACATTTTATTACTGTTGTTAAGGAAATGTTGCTGATATGAACACACACTCGCTTTTGTACTGCAGTGCTCTCTCTGACTGAACTCATTAAGCAAGTTGGTCCATTTCTGGTAAAACAAGACGACATTAACAACGGCATTTCCAGCTTATTTAAAGAAGAGAATTATATAGTGGTTCAACCTTTTCAATACAAGTAGAATTTGAAATGTAATGTTACATTCCTAGTTGATTACAAGCGGTACTGGTTTCGACCACTGTTCTGTGTCATCATCAGCTGATCACTTAAAATGTTAAAAACAATACACATCTTTCACCAGTTGCAGTTCATGAAGCACTATAACATTTTAGGAATTAGTACTGCAAGTTGAAAGTTCCCGGAATCCTGAAGAAGTCGAGGATCAATCACGTAAATGAAGCGAGAAGCAAGTTCTTGAAGAGCAGCAGGACATACGTGCTGACCGGCACTGAGCTTCCAAATGTTCATGAAACTCGATGAAAAAATTAAATAGTTCAAGGATCAAGGCTGTAAACGCTGCTAGGCATGAAATCGTACATCATCATCAATGTCCCACTCCAGTCGCCTGTCCTTCCACTTTTCCTGCTCCATTACTTCCGCCACATCCCATCCAGCTTCTCTAATGTCCTTCCAAATCTGATGCATCCACCTTCTTGTTGGTCTTCCAACTGGTCTCTTTCCCTTAACTTCTCTTTCAAATTCCCTTCTTGCTACCCGTTCCTTTCCCATTCTTTTTATGTTTATAGAATGTAGTATGTTTATAGAATCTCTATGTCAGATTCTCGAAGTTTGGAGATATACATTAATGTATATTTCTATCGTCAATCGTCAAGTATATTAAACTATATTGTACGATTTTGCGCCTAGCAGTGTGTACAGCCTTGATCCTTGAACTATTTAATTTTTTCGTTGAGTTTCATAAACTTTTGGAAGCACAGTGCCCGTCAGCACGTATGTCCTGCTGCTCTTCAAGAACTTGCTTCTGGCTTCATGTATGTGATTGATCCTCGACTTCTTCAGGATTTTGGGAATTTTCAACTTGCAGTACCAATTTCTAAAATGTTATAGTGCTTCGTGAACTGCAACTGGTGAAAGATTTGCATTGTTTTTAATATTTTAAGTGATGACAGAACAATGGTCGAAACCGGTACTGGTTGTAATCAACTAGGAATGTAACATTACATTTCTAATTCTACTTGTATTGAAAAGGTTGAACCACTATATATCTTGTTTCAGTATTTCCAGTGTAAAACAGAATTAAGGATTCCTTTCAGTTTTGTGTAGTGAATACTCCTGCATTGAGTCACACCTTGTTCTGTCAAAAGTGAAGGGACATATACAAAGTGTTCAGTTTTACTCAGAATAGGTAGGTGTAGGAATGGAACACAAGAGTGGAGAAAGGGGGCAGAAGGTATTGCAAGGTTTTGATTTACCACATTGGATCCATGACTTGTCGGGCCTTTGATTTAAGGAGAATGGGATATCTATGCCCTTGTGTTCATAATTTATAAAATGTAATATTTTTAGCACTTGCTGATGGCTACCAAACAAAAATCGTAAGCCTCAGAGTATTTCACAACAGTCCCAGAAAATGAACTGAGTATGATTTACCATTTGAAAGGTCATATTTGAAGGTAGTCTTGTATCAGCAAGTAGCTGCATTTGCAGCTTAAACTATGTTCTGTCTCCTTCATCCACGTTAGCTAATAATGACGGAGATCCGATATGCAGTAACCTGGAGGCAAGAAAATCTAAAAAGTTTGTTCTTCCTTCTTCTTCGTACTACCTTGGACTTTGCACAGCGCAGAGTCCCATCACTTCCTTGTTCTTTGAACATATCATATTGTATTTGTATCACAGGTAGATAGAGGTCAACTGTTAAAAGTGGGAAGTTAGGTTAGTGTTAATCACTAAGCTCACAAATTACAACTGTGCTGCAAAAGATATGTTCACAAGAAAATACAGCATTATTAACTGTGACTCGATTTTGGATGTTTTCATCAAGACTCTCGAGCAAGAAGAATTCCCATCCCTAGGTAAGTCAACTTTGCACAAGCGAGCTTCAAAATTTTAGATGATATATGACGGCAAATGAAATTAAAATCTTTAAATATTTTTTTCGTTTATTTTATTGAGCAGAAGTAATACGCAACTCTCTATCATTTTTCTACGTATATTCAGTTACGTTTAATGGAAGTCCTTGAGTGCTTACAGTAGGAAAAAGTCTCTTGCTTGTCTGCGCGGCCACTCATACACCCCAAGCATGTGGTATTCGCTGGTGAATATAGCAAACATGGAGGACACTCACAATGTAGCTCTTGGATAGTTGCTACTGTTACTTGGGCAATATGGGACCAAGAATTTTCATGTTGCTGCCGAGACGTGTCATTCGTCAGTTTTTCACCTTCACTACTCAAAATCTAAATGACAGAGCACTGTTGTTCTTACACGCCTGTCTAAAGTGGGACAGGTACTTTGATGGTGTTTGCTTGTCTACACAGTGTTGGCACCTAAGTCTTTGTCACAGTATAGCCAACAATTCAAATTTTCATTACCCTTTCAAGCCTTTCATTTGACTCCCCCTCATAAGCGACTGTAAATGACCGTCTCAACATTACAGAACTTCCTGTATTAGCAAGGTGGTGCAAGTTCTGGACCGCATGGTAGATGATTGAATACCTTCTAGCAGTGACGTTAAGCCTTGGAGGCACTTGACTTTATACATATAGTTCAAAACGTTTTTGGTTTTCAAAATGCCTAAAAAATATAATACATTTTGTACAAAAGAACATCTTCCATCATGTCAAACACACATCAAAAATTGTGTATTAGGCCTGTTGTTATAGGACTTTGAACAATAGATCAATTTTTCTTGCTTGCAGAAATGTCTTCTTTTTTTTAGTGGAACACCTCTGTTCTAAGGTTAAAGTAATGCTAGGTGTTGTTTGCAGGAACTCTATTATTTTTCCATTGGAACTGATACATTCACTCAGGTTCAGACATAAACTACGTAAAACTTGCAAGCTGTGAGGAACTGCAGCGAGTATAAGCAGCAGAACGTTTTTTGGAAGTAACAGTGTTGTTGGTTATCCACTCCTTCTGACGCTAGCATAGAGGCTTGGTTTAGGCAATACTGGAGTGGGCTTTGCGTGTGCGCTCTAAGCTGCCGAGGTAAGCTAGGTCGAGAGAACATAAACGAGGTTCTGCTCGGCATCGCATGGCAAATACACTGACTGACAGAGCAAATGCAACACCAAGAAGGAGTGGTCAGAACTTTATGCCAATTGCAGGGTAGACTGACGTCACTGAGGTATGCTCATGATGTGAAATGCGCCGCTGTGCTGTGCACGTAGCGAACGATAAATGGGACACGGCGTTGGCGAATGGCCCACTTCGTACCGTGATTTCTCAGCCGACAGTCATTGTAGAACGTGTTGTCGTGTGCCACAGGACACGTGTATAGCTAAGAATGCCAGGCCGCCGTCAACGGAGGCATTTCCAGCAGACAGACGACTTTACGAGGGGTATGGTGATCGGGCTGAGAAGGGCAGGTTGGTCGCTTCGTCAAATCGCAGCCGATACCCATAGGGATGTGTCCACGGTGCAGCGCCTGTGGCGAAGATGGTTGGCGCAGGGACATGTGGCACGTGCGAGGGGTCCAGGCGCAGCCCGAGTGACGTCAGCACGCGAGGATCGGCGCTTCCGCCGCCATGCGGTGGCAGCCCCGCACGCCACGTCAACCGCCATTCTTCAGCATGTGCAAGACATTCTGGCTGTTCCAATATCAACCAGAACAATTTCCCGTTGATTGGTTGAAGGAGGCCTGCACTCCCGGCGTCCGCTCAGAAGACTACCATTGACTCCACAGCATAGACGTGCACGCCTGGCATGGTGCCGGGCTAGAGCGACTTGGATGAGGGAATGGCGGAACGTCGTGTTCTCCGATGAGTCACGCTTCTGTTCTGTCAGTGATAGTCACCGCAGACGAGTGTGGCGTCGGCGTGGAGAAAGGTCAAATCCGGCAGTAACTGTGGAGCGCCCTACCGCTAGACAACGCGGCATCATGGTTTGGGGCGCTATTGCGTATGATTCCACGTCACCTCTAGTGCGTATTCAAGGCACGTTAAATGCCCACCGCTACGTGCAGCATGTGCTGCGGCCGGTGGCACTCCCGTACCTTCAGGGGCTGCCCAGTGCTCTGTTTCAGCAGGATAATGCGCGCCCACACACTGCTCGCATCTCCCAACAGGCTCTACGAGGTGTACAGATGCTTCCGTGGCCAGTGTACTCTCCGGATCTCTCACCAATCGAACACGTGTGGGATCTCATTGGACGCCGTTTGCAAACTCTGCCCCAGCCTCGTACGGACGACCAACTGTGGCAAATGGTTGACAGAGAATGGAGAACCATCCCTCAGGACACCATCCGCACTCTTATTGACTCTGTACCTCGATGTGTTTCTGCGTGCATCGCCGCTCGCGGTGGTCCTACATCCTACTGAGTCGATGCCTTGCGCATTGTGTAACCTGCATATCGGTTTGAAATAAACATCAATTATTCGTCCGTGCCGTCTCTGTTTTTTCCCCAACTTTCATCCCTTTTGAACCACTCCTCCTTGGTGTCGCATTGTCACTGTCAGTCAGTGTATAATGGTCCGAAGTGTGTCGGTATGAACACTGGTAGGTACAGGTTGTATACTATTCTTCTTACTTTAAGAATGAACATGCCTCCCGGCCGTATGGTCCAGACCATCTGACTTTCTCCTGTTCGGACCACTGAAGAAATTCTTACAGGGTGAACACTTTGGTTAAGATGAAGAAGTGAAATCAGTCGTTCACTCCCAGGGAATGGAGTTCTATGAACGCGGCATATTCACTTGGTGGTTCTACGTTGCATAGTCCTTTGTCTTTCCTACTCATTAAATATTTTGTTTAAAACAATGTTGTGGATTACTTTTCATTCAAATGTTTTTCTGTGGTTTTTCATTTTCACACCAGGCAAACACCTGTACAAAAGGATATCTTCCATCGTGTGAAATACACATAACAAGCAATATATTATGCCTGTCATTATATACATCGTAATTAAGCCCATGGTCAATTCCTTTCCACTCCTAGCCCTTTCCTGTCTATCGTAGCCATAAGACCTAATATTAATTCAGATGAGAAGTTTTTCTAGTTTGATAAAATTACAATACTGTTGCTGTACCTCTATTTTAGTCCAACCCTTCGTAAGGGTGTAGTGGCATCACGCTACAATCCTTTTGGTGATCTTCCTCCAGGAGTCTGCTTTGGGCGTGGTGACTTGCTTGCTGTAAGCTCATCCTGGTCAAGTTCTTGATCTGGTCCACCCATCGTAACGGTGCACATCCTCTAGGTCTTTTCCCCCTCTGATAATATGGGATACAGTTTATTCTGTTGGAATGAGATTTTAAAAAACGTAATGCTGCTAGAGTTGAGTGGGGGGGGGGGGGGGGGACCTGTCGGTGCATGCTTTAACTGATGTTACGATGTCAAGATGCATGTACCCATACTGACTTACGCAGCTGAGACATGGACTTTGACTAGCAGGCAAGAGAGTAGAATTCAAGCCAGTAAGATGAAATTCCTAAGAAGTATGATAGGAAAGACAAGAAAATCATAGGTTATAAACTTCATGGTTCTGATCTGTATTGAATTGTAAGAAACATATCAGATGTAAGGCTTTTCAGGCGTTTGCTCTATTAACCAGCGTTTCGTCTTAGGTCTGACACTAGACTCGTCAGAGTGGGATGTGTCAGACCCTACCCACTGACGCTGGGTGTATGCAGGTGAGCTTATCAGAAGCCTATATATGAGGCACAGTCTGATAACTGCATACGGGAGATAAATCTCCACATATCCAGCGTCAGTTGCGAGGGTCTGACACATCCCACTCTGACGAGTCTAGTGTCAGACCTAAGACGAAACGCTGGTTAATAGAGCAAACGCCTGAAAAACCTTACATCTGATATGTTTTTGACATGCTCTATTGGTGAAAAATATCTAATTCCCTCCATGGGAAGTTAGAATTTTCCATTTTGAATTGTAAGTACAATATAATTATTAAATTACTGTAGTAATGGTCCACCTTTCAATACTATAATATGTAATATTCTAAATTACATTAATTAATTAGGGACTAGTTTCGGCCAGGGCTGGCCATCTTCAGCCTTAATGTAAAACATCTAATAACTAAACAAATGTACATGCACACAATTGACATAATACATTAATTTAATAATTATATTGTAAGACACGGAAAGACAGAGTGAGAAATGAAGATGTTAGGAAGGAAGTTGGGATAGTAAAGCTATGATAAAGATGTTGATTCCCATAGGGAATCTGAACGACAGAATTGAAAAGAATAAACTAAGGTGGTTTGGACATGTAAAGAGGATGGAGAATAGAATTCCAAGACAGATGCTGGAGGCAAAGTGCGAGGACAAGGTGGATTGAATCAGTGTAGACTGGGACAAGATCGCGGAAGAGGAATGGTGGAAGGAAAGAGGAAGATGGGGAAATGCCATAAATACTCCAACCAGGCAGGAGCTGGATTAGAAGAAATGATGATGTCAAAAACTGACACACCCTACCTCTGTTAGTTAACATACTGTTGTACAGTATACCTTAATACGTAATTTTGCAGATGTGTAAACTTTCAAAAGTCAAAAATCAGGAGTTCATAACGTCATTAATAATGTAACTTTGAAGAATATTTAATACATACTACATGTAATTTCTCTTATTCATTAATTAATTTATAAATACTGAAATGCTCCATGAATCAGCTTTAGAACACGACTCTTCTTTGTAGCCTTAGGCCTCTTCATAAATTTCTGAACTAGATTTATGCTCAAAGCACTGGCCTTGTTGAACGGGTTTAAATTTTTTCCAGAATTCTTTTTCGGGAAGCTTTGGTCTGAAACAAGTTTTTGTCCCTGTAAACATGTTAAAAATTCCTCTCACATTCGGCACTGCTATGTGGAAATAATAAAATAAAAAGCATTATGTTAAAGATTCTGTCATATTTAAGAACACCACCATTTGATTGCTTCTGTCTTGCCAGTGCATGCTGAACATCAATTTTCTCCAGCTACTTATGGAACGAGGAAAAACCTGGAATTTTCAAAAAATGCAGGAATACTAAATCTGTTCTCAAAATTGGAGTTGCCACATCTGAATTTTGTTATTTGAAATGAAACCAGCAAGCCTATGTCATGCCAAATTAAATTATGCAGTGTAGATTTTTTTTTTTTGTACTGATGAAAATGAAAATCCACAGTCTGTTTCCAGTCATCTGAGCGAGTCAGGAATGGAATGAATGAATGCGGCAAGGATAGGAAGTGTGCCGAAGGCAGTTGCACTCCTCTGGGGCATTGGCATTGATAAATGAGTAACAGATGAAATGAAATGGAGAGTGTTGCTGGAATGAAAGATGACTGGAAAACTGGAGTACCCAGAGGAAAACCCATCCTGTCTCCTCTTTGTGCAGCACAACTCTCACATGGAGTGACCAGGATTTGAACCACAGTATCCAGCGGTGAGAGGCCGGCGCGCTGCCGCCTGAGCCACGGAGGCGACATCTAAATGTTTGTGTTAGTGACATTCCAGCACAGGATGATTTTGGAATTTACTTTAGCGACATTTCAAGAGATCAGAGTGATTTTGTAACTGATAGTGTGAAACATCGTGATGAGTGCGATATTTGTGAACTGTAAAAGTACTCGCCAAACTTCTGATACTAGAAAACTCTAGTATTGCTCCTGCAACTTCATCTCACTCTACCGGTCATAACAGCATCCGTGGAACAACGAAGCTTCAAAACATTGTGATGGATACCAGTTTTGATTAGTTTCAGTTAATTATACGTAATATAACTTAGTATGTTTGATTAATGTACAAAACATCATTCTGACACTATGTAAGAATTTGAAGAAGGGGGACCCAAAATAGTAATTTGCGCGGGAGGCCGGTCCTTCTTAGTTACGCCACTGGGAGGAGTATACTAAGTGCAGCTATTGTTGGAATAAAGTTGTACAAATATCACTCGACCATGAGGCAAAGAAACTGACAGCTGCTGTACTTCATAAAGATTGATGTGAGCATCTAATGGAATAACCCACTGGTGTTTACTGGTCTGAAGATCTGGTCTCCCACTCAGCCTGGTAATACACTAAAGATTAAATTACATTTTTAAAATTTTCTCCATACATATATGAGATCGAGACATCTGGTCTGGGACGAAAATTCCATGATGATGTCATTGAAGTTGTAGTCGGGCCACTTGCGAAGTGTATGAAGAAAAGACTTTTCAGTTGGGATTAATGCCAAACGCATAAACGTTCTTGTGTCTATGTTGAACGGCAGTATGACTTTTTCCACTGCAGCGCAGAAAACGTTCTTTCTACGGATGCTGAGGTTACTGGTATTGTCACAATTAATGTTGCCAATTGAAGTACCTCAGGAATCACTTAGTCCGTTTTCTTATATGATGGTAAGACTTTCATGGACTGTTTTTGTGAGAAATCGAATAAGTAGTAAAATTTCACAATTCTTTTTATAAGAGCATTATGTTGGTCCATGTGCAGAGCGTATTGTTTACCTAGTTGTAAATCTATTCTTGTATTACCAAAGTTTGAAAAGGTCATGCTACTGCAAATGTGAGTTTTCGATTTATGATATCTTTGAACTGCCGTGCGAAAAGAGTTCATATTTTCACGACTTAATAAGAACATGGCCAGTAGTACAGTTTAGGCAGCTTAGAACTTCCAGACAACCATTTCCATCTATGATAAGTGATGTGAAATGACGTGTATACTCGTGCTGGTTTTCGTTTCCTTCACATCGACTCACTATTACAGTTCATATTCGTAATTTGACCTTTGTCACTGTACGGACGATGGCTGAAAGTAACTTTTAACAAACTCTCTATTATATAGTCATTGGCATTTAAAGCCCCCACAGGTGTTTGTTTCATCATCATCTCACAAAACCAAAGCTGACTGAGTTAAAACAAGGTGCTATCAGCATGCAGACACTTCAAATCCAAAATACTACAAATTCTAAAACATATTCACATCTATGCACGTGATAATATATATATATATATATATATATTTATTGTAGGTTGTTTGTTGTTTTAAACTAGGTAACCGCTAGCTGTAGCGATAACTGGCTCGCTTTCAGTGCCCGGCCTGCACTGAACGAGAGGCATAAGGCTACCACTCTCTGCTTGCGGTTTCTACAGCATTGCTACGTTCATTGCCCACTAACCATAATTTCTTTTGATAAATAAGAATACGCATGAATGTCACAAATATTTGAATGCTCTGTTGAAAGTGTAAAAAATTGTTACTTATTTTTAATGTAATTTTCTAGGGCTACCACTGGTAGCCCATAGAATACGCCCCTGGAATAAAGAAAACAAGTAGGCTAAAGTTTAAATTCTCCAAAGCAGCAAAGGTGTAAAACCAATAATCTTAGCAGTATGTTGGTCACTGTCAGTTTTGATGTCAGATCTATTGAAGTGTACCGCGAGGTCTCTTGGACTTATAGGACTGAGCAAGTGGCCGTGCAGTTACGGGTGCGCAGCTGTGTGCTGTGGGTTCAAATCCCACTGTTGGCAGCTCTGAAGAAGATGGTTTTCCGTGGTTCGCCATTTTCACACCAGACAAATGCTGAGGTTGTACCTTAAGACCACAGCCGCTTCCTTCCTGCTCCTAGCCCTTTTCTATCCCATTTTTGCCATAAGAGCTGTGTGTGTCGTGTGACGTAAAGCAAATTCTAAACATTTTGCCGGTAGGCTGTCATTATTGTAATGGCCGCAGGTGTTTGGAGGGTTTCATAGATCTACTTACTAGAAATAAAAAGCCGGGCTGAGTGGCTCAGACGGTTAAGGCGCTGGCCTTCTAACCCCAACTTGGCAGGTTCGATCCTGGCTCAGTCCGGTGGTATTTGAAGGTGCTCAAATAGAAATAAAAGACACATATTATGTGGATAATAAATTGTATTCAATAGGTAGAACACTTGGAATGTGGGTAATAACTCTGTGTAGTACGGGTCTGTGTTATGAGAAATACGAGACATTATTTAAGAGTTTGGGAGTAACATTACGAGTAAAATTAAGATCCAATGTGCTGGAATGGTTGCTCGGCACAACATTGAAATTAAAGTGCTGTTGGAGAAATACAAATGCCTTTTCATTTCTTTGGATGCGTGGATACAACTGACCATGATGTATTCACAACAGCGCCATCTTATAAGAGAGTATGCGTCGCTCTATTTCATGAAAACTACGTTTCTTTCTTAACCTGTTCACCCTCCAGGGTGTCCAACTTGTTGGCTGAATGGCCAGCATACTGGCCTTTGGTTCAAATGGTCCCGGGTTCGATTCCCGGCTGGGTCAGGGATTTTAACCTTCATTGGTTAATTCCAATGGCCCAGAGGCTGGGTGTTTGTACTGTCCCCCAACATCCCCGCTATTCACACACCACACACAACACTATGCTCCACCACAATAACACGCAGTTACCTACGCACGGCAGATGCCGCCTACCCTGATCGGAGGGTCTGCCTCATAAGGGCTGCACTCTGCTAGAATAACCACACAAAATTATTATTATACCCTCCAGGGTTGGATTATCCCTCAGACTCAGTGAGAGATCCCACCTCTACCACCTCAAAGGCAGTGTCCTGGAGCTTGAGAATTTGGGTTAGGGGGTAAACTGGGGAGGAGGACCAGTACCTCGCCCGGGCAGCCTCACCTGCTATGTTGAAGAGGGGCTTTGCAGATGGATGGGAAGATCGGAAGGGATAGACAAGGAAGAGGGAAGGAAGCAGCCATGGCCGCAAGTTAGGTACCATCCCGGCATTTCCTTGGAAGAGAAGTGGGGAATCAATGGAAACTACTTTTGAGGATGACTGAGGTGGGAATTGAACCCCACTGTACTCAGTTGAGGCTGAGTTGACCCCATTCCAACCCTCGTACCACTTTTCAAATTTCGTGGCCGAGCCTGGAATCGAAACCGGGCCTCCAGGGGTGGCAGCTAATCACACTTACCACTACACACAGAGGCGGACTTCTGATTTTCACTTTTTTCATTTTGCAACAAGTATCTTCCTTTTTATCTGTCAATTGAGACATTAAACATAACCATTATTAAATACTCCCTGCGATATACGCGTTCTACCCAAACACTTAAGCGACTTAACATTTTTCTTTCCATGTACGAGTTTTCGAGGAACGCAAGTCTACATTTAAAAAATTATTTTTAATTCTTCAGGAAACAATGATGAGTCACTGTCTAAGGTACAAGGTGGTTTGCCTTACAGACCTCCATCCACAACTGGTTTTCTGTTCAGGTTTTCCTTCCCTTAGCTTCTATCCTGAATCGGTGTTATATTTTAAAATAACCCATGTTTTAAAAATCCAGACGACTTGACTCATAAAATGTCTGTTATGAAAATGAAATGCCGAGCGTAACTTGCACATAAAACTTGGAAGATTATAATTATATTGGTTTTATCCCACTACCTACATTCTTATGGTTTTCGGAGATGCTGAGGTGCCGAATTTTTGTCCCACAGGAGTTCTATGTCATTAAATCTACCAACAGAGCCTAGCGTATTTGATAGAGAGATTAATATAACTAATGCCCTGGCAAAGATTTAGTGGATAACTAATTAAAGAGGCAAGACCATCGGACAGATAAATTCAAACTAATAATTAGGTCATGGAGAGCCTCTGTGGCTCAAGCGGCAGCACAACGGCCTCTCACGACTGGCGATGTTCATTCCATGCGAGATTTGTGCTGGACAATTAGGATTCTCACAAACAGGAAGGAAGGTAGGCCTCCCTCAAACAATGTACAGGTTACAGTAGGTGTACAAGAGGGAGGGCAATTGTAGAAGACAGGTGATCTAATATTCTAAGGGGAAGGAGATTGCAGGCTAAGGTATCTACTCAGGATCAGAATTCAGGACAAGTGTCAGAGAAATAGGTAAGAGCCACTCCACGTAGACCAACAGAGGGAAGGTGAGGAACAAAGAACTGTTGCTGAGATGTGTGGAAGTAGGAGGAAGGGAAAAGGTAGGAAAGGGAAATGTAGAGTAGGGGATAGGGAAAGACAAGTGGAACAGGGTCATGGGAGGGAGAAACGGGAGGAGAAAGTAGCTTCTGCAGCAATGAGAGAAGAGAGGACTGACTAGGAGGGGAGGGGATCAAATGAAGTGGGTACGGTTGAGACTCTGGTCATGCGGGATTCCATCGTTAGACATGTGGGGAAAGTGTGTAGAGGAAAGGGGAACCAGGGTAGAGTGCTATCCATGAATTAGGTTGAGGCAGATGCTGAGAAAAGTAGAAGAGAAGGAGGAGGGGGAGGAGAAGGTGGTAGTGTGTTTTACGTTGGTACCAACAATGTAAGGCAAGCTGGTATAAGTACCAATATACACTGACTGACAGAGCAAATGCAACACCAAGAAGGAGTGGTTCGAAAGGGATGAAAGTTGGGGAAAAAACAGAGACGGCACGGACGAATAATTGATGTTTATTTCAAACCGATATGCAGGTTACACAATGCGCACGGCATCGACTCAGTAGGATGTAGGACCACCGCGAGCGGCGATGCACGCAGAAACACGTAGAGGTACAGGGTCAATAAGAGTGCAGATGGTGTCCTGAGGGATGGTTCTCCATTCTCTGTCAACCATTTGCCACAGTTCGTCGTCCGTACGAGGCTGGGGCAGAGTTTGCAAACGGCGTCCAATGAGATCCCACACGTGTTCGATTGGTGAGAGATCCGGAGAGTACGCTGGCCACGGAAGCATCTGTACACCTCGTAGAGCCTGTTGGGAGATGCGAGCAGTGTGTGGGCGGGCATTATCCTGCTGAAACAGAGCATTGGGCAGCCCCTGAAGGTACGGGAGTACCACCGGCCGCAGCACATGCTGCACGTAGCGGTGGGCATTTAACGTGCCTTGAATACGCACTAGAGGTGACGTGGAATCATACGCAATAGCGCCCCAAACCATGATGCCGCGTTGTCTAGCGGTAGGGCGCTCCACAGTTACTGCCGGATTTGACCTTTCTCCACGCCGACGCCACACTTGTCTGCGGTGACTATCACTGACAGAACAGAGGCGTGACTCATCGGAGAACACGACGATCCGCCATTCCCTCATCCAAGTCCCTCTAGCCCGGCACCATGCCAGGCGTGCACGTCTATGCTGTGGAGTCAATGGTAGTCTTCTGAGCGGACGCCGGGAGTGCAGGCCTCCTTCAACCAATCAACGGGAAATTGTTCTGGTCGATATTGGAACAGCCAGAATGTCTTGCACATGCTGAAGAATGGCGGTTGACGTGGCGTGCGGGGCTGCCACCGCATGGCGGCGGAAGCGCCGATCCTCGCGTGCTGACGTCACTCGGGCTGCGCCTGGACCCCTCGCACGTGCCACATGTCCCTGCGCCAACCATCTTCGCCACAGGCGCTGCACCGTGGACACATCCCTATGGGTATCGGCTGCGATTTGACGAAAGCGACCAACCTGCCCTTCTCAGCCCGATCACCATACCCCTCGTAAAGTCGTCTGTCTGCTGGAAATGCCTCCGTTGACGGCGGCCTGGCATTCTTAGCTATACACGTGTCCTGTGGCACACGACAACACGTTCTACAATGACTGTCGGCTGAGAAATCACGGTACAAAGTGGGCCATTCGCCAACGCCGTGTCCCATTTATCGTTCGCTACGTGCGCAGCACAGCGGCGCATTTCACATCATGAGCATACCTCAGTGACGTCAGTCTACCCTGCAATTGGCATAAAGTTCTGACCACTCCTTCTTGGTGTTGCATTTGCTCTGTCAGTCAGTGTACATGGGGATGTGTGGGATCTGGTAAATGCAGCACGGGTGAAGTTTAAGCAAGCAGAGATTGTTATCAGTGGAATACTATGTAAGAGGGATACTGACTGGAGGGTGATTGGAGATTTAAATGACACTATGGAGTGGGTATGTGGGAAATTG
The DNA here is from genome assembly GCF_040414725.1 of Anabrus simplex. Lineage (NCBI taxonomy): Eukaryota > Metazoa > Arthropoda > Insecta > Orthoptera > Tettigoniidae > Anabrus > Anabrus simplex. The sequence goes on along the minus strand of NC_090277.1, from coordinate 13,401,320 downwards.
GGAGTGAGATTTCTAGATCCTAATGGGTGGGTAGGAGATAGGGATCTGCGCTCAGATGCCCTTCACTTAAACCGTAGTGGTACGTATAAGTTAGAAAATTTGTTTGGACGAGTAGTAGGGAGGTACATTCAGGGAAGCGGTGTTGTCTAGGGAGCGGTGATGAGGGTAGTGATCTGGAAATCAAGTAGGGATGCCATAAAATTGTTAGTGTTGAACTGTAGAAGTATTGTAAAGAAAGGAATAGAATTAAGTAATTTAAAAGATATATATTTACCAGATATTGTAATAGGAGTTGAATCATGGCTGAGAAATGATATAATGGATGCAGAAATTTTCTCACGGAACTGGAGAGTGTACCGTAGGGATAGGATAGGAATGGTGGGAGGGGGAGTATTCATTCTGGTGAAAGAATAATTTGTAAGCCATGAAAAAATTAAAGATGAGAAACATGAAATTCAAGGTGTAAGGCTCATTTCTAAAGATAATAGGCAACTTGATATCTTTGAAGTGTACAGACTGCGAAAGGGTAGCATTGATACGGATTCAGAATTACTTGATAAGATATATGGGAAACAACATGGAAAGGAATGTGACTGTAGCAGGAGATCTGAATTTACCAAATGTCAATTGGGAAGGAAATGCGAACGACAGGAAGCATGACCAACAAATGGCAAATAAGCTAATATGGGAAGGACAACAGATTCAGAAAGTGACGGAACCAACGAGAGGGAAGAATATCCTGGACGTGGTGCTGATAAAACCAGATGAGCTCTATAGAAAAACTGAAGTAATAGATCGCATTAGTGATAATGAAGCTGTTTTTGTCATAGTTAAAAATAAATGTGATAGAAAGGAAGGTCTTAAAAGTAGGACTATTAGGCGGTACCATATGGCTAATAAAGCAGGAATGAGGCAGTTTTTAAAAACTAATTATGATCGGTGGAAAATGGTAAATAAGAATGTAAACAGACTCTGGGATGGGTTTAAAGAAATTGTTGAGGAATGCGAAAACAGGTTTGGGCCTTTAAGGGTGGTAAGGAATTGTAAAGACCCACCATATTATAATAGAGAATTAAGAGACTAAGAAGGAGGTGCAGACTGGAAAGAAATAGAGTTAGAAATGGCTGTGGAAGTAAGGGGAAATTGAAGGAACTTACTAGGAAATTGAATCTAGCAAAGAAGGCAACTAAGGATAACATGATGGCAAGCATAATTGGCAGTCATACCAATTTTAGTGAAAAATGGAAGGGTATGCATAGGTATTTTAAGGCAGAAACAGGTTCCAAGAAGGACATTCCAGGAATAATTAATGAACAAGGAGAGTGTGTATGCGAGGATCTTCAAAAGGCAGAAATATTCAGTCAGCCGTATGTCAAGATTGTTGGTTACAAGGAAAATATCCACATAGAAGAAGAGATTAATGCTAAAGAAGTATTAAAATTTACATATGATAATAACGATATTTACAATAAGATACAAAAGTTGAAAACTAGACAAGCAGCTGGAATTGACAAGATTTCTGGGGATATAAACTTACTAAAGACAATGGGTTGGGATATAGTACCATATCTGAAGTACTTATTTGATTATTATTTGGTTGAAGGAGCTGTACCAAATGAATGGAGAGTTGTTATAGTAGCCCCTGTGTATAAAGGAAAGGGTGACAGACATAAAGCTGGAAAATAGAGGCCAGTAAGTTTGACATGCATTGCATGTAATCTTTGGGAAGGCATTCTTTCTGATTATATTAGTTAGACATGTTTGCGAAATTAATAACTGGTTCGATAGAAGGCAGTTCGGTTTTAGGAAAGGTTATTCCACTGAAGCTCAGCTTGTAGGATTCCAGCAAGATATAGCAGATATTTTGGATTCAGGAGGTCAAATGGACTGTATCACGATTGACCTGTCTAAAGCTTTGATAGGGTGGATCATGGGAGGCTACTGGCAAAAATGAGTGCAATTGGACTAGACAAAAGAGTGACTGCATGGGTTGCTATATTTCTAGAAAACAGATCTCTGAGAATTAGAGTAGGCAAAGCTTTATCTGACCCTGTAATATTTAAGAGGGGAATTCCTCAAGGCAGTATTATTGGACCTTTATGTTTTCTTATATATATCAATGATATGTACAAAGGAGTGGAATCAGAGGTAAGGCTTTTTGCGGATGATGTTATTCTCTATAGAGTAATAAATAAGTTACAAGATTGTGAGCAACTGCAAAATGACCTCAATAATGTTGTGAGATGGACAGTAGGCAATGGTATGATGATAAACAGGGTTAAAAGTCAGGTTCTGAGTTTCACAAATAGGGAAAGTCCTCTCAGTTTTAATTACTGCATTGATGGGGTGAAAGTTCCTTTTGGGGATCATTGTAAGTAGCTGGGTGTTAATATAAGGAAAGATCTTCATTGGGGTAATCACATAAATGGGATAGTAAATAAAGGATACAAATCTCTGCACATGGTTATGAGGGTGTTTAGGGGTTGTAGTAAGGATGTAAAGGATGGTAAGACCCCAACTAGAGTATAGTTCCATTGTATGGGACCCTCACCAGGATTACTTGATTCAAGAACTGGAAAAAGTCCAAAGAAAAGCAGCTCGATTTGTTCTGGGTGATTTCCGACAAAAGAGTAGCATTCAAAAATGTTGCAAAGTTTGGGATGGGAAGAACTGGGGGAAAGAAGACGAGCTACTCAACTAAGTGGTATGTTCCAGTCCGTCAGTGGAGAAATTGCGTGGAATGACGTTAGTAGATGAATAAGTTTGAGTGGCGTCAAAAGTAGGAAAGATCACAATATTAAGGTAATGTTGGAATTCAGGAGGACAAATTGGGGCAAATATTCCTTTATAGGAAGGGGAGTTAGGGATTGGAATAACTTATCAAGGGAGTTGTTCAATAAATTTCCAATATCATTGAAATCATTTAAGAAAAGGCTAGGAAAATAACAGATAGGGAATCTGCCACCTGGGCGACTGCCCTAAATGCAGATCAGTTTTGATTGATTGATTGATTGATTGATTGATTGATTGATTGACTGACAAAGTGGAGGCAGGAGAGGATTATCTCTGGGTACTCCGGTTTTCCCTGTCATCTTTCATTCCAGCAACACTCTCAATAAACATAAACCCAAGTCCAGTTTACTTAAAGAGGCAAGAATGAAAAGCAAATTCTCAACATTCGCTTTCAATAATACAGTGGTATGCATAGTATCACTATTCATTTAAGAAACAGAATCTCAAAATAGCCTTCAAAACTTCCAATAACAACTCCATTTTCCACAATTCAGAATCAGAAACCCTTTGGGTATTTATAGATCAGTGGCTTATACTGAGGGCTACCAAGACTGTCGGTGAAGCCCAACCCTGAAATGAGAACGATGAAAAGCTAAAGCACATTAAAGTATCTGACACACTATTCCATTTACAAAATTTGAAAGCAGTGAGAATAAAAACGTTACGTCTATTTCTGAGAGCAAGGCATCGGAGACTGATCTTGCAGCCCAGACTCTGCGCCCCTCTCTCCTCGACCCACCTCGAGCGGCTTGCTGCTGTATGTCTGATAGCTGCGGGGACTGGGGGATAGGTGTGCTAGGCTTCGCTCTGTCAGGTCACCACTGCTAGCGTTACTCATCGTATATACTTCCTCACCTCATATTTCTGACTTAATTATTCACTCCTGTTTACTTCTACATCTTATAGGAAGACATTGCTTTGCTGCTATTTTAGGAGTAATATAGTTTCCTTTGTACATGCAGATCATCTAAAATCAAATACAGTCTTTCAGAATTAGTGTTCCCTTTTGTTGGTGGGAATCGAACCAGTGATCATGGGTCAGACAGTGCCACTGATCTCCCGAGGAAGCTAATAAACCAGTGAACGACGGGTACGACTGGGTGGTGACCTAATGAGGATGGAATGAATGGCGAAGACATCATAAACACCCAGTCCCCAAGCCAGGGGAATTAAGAGTATGAGGGGGGTTGATTCTGAGAATTGAACCAAGGCCATTGGCCCAAAGACAAGCTATTCTAACCATTTAGCCACAAAGCCTGACTTTAATTTGCTAAACCCTACGCTAGCATTTCCCCTTTTTGATGGTTTAGTGAGCATCGAGCCTTAAGCATTTTGAGCTGCAGCCAATAGCTAACGGAGTAGCCTGCTGTGTTGATGATGATGATGATGATGATTGTTGTTTTAAGAGGCCTAACATTTAGGTCATTGGCCCCTAATGGTATGAAATGACAAATTAAAAGCCCAAAAACATCCACTGACCACAATTCAAAACATGAGGACAAAGAATGAATGAATGGATATGAATTTAAAACGATCAGTGAAACCGACCCACAGTGCCTCACATGCACAGAAGCTGGCGTAGAACAATAGTATTACTGACCAAGGGACTGCTTCTATAGCACAATACTGAATCGATGATACTTGTAGTGGAAAGGGGTCCAAAATCGAAGTCAGCGGCCCCTCACAATGGTACTTATCGCTAGGAAAGTAGAACCATGGTATTTGTCATGTTACGGTACTAATCAAGAGTAGGGTAGACTCGCAGTATTCCTCAAATTATGATACTACTCACAGGTAATTCAATTCACACATGGTGTCCCCACGTGGTGGTACTAATCACAGGTAGTTTCATGGTTTGCCTCTTACAACAGGCAGGGGATACCATGGGTAAATTCTTCGTCTGCGTCCCCCACCCACAGGAGGTCCTGCAGTGTTATGAAGACTGTTTCTCAAGCTGGCCTCTGCTACTGCCAATACTCAACACTTAGTCTAGTGGTATCCCAGCAAACGCCACTGTTACAGATGAACGTATTCCAAATGCAAGGCCAGTTATAAAGGTCAAACAATATACAAGTTTTAATGCTCATTACCTTGAACATACTAATGCATTAAAACACAACCATTTCTCTGGAATGGGACAACATATGGCTGATTTTGAACATAAATTCTGCAACATCGAACAGGATTTAAGATTTTTAAGAATTACACAAAAAGGTACCTTGCTTAATATTATCGAGGAATGGTTCTTCACACATAAACCATAATTTAAATGAAATAACAGAAAAAACAAACATTTTATAGAACACTTTTTTCCCTTTAATTGCTAATTCTTATACCTAAATGTTTTCTATCATCTCTATAATCACGCGCCCTAAGCAGCGGATAGCACTGAGTATACGACAAACACAGCCACTGGGAATAGGCACACAACTTTAGTTTCTTTTCAACCATCCTCCCATTCACTCAAATCCAGACTTGCAATAGACCGGCAACAGTTCTGAATTTTACCAATATCTTCATAGCAACCTTGGATGTTCCCTCGGGTCAACTTCATATTCATTGTTCATTGAGCGTGGCTAGTAATAGCATTGTCTCACGGCATTTTGAGGTTCCGCATTGAACCAGGAAACATTGGTTTCACAAACATCACAAGAAACTACTTTAATGTTTCCACCTCATAGGCCTAAGGCATAGAAGATTTTATGCAGAAAATTCCATATGACCAACCTTCACGTTTTTCGAGATGGTTCAGCAGTATACAAGTTGTAGTGAAATGGAACACAATATTTTATCTATCGCTCAACAAATTTAAGGACTCCACAACTGCTTGATCATAAGAATATCATTTAACCAATGAACTTTTATCATACGACTGACTTGCAATTTTTTACTTGTCATAGTAGTTTTTAATGAGTTAAGGTTTTAATTATAGATTTAACTGGATTTCATGCCAAACATTTTAAGACATGTCATGAATTTTAAGGTTGCCTATTTTCCGAAAAAGCTGAAGATGACGAAAGTCCGCGTCGAAACTAGTCCTATGAAATTTAATATGTTGTAATTGAATAACAGCATTAAAATTGTATTGAATAGGTGGAAATATCAAGTTTATTTATTGTAATTCTTGGTTCAATACAGAAAAATGAAATTTCTTACGTTAACTTCATATTATAATGTAATGAACTATACCACAGCAATCTTCATACTGTTTGTGAAGGACAGATCACAACTGCTGGTCCACACAAGATACTTTTAACAACCATAATGAACATTTTTGGACAACTGTGTTACATTTTAATAATTCTTTAACAATTTTTACATCAAAGAGTGCTATTTTTAGTATTCAAGAATACTAGGGTCAAAACTAGTACTAGCACTTTATATACTGTACTAGTGGACCCGTGCCCTGCTCCACAGCAGGTCAGATAACTCGGCCTGTCGTAGTTATATTGTTTTTCCTGACCATTTCAATAATTTTATGAACATTTAATACCGATAATATAGTTTATGGATTTTCCAAAAATAAAAAATATATTTATTTTTAAAGAAGATTCCAAATACCAATTTTAACGTCTGTAACATCTTCAGTTGTACGATCCCGCCCGTATGTGTGTCGTACCCAACAGTTTTCTTTATCAAACAGTAAGTCATAATATGTTTACCATACCGATTGGGAACGAACTTTGACTTAAACGGCATTCAGAGTGTCACAGTTCATCTCAGCTACATCAAAGACTATGCATTCGTCACTAATATAGTCATTTTCAAATTTGTAAGTTTCACCCCCTTCCTTTAGGTGTGCTAGGGATTTCGTGCCTTTTACAAGATATTCTTGCCCTTACAGTAATTTTTCCAGATAAAAGCAGAAATAACTTTTAAGGAACACATCATAATCTTCACATACTGTTGGATGGGCAACCCGCTGATCAGACGTGTCTTGTGGTTTGCTTATCTTCCCCTATTTTATTTTTCACCCCTTAGTGCCGAACTACCAATCAGATTTCATTTTTATTTTTATTTTTTTTGCTAGTTGCTTTACGTCACACCGACACAGATAGGTCTTATGGCGATGATGGGACAGGAAAGGGCTAGGAGTGGGAAGGAAGTGGCCATGGCCTTAATTAAGGTACAGCCCCAGCATTCGCCTGGTGTGAAAATGGGAAACCAGGGAAAACCATCTTCAGGGCTGCCGATAGTCGGTTTCGAACCTACTATCTTCCGAATACTGGCCGCACTTAAGCGACTGCACCTATCGAGCTCGGTAAGATTTCTCAGATGTAATAAGAACAAACTGTGAAAATTTCAGCCAAATTGGTCCAGTAGTTTTTGAGTCTATTAGCTTCAAACATACCAACATCCAATTTTTATATATATAGATTATTGCACTTTAAATCTTGTACTGATAGGTGGATCATCCCCTCCAATGTCATTTCATTTCATCTCATCTCTCAGTCATTAATCATTCCCCCACAGGAATGCAACAACGCTTCAGCGGTCAGTACAATTCCTATCCTCGCCGCTAGAGGGGCTTCATTCATTCCATTCCTGACCTGGTCAAATGACTGGAAACAGACTGTGGATTTTCATTTTTCAATTAGGTCATCCTGCTAGTGAACATCTAACAGAGAATGGCACAGAAATGATGATGATGATGACTGTTGTTTAAAAGGGCCTAACAGGTCATCAGCCCCTAATGGTACTAATCACGGCTAAAACAGAACCATAGCGTTCCTCACATAAAGGTACTACTCGCAAGCAAGGTAGACCCATGGTGTTCCTCACATAGGTAAATGCAGACTCATGGTGGTAGGGTAATGCAGACTTATGGTGGTACTAATCAAAGGTAATGTAGACTCATGGTATACTACACGTAATGGCACAACTCACAGACCCGTAGTGTTCCTCACATAAGGGTACTACTCACGAGCAAGGTAGACCCATGGTGTTCCTCGCACGGTGGTACTATGGGAATTAATTGAGAGATGTTCCACCATTCAACACAACGTATAAAACATGACATTTATTCCCTTGGAATCATCATCAGTTTGCGATAAATAAATAAAAAATCGAAGGATCCTAATAACAATCAACATGAAAACTGCCTTAAATACACTTACAATCATTGACATAAAATACATATGACCATAAAACATATTACTATTTACAGAAAGTTCTTGGAACAGGTCTCACATAACTGCAAGCATCGGCACTTCAAAAGATCGTCATATTTAATACAGGTTTTTACCATCCACCAACATTTCAACTCAGAACATCTGAAAATTTTAACATATGTCCTTTATAACCACTGTAATAAGAACCTAACAGTATTCTGCAACTTCAAGTTTTTACACATGTTCCTAAAGCTCTGTTCAACAGTGTACAAATGCACTCGAATTATCTGTGACCTAAATCCAATAAATGTCATGTTTTATACATTGTGTTGAACGGTGGAACATCCCTCAATTAATTCCCATTATATAAGTTATACGTCAACACGGAAATAAAAATCATAACTTATGGTGGTACTAATCGCAAGTAGTCTCGTGGTTTTAATTTCATCATCCCTAGGTCGACCCTTCTGACAGGCAGGGGACACTGTGGATGCATTCTTCGTCTGCGTCCCCCACCCACAGAGGTTAAGGCACAGAGCTATGAGAGCGTAATGTCTTAGAATGTCTGGTGATGGAAACTTCAACTAGTATTAGGAGCACGTGATTCCTTTTTTGAGCAAGAAGCACTCACGACAGGTTCTTTTGTCCTGGAGCAAGCAGAATTACTACATAACGACATTGGAGATGATACATGCCATGCGATACAATATAGAATATTATGAGAGTAGGCATGAATCGTATATTAAACGTTGTGATGGGCAGTCTGAGACGAAGTCTCGAGATTTCTCGAGACTAGCACAGGCACTATTTCTCGCGAGAAATTTCGAGAGATCTCGAGAGTGTTGTCCCCGCATTGTGTGGCGAGCAGCGTGTCGTACGCCTACAGGTAGTCGGAGCTGAATGTTGTTTGTGCAGAGTATGCGAATAGCCCACCACGGGCCTTCTCAATTTCGTAAATACGTGTCAACAAGCGACTAGGGCGTTCATTTCTACAGAGGTCTATTTTGACGCAGTATAACCTAATTATAAAGGGTACGTATTCTGGCATTGTATGCACTGGTAGGTACACGAATGAGTGGTTTAAGTACAAAACCTGACTAATACTGTAGGTACATGTACCTGGATATTAGAGGCGTGCATTATTCGAACTCGAGACGAGGCCAGATGCGCCTTGCTGCATATGCAACCATCATTACGCACGAGTGGAATGTGTAATCTAAAATGCTTCAGTTTGCTTCATTTCTTTCGACAGGTAGTTGTACATCGTTATCAGACCCCGCATTCAATAACATATGACCACTGCTTGTGTTTACTGATATTTTCATGACGAAGGAAATAATTCATTACAATGTTATAGAGTATTCACGTCATAATTAGGTACTTCGATATATGACTGTGCAATGTGAAATTGTGTCGAGTTGTACACGACAACTTGAAGACGATGTCCGAAACGCAACGTAAGTCGTGGATGTCTGTTATTTTGAAGAGATGTCACATAGCACAGCCCGCTGTGTTGCTTATTCAAAAGTAAAATACATCGGGCGAAATACTTCTGGGATGATCCAGCACTTACAAACGCATAATATCAATGATGAGGAATAGTCACAAAACACCTCTGGCTCGGTCTGAATCACAAGAAGCTACCCTGCTGACGATTGTGAGGCATCCAGGTAGGTTTACATCCTAATAACAGTTATTAACAAATTACACGGGTTATTCAGCTAAAAAGTCCACCTGACATAACTCGTGAACATTTTAAGATACTGGCATTCTGTATTCACTTTCGTTAATGGTATCGAGGAGCTCATAGTTCAACATGCAGTGCTTTCCCCTGCTGAAAGAATCAGAGCAAAGTCGGGCATTTTAGATTACACATTTCACTCATGTGTAATGGGGGTTGCATATGTAGCAAAGCTCATCTTTCCCAGTCTCAGGTTCGAATAATGCACGCCTCTAGTATTCAAGTAGGTGTACATTCTATCTAAAGTTATTCACAAATTATGCAGGGTTATTCAGCTAAGATGTCCAACCCAAGTAAGTCGTGAACAGTTTAAGATACTGACATTCTGTTTTTACTTTCGTTAATGGTATTAAGGGATTCATAGTTAAACATGCAGTACTTTTCCAGGCTTTTGACAAAAGGTATTGGCTCACACGTTTTCATATCAGAACGTAATTTCATGCAATAACTGCCAATGATATACTATCAAGTTTACAGTCTTAGTTACTGGTATGTCGCACAGCTTGCACTACAGGAGGATCGATCTCAAGATTCTCGCGAGAGTCTAGAGATCTGCAATGTCAGTCTCGAGAGACTCGAGCAAGAGCGTTGCCCATCACTAGTTAAACCAAATGATGTCTTTAAAACCCTCCAAGAATTCAAGGAACAGCACTACAGATTCACGGTAGTTCATTGTCAATCCACAAGCCATTAGCGATCAGCACGCTGAGAATAGCATTAGGCGAGATATACTAAAAATGTTCAGAATCAGGTTATTTTTGCAAGAAATATTACTGGGATGTGGAAGGAAGATTAAAAAATCAGGATGTTATATACAAAAATTTGTAATATACAACAAAAAGTTACTAATTAATAAACACATTTATCACAGCATTAAATGTTTATACAGTAGATTCCCTCTAGTTCGGCCACCTCAGGACCGGACCCCAGGGCAGACTAACTGACAACAGGCGATAAATACTAATATTTAGCTTAAATCAAATACAGTACATAAATAAAGAACGAATTATAAGACAAGTAGTAATAATGTCTTTACCAAGTGTGCTCACCTGAAATGAGCTGATGTCTTTATGATGTTTCCATGCACTATTGAAGTTTCACTCGCAAAGAGAGATGAACACTTGTGGTGGAAAATTAAACACAGAAAAACATATTACAAAAAATTAGAATTTAATTTGTAAAGGAACACTTCATACAACTCTCACAGACTGTTGTAAACAAAAGTATAGTACTGTGTCAAACTCTGCAGAATTCAAAAAAAAGTTATTTTTTCTTGTTTTTTGTGTCAATTGCCGTTTTCTAGAAGCAAAATCACACTACTTTTTTTTTTTTTTATATAAACATTACATCTACTGCTGTTGCTTTTGTTTGCTGTTCGAAATAAGTCATTACCGATTGTAAAGCTGCACTTCGCTCAGCGCTACTCATGTTTTTCCTCTTCACTCAAGGACAAGTGCCGGCCGGACTTCCTGGCAGCCGAACTAGAGGGAGTATACTGTAATTCTATAATGAATGCAAGAACAGCCATGGAGGACCAGAGAAGGAGGTTGGGACTTATTCCTACAAGTCAAGGAAAGAGAAACTACAAAAAATTTTTGAAGACAAATTTAATCCAAAAAGCAATTTGTAACATTCACCGGAGATACAAGCAATCAACAAGAACAAGAATCAATTTCAAAACAAAATAACTAAAATATCACTTGTGTATCTTGTATTGCTTTAACAAGAACATTAAGGGAATCCAAACTCTGACATTAATACAAGAAAGAATACACAGACAAGCTTGCAGGATATTTTTAACATGGCATAACAAGTTAACATACTATGACTATGCTTTTCATAGGCCAACTTGACAAAGACAAAATGTACTAATTCTTTAAAAATAGCTTGCATTGCAAGTGGTTGAGCTAAACGCTGGGCATATTTCTGATCAGCACAAAGAGGGCTGCGCAACATGTTTCCATAAAACTACTCCATCTTCTTGTGATGACCAGAGCAAGACCCTATATAATGCACCAGGGAATTTTCTCTGCAGTGGGCTGCTAGCGGCAGAAGCAGCAGCGACATTGGCACGGCCATAGTCTCGGGAAGGCTAGTAAACAGCGTGTAGTGAAATGCGTTTACACAAAATACCGGTGGTAATGTTCACTACTGAAGAGCGAGCACTGCTGGCAGAACACGTTCTTTTGTGAAAATTATATGAATTTTGAGGGAAACGTGAAACTGAAATTTCATATGCATCTTCCGAATCACAATACTGCGAGTCAATTTTGTGCAACCGGTTCAGCTGTAAAATGTAAACTCATCTCAAGGGGCTTTTTTCAGGCATACTTCCGATGGAGGGAAGCTGCATTTACCATTTCAATCTGCAAATCTTATATTTCTGGCAGTACCAGCAATCGAACCCAAGCCTCTGAGGATGGCAGTTATTTGCACTCTACAGTTGATGGCTGTTTATTATTAATTATGCATTACACAGGAAACATTAAAGAAAGTATTTGACAATGTGTGTAAACCAGCTGTGGGCAAGATTCACACCCTAATGCATCCCCAGGTTTGGGTGTATGCCAGCAATCACAGCAGCTGTGGGTTTGTGGTAAAATCAGAATAAAGAAACCAATTGCACTTTCATAGCCTTTGTAAGTAACGGCTGGTATGTGCCCCACCAGCCAAGAAACTATTATTGAACGGTTTTAATGCACCGACGCTTTAAATGATGTGTTCAGTTTTGGTACCAGGCGCAACATGCAGCTAGTGGGGACAGGGTTTTCATCTGATGCGTAATGTGTTTCCCCTGGCTTTCTCGCCGGTCAAGCTGGACCTCTGCCCTTCTCTGTCGACTCTTTCTTGGGTAAGTTTCGTTCCACACAGAACGGGGTATGTGGGCATTGACAAAGACAGCCTGCTAAACGGAAATCCACAACAGCTTGTCGTGCAGAGTACAACATCTGTTTGAAATGTGTTGCAAATCTGTCATCTGAGACGTGTGCTACGTAGGTAATGAAATCAGTCAATATCCTATTACATATTATTGAGTGTGGTATACTTAAAATTTAATCTCTCCTATGGAGTGTGCAGATATATACAACATTCAAACAGATGTACTCACAAGTTTCATTAACTTATAGCCGACATACATAAAATTTGTAGTTCTTCTAAAACATAGAATTCTGTGAGTAATATTTTAAATGGACCATTTCAGGCAACTGTCCCTAAGTGAAAAGACTTAAAACTGAAATAAGTGGAGCAAGCTGGAAGTTATATACTGATGATGATGATGAATATAAATGTTCTACATGTTAGGCCCCTTTAAACAACAACAATCATCATCATCATCATCATCATCAATATAAAGGGCACGAATAATGGCATAGATCCCAGCAACAGAACACAAATGCTTGTGTGGCTGTGATCCAAGGAATGCCCTTTTCTGTTTCCTCTGCACGTTATTCGGACTTGAATGAAAAGTGGAGTAAAAAGTCTCATATACTTGAAAGAAAAATTTAAAAACACTTAAGTTCCTCCCAACGTATTAATTAATGCACAAAATATATTGAATATAGTGACCCAACTGGGTTTTGCTTACCACCAATCTATTAACAAACATGATTAGGAGAGGAAAAAACAGGGTATGTATTTGTTTACTAGTGTGTGTTTAGTAACAATGTCAATTTGTGAAAAAGTAGTGTCCCTCGGCCAGTTCCTCTGAGCAGACGCTTCCAAATCTGATGACAAAAAATAATATTACGTATTTTATAACAACACTGCCTGTATTCACTCTTTTCAGCAAAACAAAGAACAATGTGACATCTGAACTTACAACGTACTGTAGGTTTAGAACAAGGGTTTGTGACAAAGTAAACTGCATGGAGTTGCGCAGACTGAAGTCCGCTAAACCCACACATTGCCGGCACTTCGTCAAATTCACAACGGAAAAGCACTCTTCATACATTCATGGAAGCGAATGGGAAAGAACTTTAGCAACTTGCCTGTACAGTAAAGTGTTGAAGTATTTTATAAAAATTGTATGCATTTCAAGATTGCAGACACATCCTTATTATACTGCAGATCTATCAGATCAAGCTGGAAGAAATGGGAAACGTTCTCAGCCAAACACGAGAAGGATCTGATAAACAAATTAAAGTTAGTCTTGAGCCCTTCAATGTATTGAAACCTCCTTAAAAACAGAATGGCTCCAAGGATGGCAAGGCTGTCACTCAAGCAGGTTGCTAGTATCTCAGCCCCACACCTACATTCCCCTCACAGGAGCGCTGTTTGGCTAGGGCTGGTGTTAACGAGTACAACACTTCCAGCATCTATTATGATTGTAGTAAGTACACCAATTATGTTTTGCTTAGTGCTACCAAAAAGTGTCTGGCCAGCGTTACCCGTTACGGGATGGAATAGAACATACAGCCAGTGAGTCAACGCCGAGTGTTGGGCGGCAGTAAATAACTCAATTCTCTAACAGGAGTTTCGGGTGGAGGAGCTGGTGCTGGTTACCCAGTGGAGGAAATGCAACAGAAATCCAGCAAACAGCATTAGGTGTGCCTTCGTTGAAACCTGGCAGTTAGGTGTAAAATGTCTTTGGGTGTGGTGAGCCCTCTGTAATAATGGCCTATATGAAGCATCAAAGTGAATCAAGACAAAGAGCCAACAAGTACCGCAGATAAGATGCGCATCTCTAGTGTCTCCACGGGGGTGTAAGAAGTGGATGAAGGTTAGTGATCCACTGCCCGACTCAGGAATTCCCTGCATAAAGGCGATGCAAGAAGACTACCATGCCACGAAACAACTCCAGCTACCAGTGTGGAGATGCTATGAAGAAACTTCCCTGGTGCACATTGTGTAGTGAACATGAAATCTGCTCAGTTTTATCATTTATAAAAGCTGATTATATATCTCGTAGAATGTTAATAGTGAAGGAATTAAAATTCTGTCTTGATTTTCAAAAGTAAATTGTGCTGAAGTAATTCATCAATTGCAACAGAACATGCAGAATTCTGTCACTTCGACAGCGAGAACTGTACCCATTTTACAGAATACCGTATGTTGTTTTATCTTAATGTTAAGTTAGTTTTCAAAGTGCTAATGTAACAATCAGCACTTTAACAGCAAATAATAGCTATGAGATGGCAGGGTAAGTTGACGTGTGTTGGACACTACAACTGACATTTCTATTACATTACTTCAATTACCTTTAGAAATAACATAATTAATGCCAAGATAGCTGGCAATCTCTGTTCGTTACCAGAAGTCGCTCACTGAAACCTAATAATCAAAAATATGCCCACCACTAAAAGAAATGACAGACAGCTTTTTATAACGAAAATTGTCACAATAATGCAAATGCTGATCACGTTGCATCACATCTACAACAGAAATTCCCAGGCCTACTTTTACTGAAATATTAGCTAGCAATTTTTGTGACAAATCACCAATGAAGCCAAGACCATAACATTAATATTAACAGTTGTATTACATTATCACACATTTTGTATTTCATGTTTGGCATAAAGAAAAACTTAGGGTTATGTCACTAAGAATTGAAAAATGTGAATATTAAATAAAAAAAGTCATTTTTTCTGAATTTTAACAATCTTAAATACCATGCTGCAGACATTTACACACACACACACACACACACTGTTGTTCTCATAAAACGCTTGATACAATCTCTAATGGAAGCACCACTGCTGATATTTTAACAGCCTCTCGTAACACAGAAGAGTCGGTAACACCTATTAACTGTTCCAACATTGCCAGAACTAAAACTCTGTAATGGTAATCTCTGAAAGTACCTACCGTGTAATATTTGTGAACGAGTGGTTTACTCTGGTAGCACATATGGCAACATACAACTAAACAAGAAGTCACCAGGAAAGTAATGGGCTTTCATTCTCTGCTCTTGCTGTAAAAAAAGACAAGACTACGTGCAGACAGGACCACATGAATCCAGTGCCTTGGCATAGACATTACATCTGGCAAGCTTTCATTTGAAAAATTTACATGAAACATAACGGTAAACTTAACCTTATTTTAATGTCTTATAACACACATTCACATTCTCTTTTAGCGCATATTTAAATCAGAATTGGTGTTTATCGTAATTCCATCATCAACTGTATTAACCCAAACACCAAATTATATCTTCAGTGGTTCTTACAAGATGACTTTACCCATCAGCCTGAAAAATTGCAAAAATCCAGAATTGCTCAGAAAGAACTGAAAAATTCAAATATTAAGTCCTCAGCATGTGACCAACATCTCTACTTTCTTTTTTAATTAGTCTAACACTATAAAATAAAAGCTTAAGGAAATTGGATCTAGCAATATGAAACTCAGACTTTTATCAACCTGAAAATTTATCAAGGTCTCAAATTGCTGAAAAGGAACTGAAATATGGAAATATTTAGTTTTCAGTAGGCCTATGTGACCAACACCCTTCTTTTTTGTAACATTACCACTACAAAATAAAAGCTTAAGAACAAAATGCGTTACCAACTCCTTCGATGACAATCCACCTCATATTGCCAAAAATAATGTTTTTATTAAAAGCAGGTAAGATGGCAGAATACTACCGGCTCTATAAACACTGATAACCAAGGAATGTGTAAAATAAGTTCCACAAATGTATAATGATAAGCAATACACAACACTTGCTCTGAACACAAACAACTCTCCAAAGATGTAATAATCCTAGCAAATCTCTTTCATATCCGAATCAACAAACATTTAGACATAAAACATTCGACAACAATGATGATCGCAACTCTACAGCTTCAGTGAATCAAAAACTGCACAATAACAAGTTCTCTCTTCACTAGCTAGAATGGAGATACCTAACTGCAACAACTCTGGGGTTTAGGATCTAAACCTGAACGTTTAGTTACACGAATTCTAGTAAACTCCTCTGCTACAGTAGGGTGTATGCCTACAGTATTCTTCAAAGCTTTGTATGTAAGACCACACTTCATTGCAGCAGCAAAACCTTGAATGACTTCACCCGCATTTGGGCCTAAGAAATGCATTCCCAAGATCTTCTGTGGCTCGCATCTCTCACAGACAACTTTGACAAAACAGCGAGATGGATCTCGCTGGGGAACAAAGAACTCTGTTGGCTTGTAATAAGCATGATACACCTCCACATTGTCCTCCCCACATTTCTGCATCGCAGTTTCTTCACTCATACCTACAGTCCCATACTCTAACGGAGTGAAGACAGTCGTTGCCACATTAGTATAGTCCATGCATTCACTTCCACCACTGTAGAGACGATGTGCAAGTAACCTACCAGCATGAATAGCAACAGGCGTCAGTTCTGGTTTATCCTGGATAACATCCCCTATGGCGAAGATATCCGATGCAGTAGTCTCTTCATTTTCGGTATATATCTTCCCAGATTCTTTGTCATATTTCACTCCAACCTTATCAAGATTAAGATCCTGTGTTGTAGCTCGACGACCAGTGGCAAAGAGGACAGTGTCGTATACATCACAGCCAGTTGTTGAATCCTTCACATTACGCCAGTGCACGGTTAATCTTCCATCTTCGTTTTTAACAACTTTCTCTGGAACAGTAGTATGCAAGAACTTGACACCCCTCTCCTGCATTTCTTCACACACCATCCTGGCCATCTCTTGATCGAATCCTCGCAGAGGTACAGATCGAATCATAACAGTGGCCTCATAACCCAATCCATTCAGAAATCCAGCACATTCCAGACCAATATAACCAGCTCCCACCACCATGGTTTTACATGGAGGTGACGACAAACTGAATAGATCATCACTAGTAATCCCGTACTCTACTGCACCAGGTATATCCGGGTATCGGGGACGACCTCCAACTGCTATGACAATTTTATTGCCTTTAAAACACTTCACTTGGCCAGAATTCAAGCAGGCTGCTACGATATTCTTGTCTTGGAAGAAGCCAGATCCATTTACGTATTTAACCTTTTTGTCCCTCAATTCCACTCTTGTTACCCAATTAACAGATTTGATGTGGTCTTGTACAGCACCAACCAATTTAGCCCAATCGTGAGTTATAACCTGTTTTTCGGGTACATTCCACCCAAAATGCCTTGCATCATCAATAGCTTCTCCCAAGAGAGCAGCCTGATGCATTAATTTCTTCGGTATACAACCGACATTGACACATGTTCCTCCTATACCCCATTTCGTTCCGAGGGGGGTCGGTTTTACGTAATCCAAGACTACTACCTTAGCTCCCAACTGCGCTGCTTCTTTAGCACAGGCTAATCCACCTGATCCACCACCGATCACAATAAGATCAAATTCCTCCACTTCGTCTCCAGGGCCTGACGATGACATTCTCACTGGAATAAAATTTAACCTTTGAGCGTACAAACTTGTGCCGACAACGCGCCGAAATCCACTCAGCAGCCAACTCCCTCCGCACCTAAGTGCCATGACATAGCAAAGAAGAAATGATGGTCCAGAGATCACAGAGTACTCAACGTGTGAACGTATTCACAACCGCTATCTCTAGAGCTTTTATACACACTTCGTCATCCTGCTGTATATAGTAGATACCGTACTTCTTTCTTTCTTCTTAAGGGATTTTTGGACTTCGCAAAGCGATACGTCTAGTCACTGGATGGGACAAATGACACAACGCACATATATATACAAATCAATCGACATGACTAAGTGTTTCGCTATAACCATAGATTATATGAAATAGCTCGTCATATTTGGCTCTGTCATTGGGCGGAGCACGATAATTAAAGTACTTTTTATACTTTCGTTCTGACGAGATGTAGAGTTAGATTCGTAATCTCTGAGAATTCCTTATCTCTAATTTTGTAATTCACAAGCAGACTTAGTCGGAGGTAAGTCTGCGCAAACCAGTCTCTTCAGACATGTCTCTGTGTGTGTGTATGGCCGATACGTCTGTCGACAAAATGTCTGCAGGCAAGTCTCTGACATTCCGGCGCTGCTTGAATTCAGATGGAGACTTTGCGACGAAATCGCTATCTCAGAGTTGCGGCAATAAATGTAAACGTGGTAACCTACAAATATGAAAACTGAAATCATTTTTTGCGCGTCTTCTTCGTGCAGAGTGCTACAATATGTCCAAATAACAACTCATCTTCTATACCGACTATCTAATTAATTTCAATCCGTATATATTTTTCAACCATCCGAAATGCTTAATCTTAAAAGAAAACAGCTGAACGCGTCGTATTCAACCTCCTCGGTAAATAATCATTTAGTCTGAACGTGTGTGGGGCAAATACAGTAGAGACAATACGCGACACTTAGCGAGATATCGAGGGACAGCTATTGGAACTCACTCTAGCGGATAGACCTGAACAGTACTGATTCTCACATAAGAGCACGTGTATTTTTGTGTGACGTTTTTGGTGTTATATATGCGTTTCCAGTGAGTTGACATAATTAAACAGTAGCGTGTGCCATTCCTTGATATCTCCTCTCAACATGGGGGGAAAGGTATGTGCTGTGTTTGACTGCAGTAATTACGAAGTAGAGAAAAATGCGCGGTCGTTCTTCAGGTTCCCTCGTGACAAGAACATGTAAGTAATATTGTGTTTGCATATATATTCTTCCAGTGACAGAGATTTTTATAGTACTTCATAACCTTCTGACTTGCTCGACCCATATTTTAACTGGCATAAAATGTAATACGCATATTTTATTGTATAGTGCAGCAGTTAACCTTCAATACCGATGTGTTATTGTAGGTGTGATCTGTGGGTTTTGAAATGTCACAGAAGTGATTTGGATAAGGTGTACAAGAAAGAAGGGACGTTACGCTTATATAAGAATTGTAAGACCTGTTCAGATCATTTCCAGGCCAGCGACTTTAAAAATCCTCGACTATACAGCCAAGGGTATATTACATTTTTACTCTAATTGTACGTAAATATTCCTCAAAGCATCACTATCGACAACATTTTCATACTTTTCTTTCTTATTCCCTCTTCTCAGATTAAAGAAGGAATTTTATAGATTTGCTTTCTGTTAGTAGGCTTCATGTTAAGAGAAAAATTGTCCAGCTTTTAAATGTTAATTCATTGCATCATGTGTGCAAGGAATGTGCCCATATTTTTATTGACAAGTGTCTTAATGTGACCATACAATGTTTTTAAATGAGAAAAAAGACAAATCTAACCGTAAAAGTTCAGGCAGGAGTGCTAAAGCTAAAAAAGTACCGTAATGCATAAATGAAAGATCAAGCCAGTTCACAGCAGCCCATTTCATATGTTGTTTATGTGTCTAATTTTAGTCTTTGAATAATAACCTTTTAAATAATTCTTCATTCATTTATCCAGAATTGCTTTAGCAACTTCGAAGTTAATATCTCAATACCACTTTCTTTCTAGACGTAATTTATTTATCCATTTCCGTACATACATTTCCATTGATATTTGAATTTAGCGCGATTTGTTCAGGTCAAGTCACTAGGAGAGCCACCGTCGAATTGTCTCCCATTTTAGCAAGGCGAAATTCGTAAGTGTCGCGTATTGTCTCTACTGTATTTGGTGTGGGTAACTGCACATTTCCGACTTACCTCCCAGAGGCAAGTCTGTGCAGGTAAGTATTCCAGAAGTCTGCGCGTATATGGGGCCCTTTTTTAACATATAGTTTTCAACCACAGGTTCATAAATATTTTTTAAAGTTTAATTTATTAATAAAATTTACCTTTTAGCTTAAATCTATGGAGTCGCGGAATCGGACAGCACAAGCCGTATTGTCATCACCGCCGTCTCGATCGCACCGCCGTTCCGAGTCTCGATGGGGCGGTGATTGATATGAAAGCAATCAAGCCTGAATCGAACCAACTAACGCTTCTTTATCCTGCGAATTTCAAAAAACATCCTACTTAAACATATTAGCAGATCGAACTCCCTTATCTTCCCTAAATTAAAATTATTATATGAATATTATCAACAGCGTCCTCCACCTCATCATCAGTACCGGTACCCCGCCATATATATGGCGTATGCTGAACTCCACCATCTTACTGAGACTATACTTCGCACACCACGCGTAAATTTGTATTCATATGACTATGATATTCAAACATTCCGTCCTTCTATTATCATTGCCCCTTCTGATTCATTAAAACAATCAATGTATTCACCTCATCCCAAATTATACGCTCTTAAGAAATTTAAAAGTTCAATAACCTCACCAGATTATTACCTTTTTACCGATGGATCAAAATCGACTACTGGAGTCGGAGCAGCATTTTATGATCCACAAACACAAACTAGCTTTAAATATCCGTTGCCTAATAATTTAACTATCTTTACAGCAGAATTATATGCCATATATCAAGCTCTCTTATATGTACAATAGTTGCAAGCCAAAAAATAAATATATTCAGCGATTCTCAAAGTGTATTACAAGCTCTCCAATCCTTCGCCCATAGTCAAAATACATGTCTACGAAGTTAAACACCTTATTTTTCAACTGGAAACATCCGGTTTTGTTATAACGTTAATATGGATTAAAAGGCATAACCGGCACGTAGGCAACGATATGGCCGATATAGCAGCAAAAGAAGCCAGTGCAGATACCGCAAACTTATTACAAATCAAAATCCCGCTTTCTGACTTTTTTTTCCATATATCAAAAATGAAACTAAACACACATGGTGCACAAAATGGCGTTTATCAGCTAGTACGAAACGCCACTATTACGATCAAATTCAACCGAGTATTCCCACACTTCCGTGGTTTGCAAATGGTACGTATACACGACGTCACATTACTAACATCATCAGACTACGTTTTAATCGTGCCTTAACCCCGGTATATTTATCTCGATTTCATATTACGAATGACCCAACTTGTTCCTGTGGAGAACCTCAGGGCGATAGTGACCATTTATTTTTTCATTGCCCCCAATATGCACGCCAACAGGCCATTTTAATGCAGAAATTAATTAACGTCCACGTACCTTTCCTTACACGACTTTCAGCTTTGTTGTATCAACCTTCGCCTATGATCATTGCTATCTTAAACGAATACCTTGATAACACTCACATCAAATCGTAATTACGATCTAGATTTTCAGTTGTTGTTTTTTCCGACATGTTTGTGAAGTGGCATTTCTATATGTTCCGGGTGAGTGGATCTCGCACCAAGAGTTTTATTACTCTCCAGTCTTGTACAGTGCAACACGTTTCTATTGCCCAAGATTAATAGGTAATCTGTGAATTCGACCAGTGCAGATAGTTTAATACTTACATGAACCTACATATACACGATATAATAGTGCTTCTTTCAGTTTATCTATCTAAGTGTAATCGTGCTAAAACCGGTCATTTTTGTGATATAAGTGAAATATTTCATTGGACTCGTGACTGGGAAAGAATATATTGAGTCCCAAATAAATATCCGCAAGACAAGACAAGCCTGAATCGAAGATGGGTTCCGGCACGATTTCTATTCGTCCTGCTACTCTCATAGACCCAACTGTAAGAATAAAAGTATATCTGAGGGGCACACCTTTTATTTTTTACAGACGACCGAGCGAGTTGGCCGTGCGGTTTTGGGTGCGCAGCTGTGAGCTCGCAATAGTGCTTTGTTTGTGGGATATAGCGGACGGAAGATTTATGTAAACCAAAACTGAAAAAAGAAAAGCTACAAAATGTTAAGATATTTTATAAACTTCGAGCGAATTTCGACAGAGAGCTAAAGATGACAGTTTACCAATTGAAGTGCGGTACGGAAATAATAGTTTTTTGTTATTTTGATTCAGTACTAAACAAGAAAATTTCACCAAAGGAACAATATTGCACATGTATTACAATTAAAAATAGTGCGGTATGATTATACAATTAAAATCATTTAGTATTTGAGTACACACTAAAAAGCTAACAGACATTAAAGAGAATGCAAGCGGGTGAACCATACCTCAGTGTTCATGACCTTGGCAAAAAATATACCCTTGCTACCCTTCATCATAACACATGCAAAGTCTCCACTACTTGCTATAGAAATCGGTTAGAAGGGACAAACGGTATTTTGTACGTATTTCCGCGAATAGTTTTGTTAATAATTCCTAGTTTCATCCGGTTAAAATGCAATAAAAATGTAATATTTTCTCCCAATCGCTACATGTGTGTCCAAACCCCACTGTCGACAGCTCTGGAGATGGTTTTGTGTGGTTTCCCATTTTCATACCAAGCAAATGCTGGGGCTGTACATTAATTAACACCATGGCTCTTTCCTTCCAATTCCTAGCCCTTTCCTATCCCACCGTCACCATAAAACTTATCTCTGTCGGTGCGACATAAAGCCAACTGTTGTCCTAAAACACTCAACTCACTTAGAATCCAGATTCACATCACGGAAGCAGAGAGAAAGAGGCAGATTGAGAGAATGAAGAGGTATTGCGAAGTAAGAAGACGTGCCGAACAAGTCACTCGTGATCCTCAGGGGTCGTAACGAACCTCATTCCTCTTTTTGTCCGGCTCCATCAAAAACTGGTTCTAGAAATGAATATTTGCCTAAATCTGTCCTCCTGAATTCCTACTTTATATTTCCCACCTTTAAAAGCACCACTCACGCTTATTCATTTTATGCCATCTCTGTACTGACAACTCAGAACGTATCACTTATGATATAGATGTTCATTCATTCATTCATCATTCATTCATTTATTTCAATTAATTCCAACGAGAGAACCTGAAGCCCAATTTAGCACACTGGGACGAAACACTGGCAACCAGGAATGAGTTAGCTGGAAAATTTATAATGTCCAATAACAGACCAACTATATTGGTCACTTAGTTGAGCAGTTCGTCTCTTTACTCCTAAGTCTTCCTAGCCCAAAGTTTGCAAGATCTTCATAACATTACTCTTTCACATTTGCTTGGCAGATACGGGACGGACACCAGGATCCAGATTCAGATCACGGAAGCAGAGAGAAAGAGGAGGAGTGAGAGAACGAAGAGGTATTGGGAAGTAAGAAGACGTGCCGAACAAGTCACTCGTGATCCTCAGGGGTCGTAACGAACCAAATAGAATATGTAATTGATACCCTGGTTGAAATGTGTTTCCTATCGTCAAATTGAGGAAGTGTAATAGTTTTTTACATTACGCAATAGAACCATACTATGTGAATTTAATATTGTACTACTACTAATATTTTCAATTTTTGTAATATGACTGCTTATTTAGTTTAAGTCCACAGATGTATATTTTAGCTCTTTACATGTTACTTTCAATCAGGTACCTGATTTATTCTTGAGATGATACAATTGGTTGATGATGCTTACTAAGAGAGGCGAAACATGTACCATTCTTTCTATTTATCAAGGATAAAATCCTAATTTTATGACTATAATGTATTGAAAAGGTGGTCGAGTAATAAACATTTATTGTTTTTAATTTAATATAAAGCCAACTGTAAAAAAAAAGTACAGGCCATCTTATTTTTACAAATGAAATTACAGTGTTCAGTAGGCTTTGCCTTCTGGCACTTTCTGAATGGAGGAAAGACATTATTATCAATTTTAAAAATGAAGTTGTAAATAAGCAGGCAAATATATTTATTGTAGTCTTTTAATGCTTGTAGATGATACTCGTATGTATTAGGACATGTGTTCTAATAAAGAAACATTGATTGGCGTTTATGGCTGTTGCTCAGGCAGCAGATTTCCTATCAAATGTTTACCTAGTGTTCTCTTAAATGATATATCAGACATTTCCCTTGATAAATTATTCCAATCTCTAATTCCTCTTTTTGTCTGGCTCCATCAAAAAATGGTTCTAGAAATGAATATTTGCCCCAATCTGTCCTCTTGAATTCCTACTTGATATTTCCTACCTTTAAAAGCACCACTCATGCTTATTCATTTTTTGCCATCTCTGTACTGACAACTTGGAACATATCACTTATGATATAGATGTTGATTCCCACAGGGAACCTGAAGGACAATTTAGCACACTGGGGCGAAACGCTGGAAACCAGGAATGAATTAGCTGGAAAACTTATAATGTCCAATAACAGACCAACTATATTGATAACATGTCACTTAGTCGAGTAGCTCGTCTCTTTACTCGTAAGTCTTCCTAGCCCAAAGTTTGCAAGATCTTCATAACATTACTCTTTCACATTTGCTTGGGAGATACGGGAGATATAGTGTTAACAGTGATCTATGTTTCTATCTAAGAGTAGTTGCATGACACTTCGACATCCGAATGATGTGTAACGCTGGACATGGAGATAATACACGCAGTCCAGAACAATCCAGAAGAGTCCTCTGTTACTGTCACCTGTGGACACTACATGACAACAGCACATTTGTATCATGTGCACTATGCAAACATGTTTGACGAGTCATTACTGCTTTTGACCGTATGCGCATATTGGCCTCACATCAGCAAGGTCTCTCTGTTAGGGCAATTGCCAGCCTGGTGACGCTGTCAGGACAAACAGCCGATATCACGTGACACAAAATGTTGAAGATCGTCCTCACAGTGGTTGTCCGTAGTCAACAAGAGCAGCTGATGACTGTTACGTGCGAATCCTTGCTCACAGGAACCCAGCCTACATTGCAACAGAACTGTGTAATGCCTTATGGCGGGCAACTGGTTGGGCTATGTCTACGCAGATAATCAGAAATCTTCTCCATGGGGACCACCTACACTCAAGTGTTCCTTGGCGAGCACCTGCACGTACACCCCAACACCGTAGCGCCAGGTACAAATGTGCAAGAGAGTACTTGGACTGAACTCTGGAAGAATGGCGGCAGGTCCTCTTCACGGATGAGTGCCGAATATGTCTGACGCCGGATAATCATCATAGGAGGGTATTGAGAGAGCAAGATAATGCCAGACGTGTCCTGTACGTGATCCCACCATCATGTTTTGGGACGGCATTATGTACGGATGTCGGACGCCACTCATCGTCATAGAGGGCAGTATGACAGAACAGAATCCTCGGGCCCATTGTTCAACCATATAAACATGACAACACTGTCCACCTCTTCTTCAGGGAGGCTCACATCCATTGAATGGGCTGGCCTGTGGTGTCTCCCATTGAACATGCCTGGGATACACGGAAAAAAGGCAGTGCGAGGATGATCCACCTCCGGATGGCAGCTGTCGAAGAGTGAGACAGGACTGGCCAGGACAGCCTCAACCGCCTTGTGGACAGCATGCACTGCACGGGTGGAGTAACACTATACTGAGAGGCAGAATCAGATTCCCGGCGGATGCATGTTGTGTTTGTGTTGCACCTGTTTTACCTCATCCTGTGATGATTAAGAGGGGGGTCTTGCAAGGCAGTGTTATTCTCCATTAGGGTAATCACATAAACGGGATTATAAATAAAGGTTACAGATCTCTTCACATCATTATGAGAGTATTTTAATGTGTAGTAAGGATGTAAAGGAGAGGCTTTATAAGTCACTAATTAGACCTCAATTAAAGTACGGTTCTAGTGTATGAGACCTATACCCAGACTACTTGATATGAGAACTGGAAGAGATCCAAAGAAAGCAGCACGATTTGTTCTAGGTGATTTCTGACAAAGGAGTAGTGTTACAAAAATGTTGCCAACTTCAGGCCGGGAAGACTTGAAAGTAAGGAGACGAGCTGCTCGACTAAGCAGAATGTTTCACAATTATAAGTGTTGGATGTTACCACCTAATCAATACTATACACATTCACAAATACTTGTATTTTAAATTACTTTGCAGTGCAAGTTTCGGCCTCATAGGCAATCTTCAGCTGGATATATTAAAATATTAATCTCTAAAACCGCATGGTTCACTGCAGTCAAATATCATTTTTCATATCCCAAAATGTTTTTGTAGTTTAATATCACAGTTCAATTTCACTGCTGATGTAATAAAATAGTGCCACTAAAACTTGCTATGCACCATTTGATTACATGTGAAATATAAGTATGTTGTCTTAAATTAATGCATAGGGTAATATTGTACACTGCTGTGCGAAACTTAAGGATGAAAGTACCTTTCACATGTTGTATCACTGCCAAGTAACGTAGATTGATGAAACTTGAATCATACATAGGAAGAACTGCTACAGTGTGGTACGGTGGGCAAATGAAAGGAATATGCAATGAGGCGAACAGAAATGACACTTTTATACAGAGACAATAAATTAAGTCACTGCGACTCATTATGGTCCCCTGGACAAAAGAAAGGACATGGTTCAAGGGTGTGTGATCACCACAGACAGCAAAATGTTCCCATGCTGGCCACAAGATCGGTAAGGAGTTCTTGTGGTAGGGCGTTTCATTCCTCTACCAGCGCAGTTGATAACTGCTGAATGGTTGTTGGTGCACGTGGATGTGCTGCAATACGTCTGCGTTCAAAGATTTTGAGGTCGGTACGCCCATGCAACATTATGCCTCCCCACAGCGTAGCATTTGGACCACTAAATGATCATGTTCGACAATGTTACTGGGTGCATTACGTTTCCCACATCTTGCCAGATGAGGGTACATCTAGTATCACTACGCCAACTGAATCTGCTCTCATCTGAGAAAAGCACGCGACCCCACTCCTCGTCGGTCCGGGCCTGACGCTCTTGGAACAACCACAAACGATGCCACCGATGTGCAGGTGTCAAATGAATAAGGCGTAATGGTCGCCAGGCAAACAGACCACCCCCATGCAGTCGCCGTGCCACTGTTGAGCGTGAGATTGGGTGCCTTGCAGTCATCTGCTTGCCATGGTCGACCCCTCCTCTCCTTCGGGCAGCAGTGCCTGTGGTTCAGAATGCACGTGAAACAATGCTGTGGTCAAAACCAAACTCGTTGCACTTCGTCCTTCTGTCAGTTTCTTCATGATTCTTCCCTGTGTGAAGCCATCCAAATGTTGCCTCTGAGCCACAACAGT
This sequence comes from Anabrus simplex, assembly GCF_040414725.1. Classification (NCBI taxonomy): domain Eukaryota; kingdom Metazoa; phylum Arthropoda; class Insecta; order Orthoptera; family Tettigoniidae; genus Anabrus; species Anabrus simplex. The sequence continues at coordinate 13,373,801 of NC_090277.1, read as the reverse complement.
GCACCGTAACAGCTCCCTGACTGACTCAAGCTATCTTGTCCCGTTCCTTCAACTACCTCATTTTCTGGGGCCAGATCCATTTGGCGCTATAGTTGCGCTGACCTCCCGCCAGGTTTCTATGCACGTGTGGGAGACCTCTGACAATATGTTCCCGCAATTGTTAATTTTTCTTTTTCTTTTTTTTTTTTTTTTTTTTTTTTTTTTTTTGCTATTGGCTTTACGTCGCACCGACACAGATATGTCTTATGGTGACGATGGGACAGGAAAGGGCTAGGAGTGGGAAGGAAGCAGCCGTGGCCTTAATGAAGGTACAGCCTGGTGTGAAAATGGGAAACTACGGAAAACCATCTTCAGGGCTGCCAAAAGTGGGGTTTGAACCTACTATCAGCTGAATACTGGATACTGGCCGCACTTAAGGGACTGAAGCTATCGAGCTCGGTAAATTCATTTTCACCGAGTAGTTGATGTTGTATTTTCAATACAATATATAAAGCAAATAATATTATATCAGTCTTGGGACTAGTTTTAGCCACTTAGTGGCCATCTTCAGCCAAAATAAAATTAAATAGATTATGTGATAACTAAAACATATGTATACAAGACAAAGATAATGTTGCAGGAATAATAATTTTGTGTGGCTATTTCTAGCCGGGTACAGCCCTTGTAAGACAGACCCTCCGATGAGGGTAGGCAGCATCTGCCATGTGTAGGTATCTGCATGTTATTGTGGTGGAGGATAGTGTTATATGTGGTGTGAGAGTTGCAGGGATATTGGGGACAGCACAAACACCCAGTCCCCAAGCCACTGGAATTAACCAATGAAGGTTAAAATCCCCAACAAGGCCGGGAAATGAACCAGGGACCCTCTGAACTGAAGACCAGTACACTGGTCATTCAGCCAACGAGTTGGTTAATTACAACATTAAAATACATATAAAAAACAAAAATTATGTGAACCATGTGACCTTGCCGCGGTGGGGAGGCTTGCACGTCATAAAAAAGTAGATAACCGAGCTGCAGGTGCAGCCATATTGGATGAGTATCTGTCAAGAGACCAGACTAACAAATGATTCATTGAAAGGGTGGTAGTAGCCTTTTGAAAATTGCAAGGGCGGCAGTCCGGTGATTGACTAATACGGCCTTGTAATAATACTCTATATGGCTTAGCTGTGTTGATACTGATACACGGGTGAAAGCAACGGGTAAATACAGCTGTAGCTAACTCCCGAGGACATGCAGCTCTCTCTTTATGAATGATGTACTGTTGATGGCTTCCTCCCGGGTAAAATATTCCAGAGGTAAACTGGTCACCCATTCGGATCTCCAGGTGGGGATCATCAGGAAGATGGATACTGACATTCTGCGAGTCGGAGCGTGTAATGTTAGAAGTTTGAATTGCTGTGGTAGGTTAGAGAATCTGAAAAGGGAGATGGATAGGCTAAAGTTAGATATAATTGGTATAAGTGAAGTACGTTGGCAGGAAGAACAGGATTTTTAGTCAGGCGACTACAGAATTATCAACACAAAATCAAACAGGGGAAATGCAGGAGTCGGTTTAATAATGAATAAGAAAATAGGGCAGCAGGTAAGCTACTAGGACCAGCATAGTGAAAAGATGATTGTTGTCAAGATAGATACCAAACCAATGCCCACCACAATAGTGAAGGTGTGTATGCCTACTAGTTCAGCAGATGATGAAGAAATCAAAAGAATATCTGAAGAGATAGAAGATTTATTACAATATGTAAAAGGTGATGAGAATCTAATTGTGATGGCAGACTGGAATGCAGTGTTAGGCCAAGGGAGAGAAGGTAATACAGTAGGAGAATTCGGATTGGGACAAACACTGGAAGGTATCAAATAGACTTCATTATGATTAGGCAGAGATTCAGAAACCAGGTGTTGGATTGCAAAACTTTCCCAGGAGCAGACGTGGACTCTGATCACAACTTGTTGGTCATGAAATGCCATCTGAAGTTGAAGAAAGGAAGGAATGCAAGGAGATGGGACCTAGACAAGTTGAAAGAAAATAGTGTGAGGGACTGTTTCAAGGAACATGTTGCACAAAGACTAAATGAAAAGCCTGAAGGAAATATAATTAAGGAAGAATTGACAGTCATGAAGAATGAGGTCTCTAGGGCTGCTGAAGAAATGTTAGGAAGAAAGGAAAGATCACCTAATAATCAATGGATAACTCAGGAGATACTAGACCTGATTGATGAATGAAGAAAGTACAATAATGCAAAAAATGAAGAGGGCAAAAAGGAATACAGGCAATTAAAGAATGAAGTGGATATGAAGTGCAGGACAGCTAAGGAAGAATGGCTGAAGGAGAAGTGCAAGGATGGAGGTTGTATGGTCCTAGGAACGGTAGATGCTGCATACAGAAAAATAAAGGAAACGTTTGGAGAAAGGAAATCTAGGTGTATGAATATTAAGAGCTCAGATGGAAAGCCACTTCTAGGGAAAGAAGACAAAGCAGAAAGATGGCAGGAACATATCCAATAGTTGTATCAAGGTAAAGACGTAGATGATATGGTTCTGTTGATGCTGATGAAATGGGGGACCCAATTTTGAGGTCAGAATTTGACAGAGCTTTGAGAGACCTAAATAGGAACAAGGTACCTTGAATTGATGACATTCCCTCTGAATTACTGACTGCCTTACGAGAAGCCTGCATGGCAAGGTTATTGCATTTAGTGTGTAAGATGTATGAGACAGAAGTGCCATCCGATTTTTGGCAGAATGTTTTTATACCTATTCCCAAGAAAGCCGGTGCTGACAAGTGTGAAAACTACCGCACCATTAGTTTAGTACCTCACACCTGCATAATTATTTACAGAAGAATGGAAAGACAAGTTGAAACTGAGTTGGGAGAAGATCAGTTTGGCTTCAGAAGAAATATAGGAACACGTGAAGCAATCCTGACTTTACGTCTCATCTTAGAGGATCAAATTAAGGAGGACAAGCCCACATACATGGTGTTTGTAGATCTTGAAAAGGCATTTGATAATGTTGATTGGACCAAGCTATTTGAGATACTGAAGGTGATTGGGATTAAATACAGAGAACAAAGAATTATCTACAATTTGTATAAAAATCAGCTGACAGTGATAAGAATCGAGGGCTTGGAAAAAGAAGCAACAATCCAGAAAGGAGTGAGGCAAGGATGCAGTTTGCCCCCCCCCCCCTACTTTTCAATGTTTATATAGAACAGGCAGTAAAGGAAATCAAAGAGGAATTTGGAATGTGAATAACAACTCAAAAAGAGGAAATCAAGACCTTGAGATTTGCCGATGATATTGTTATTTTATCTGAGATTGCAGAAGATCTGGAGAACAGTGACGTATACTGAGAGCTACCAAGGCTGTCGGTGAAGCCCAAACCTCAAATGAGACAATGGAAATCTAAAGCACATTATAATGTAAGCATCTGACACATTGTTCCATTTACAAAACTTCAAAGCAATGCGAAAAAATATTGGACGTATTTCTGAGAACAAGGCATCGGAGAAAGATATTGCAGCCCCCCTCCCCTCGACCCACCTCAAGCAGCTTGCTGATGTATGTTCAATTGCTGCGGGGACCAGGGGGATAGTTATGCTATGCTTCGATCTATCAGATTTCTGTTTGTCAGGAGCACTCTACCAACCTTGACACAAATAATATATGCATCCCAACGTTTTGACACCAACTTTTGAAAATATTATGTGGGGATTATTTGCATTTATATGGTAATTCCCTTGTTAGAAATGAGCCAGGTGGTGTTTATATCGAGACTCTCCAATAGAAAAATATCTGTTCCAATAAGAGAGCGAATGTCTTGAAGCTACCCACAACTTAATTCACACCTTGAACACAACATTCACTTTTAAGTTGCCCATCTGGTGGCCATGGTCAGCCGGTTTCTGACCCGTAGGTGGAAAGCATTTCTAGCACCAGAATGTTGGTCAGCGGGATTTCATTCCGAACCTCTCTGCAGAGTTCATGTGACGCTGTTGATGGTGGCTCATTCATCGGATGGGGACGTTAAGCCCTTGGTGTTATTCAACAGGAGTGGGCCGTGTGCCCATACAGGGTTTCACCCTCTCCCCACCTCATTATCTTCAACAGGTGCAGATCACCCGTGGAAAGATCCACCCCAAGAGAGCCGAACATCTCCTCTGATACTCATGGAAATAAATAAATAAATAACTTTGTTTACTTACCAAGGAGCGTGTCCTCTTGGAGACAGAACGCCGTATATACACTTTCACTACAGCCATGAATCACATGGGTTTTCTCCATTTAACTGAACTACCCACATAGTCGAATCGAAGACAAGTACAATCCATAAGCTGAACCGGTGGTCATTAATCTCTTTATATGACGCGGATAGGTTTATCAGTCAATCAAAATTATCGTTCCAATGAGGTGTAGACAAAATGTTAATTCTACTGATAGAGATCATTAGCGGGGCAGATTTCTATGACAAGTCATATTTTTTTCCTTAACATTATATCATGTAGTCTTGGATTTTCAGCATGTTTCCACGCATAATCAAAATTAAACAGGTTTCATTGGACAAATAAATGCTTATTAGGCTTTTTTAAATAAGTTTTGTGGCATATTTTATCAAAAGCTCATTATAACGACGTATTTTGGCAATTTTCATTTCGATTTAGTTTTATAAATATCAGAGTAAGCTCTAGAAATTATTTTTCAGGATAGACTGGATTATATTTCTACTAAAGAACCATTAAAAAGTACTGTATGGAATGTTTCTAGCAGGTAAGAGCTATCGTTTGCTGGTTGGGTGAAGTGAAATGTCGTATGGCCTCCAGCACGTCATGATGATGATGAAGACAATACATACACCCAGTCCCTGAGCCAGGGGAATTAGGCAATTATGGTTAAAATTCCCTACCCTGCCGGGAATCGAACCCCGGACCCCTGTGACCAAAGTGCAGTTATTTGACATTGTTCATATCTCTCTCTCCTTTGCTCTTACCTCTTCCTCCTTCAGCACACTGAGTGATCTTGGTTAATGAGGGAGCTTCAGTAATTCAGTTGCTTTCCAAACCAAATAAAAACCCTATGGCACAACAGCCCCGAAGGGCCATGGCCTACCAAGCAACTGCTGCTCAGCCCGAAGGCCTACAGAATGCGAGGTGTCGTGCGGTCAGCACGACGGATCCTCTCGACCGTTATTCTTGGCCTTCTAGACAGGGGCCGCCATCTCACCGTCAGATGGCTCCTCAATTGTAATCACGTAGGCTGAGTGGACCTTGAACCAACCCTCAGATGCAGGTAAAAATCCCTGACCTGGCTGGGAATCAAACCCGGGGCCTCCGGGTAAGAGGCAGGCACGCTACCCCTACACTGCGGGGCCAACACTGTTGCTTTCAATATGCCTAAAACAAAAGTCTCAGTTGGTGAGAAGTTGCAAAGTTTTCTTTGCAAGTTCGGTGAAAATATATTCAGTACGAATGGAGTGATATTCTGTAAATTGCACGAGCATGTGAAAGGATCAGCAGCATTAGAACATGTACTGGAAAAGAACAGCGGAGTTTTGTACCTGCGTGGAATAAGTGACATTCTTTGGGGAAACCCTTCATCTGCAGATTTCCAGGAATTTTCTGCAAGTAACTCTATTCAAGTACGCTCCTGTTACATCATGTGATGTCGAAATAAGTTTTTCTCGCTACAAGACGATACTCAGCGACAACAGGACAGGATTCTCATTCAACAATCTTTAGATGCATGTGGTCATAAATTGCAAGAATCCTGATAAAGGAGACTAGATCAGGTATGGAAGCTTCACACACATAACACGTATTTTGTGTAGAACGTAACATTGACTGAATATTGACCAGTGTTTATGTCTTCCACAGAGTCTATCCTTGCATATGTATGTTCAGTATGTCAGCGATTCCGCTGGTGGGATCCTCAACAGCTCTGCCATCAGCTGTCATAGATGGCCTAGGCATCACTGAAGAGGCGTACTAGGGAAATGAGGAGTGAGGTAGTTTCCCGTTGCTTTCCTCACTGAGCCAGAATTGCTATTACATATCAGTCTGCCAAGCCCACTGAAATGCATACACCAACCGATCCTATGAACAACATTTTCACACCATTCATAGCAGGGACTGGCTGCGGAATGAATGGCGTTACTAGCATCGCTCATACCTCACTCACCTTCATATTGTCTAAGCCAAGGAAAAGACAGAGACAGATCTATGAAAGTAACAAAATTGCTATAGCCCATATCAGAAGACATAGTGCACTATAAACACTAGGTCCTGCCAGTAAAGGCATCCGTCCTTGCGTAGGGAATCTTAATGAGTTCATCAACTATTCAGCATTATAGTACAGTTTTTGTACTTAGATATTAATTATCCAATATGTCTGCACATTCCCCATCATGCAGTAAACTCAGTTTTATTGCCTCCATGTTCTTCTTCACATATTTCTGAGCATGTCCGGTGTTATAGTGCGAAATACATCCTCAACAGTGTTGCACAGTTTTTCGTTTTAGCATAATGACATGCAGATCCATGTGCCTTAACGACTCCCTGTAACGAATTCTCAAGTGTGGTGAGGTCAGGAGTTCTTGGTTGCTATTTCAAGGGAGCTGGTGCGGCTAGTGAACCACGACCTATCCACCGTCTTGGAAAATGTTCGTTCAGGAACGCGTGCACTGCAAGAGCGTAGTCAGCAGGTTGCAACCATATGCGTTCTGGGAGGGCCTTTTCCTCAAGCTGGGGTATTAAACATGTTTGTAACGTGCGTAAATAATTTGCGCCATTCACAGTCCCTCCATAAAAGTACGGTCCAAGCAGAAGTTGTGATGTCATCGCTGCCCTTATCATTACGTGCGGTGGGTTCCTTTCCAACTCAACTCTGTAATGAGCATTCTCTTTGGCCCACACGACAACATTTCTAGCATGTGAGCTGCGATAAATAGCATATTCATCTGGAAACATCACCTTGGCATGGATCACTGCATTTGGAAATTTAGTGAACAAAGCGTGTTAATTCTGGTATTTATCTGGTAACTCGTTTAGGAACGTCAGTCGATTTGGTCTGAACTTAAGGTCTTTTTTGATGTAATCTTGCATTGTTGTCCTTGGTATACCGAGTACTGAAGCACGTTTACACGTTGATTTCATACAAGATTGTTCAATCGAAGCACAGACTCCAAGCACATGTTTCTTCTTGTATCTTGTTCCTTCCACTCCGCGGCCTGTCTTTAACACTGCCTGAGACAAAAGCACATTCTGTCCCAAACGATAAGTGTTGTTTTATTCAAACTTTCCTGGAATGCTCCCATAATCTGTGCTCTGTGTGTTTTCGTTTGTCCGCTGACACACATGCCACTAACCGCTCCTCAATAGAGTAACTCTTGGCGCTCACATCTGCCATGGCTTCACACTAACACTCGACTGCGACCAACATTTGATTCCAAAATTAATAAGAAGTAATACAGCTCCCAACCTGCTTAAATAACATACGTAATATAACTACCAACTTGCATAAATGACATAGCATAATTAACATTTGGTACTAAACAGTTACAGGGGTACAGGGACTTCTCGCCCACCCTGTTCTTTTAGGTTAAGGATTTTGAAGAAATAAAACTATTTTATCTCTACATTATTTGCAGCCTGTAGCAATCGTAATAAAATTGTTTCTGTATGCAATGTATTTGCTATTCATTAAATCATATTTTGAATTTTACAAGTCATATTTTTAAAATGTTTTTTAGGTCATAAATGCATACATATTTCATACATTTTTAGCTCATAGAAATCTGCCCCTAGAGATCATCAATCAAGATTAATATAAAAATGTCCGGCTCCATGGCTAAATGGCTAGCGTGCTGGCCTTTGGGTTCGATTCCCAGCAGGGTCGGGAATTTTAACCATCATTGGTTAATTTCAGTGGAACGGGGGCTAGCTGTATGTGTCGTCTTCATCATCATTTCATCCCCATCACGATGGGCAGGTCGCCTACGGGAGTCAAATCAAAAGACCTACACCTGGCGAGCCGAACATGTCCTTGGACACTCTCAGCACTAAAAGCCATACGAGGATGGTTTGAAAAGTTCTCGGAATCACCGCTAGATGTCAGTGCTAGAGCAACGAGGTTCCCGCGCAATAATCGCACATCCTTTGTGAGTGAACACATGGCGTGTCAATGCTCTAGCTGCAGGAGTGTGGTAGTGACGACTCTTTGTTGTTGTTCCCGCGTAGTGATTTGTGACAATGGAAAAAGCTGAGATTCGAGCAGTGAGTAAATACTTTATAAAGAAAGGTATGAAAGCAAAGGAAATTCATGCCGACTTTCAGAACACACTGGGGGACTCTGCTCCTTCATTTTCAACTGTTGCCAAGTGGACCAGCGAGTTTAAATTTGGTCGGGAGAGCTTGAATGATGATCCGTGTAGTGGGCGGCCAAAACGTGTTACGACCCCAGAATTTATCGCAAATGTGCATTAAATGGTCATGGAGAATAGTCGACTGAAAGTGCGGGAGATTGCTGAAGCTGTATTGATGTCTTCTGAATGGGTATATTATATTTTAACCAAAGAATTGGGTATGAAAAAATTATCTGCAAGATGGGTGCCGCAGCTCTTGACTTTGGACAATAAACGCACCAGATTGGAAATGTCCGAACAAAGTCTGGCCCGTTTTCAGTGCATCCAACAAGATTTTTTGTGCCGGTTTGTGACTACAGATGAAAATTGGGTCCACTACTATACCCCAGAGACAAAACAGCAGTCAAAGCAGTGGAAATATGCTGATTCATCACCACCAAAGAAAGCAAAGTCAGTGGGTTCGGCTGGAAAGGTCATGGCCTCAGTTTCCTGGGATGCAAAAGGCATTCTGCTGATACTGGCCAAACAATTATGGGGCAATACTATGCAAACCTTCTAGACCAACTACAGGAAAAGATATGCGAAACAAGGCCTGGTTTGGCAAGGAAAAAGGTCATCTTTCATCAGGACAACGCTCCGCCGCACACAAGTGTTATTGCCATGGCAAAACTTCATGAACTGGGGTACGAATTGTAGCCACATCCACCTTATTCACCTGATTTGGCACCATCAGACTTTCATCTATTCCCCAACCTGAAAATTTTCCTCGGTGGACGGAGATTTTCTACAAGGGAAGAACTGACAGCCGAATTGGAGAGGTATTTTGCAGGCCTGGAGGAATCTCATTTTCGAGATGGGATCAAGGCATTGTAACATCGCTGGACCAAATGCATTAGTCTACAGGGAGACTACGTTGAAAAATAAAAGCAGTTCCACCGAGGTAAGATACTTAATTTTAGTACATTCCGAGAACTTTTCAAAGCACCTACGTATGCCATTTCATTTCAATATAAAAATGAATATTTCTTCATTTGTTTGTCTTTTATGGACTCAAAATCTACTGCACCGATTTAGGTGAAAATTTCACAATTTGTTCCTATTACTCCTGAGAGTGTTTAGGAAGTGATAAGACACTCCAATGGGTAGTGGCGGGAGGGAGAAAGTTATAAAAATAATAGAAAATAGTGTCAAATTTGTAGTTTTCCGTGTTGCAGACGTGCATAGTGACACTCCGGATGTTGTTTAACCCCAGTTGGAATGGAGGTTAGAGGGGGTGAAAAATAATGTCTAAAAGACTGAGATTATAGATGTATATGAGTATGTTCCAGCATAGGTCTTAACCAAACTTGGTAATGAAATGGTGTATGGTTTTTAGTGCCAGGAGTGTCTGAGGACGTGTTTGGCTCGCCAAGTGCAGGTCTTTCGATGTGATGTCTGTAGGCGACCTGTGTGTCGTGATGAGGATGAAATTATGAAGAAGACGACACATACACCCAGCCCCCGTGCCAGAGAAATTAACCAATGATGGTTAAAATTCCTGACCCTGCCCAGAATCAAGCCCGTGACCCCTGTGACCAAAAGCCAGCATGCTAACCATTTAGCCATGGAGCCGGACACCAAACTTGGTAAACATATAGAGTTGCTATCATGAAGAAATATTGTGGAGTATAAAAACAGATGGACTGGCTATAAAGGCGCTACTTAACTAAATTGGAGTCTGTGGCAGTCTGTTGCAGTTTTGGAGCTTGCTACTGCCTGTCTCATACTACATGTGCCGCGGTGAAAGGCTCTGAAATCAAATTGAGGTCCCCCTTAAACAAAGTCATGCTTGTGGCATTTTCTCCTGCTACTCCTATTGGCTTGATCAGTCATCAGGAGAATTGTAGGAGAAAAACATATTCTCGGAAACGAGTAGCGGCGGCTGCCGCAGCCGCCGACAGCTGTGGGGATAAAACAATCCTTGGTGAGGGGGAGAGGGGAGGGGATAACATGTAAAAATAATCAAAAACAACCAACATTAGTGTCGAATCCGTAGTTTTTGGAATTCCTGAGATGAATAGTGACACTCCAGTTGGTGTTTAAGTCTACGTTCTGCCCCCACCGGCATGGAGGGAAAGAAGGTGTTAAAAGGGAAATGTACAAAATGACTGAGACAGAGAGAGAGAGAGTGTGTGTGTGTGTGTTTTTTTCCAATATAGCTCTCCACCAAACTTGGTACACATATCGCTTATTATCTGGAGAAAAAAAAACCCACTGTGGTGGCAAGACATCTGTAGCAACAACAGGAGAGGGGTTGATATGAAAAAGTTATCGAATAGACCGATATTAGCGTTGAATCAATAGTTTTTGGGGTTGCTCAGATGAACTGTGACACCCTGCATGTACGGTCTCCGTAACATTAACTCTTAAACTACGAAAGAGTTTGCAAAATATCAGTCAACGTCACAATAAGGAACTGTTCACACGTAATAAACATTTGATAAAGTGCCCGGTACTACAGGTAGTTTTACTAAGAAAAAGAAGGATTTAAAAAAGTTGTTCAGTTTTTATTATCAGTAATTTGTCAAGATACAAGTACGCTGCCTCTGCTTTGTGATAAACATAAAAACTTTAAAATGACTAGAGCACATTGCTCTCTTGCACACTCAGTTTTGAGTCCAGAACAAGGCTTGTTTCACACTATCAGCTATCTTCATTCTTTAATTCCTCTATTAGTCGCTTACGTTCCTCGGCTTGTCTCAACCGTCGAAATACCATGTCCTCGAGGTCCACCTGAGACTGCGGCTCCTATAACAAAACAGACGGGTTATAAGTCACTCTCAACATTAATGCAACAAGAATGTGATATGGATGTCCAAAGCAGGGGAGAGATGAGGTCATCATAGGATACGAGGCAATGTTATTGTTGCGCACGGTCCCTTATTTCTTTTAGTGCCAGGTGAAAATGTAAAGTTAAGGTCTAAAAGTGCCAGGCTGTTTGATGGAAAATGTAGGCTTCTAAAAAAAAAAAAGGAACTCCTCTCTATTTAGAGATATGAACGTGAAACTTAATCAGGAAGTGCAAAACATAGGCATCTAAGTTCAAAATTTTCAGATCATAATGAAACTGATTGTAAAGTTTTTTGTTCAAGGTTTCTCGTTTCTTATCTAAGATGTTTTGAATTTTGGTATTACCATATTTCAAAAAAGAAACCCATTCAATAGGGACCATAAGGGAGGAAGCTTCTAGAAGAGCATTATATAACTTAGAGTTTAAAAAAGACTTTTTTCTGTATAGAAACTTAATTTCATTTTTGATCCATAAGTTGTTAGTTTTTTCTTGAGTAGCCTTATGCCATTTTGTTGTACAATGTTTTCTCTGTACTGAATTTAGAAATTTAGGAACAAGTTTTTGGTGTATTGTTTTAGGAAATTTACGTCTTTGCCAATTTTTGACATTTTAATCTTTAAGTTCAAACAGGCATTTGATAGTTTTTTTGCCTGGTTGGCTAAATTACAGCTTATAAATCTCATATTTTATCCCGTATTGGCTCAATACAACTAAGGTTAAGTTATAAGTAGGTTCCCACCTTCCAATACTTATCAATTTCTATATAATAGTTTTATTAATTACATGATATAAACCAGCTTAATCTCTAGGACGTGTTTCATTCCGATTATGGAACATCCTCAGCTAAAAGATTTGACAAAATGGCAAGACAATTAAAACATATGTGATAGTTATGATGTTACAATAGCTAAAAGATTTGACAAAATGGCATGAAAATTAAAACACATTTGATAGTTATGATGATAAAATAATATGTCCATTCATGTTGGTTAAAATTTCAACAAGTCAGTGTCCAAGTGACGAAGTAAGATCGGCGATAAGGTTCTTCTTTATGTTGGAGACGTGTATATTTGTTAATCTTGAAGATAAAATTAGAGATATACAAGATTTTCTTAACGTATAGTTATCGGGGTAATTCTTGATAAAACAACCGTAGTTGAAGTTGAGTTGCAGTTGGACTATTAAAATGAGTCTGAAACGAGAAGAGAATGAGTAAAAAGGATAATGGAGTTGATTACCTTATAGTCAATCGTGTCGTATTTGACGTCCTCCCTTACGCCGTGTCGTTAACTGACTGAGTTCTGTGTACATGTATGAGGCACTTGTGGTGGGCGGGGAATAGCGGAAGGAGAGGTAGGGGAAGTGAGGAAAGCGGGTGAAATGTTGTGTAGGGTGGAGCTAACTGAGGAGTGGCACTGTGACAGGCTAGGGGAATACTGTGTGCGGTGGAGCTAATCGGAAGGAGGTGTGTTGCTTGTTTTTTGGGATCCTTTTTGATGGTTTTTCTAGACGAGTCTAATTTGGTAGCCTCTTCTAATAATATATTGATATTTTCTGCGATTTCGTTAATATTCTGGCTGGGATTTCATTTCTGATCAATCTCAGTACAGATATTTTCAAGAATATTCATGAATTTGCCTTTGTTTAACGTTCGTAGAATGGTCAAGTCCCTTTCTATTGATGTAAAACTGTGTTTATATTCGGGCATATGAAGACTCATGGCCGGGTACTTGCTATGTTTTTCAGCATTAATATGTTCTTGATATCTTACTAAGAAATTACGGCCTGTTTGCCCAATATAAGAATTGGCACAATTTGAGCATTTAAGCCTATATATCCCTGAATTTAAATATTTGTTATTACTTGCAATGCTTTGGTGATTGAAAATTAAACGTTCATTGTTGTTATTGGTGCGAAAGGCAATTTTAAAATTGAGTTTCTTAAAAATATTAGTAATCTGGTAAATATTACCATTGTTGTTGTTTGAGTCATCAGTCCTCCATGCCACCCTATCCTGTGTTAACCTTTTCATTTCTACATAACTATTGCATCCTACATCTGCTCTAATCTGCTTGTCATATTCATACCTTGGTCTACCCCTACCGTTCTTACCACCTACACTTCCTTCAAAAACCAACTGAAGAAGTCCTGGATGTCTTAAGATGTGTCCTATCATTCTATCTCTTCTTCTCATCAAATTTAGCCAAATCCATCTCCTCTCACCAATTCGATTCAGTATCTCTTCATTCGTGATTCGATCTATCCATCCCACCTTCAGCATTCTTCTGTAACACCATGTTTCAAAAGCTTCTATTCTCTTTCTTTCTGAGCTAGTTATCGTCCATGTTTCACTTCCGTAAAATGCCACGCTCCACACGAAAGTCTTCAAAAACATCTAATTCCAATATTAATGTTTGAAGTGAGCAAATTTCTTTTCTTAAGAAAGCTCTTCCTTGCTTGTGCTAGTCTGCATTTTATGTCCTCCTTACTTCTGCCATCATTAGTTATTTTACTACCCAAGTAACAATATTCATCTACTTCCTTTAAGACCTATTATAAGTAAAAGTGGCGAAGTTTTTCTTTTTGTGTTCTTTTACCAGCTGCGTTTGAGGTTTATTCTTAATTTTATTCATTAATCTACCTATGTAGTGTTTTGTGTATCCATTGTTTATCGCTATTTTGTAAATGAGATTGGAGATCGCTTTTGGACAAGGGAATGTTAAAGGCTCTATTTAGCATGCTTAAAAAGGAACTCCTTTTAAGTGGCTCAGGATGGTACGAATCTTTTTGTATGGTATTTATAGTTTGGGTCGGTTTTCTAAAGACTGTAAAGGATAACTTTTCTTATTTCCTTTCGACTGTTAAATAAAGGAAATTTAGTTTTTATTGTTCTCGGTTTCTAAAGTGAATTTTATGACAGGGTCTAAACTGTTGATTTGGTCTAATAAATTAGTGCTACTATTGATTTGTTCATCTACAATTGCAAAGATGTCATCGACAAACCTTAGCCAGATAATGATACCTTTTTCGTCATTTAAAGTTTTATGTTTTTCTAAGTGATCCATGTATATTTCAGCAAGGATACCTGACACTAGAGATCCCACAGGGAGACCACTTTGTTAATATACTGTGTTATTGAAGGAAAAGTTATTTATAAGATGAGCCAGACTCCTACATGGATTCACTTTAAGGAGTTTGCTGATTACACCTTCTCTCCATTTCAAGTCGTAAGCTGCCTTTAAGTCAATAAATGCTACTGAAGTCTTTAGTCCTTGCTGGAATCCTGCTTCAATGAAGGTAGTTAGTGACAAGAATTGGAGGAAAAAGTCATCATCCTGCTGCGACTGTGGTGCTGAGAGGCAAATTGTGAAGCACACCACACAAGAATGCCCACCGAGACGTTTCAATGGAGAAACGAGTGAATTTTTCCTGGCGACACCACAGGCGATTACCTATGTAAATAATGTAGATATAAACCTGTAATTTATTGCACTGTTCATTTATACACCATACGATAAATAAAATAAATAAATAAATAAATAAATAAATAAGAAGGAAAAGTAATTAATGTTAAGTGTAAATTCTAGGAGTAACATAAATTCTTCTATTTCATGGTTACTAAGTTTCCTATGTGTCCTTAAGTTGTTCTTAATTATATTTAGTTTCTTTCATGGGGATGGTAGAATACATATTAGTAACGTCAAACACAAGTTTATAAATGTGGTCTCCAACAAATACCTTATCGCTAATAGTATGTACAACACACACTTCACCTAAACCTTACACACCTCTAATTAAATTTCACAGACCAAAGAGTTAAAAGTTTAGCTGCCTTTCAGCGCAGGAATGAAATAACATATTGAAGTAGTAGAAGAAGAAGGCCTCCACGGTATGCACTAGCCATGAGTCATCGTAGGTGTGCTATTTTCCAACTGACAAGCCCAATTTAGCAAACTGGGGCAAAAGGCTGGCAACCAAGAATGAGTCAGTTGGAAAATTTATAATGTCCAATAAAGGACCTACTATGTTGGTATTATGAATTGCGTGTACATGAACAAGCAAGTGATAGTGATGATGTTGATACTGATAGCGGAACAATCCTGCACAGGCTCCACAACAGTTCCTGGACTCGTTAGTTCTTTAGTTTCCTCCTCTCTCACACCACTCTTCTTACACTTTGACGCCAAGCTTTTACAAGTCAAGGAACTTTCAATATTGCTCAAGTTCATTGATACACAGAAAACAAAAGAATGTTTTCAGTACATGGTAGCTTGAATTCTCTGTAATGGTCGTGTCAAGATAAGGTGCCATTTTCGGTCTAGAAGCATCTCAAAGAATAAAGAAACGAAGCGTCTCTCCGAGCGACATTGACAATTTTCGTTCATTTTTTTTAAGATCACTCGCAGTGACTCTGGCACTAATGCCTACTTTACACGACACCAGTTGGTGAGACAATTGTTGGGGATAGTTGTCCTCTAATTATTGCTGGACAATTGCTGGCCAGTCCAGCTCAACGAGAACCCGTTCACACGAGGAAGCTATTGCTAAGCCAGTAGATGATGAGAAATGGCTGAGTGTGCAGCATCTGTAGTATTCCGCAAGGAATTATGTTTATTTTGTAATTATATGTGCCAGGAATTAACTGCTAAATCATGCAACGTTTTGACCTCAGTCATACTAAATCCTTGAATGTTAATTTTATCGGTTATCTCAGAAAGTGCCGTTTGACGAGCATTTTTGTCTTTGTACAGGTCTTCGTGCTGGTCCCAGAAACATCGTCGTTCCCTATACAGCTCAACGAATTTTACGAGGGTAGTATCATCACCCCACTTTAAAGCCATATTTACACGAACAGCCTACTGTAAGGATGATACCTTAAGTTAGAATTGTCTGTGTAGTTCTGTGTTATGCTGCACTCATCGTATATCTTCCCCCCTCCCCTCGCTTCCTATTACTAACGCGAAGGCTGGGGCCTTGACCTGTGTTGGAGGAGCCATCTGGTTAGTTTTTACTTCTGTCTCTGTACCAGATAGACGTGCCATGTACAGCTCCGATATTTTTCCATGGTTTACCCTGGTTTCCGTCCTTTTGGGTGGGAAACTTTGTAAGTCATGTTTAATTTGTTTTCTTCTACCTATTGGTGGTGTTTTATATCGTAATTTGAACTTGTGTTTTTATTATCTCTGATCTGGGATTCTCCTCTCCGACCTAGCATTCTCGTTAGTATTGGGAGCTGATTTTATTACTAGTACATTACTGACCCTTTTCCTAAAACCCATCTTCTTCTGGTTCCTTGTTTTAATTTTTCGGATGGTCAGTAACGTTAATTCAGAGGCTATCAAACTTGAATTGTACAAAAGTAATTCTGTGTCCATTGAATTTGTTCAATGTCTGCTTTCATTATGATGTGCCTTATTCTACCTAATGTGTCAGATAAGGTGTGTAATATCATCTTAAAAGGGATGTTTATGGCTGTTTTCTTAAATTCTATTTTTTAACCTTGGCCGATAACTTAAATAAATATGCCTAACCGTTCTGTTCTGTAGGTTAACATTTAATCACAATCCACCCTGGGTGGTAAATTGTTGTTTAACTGTTAAATAAATATCGAGGAAAAACAAAACCAATCCATTCAACGGTGTTTTGTCACACGTTTGATCGTCTGATATTAATTTTATTTGGTCGTCATCTTGGTGACATTTATTGTTCCATGTTTGTTTTGGGAATACGACTACTGAGTTGGATTGAACTGAGATCGGGTGAACGTTGGGAAATGATTTCACTTGAGCTTGGTCTTGCCAATTTGGTGGTGATTATTACTGATATTACTTTAATTTCATCACTTTATCGGATTATTTATTGTGTGATCCGCTCTTATTCCCCGACGATTTAATTGGTAAATTATTGAATTAAGCAGTTACTTCTGCTTGACTTGAAGTGCTCTTAATGAGTTGATGGTGATATTTGCTGATCTTACCTCATTTCACCACTTCATTGGATTTGTGGTGTCATCCATTTGTTATGCTCCTGCTATTTAATTAGAACAGTTTTGGATTCTGGAGCGATTTCTCCGTGACTTGACCATGGTCTACCTTGCTCCACTCACAGCTGTGAGCAGTTCTTCTATTTACCTTGGTGGGGAATTTTATCTAACGTTGCCCTCCTGTTTTTATTCTATTGTTTTTAAGTTCTCCGTGTTATTTGATTTGGTATTGACCCAGTTCTGTCCCTTATATGTTGAGTTCCCATATGAATTATTATATTGGTGGGTATTTGCTTGATTTTCTGTCCCTGATAACTTATGTACCCTGTTCTGTGTTAACACCGTACTAAAGGAATTGGTTTCGTTTCTCTCCATTTATACTTGAGAATTTATTTAATTGATTAACTACTTGCTTCATCATCCTTGGGCTATTAATTCTAAAACATCCCAGGATTAATTCACTTATTCTTTAACTCTCTGTAGGAGTGGTGTAATGCTCATATTCTGTTGTTATTAAATTCAACTATTTCTAAAAATCTAAGCCTTATCCTTTCATGATAAAGGTTGTGTACTAATATCTAAAGTTTACTATGTTAATTTTATAAAGATGATCATGATTGCAATGAACCACTATAAAGGCACTCTCTCCACATTTACTCCTTTGAGGTAAGTTGGCTTGCCTTTTACTTGTATTAATGAATTTTATTTCCTTTGTTAATTGCTTCTGGTGTGGTGACTCTGTGTGGTAATTTTTTTTTTTTTTGCTTTACGTCGCACCGACACAGGTATGTCTTACGGCGACGATGGGATAGGAAAGGCCTAGGAAATGGAAGGAAGCGGCCGTGGCCTTAATTAAGGTACAGCCCCGGCATTTGCCTGGTGTGAAAATGGGAAACCACGGAAAACCATCTTCAGGGCTGCCGACAGTGGGGCTCGAACCCACTATCTCCCGATTACTGGATACTGGGCGCACTTAAGCGACTGCAGCTATCGAGCTCGGTAGTGTGGTAATTGATTGTTTGGTTTTTCTGGGTGTCAGCGTATTCCCACAGTGTGTGTTATTTGGGGCTTGTATGATCTCTGTGCAGTGTGATCCTTACTTCTGCTTGACTTGAGTCTGTCACCCACTTATCACTGTGTCATTATACTTAATTATATTTAATTGATCTCCTTATGTGTTGCACGTTACTGTGATTATGTTGTATTTATTTTAACTTATCCAACCGCACGTTACACTACGAATAATATAAAGTATTTAAATTATCAAGACCATGGAGGCGGCTGCACCTCTCTGTTGACAAGTGAACTGGCCTGTCACGTTGACACAGCGCCAACTGTCCTGACAATACTGAGCTCCGGGTGGTGGAGGCCCAGTTGGTTGTCCTCAGTCTGCTGGAGACAATCGATTGCCTAGACAGTTGGACCGAAGTGTTCACACGTAGCCAATAACTGTAAGCACTCAACTGTCTTCTGACAACTGTCTCACCAACTGGCATCGTGTAAACTAGGATAAGAGGGTTAAGTTGTGGGGATTGTTTGGAGGTATATTGTTCTGATTCATTAGAAATAATAATAATTAGATATCTCCACAATACATGGATACTGGATGTTCATATCCAAGGCTTTACTAATTTAGATATTCTGGCCACATATCTGTTTGTATTCTGTAGCAGACTTAACCCTCTTAGTGCCATGCTCTCATGCTGAGAACGTGCCAAGAATGCCAGGCTAATTAGTAGTATTTTGCAAGTCTCTATTCACAATAATAATAATAATAACAATAATTTTTTTACGAGGGATGGTAGCAAATCTTAAAAAGATACTTGTGAAGGGTCCGCACTCCACAAGTGTGTGGGATTCTTACCCACTAAAAACCACACACCCTTTTCCCACGATGTGTATCATCACCCCGGAACCGCTCTCGCATTACTTCAGGGTGATATCGTGCTTTGTCTTTCAGACGTCTTCTTTCTTCATTTCTCCTTTACGAACGTTCGTATGCTTCCAAATCCTTCTTCTTCTGACAAAGGACGTTCTCCACGTACACTGTCACGCGATCCCAGGATTCCTGGTTTCGCAGCATCACCGAAATAATATTATCTGTTGTCAATTCTCCTAGTTCAGTTTCCACACTTCTCTGAATCGTCCAATGGCCGCATACAAAAAAGGTGTGAAATACGTCGTCAATGTCACCACAGTATATGCATGCTGCGTCACTCGCTCTGCCCACTTTATGCAGGAATTTCCGGAAATATCCATGCCCTGTTAGAAGCTGCGTGAGGTAGTAATTTACTTCACCATGGGCCCTTTCAACCCAGATATCCAAGCGTGGTATCAGTCGCTTGGTCCATTTGCCTCGAGAGTCACTTTCCCATCTGAGTTGCCATCGCCTCATCCGTTGACTGAAGGCACGCTTCTTTGCACATTTCTTTCCCAGCTCTCCTTGGGTACGCCAGATTTCATGTCGTTCCAATGCAAGTAGGTCTATTGGGGCTATTGCTGCCACCGTGAGGATTGCAAGTTCGGAAACCGTGCGGTATGCACATGCAATACGTAAAGCTGCTCTCCATTGTACGGCAGATATCCTTCTCTGATACCAAGCAAATCTCAAGGATTCAGCCCAGATTTCAGAGCCATATAGGTGCACTGACTGAACCGTTGACATGAGAAGACGTCGTTTACTGGATTTTGGACCTTTAATATTTCCCATTAGTCTGCTAAGTGCAGTCATGTATTTTACTGCCTTGTCTGTCGCTCTCTGAATATGATTCCAGAATGTGAGCTTGGAGTCAAGTGTCACTCCTAGATATTTTGTGCTCGCAGATGTTTCAATCACTAACTCTCCAACAGTCATTGGTACAAGAGTTTCGATCCTTTTCCTCGTCAGAAGAACTATCTCCGTTTTGTGTTCGGCTAATGTTAGACTGTGGCTCATCATCCATTCTTTTATGCACCGCATCACCCGGTTCAGTTTGATTTGAGCCATTTCAACATTACGAGCTACTATCAAGGCGGCCACATCATCAGCGTAGCCCACAAGCTTCGTGTCCTCGGGCATCTCCAAACGTAACAAGCCATCATACATTATGTTCCAAAGATTTGGACCAAGGATCGATCCCTGCGCTGCACCAGCCGTCAGGCGTTTTGTCTTTTCTCCATCTTCTGTATCATACAACAGAGTGCGATCTTTGAAGTAATCTCTCATTATGCGCATAAGATATTGTGGTAGCTTGAAAGTTTCCTCAAGAGCTACCAACATGTCGCTCCATCTTGCTGAATTGAAGGCATTCTTCACGTCGAGGGTCGCAAGAAGTGTCAATTTACGGGAATGATGGTTGCCCATTTGTGCCCTTTCTGCTGTATTCACCACCTCCCACACTGCATCTAGCGTCGAGTGTCCTCTCCGAAATCCATGTTGGCGAACAGATAGATCCCCTGCTAGTTGAACTGCTGAGAGGATTCTGGGCTGCAGAAGTTTCTCCAGGCCTTTTCCAGCTGTGTCCAGCATACATAAAGGTCTATAACCACCAAGTTTTCCTTTGCTGATCAGAACCAAACGAGCCATTTTCCATCGGGGACTAAAAACACCAGTTTGCAGGCAATGATTGTACATATTCAGCAACAGTTCTGGACATAGTTCTGCTATTATCTTTTAGCATTTCTGTAGGTATACCATCTGGTCCTGCAGTTTTCTTGTTTCTAAGAGAGCTAATAGCTCTATTCAATTCTTCTACAGTGAAGAGGGGTATATCATCCAGTTCTTTTTCGTCATCACAGTCAATTCTCTCTGGATGGTCTGGGAATAGTGTATCCACAATTTGTTTAATTGTTTGCAGATCCACACTCGGGGTTGAAAATGTCCCGAATTTCTTCACTATAATCTTATAACCTTGTCCCCATGGATCATCTTCTACTTCTTTAGCTAGTGCCCACCATTTATCGGCTTTACTTTTTCTGATTGCATTACGGAGTTCCTTCTTCGCTGACTTGTACTGCGCTGTAACTGAGGTGTTCTCTTGACTGCCTCTCATCCTCTGAGCCCTGCGTCGAAGTCGCAGACAATTCTTTCTCAGTTCAGAAATCTCTTCGGTCCACCAGTACGCTGGGCGCTTGCTATTTCGCGGTCTCCTTCAGGGCATTGAGGCGTTGCATGCTTGATGGATTAGCTGCATAGTGAGTTCAACACATACACCGGCTGCTTCTTTCCCTCTACGAGCAGAACATTTTTCAGTTATGTTCTCCATTCCATTCCGTATTACATCAATGAACGTTTCCTTGTCAATACCGACTACATTCCACCGTGCTGGCCTGCGCAAGATGTTTCTTTCTTGAGGAGATTCTCGGAGCAGTCGAAAGATGATATATTGGTGATCGCTCCCTGTGTAGTTCTCAATCACTTGCCATTCAGAAATCTTAGGCGTAATATCCTCTGATGAAAAGGTTACATCCGGTATTGTTCCCTGGCAACCTGGCCGTCGAAATGTTGGCACATTTCCAATGTTGTTGACCACCAAACCCGTTCTGGCTGCCATCTCCATTATACAACGTCCTCTGGAGTCTGTTTGTAGCATGCCCCATTCCAACGCTTGAGCATTTACGTCACCAGCGACCACTAGTTTTTTTCCATTCTGCGTATTACATCCTCAAGACCATCAAGTTTCATCTGAAAGTTGGAAACAGATTCATTTGGCGTAAAATAACAGCTTACAATAGTGATTCCCCCAGTCTGTACCCAAACAAAACCATCATCGCATCCATGCTGTGTTACTGGGACTTTTCCTAGATCTGGTATCCAAATTGCAGCTGTTCCGAGGTTATCCACAAACCACCCTGGATGGTCCCTCTCTTGATATGGTTCGCTAATAATAACGATGTCTACTTCCATCTCGTAAATCAGCTGTGTCATAAGATCATTAGCTGTTTGACTCCTGTGCATGTTTGCTGGAAGTATTCGCATCATTTACTGTGATTTTTTGCCTTCTCCAGAGCTTCAATCCAGGAATGTGATTTCGTTTAGCTTTATTGACGCCCTTGTCTGTACAAAGCATACATCGTGCATTGTTCTTTTTACAGTCTACGGCCTTATGGCCAGATTCTCCACACTTAAAACAGAGCTTACTTCTGTCGGGGCCTGTGCAGTTTCTTGCCAGGTGACCCTATGATAGGCATCGGAAGCAGCAAGGTAACATGGTTCTAGCTCTTACTCTGCAGTATAACCATCCTATCTTAATTCTTCCTGCTTCCAGTAATTTCTGAGCGTCCTCGTCTTTGGTTTCGAAAATGGCAAGTTTCTGTCCCCAGCTGTTTGGTTTCGAGACCGATATTTTCAGTTCTCCATGGGGATTGCCGGAATCTCGTCTTACAGCTTCCTCCACGTCTGCGGCGGTAGTGACGCCATCCATGTCTCGAATCTCCAGTGTAGTTCGGGGGATTAAAGTCTTTACATCGCCATCACGTCCGAGGGCATCTCTCAGAGAATTACTGAATACCTCCCTATTTTCAATCTTAGTTGTTTTGTTGAATTCAAGAAGAACAGCTCCCGCTCTTGTTTTACGGATGGATCGAATGCCTCCTCCACTGTCTTCCGGCTTCACCCTGTTCCTGATATCCTACAAAACGTCAGCGAAAGTCTTACCGTTCATCGGTATGATGATTATGGCTTCTGTACGACTCCTAGATTTAGAATGAGGTCGTTTCCCACTTTCGCTAAGCACTGTAGTTTTGTTGGAATATCTTCGTGCTTCCTATCTTCACTCTTCTTCTTTCTCTTCTTCTTGGACAGAAACGTCTCCCATTTTCCTTGATCTTCCTCCTCCGAGTCATTTGTCACTGGTGATGTGTTGGACAATTCCTTATTCTCCATGGTAATTGGTCTCTGCTTTAGTTCTTCTGCAGATTTCTTCCATGACATCCTGCATGTAAAGTAATCGCCACGTAAGGCAATACCCCAGAAAGTAAATATCGCCGCCCGATGCTCTTCTTTTCTCTTTTTTGTAATGGCTGATCACTGCTGCCAACCTGCCTGGTTACATATTAAAATCACCAGACATAACCATAACAAACTAACCTCAATGTAAACACCGATTATGAATGTTTCCCTACCCTAGGAAATGATAAAAGTTAAGATAAAATAAATCAAGATATTCATAATTAAGTCGATTTCCACGCTCAATGAGGAATTAAGGAAATAAACACACTTTCTCACTCAAATAAATGTTACATATATCTGTCTTTATTTTGATATACATTAGGCGAACTTTAACCATATTCTTGAAAAGAGGGGCGTGTTAAACGATGTAATTTATTTAATAAGTCTTTGCAGTGTGATTTTCGAAAGTTCCAGACATCCAATAACTTACCTTTCTTTTGCGCGAACATTTCCTTCTCTCTTCAATACGGTACGGGTAACCAGTAAGGAGAGAGAGATTATTGGGCATATTTTCAGCCTGCAGGCTGGTTATATCTTCAAGCTTATCAGGAAACATATAGGAATCCTAACGTGCCAAGCTCCGTAAACGGAAATTAGGTCAGCTTTCAAGTTCACTGCGGATTTGAAAATAATAATGTTATAAGTTCTACTGCCAAAATTTCGTCCCGCAAGAGTTACTCGTATTTCATGTACCGGTAGATCTAAACATGAGACTGGCGTATTTGAACACTTTCATCATTTCACACAAACTATGTTATTAAATGCATTATCCGAACATGCCACAATTTTACTTACCTGGTATTAGATAAATAGATTTACAATCACACAGAAAAAGAAAATATGCTTTAAATATTCTCGCAAATGTATCACTAGTGACTTTAACGGCAATGCGGTGGCAACACGCAATTCACGCTAGAACAGTGATTGAACGTTGCCAACGTGCCAGATTAACGGTAAATGTAAGACGTCGTATCGGCAAGTAGGGTCCCTAAACTGTATGGTTACCGACACTGAAAAAGACCCAACAGCAAGAAAAGTAACTATAAATCGATACCTTAATATTACAGGGGAGAAAGGGTAAGGTTGCACCCTTAGGGTACGTCCTTACACGGAGAGGACTATAGCTCCAGCCTCTAAAGCTTCTTCCAGCTTCATGAGGCCATTCTTTATTTCCGTTTTTAGGTTTTTGAGAGGAATAGCCATTATGTTCTTCAACAGTGATCTTGCAGTCTCAAGATGCACCTCTTCTTTGTATTGATTCTCCATTATCTGCCGACTGATATCATCAATCAGATTTAGGTCAATACTATTACCATTTCGGCCATTGTGGATACTTTCCCTTGATACACCAGGGAGCTCCACTGTATTACACAGAATGTCTGCTTCTGCCATCATGCCAATGTGAGAGTCTAACTGGCAGTGTCTTGAGTCAAGGAGATGATGTTGTGAGTAGGCGGCTGGGAGCGCTTACACTATAAAGCGATCGTCTATCTACCACAGTGTGCCTTCTACGTGATTTTGATCTTTGGCAAGATGGCTGCTCACAACAGGATTATTTCACCGCAAACGTTTCAATATTTCACTCAATATTCTGTCGTTCCAGTTGTAAACAAACACATCTACCATGCAATGGGGCTTAAAATAACCATACAAGCTCATTTCGGTAAGTGCCTTCACAATATAAACCCGCTTTCTTGAGCTATTTTGTAGCTGCGAAGTTCACGCGTCCTTTCATGTCCAACAATCCCAATAATAATGATGATGATGATGATGATGATGATGATAATAATAATAATAATAATAATCAAATATAGCTGACTATTACTAGCATGTGCACTATCTAGACACCATAGATGTTAGTCTTCTTCTCTTACAATTACTGCCTTCAGTATTTTGTATGAAGCCTGCACACTTTTTAAAAGAAGGAGAGTAACATCTATGGTGTGTAGATAGTGCACGTGCTAGGAATAGTCAGCTATATTCCTACCCACCGATAGATGGCTTACAAATGCAAGTATACTTTACTCAGCTTCCACGGTACGCATTACTACGTTTGTGTAAAACATAGTTTTTATAAATGTCTGCATTTTTAGGATGATGGCTAAAAAGAATTCATTTCATTGTGGGGATGACACGCATTTAAATATGGACGTGAGATGGTTAATACGATACCCTGCGGCTGCTTGCTTGTTAATTTCTATGTTCCGTTTTACCTTACGCCTGCTAGGTGGCAGTACACCGAATATCTCTTGGGCACCTATGACACAGTTTTAATTAATTTTGTCGGGTAAACACCAAATCTGAGGCACGTTTCACTGTTGAAAGCAAAAGAGAAAACAGAAAAATGAAGGATGTTAAGTGTAATGGAAATATTCTTAAAGAAGTAGATGTTTTTAAATACCTAGGAAGTAAGCTAACTGGGAAAGGAAACATCGATGAAGAAATTTTGGAGAGGATAGGAAATTGCTCAAAATTTTATTACTGTGTATCAGATCTACCAAAGCAGAAATCACAATATATAAATCATATTATTTGCCAATATTGACCTATGGATCAGAATGTTGGACTTGGACAAAAAGAGATCTGGGTAGATTGCGACAGAGATGCGCTTTCTGCGAGGGATCTTGGGTAAAACGAGGAGGGACAAGATAAGATATAAAACAATATGGAACACGCTACAGATCAACCCTCTAAGAGAAACTTTGGAGAGAAATAGGCTGAAAGGATTCGGCCATGTTTAAAGAACGGGACAAGAAAGATTACCAAGAAGGGCTCTGGAATGGACAAAATGTGGAAGAAGACCAATTGGAAGACCACGAACAAGATGGAGGGATCATGTGGAGGATGACGTAAATCGGAGCGGACTACAATGGGAGAAAGTGATGAAGGATAGGCTGTGGGAAAAGACAGAAGATTTGAAGAGGCTCTGTGAACAACCTGCATAAGGAAAAAGGTATCAGGAAGAAGAAACATTAAATGTTACCAGAGATCTTCTACTTGCTGAGATCGTATGACATGGAGTTTCTTCCACCCTTCAAAAATGCGACTATCTCTCCCAGGTTTGAAGACGAAGGCCGGCTGATCCACAGAGGGAGCTGTGCAACACTCTAGACAGAGTAGCAGCGGGCTCATACGAGTGGACGAAAACATAAATACCCAGTTTCCGAGCTAAAAATCCTGACATGGCCAGGAATCGAACCCGGGGCCCTCTGTACCGAAGGCCAGTACGCTGACCATTTCAGCCAACTAATCTGCTGCCTAACAAGAACTGGAGTTTTCTTAATATAAGTTTGAACTCTTTGACGAGAGTGTAAATGTATTTATTCCACCACCCTCTGTAGATAAACAGCAGACGACAGCAGCAAACCAATTGTTATTCTGCTAGTGTACAAATAAGAGGTGCCTACCTGAAAATCAGGGTCGAACGAGAAGGATGGCATGCCGTGTCCAATCTCTCCCGCCTGGCCCTTGCCCACGGACGGGAAGAGTCCGGGCTTGTTGCCGCTGTCCATGTCCGAGAGTCTAGGACCGCTCCTGGTGGCAGCCTTGCCAGCCTGTGGAGCCTGCAGCCAGTCCACGGTCAGAGGATTACTTGCCAGACCCTTCTCCAACTGTACAGCCAGTTCCTACAATAAATTAAGACAATACAGCCGTACAAAAGTCAGTACAAATGTCACATCACCAAACTTATGTCTGGGAGAAAAAAAAATTATCAAGCTAGTATTATTAGAGGCCAAAAATAGACAAACAACATACAATGAAAAGGACAGATGAGAACAAATGAAAAGCTACAGAGCAATTCAAAAATAAAACTTATCCAAGAAGATGACCACAAAATGATTGACACAAGTGCTCCAATGAGCAGCAGCAGAAGAAGTGGCCAGAGTTTGGAAGACATGATAGAACTGGATGCGAGACTCGTGATGATGATGATGTTTGTTATTTAACAGCCAGGTCACCATCCATGGTATGTCACACACAATGGCACCACTCACAGGGAACACAAACCTGTGCTGTTTCCCAAATAGTGGAACTAATCACAGGCCACGTATAGTCCTGGTGTTGCTCTCACATTATGGTAACACGCACAGACAACACAAATCCATGGTGTTCTTCATATAATGCTACTACTCACATAGTTTAGTATTAAAAACTTCATTTTTTGTCCGTATTGACTCAAGATTTTACAATGCTTAGTAAAGCTAAAGGTTCCACCTATTCAATACGTTATCGTAATGGTCTATTTAGAACATCACATATTTATTTAACTTATCATAAAATACATCTTTGGGACCGGTTTCGGCAATCCACTATGCCATCATCAGCCATTGAGGTTTTTATAGCAAGGAACATTCAAAAATTTAAAAATATGCAATAGCAAGTCCTATTCTTACATGAAAAACATTAAAAATATAGCTAAATAGCATAGGCCCATTGTACTATACAAATAACATGTCTTTTTTGAAAAATACAATATTATTTAGTGCATCTAAAATTATTTTATATATAATTGGCAAAGTCTATGATTTGGTATACCTTATGTACAAT
The DNA here is from genome assembly GCF_040414725.1 of Anabrus simplex. NCBI lineage: Eukaryota > Metazoa > Arthropoda > Insecta > Orthoptera > Tettigoniidae > Anabrus > Anabrus simplex. The sequence goes on along the minus strand of NC_090277.1, from coordinate 13,346,153 downwards.
AGAATCATGTAAAATTGATAAAAGAATCTACTTTTTGCCATTTAACCAGTTTTTAAAACAACAAGTCCTATTTTACATGGAAAATATTAAAACTTGGCTAGTTAGTATTAACCCTTTTTTATGTTATACAAGTAACATGTTTTGTTAAAAAATGTAGTATCTTTTGGTGCGTCTAGAATTGTTTTTTAGGTGCTTAAAAAGACTATGGTTTGATATAGTTGATACACAGGAAATTTGATGTTTCTATAAAAACTTCTGTCATTTTTAACACAGTTTCTTAGTTCCTCATAATATGCGACTTGTACTGTTTTTAGATAATAAATACAGGTTCTTCTTCCTTAAAACTTATTGACACAACAGTCTGTTTGACTATGTAAGTCCTGATGTGTTTTTTTCTTGTTTGAGTATTTGAACCTTGCTTCTAGTGTTTTCCAATGTAAATAACTGTGTGGCTGAGGCCGAAACTATGGTTAAGATCTTGAATATTATTTTATGTGCCAGATGGAAATGGGCCGTAAATAGTGTTAATCTCGAACCAGTACGGACCTAAAAAGGAAATAGTGAAATGAGTATGAGTTATTGAAAACGATACGCGGTACTATAGAAAAGAATTGAAGATATGAAACTCACCTCAGGTTGAATGTAACAGCGTGCAGAGAGAGTGAGGAACAACTACTGAATGTCTAACGCCAACCAGCCGGCTCAGCTGTAAGGCGGGGCGTATTATGTAGGGGAAGGGGACGCAGGAGAGGTTGCGTTCGCGTATGCCTGTGTGTCAGGGGGGCGTGGGCTTTGCCGGGGATAGTAGGCTAGCGCGCTACGTAATATTTTATATACGGATTGATTTTTAGGAATTTTTAAACTGTTAATTAATGAAATAAGCATGTCAAATAAAATTGTAGGTTTTTCTGAAATATCATTTAGATTATAATTGGAATTGTAATATTGATCTAAAGTAATGTAACATTGCTCTGTTAGGTCTAGGAGTGGGCCTTTATTTATTGTTTAGATGATGTCCTTGTCGATACCGTAAAAATTGTGTTTGTATTCCTGTATGTGCTGACCTATTGCCGAAAATTTTCTATATTTTATGGCATTGACATGTTCATTGTATCTGATATTAAATGATCTCCCAGTCTGTCCAAGGTAAACACTGGTACAGTCGTTGCAATGAAACCTATATACACCTGATCTATCGAATGGGTTTTGTATATTAACCAATTTGGAGTTGTAAAAAATATCTAAATTTCTATTATTGGTTTTGAAGGCAATATTGACATTTCTTTTTTTAAAAATATTGGTTAAACGGAAAATGTCAGAGTTAAAAGTAAAAGTAGCATATGTTTTTGTTTTGGGTGTTTCTTTTTGTAATTTAGTATTGGGTTGATGTTTAAATTTATTTATTATGCGTTCTATAAAACATTTGTTGAAGCCATTATAAGATGCGATTTTGCGTATGGTGTTGAGTTCTTTTTTACGTTCTATATTGGACATGGGTACATTAAATGCTCTCTGTATTAAATTATTGTATGTAGCTCTTTTATGACTAGGAGGATGTTCAGAATCGTGTTTGATGGTCGTAGCTGTATGTGTCGGTTTTCTGTATATTTTGTATTCAAAAGAGGATGGGCGCCTGGTAATAGTTAGATCTAAAAAATTTAGGGTTTTACTGCTTTCAGATTCTATTGTGAATTTTATATCATTATCAATGTTGTTGAGATGTATTAAGGTGGAAGGGGCGTCTGTAGTGTGTTGATCCATTATTATAAATGTATCATCTATAAATCTGGCCCAGAAGGCTATATTATTGAATGTCTTATTATTTATGATTTTAGTGTGTTCCAGAAAATCTATATAAATGTTAGCTAAGATACCTGATGCCGGCGAACCCATTGCTAGTCCGTCCTGTTTATAAATTACTTTGTTGAAAATGAAATAATTATTGTTAGTTAGGAACTTCAAGATTAGTATGAAATCGTCTATTTCAAGTTGACTAAGTTTGCTGTGAGTGCGCAAATTTTTTAGAACTATTGGTATAACTTTTTCAGGTTTGATGTTGGCGTACATATTGGTGATATCAAATGAATGCATGGTATGATGTGCCTGTAATTTGAAATTTTCTAGTTGCTTAATTAGTTCTGAAGTATTTCTTATTGATTTCTTAGCTTGAAATGTATAATGCTTGCTTAAAAATTGTTGTATAAACTGCGCTGTTTTGTACAGAGGGCTAGGTCTGAAGTTTATTATGGGGCGTATAGGAACACCATTTTTGTGTATTTTAGGTTGTGCTTTTACTGTTGGTAGACTGGGGTTCATATTAATTAATTTGTTCTTTTCGCTGTCAGTAAAGAGGCATGTTGTATTTTTAAGAATTTGTTTAAGTTGTCTTTGAATAGATTGCGTTGGATCTTTATCTATGATTGTGAAGGTTTTGTCTGTAAAGAAATTCTGTGTTTTTGTAATGTAATCTGTTTGGTCTAAAACAACAGTGGCGTTACCTTTATCTGCTTTTGTGATGACAACATTTGAATTTTTTATTTTGTTTTTAAGTTGACAGATCTTTTTTCTATTTTCAAGCTGGGTTGTGTTAAAATCTATAGCTGGTGTGCTAAAGATGTTTTTAATTTGTTTTTTAGCTTCATACCTAACTTCGTTTTGAATGTCTGTAGGCATTTTACCGATGGCTGCTTCTGTTTCAATAATTAGTTGTTTAGCCTTATTGGCGATGTTGTAATTAGGCCAATTATGTTTAGGTCCTTTGGAGAGCATTATTATTTCTTCTTGGTCGAAGTTAACTTTTGATAGGTTCACAAATGGCTGATGAAATTGGGCTAGGTTTTGAGGTAGACTTTGAGTTTGTATATTATGTAAGGATGTGTTTCTAGATGGCGCTTTGTTCGAGTTGGTTTCATTGAGAAGAGTCTGGAACTTTCTATCTAGCGTGTTTTCTTTTTGGGAAAGTATTTTATTTAATGCATTTTGTACTGTATTTTGGAAAATATTCCACTGTACAGCTGGTAATAATTTAGTTACTTCGAGATGAGTTTCATATAATCGGTTATTTAAAAAGGATTTTTTCTTGTGTAGAAATTTCAATTCATTTTGAAGCCAAAGTTTGTTGGTTTTTTCCTGTACCTTTCTTTGATGTGTTGAAACATACTTCCTGTTCTTTAGAAATTTTGGAGTTAATTTGTTTGCAATACACTTTTTAATAAAGTTAATATCCTTGCTCAATTTCCCTATTTTAATACGTAAGCTCTTATAAAGATAGGCTTTTCGTTTTGCTTGGTAGGCAGACTTATTTAGTCCCAAAGATGTATTTTATGATAAGTTAAATAAATATGTGATGTTCTAAATAGACCATTACGATAACGTATTGAATAGGTGGAACCTTTAGCTTTACTAAGCATTGTAAAATACTCACATAGTGACGCTAATCACAGACCCAGCTGGAAGCAGTAATGGTAATGTGATTATTGCTCTAAGAGGGAGCACAACCAGGTACATGTAATAGTACTAATCGCAAGTAGTCGACCTATGGTATCATTGCATAATGGTAGTAATTACAGATTGTGTCATTCCCTTGGTTGCCCCTTTTGTTCGCCTCCTACGACAGGCAGGGAATACCATGGGTGTATATTCTTCATCAGCGTCCCCCACCCAGGTCCGACACTTTGAATAATGAAGCACCAAACAAGTAAACACAAGAGTCACGAAGAGCGTGAAAATGAAAGCCTCCCTAGGCCTCGAGTGTTCTAATACCATTGGGTTTGGGAAAAGAACAAGAGTTAGCCAACAGAGGATGGACAGAATAGATCAAAGTGAGGAGCCTGGCACAAGTAAGTGAAAGCAACACTAGGACCCGGCTAAGGGCCCCAAGGCCGCCAACCCACGCTCCCAAGTTTAGAATCCTGGGACTCCCTTTAGTCGCCTGTTACGGCAAGTAGGGGATACCATGACTGTATTAGGCCATCAGAGCTTTCGAAATACCATATTTACTGCTGTATATCTCACAGTTTTTCTTGAAAATTCTAGCTTAAAAATTGGAGTACAAGGTGAACTGGATGGATATCACAAAAGGCACTTCTCCAACAACCAAGACTAGATAGTGATTTCATAAGCAATCGGGCAACCCCTAAGCACCATCAGTATGCCGACTGAACTTTTCACACTGGAAACATCATCTGAGCTATTTTCAGGGCCAAAATTATCTATTATTATCTATTACAAGGTCCGGCTTCATGGCTAAATGGTTAGCGTACTGGCCTTTCGTCACAGGGGTCCCGGGTTCGATTCCCGGCAGGGTAGGGAATTTTAACCATTATTGGTTAATTTCCCTGGCACGGGGGATGGATGTATGTGTCGTCTTCATTATCATTTCAGCCTCATCACGACGCGCAAGTCACCTACGGGCGTCAAATCAAAAGATCTGCACATGGCGAGCCGAACCTGTCCTGGGATCTCCCAGCACTAAAAGCCATTCACCATTTAATTTATTACGAGGGTAATCCCAAAAATAAGGACTCCTATTTTTTTTATAAACGCAGAACTCTGTTTGTGTGGTCGTTGGTCACAATATTGTGAAGAGTGTTTCCCGCGCTCGCATATAAACATGCACACGCCACGCTGAGGCACTCCGTCTTGACTGGGCAGCCGTTGAGAATGGAGCTCCCGTTGGATGTTACCGCAACTGTGAAGTGCGCGCAGTTATTCGGTTTTTGAACGCAAAAGGTACTGAACCGATTGAAATCCATCGCCAACTGACGGAAGTGTATGGTGAGTCGTGCATGGATGTCAAAAATGTTTGTAAATGGTGTAGAGAGTTTGCAGCTGTTTGGACTGAAGTTTACGACGAACAAAGGAGCGGGAAACTGTCAATTTCCGTCGAGACAGTCGTGAAGGTTGAACAAATCATGCGTGAAGATCAGTGGATCACCCTGGATGATCTCTGCACTTTGGTTTCTGAGGTTTCCCGAAGTACCGCTCACAGAATTTTAGCGGAAAAGTTGAAATACCAGAAAGTGTGCGCAAGATGGGTGCCACGCATGCTGACTGAAGACCACATGCGGCAACGAGTTGATTCTTCCCACACATTTCTTCAACGCTTTGCAACCGAACAGGACAACTTTTTGGACTCAATTGTCACGGGTGATGAAACCTGGGCGTTCCACTTTACACATGACCAAGCACCGATCACGCCCGTGGCGGCATCCCTCTTCGCCAAAGCCGCGAAAATTCAAGCAAACACAGTCATGACAACTGCGTTTTGGGATCGAAAAGGGGTATTGTTGGTCGACTTAATGCCCACTGGGACCACAATTAATGCTGACAGGTACTGCGAAACCCTGGAAAAACTCCTCAGACGGACAATTCAGAACCCGAGAAGAGGAATGTTGAGCAAGGGCGTGAACATTCTCCATGACAATGCTCGCCCGCACGTCACCCGGCAAACCGTTGCTCTTCTGCAACAGTTTCAGTGGAACATCACCACCCACCCTCCCTACAGTCCCGACTTGGCGCCCAGTGACTATCACTTGTTCCCTACGTTGAAAGAACATTTGGCTGGAAAGCGATTCAGCACCGACGACGAGGTGAAAGATGAGGTTCACAACTTCCTGAACAGCATGGCGGCAAACTGGTAGGACATGGGCATACAAAAATGCACCAACCAAACTGGTGATTATGTAGAAAAATAGCTAAATGTTCAAGCTGTAAAATGATGTAAAGAAGGTATGTCATCAGCCCAACAGGAACAAGACCTATGCTGGTGACACAAATGCCACATTCTATACGTACAGGAGACCCTAAAATCAAAGAAATGCATCAACCAGAAATAAATGAAGTGTTCTCAGCTGTTGAGAGATCCCACCATCAATATGGAAGCACCATATTTGTGTGAGCTGATATCCATATTCTACCTTCACAGTAGAAGACAACATTGTATTCTTGCTCTCGAGCTCAATAGCTGCACAGTCACATATCTCTATAAACCATCCAGCACTGCATTTACAGTCACGAAACCTTCCAACTTACAGAACCAACATACAAAGAAATTATTGGTGATTTCACCCGCCACAGTTCCACCTGGGGTTATTAATCTGACAAGAATGGTTTTACATTGCAGATGTGGGCAGAAGTTAATCAAATAACTCTTATACATGATCCTAAACTAGCAGCATTCAAACAGCAGGAGATGGAACATGAGTCAGCTATGTGTGTAATACCGAACATGCAACACAGACTAATCAAGTGCAAAGTATCTGTATCATTGAGACCCCAGAGAGCTAACTGGTCGAAGTTCAAGGTGACGTTGGATACTACAGATCCAACCAAACCCCTTGGTGCAACAGCCCCAATGGAGCATGGCCTACCAAGCCCAAAGGCCTGCAGAAAACGAGGTGTTGTGTGATCGGCACAATGAATCTTGCAGGTTATAAATTTAATTTCTTGTCTGTATTGAAGATCTACTTGTGATACAAAATTATTGTAGTTTTATTGTAGACCACCTATCATTCTACCTCTTCTTCTGGTCAAATTTAGCCACAACGATCTCCTCTCACCAATTTGATTCAGTATCTCTTCATTCGTGATTCGATCTATCCATCTTACCTTCAGCATTCTTCTGTAACACCACATTTCAAAAGCTTCTATTCTCTTTCTTTCTCAGTGAGTTATCATCCACTTTGCCTACATTAACATAAATTGCACCATCACACATTATTCACACAGTGACAGCAATAAAACAAGGAGATATCTACTGTAGTAACAACTTTGTACGGGTTTGTGCTGAACTGCTCCTGCTATCTAAGCAAGACACCTGTATTGCACCATAACTAGCTTTGACCATTTTTCAGCGCAGACATCTAGTACAAACATATTCATTATACACGGTTGTACCTTTTAGCATTCAGAGTGCAAGTCTCTGTAGATTATATAACTGCTTCCATAATCCTCCATTTGTAACCAGCTCTGCAGCCTTTTAAAACTGATTGCCTTAATCTCCCTCTACGTCTCTTAAGGCTCTGTCAAACAGGAAGCGCACTCTGTACATCATCTAGGTCAAACAGAAGGCTCAGACTAGGCACGCACTGAACAATCTCTCCAGAAGAGATGTTGATGTAGTGTGTGGTCATGAACACCTGTACGGCACATGGCACGTTGATTACAAAGATCACAAGTAGTCTCATGGTTCTAATGTCATCATCCCTTGGTCACCCCTTTTAGTCACCTCTTACGACAGGCAGGGGATACTGTGGATGTATTCTTCGTCTGCGTCCCCACCCACAGGGGGTGCTGAACGTTCGGTTATGACCAGTCGGAGTTGTGGGGTACTATTAATCGAAGATGACAGCACGTTTGAATGTCGGCAAGAGCTCCCTCGTGCATGTAGCAAGGAATCCATACGGAAGATGATCGATGGAATTCAATATAAACGCTGAAGTTGAGTGTACTGTATGTATATTGATAACAGAAAAATTAACGCGCCCAAATTTGTTTGTAATAACAGATCAATTAGTGAAAGAGTTGTCACTGTATCTGAAGGATATTGCACAGATCAATATAAGAATTTCCGAAGCGCATAACGATACTTTCATTAAAACTGTATTACAGGGCCTGCGGTCAAATGTGTTTATGAGCCTGACATCTCACGTTAGCGCTACCACGCTCTAAAATGCCTCTTCTGCCTTGAATTATACTTAGCAAGCTTGTGACATCTTTTTCATAGGTTCTTAATGTCCCATAACTATAACTAATATAAATAAATACTTGACAATTTTGAAATTTCATAACGCTAAATGCAGGTATTGGCCCTAATTGAGTATAAAATTACATTACTCTTGTGGAATAATTTTCGGGACTTGAAAATTCTTCTGTTAAATGCGGGTTTATGCTAAATTGAGGTCGCGCAAAATCGGGGTTATACTGTAGTATTCCTGAAACATGTCTGAATAAATTATTTTCAATTACGAAAGTGCATTGACAAGGTGAACCAAGCACATATTATTTTAAATAGTTTTTAATAGCTTTAGACAAGTCGGTACAGGAAGAAATACGATGATGTATTATAATGAAGTTTATGAACAAAACTAGGAAAGGCACAGGATTTTTAAATAATACAAAAATTGCAGAAATTATCACTCGGTGAGTGATCTCAATACGTATTCTATTTGTCAGGCAAGAAGTGGTTAGTAGTGGGGATGTTTTACCTGCCAAGAGTGTGGGACAACTAATGCACGACGAGATCTGATTTCTCATTCGAGTATGACAGTAGATGGCACGCGAGTTCTCTTTGTCACTTTCTGTTCAATTGTTCGCAATTTCACTTGCTGTATGTTTCTTGCAGTCTTTGATCTCCGTTTTTCATTTGACAGTAACTTATTTTGATCAGCTGCAGACATCATAGTGGCACTCATATTGTAAAGTGACTGTCGCGGTGATGATGAAGAAAATGATTGTTTTGAAACTGAATTGAGTGAGTGTGAAGACACTGAAGGAAGTTTTAAACATGTGCCACAGCCTTCTGCCCATGAAGATTGGCAAGAAGTTGATGCAAGCAGCAAACTTTTATAATCGAGGTAAACAAACTTAGCCAGTTGTAAATATTGACAGTCCACTTGCTTTTCAAGAGTATGTGACTGAACTAATTGTAACACAAAGTAATATGTATATGTTTTGGTTAAAGAGGCTGCCACAAAAGGACAGCTTAGAGTGTTAAGGTTGAGAAAGTGCACAGCTACTACTGCACATGAAATCAGAATATTGTTGGCATTGTATGTTCTGATGGGAATTGTTTCTAAAGCCGGGTCTCCACCGACTAACATTTAACAACATGTTGAAATTGACATGGATATGAACAGTTGGTTCATAGTTGACTTAACATGTTAACTCAATATGTTGGAGTTAACATACTGAATACGTTCGTGTGTTTTCTGGTGGGAGTGCAAAATACGTTAAATCATTTCATTGTTCGTGCGCTATTGGCAGGGCTTCGGCAAAGTTTGTACAGGTAAACTACATTGAAATCTTGCTTAGACATTCTCAGGAAGTTTTAAATCCAAACCTGTCTTCTACTTTAAGCTCATTCAGAATTTCATCCACATTGTGCCTTCTATTGTGGTACCCACATTCACCTTTCCTTCTTTCTCAAGAAGGGCTGAAGACCTACATGTTATGCCCCTTTAACCATTTACTGCATGAATTATTTTTTGTTTTCGTTTGGTGAAAATAATTTCAAGCTTTGATGTTCAACTTACGTTCAGTGTTTTAGATCTACCAGCAATTTTTAACTGGGGCTAATAGCTTAACACTCGTATGTAATGTGGATTGCCATAATGGGCTATATATACGATTTTTCACGATTTTACGCACATTTCTAACATTCACAGACCGAACATTACTGCCTACTGGCCATGGGTACGGATTGCAAGGCGCAGGTAGGTCGGTAATGTCTTTGAGGTTGAGCCAGAGGTACTCCTGAAACCTGTGGTAATGTGATGGGGAGGGCCCACGTAAATTAAACAGTGGATGTTGATGGAGTGGTTGCAGGGCTGTTTTCTGATATGTAAAAAAAAAAAAAAAAAAAAATGCATCACCGGTATATGTATTTAATTGACTGTACAGTTGAAGGTGTGCCGTAAAACAACCTCTGTCTACAATATTCATCCATTTATACAGGTGAAAAGTTAACGGCAATAGTATGCAGTAAAGGGTTAAACAACAAGCTTTATCATTATCATCATCATCACCATCATCATCATCATCACCACGCTTGTCAAAATCCTGTAATAAACAACTGTGGCAATAACAGGGGCCAAATCTTCATCTGAGTCCATTGTCCATTTTTGAAAATGTAAGACACCATCTGAATGTATTAACACAATCTGATATGATGAACTAGCTGTATATGAATGAAAGTAGCAAAGTTTAACATGTTAATAATAATAATAATAATAATAATAATAATAATAATAATAATAATAATAATAATAATAATAATAATAATAATAATCGTATGGCATCAGCTACCATATGTAGACATTTCAATTTGACGCCATCTGGCTGTCTGCTCGTCAATTTCATCATTTCGTTTTACTGTAAGCCTACTAGATGGCAGACCGAGTACACCAAAACCCTCTTGGACGTCTGTGGCTGAGATTTAATGAATTTTGTCGGGTAAACACCAAATGTGTTACCAGAGATCTTTTACATGCCGACATCGTACGACATGGAGTGTCGAATGGACTTTTATCCGCCCTTCAAAAATCCGACTACCTCTGCCGGATTTGAACCCGCTATCTTGGGATCCGGATGCCGACACTGTACCACTGACCCACAGAGGCAGCTGTTTAACATATTTATAAATGTTAATTGTTAACTGAAACTGTTTTAACAGTTAAGACGTTCTTTTTAAATGTTAATCAGTGGAGAAATATGTTGTTTGAGTCATCAATCTATAGACAAGTTTGATGCAGCTATCCATGCCACCCTATCCTGTGCTAACCTTTCCAAACTACTGCATGCTACATCTGCTCTAATCTGCTTGTCATATTCATCTAACATTCTACACTCCAACTTGCAGAGTGTGAGCATCCATTTTCCTGATTATGGTCCCCTCTCTTGTAGTCCCCACCTGGAGATCCGAATGGGTGACTGTTTTACCTCTAGAATATTTTTTCCAGGAGGAAGGCATCATCAGTACATCATTCATACAGAGAGGGAGTTAGTTACGGCTGTAGTTTCTTGGTGCTTTTAGCCGTGTAGCAGTATCAACACAGCTAAGCCATGTTGAGTATTATTACACAGCCATATCAGTCAATCAAGCCTCCGTGGTTCAGATGGCAGCGCGTCGGCCTCTCACCACTGGATACCGTGGTTCAAATCCCGGTCACTCCAAGTGAGATTTGTGCTGGACAAAGCGGAGGCAGGACAGGTTTTTCTCCAGGTACTCCGGTTTTCCCCGTCATCTGTCATTCCAGCAACACTCTCCATTCTCATTTCACCACATCTATCAGTCATTACTAAATCACTTTGGGAGTGGCGACCCCATCGTACTAATAGCCCGTATATATTTCATTCATTTCATCCCTAACCCAGTCAATGATTGGAAAACATGTTGAAGGTTTTCATTTTCATCAATCAATCATATAGACTGCCGCTCTTGAAGCTTCTAAGCCATGTTGAGTATTATTACAAGCCCGTATCAATCAATCATATAGACTGCAACTCTTGAAGCTTCTGAAAGGCTGCTACCCCCCTTTCAATGAATCATTTGTTAGTTTGGTCTCTTGACAGATAGCCATCCGGTATGGTTGCACTTGCGGCTCTGCTAAATGCTTCATTGGGACGTGCAAGGCTCCCCACCGTGGCAAGGTCACATGGTTCGCAGCGGAGGAAACGTAACAATGATTTTAACTACAAATATATACTGAATCCCATCTCTTCCAAATATTTCAGATGAGAGATTTTGACTTATCTGTAAATTTTTACGTTTTGCCAACAATAGATTGCATGCGATATTGTCTGGCCAGGGTTACCTGCTACAGGATGGAGCAGATCATACAGCCAGCAACCGAACGCGAGTGTCGGGCGGAGGCACTCCTTTAGCTGGGTGCTGGTCCCCCAGTGGAGAAAACCCGGGGCAAGCAGTCTCTTCTCCAGGTTAGGGGCAGTCTCACTGAAATCTGCCATTAGGTGTGGTGAGCCCATTGTAATAATATGAAGCATCAAACTAGATCAGCATCTCTCATGTGTCCTGGGAGATCAATGACCCACGAGCTCCCTGGAAAAGGGCAATGGAGAAATGAAGGTGGTGAAGACATACATAAAAGTTTGCCCGTAAATGATCACCTCAGAACAAGGTTTCATGAAGCTTATGAATCTAGTACAGTAGATATGTTTTTATTTCAGACCATTATCTCCAATGGTCCTAGAGTTAGGAATTTTTAAACATAAACCTGCATTACAAATTACTTGTAGCTTGAGAAAAGTCATGCTTTGGGGGAAGTCTACTTAGCTTCCAAATCATGATTGTGAAGATAATGGTGTTTTTATGCAGCTAGGGAATTGAAGCTTTAAACAGCCTGCCTGAATGTGGAAGGCAGAGTGAAATCCGTTGAAATTATCCACGTCAAGAGCGTGTTATGACATACTCACGGCAGCTTCTCTTGACTGGAACTCGACCAGAGCTCTTCCTTTCTTCTTGGGTAAGACGACGAGAGCCACTATGTCCCCATACTACTGCAACAGAGAGACAGCCTAGATCAGAACATATGGCGGAAGGATACCTTCAATTGGACTCACTGAGCTGCAAACTTCACACCGACACAGATAGATCTTATGCCGATGATGGGGGAAGTGACTGTGGCCTTAATTAAGGTTTAGCACCAGCGTTTGCTGGTGTGAAAATGGGAAAACATAGATAACAATCTTCTGGGCTGCCGACAGTGGCATTTGAACCCACTATCGACAGCTACAAACATCCCTTTTAAATGTGAAGTGAACTCGTGTCCTCGTCCCGAGGTGGTGCAGCTCTTTTCAGGCACACTCCCACTGAAGGTGAGCTGCATGTACCATTCCAACCACATACCAGCCCTCCTGCCAATCTTAAATTCCTGGCAGTACCGGGAATCGAACCCAGGCCCCCGAGGACGGCAGCTAATAACACTAACCGTTACACTACGAAGGTGGACATCCCTTTTAAATGATTTATAGTTTATAAAATAAGTTTCTAGACATAGAAAATGCGCTGACAACATACTGATACATTTTGAATGGAAAATGTTGGAGGGAGCTGAAACTGAGAATGAGAGCATACAGACAGCAAAAGGGTCTCTCAAATACATGGTGTTTGTACTCTGCGCTACGGCAGCTGCATAGTTCTTAACCTTGCAAGCAATCTTCATGAGTCGCCAGTCTGAATCTCAGCTGTTAACACTGTGAGACGGTCATCATTACATCATATTTTCATATGTAAAAGTTCTGGTTTCATCTTAATGGTCGTGTGAACAGTCATAACTCTCGCTATTGGTGTGCAGAAAATCCTAATGGTGTTTATGAAATCAATCAATCAATCAATCAATCAATCAATCAATCAATCAATCAATCAATCAATCAATCAATCAATCAATCAATCAATCAATCAATCAATCAATCAATCAATCCTGTTCTGCATTTAGGGCAGTCGCCCAAGTGCAGATTCCCTATCTGTTGTTTTCCTAGGCTTCTCTTAAATGATTGCAAAGAAATTGGAAATTTATTGAACATCTCCCTTGGCAAGTTACTCCAATCTGTAACTCCCCTTCCATAAACAAATATTTGCCCCAATTTGTCCTCCTGAATTCCAACTTTATCTTCATATTGTCACGTTTCCTACTTTTAAAGACACCACTCGAACTTATTCGTCTACTAATATCATTCCACGCCATCTCTCCACTGACAGCTCGGAACATACCACTTAGTTGAGCAGCTCGCTTCCTTTCTCCCAAGTCTTCCCAGCCCAAACTTTGCAACATTTTTGTAACGCTACTCTTTTATCAGAAATCACCCAAAACAAATTGAGCTGCTATTCTTTGGATGTTTTTCCAGTTCTTGAATCAAGTATTATCGGCGAGATAGATTTACACCCTAGTGCTGAATCGGTAGACCTCGGCAATCTTCGAGATTCGTACTGGCAACCTTTGAAACACAAACTATGAATCGCTTATGCATCGCTGTGCGACATCTAGCGTACACTTTACGTACTAGTACTGTTGTTGTTTACACAGCAAAGTCAACCTATAGAATTCATGCTAGGAACAAGATTCGCACCGAGAAATGTTATATAATGTGTGTGTGACACAGGTGTTGGCTTAAGATAATAACAATTTAGAAACTTCATATCGATCGATCATATTATCGATTCAATTCAGATTTCATTTCCATTCAATTGGCAGCACTACCGGAACCGGGAGAGCTCGATCCTTACTCCTCACCACCGTACACAAATCTATCCAGAAAAAGTGTGCTGATAATAATCCTGGTGAGGGTCCCATACACTGGAACCGTACTCTAGTTGGGGTCCTACCAGAGACTTATATGCCCTCTCCTTTACATCCTTGCTACCCCTCATTATGATAGGAAGATTGGTGTTTGGTGTGCCGTTAATGCAAGACGAATAATGCAAGATGACATTTTGATGCTGTTCTTCCATCAGTTAACGGAAGAAGAAAAATAGCGTGAGTGCTTTCAATAAGATTCAGCCCCTGCTCATACAGGAGAAGATTCCCTTCTTACAATCACGGAAGTGTTTGTGGACAGAGTGATCAGTGCTGGTCTATTTCTCCAGATCTAACAGTGTGGATTTTTACTTGTGGTGTGAACAAATCCTCACACATTGGAGCAACTGAAAAAAAATATTACGAATGAAATCAGAAACATTATAGTGGCAAAACTCACTCGCGTCAGCCAGAATGTGGTTACCAGATACAACGCCTGTATAACCCTGGAAGGAGGACACTTCCAGCATCTTTTATAAGGTAAGATTGTATACAAGCTTAAAGCAGGGCGGCTGCGGCAGCTGCCATAGCGCAGAGTACAAACACCGTGCGTTCGGTCTGAGTTTATGAGAGAGATTCTGTACAGCAAGATAGGAACATGAAAAGGAGCAGATAAACATGACAGCTCAGAGCAGCAGAAAGATAAAAAAACAATTTCCATGTCTTCATACAGATGGGTTCTTTCATTAACCCCAGTTGTTCTCGGCTCGCACTGAACTTGTTTCTGCTTCCAGCTTCATTACGAGGCCAGGCTTCAAGCACTCAGCGAGTGGCCATTGTATGAGCTTATCGGGGGTCAGAAGATATAGGCCAATCTATGGTAGAGTATGAAGAAGTCGAGAATGTCCTCATCCGTGTATTTTCCCTCTTCCCATACTGGAATGTCACCGTATTTATCCTATTTTATGTTCATTTCCATCTTTCTAAATGTGAACTCATTTGCACTTGTCTGTTCATTTACATTATTTGGATAACAACAAGAACAAACTTGTGCTATCAAGAAAGGTTGAAAATTGAGAAAAGGAATAATCACAGCGCAGCTAAAACTATGTTGTTTGCCGATGACTAGAAAAGGTTCTTTACGTTTTTACGTATTGTTTTCTGTAAGACTTTATCAAGCCTATCTGTGATAACTATCTGTATTATGTACTTACTGTCTCAGTAAATGATATTTTATAGACCCTATACATGCCTATTTCAACGTTATGACCTATTTTTGTCTTTTTGAGCCTATACAAACCTTTTTTTGCCTTAAATCTTACACATTTCATAAAATAAACAGTAATATTAGTAATATTAGTTTACAATTAAGTTTTCACAGAAGGCAGGCTTGTAAGATAAAGATGCAAGCCAAGCAGGCGAGAGGGCAGGTGTGGGGGTTGTGAGAGAAGCTTGGAACCAGGAATTTGTCTCAGTCGTGCACTACACTCAATAGCAGAAGAAATCAGTTCCTAAAAGTGAATGACTTCGTTTCTTCAAAATCAAGTATTAGAGCTGCTGCTTTGAAAGAAAAGTGCCCAAATCTGCCTCCAGCATCTATTTCAACAAGATGGTTACAATATTATAGCGAGGACATTCATGGTACAGTTTCTAGGAAGACGACTCGCAGTGTACTACAAAAGAAGAAACTGGCATATATTCGTGCTAATTTCACATTCCTAACAAACAGTATAAAACAATTAGTCGTCTAAATTTAGCCTCACTCAATCATTATCTGTGTTTACAAAAACAGAGTGCCAGATGAAAACATTCAAACTAATCCTGTGCAAGCATAAACTTACACCACATCATTTGGAAAGGTTGTTAATGATTTACAGCGCACAAAATTATGGCGGAAACGCAGTGAGAATGAAAGTGATGCATAAATTAATCTGTTCTTGTGCTGTAAGCTATCTGCCACTTCTAGTAATTTGATCTCAATGAGATTTAAACTATGCTACATCATAATGTCTTGCATGCTCTATTTTAAATTACAATATTATTACTATTTCTACTTGCACGGTACTCCTTCAGATGTATTTTGTTAATTTCATTGCACCTATTTTAGACCGATAAGAACCTATTTTATATATATTTTCCACCTATATATGACGGAAGTGTCAAGAACAAAGAGCTGAACAGGGTGCAAAAAGGATTCAACTTTTTCCATCAAGTACGGAACATAGCATGGGACAAGGGAGTTCCTCAGAGGGCTAAACAGACACTATTTAAGACATCTCCTGCCCATCATGACGTACAGTCTGGAGAGTTGCATCATACATAAAAGAGAAGTAACTGAACTGCAAGTTCCTTACATCAGCTGTACAGAAAACAAGGAAGGCCAGAATTAGGAATGATCAGATACGAAGAGACCTGCGGGTCAGCCTGACCATGGAAGAAAGGCTGAGTGTTGCAAGGCTGAAGTGGCTAGGACACATTAAGTGGATGCAGGTGACTCGAACATCCAGGAAGTATTTTGAAAAGATCGTTCCAGGACGAAGACCAATTGGACGCCTTAGAAAAAGGTGGTTAGATCAATTAAAAGAAGACCTACAGAAGAGAGGAGAGACATGGGAGACCCTAGAGAGAAAAGAAGCATACCAGGGGGCACATCGTTCTTAAACATTGTACCCGGCTCGCTGGAAGGAATTCATGATGATGATAGGCGCCTAAAAATGTCCTTTTTGGGACCTAAAGATCCAATGTCTACTAATGACATTCTAATTTAGAGGAGAATACGAAGAAGAAATGCAAATGCAAGTTAACATTTGGCACTAGAAACTGTTGGAATGAAGCTTGGTGTGACAAAAAAACAAGACTTTGATCATTACAAGAGGAAACAAACACAAAGACAAGCAGTAGTAGACAGCTTTAGATACTATCACACGATGATTCTATGAGCGATATGCAAGAAGACAAGTATGGACCATGACTGACAGAAACCAGGGTGGTAAACATCAACTGACTCTCACGCCACCGACTCACAAGGCATTGCCTGAACAGCCGTTAACTCTGTTCATTTTGCATGTCACAAGAAGCAGGCGAAACTGCTTAGCTCTGAAGAATTATTCTCAAACAACATGGTATAACGGTTCAGAAGTTTTATCAGGTTTTCTTCATGGATGTAGAACCTGTCAGGAAATTTTTTAAAAATATTTTGTTATATAATTTGTTTTACGTTGCACCGACACAGATAGGTCTTATGGCGACGATAGGATAGTAAAGGACATTTGCCTGGTGTGAAAATGGGAAACCATGAAAAACCATCTTCAAGACTGCCGACAGTGGGGTTCGAACCCACTATCTCCCAGATGCAAGTCCACAGCCCCGCGCCCCTAACCACACGGCCAACTCACCCGGTATCAGGAAATCAAGGAAATGGCCGGACTGCAGGGACCATGCAGCAGCACAACAGCCAAGGTTAAGAAGTAATTTTGATGCCATTAAGAAACAGGGAATACTTTTCCTTATACACAAAAGAATAAGGTTTTTTGCCCATTAACTCAACTCTTGGACTTCGAGAAAGCATATGATCATGTGTGCAGAAACAAGGCATGCAAGCCCTACAGATAAAAGGTGCTGAGAAGCAGACAACAGAAAAAGTGAAGGAGATGTTCCATGGGAGTGTCAGTTGTGTGAAAGTAAGAGTGAGAACAGACTGATTTGAGCAAAAAAGTGGATTAAGACAACATACCTGCCAACTTCACAAAACCAAAAATAAGGAGATTTTGATATGAAAATCAGGAAAAATCAGGAGATACAATTGCTCAAACTGCTTATTCAACATGTCTTCCACAATACAGAAATACTATGGTATATATTATAACAGTCATTGTCTCAAAACCCAACTGTTGCTATACAAGGCTACAAGGCAAGAAATTACACATCTCTATTCCCTCACATGAAGTATGTGAGTGAGATGATTGGTCTCTGATAAGCCTACCGAAAATAGTATGAACACATGCTCCACACGTGTGAAGAAAAATGGGGGAGCTGGGATTTTTGTTAGAAAGTGTTTTAAATTTGTAAAGATTGATTTAAGTCAATATTGTGTGGAATTAGAGGGAGAATTTAGTTGTGTGAAGCTGGTTGATCAGAATTTGATAGTTGTATGGATCTCCAAATGCCGATGCTTATGTATTCCTTAACAATTTTGAATTAGCAATGGAGAAAATTTTGAAGTTTAAGGCCAAAGTTTCTGTTTGTGGGAATTTTAACATAGAAGGGCAGATTTCTAGAAATTTTCTGAATTTATAAACAAGCTACCTACATGCTTAGATAATATTATTGTAAATTTTTCAAGAGGTTTGTATAAGCTTAGACTTGTTGGTGGGGGTTTCGCAGATCATGACACCTTGCTTATACATTATATCTTAACCAGCCTGACACAATTTACAATCATGAAACTGATCTGATGTGGGTAAAAATTCAGGGTGATGATTATATTAACATATTTATTGAAAATCTGAAACAAATTAAGTGGGGCTTTGTATTTGAATTTCAAATCAGAGAAAATGACATTGAAACTGTATTTGGAAAGTTTTTAAATAAATTGGTTGAATTGTGGCATTTATGATCATCACTGGTAAAAATTAGTCGTAATGGTAAACTTAAAAGCAAGAAGTTGAACTGGTATACTGATGAATTGACTCAGTATAGAGAAAGAATGCTTTTGCTGTATTTTATAATAACTCTTGTCAAGGAGGAACCATAGCGTCTTGGTAGGTGTGCTAGGTACCAACTGATGAGCCCAACCTAGCACACGAGGGCGAAACGCTGACAACCAGGAATGAGTTAGCTGGAAAATTTGTAATGTCCAATAACAGACCATTTATATTGGTATTATAAATTTACTCATTCGGGACAAATATTTCAGATTCCCTATGGGAATCAACATCTATATCGTCTGATGGCCAGGCAGGCATCAATTTTTGGTAAAGAGACAAAGTCTCTCATAGTGCATTGGCACTGCCGGTGGCGCCAAGTAGCCTACGCAGTGGCCGCTACTGATCTACGCCTATTTTATTACGGCTGGGGAACAACTCAACTCTAATCTCGTACCCAGCCTTGTCAATAAGCATAACTAGGCCTGACACCAAACTGGAAGTCGGCCTCCCCCACCATGCCCAACTGTATCATCCCCGGCGTAGATCTCGCCTTCACTGATAGTGTGCTCCATCGCTACCTCAAGGATAAAGTGTCCAGGATATTAGAAAATCTAATACCTACCGACCGGGTCCTGATCGAACATGCAACAAAAGAAGCCGTCCAGAATGCCATCAACTGGGGAATTTACATCAACGGAGTGCCACACTTTGCAGAACCTTGTCCTTGGCACATGAAAGCAGATTACTCACCGAACCCGGTAACCACCCCCCACAGTCCCCGAATCCCGGAACCAAGCCACCTCCATATACCCCACCAACACAGCCTACATCCCATGTATACACCACCCCCAGTACAACCATTACTGCTACCATTTCCACTACCCCCCGCCCACACTCCCATAACCACAACAGTCACGTTCCATCCCTCCCCTATCATGATGTCACCCCTTACCACCGCTCCCCCCCAGTTCACAAAATGCAACATTCCGGTCACCAGCCGAGACGGAAGCCACCAGCATGGATTTAGAGTCAGCAAGACCAATGCCGACACCACCACCGCCTGAGTCTACTAGGACAACTGCGCCACCACCAGCGCCCGAGTCCAACAACAACACCAGCTGCGTGATACGAGGCCTGAATCCTTGGATACCCATAGAAATCATCACCCATGAGCTGTGTCAAACAGGACTACACCCAAAGAGAGCATCCCGAATCCACAACGAAGCCGGGCCCACCTACATGGTGAGACTCCAACTCCAGCCACCCGATGATGTTCAGAGCCTCATCGACCAGGGAATCCAGCTCTATGGCCGACATCATCGAGTGGAACCATCACGCTCCCCCCACAACCTCCCACTCACCCTACCACATCTCGCAACCTTCCCAGGCTCCCTCCCCAGCACCACCTACCTAATCCACATAACCATTCCTACCTTCTCCACCTATTACTCACCTTCCTGGTAAACATATATTCCTTCTACCAGCAAATCCTGCACTTCTTTCTCCCCAGCACACCAATCTAAATATAACCACATAAATTGTAATAATTGGACTTGGAACATGTAACCAACTATGTGTCTGTATAAAAGCCTAATAAAAAGCACAAGAGCAGATACACACCCCTTAGCCAAGAGGCCAACCCCACAACAACCCCAATAAATACATCACTGTTTTTCCCTCTCCCAACTTCCTCAAACCCTCCAAACCCCGCCAAATCTCCTGGCCAGAGAGAAGGCGTTACCTTCTAGGCAGCCTGCCCCTCCCCTCCGGGGAGGAGAATGACAACCTTTCCTAGGTCCTCCACGGTATGCACTAGCCAGCGTCTTGGTAGGTGTGCTAGGTACCAACTGATGAGCCCAACCTAGCACACGAGGGCAAAACGCTGGCAACAGGAATGAGTTACTGTAGCTGGAAAATTTATAATGTCCAATAACGGACCATTTATATTGGTATTAACATTAGTAATGACAGTGAAGAAATCTTCAATCTTTTAGTGGCCGATTCTGATTCAGACTGTTCAGCAAATTTGGACAATGAAACAAGTGATGATGTGCATAGTGATTGTTCGGAAGAAAGTGCCAACGAGGAAGATCTTCATTTTGTATCGGACTAGCGGGATATTAGTGATGACATTGAATGGTAGAATATTTAGTAGTAGTAGTAATAGTATTTATTGACCCATTATGTTGTTTACATATTTACAGGACTCTGTTTCTTATATACATAACTCTTCTAATAACATTATTACTTGAGAAAAATTAATCTTATAACTAAACCACATATATTACAGAAGTAGTATTATTATTAACATATTCATACTTAAAATAAATTGAACTCGTAACCACCTCTTGCACACATTAAAGAATTTTGGAATGAAGTACAAGAAATTGCGCTTTGTTATGCTAAGATCTAAGTTTGGGTTTGTATCACATACAACGGTGGTACATCTTCCTGCGTGTTGAATATTCATGTTTAATGTTCTCAATTATATTTTTGTTTTGTTAATATATTTGTATATTTCAAGGGCATAGAGCTATTTTACATTAATTATATTTGCTTCAGCATAAAATTGACTTCTTGGGTATAATCTTCCTTTCTGGTAGATTATTCATAATATAAGGTTTTGAACAACCTGTATTTTATTGATTACATTTTTGTAGGCTCCTCCCCATGCCAATATTCCGTAGCTAGGAATAGACTGAACTAAAGCGTAATAAACCTCTCTTAACAATTTCATACTGGATATGTATTTTAAATTGTGAAATATATAAACAGTTCGTCTGATTTTCTTTCTTAAATCGGTAATGTGACTTTTCCATTTCATGCTCGAATCAATTAATAATCCCAAATACTTAACATTACTTACTTTAAAATTTTGTAGCAGTTACAATTAAATTTACAGTTGATGATGTGTACAGTTAATTCATTAAAATTGTTCTGTGTATCTGTTACTGAAAAATTCACAAATTTTGTCTTTTTAATGTTTAAAAAGCTTAATGTTTAATAAGCTTCAAAAAAGGGCAAATTAGTGCTCCTGACTTCAGAAATTCTGTCATAATGGGACTTCTCCGGGAGTACCAGCGCAGTCTGCCGGCGAAGCGAGGAAGACCTTCTGATTACATACCTCAAGCGCGCCTGACAGAGAGGCATTTTCTTGGGGAGCAGTAGGACAAGAGTCACAAACCTAATTGTGTTGTTTGTTCCATATTACCAGCAAAATGTTGAAAGAAAGGAAACGGACTGTGCAAGAGAAAACAGACAGTATTTGTTTATAAGAATTGCCCAGGACAGCCTGCAATGTGCCCAGCTCCATGTTCCGAGATGTATCACAGTAATAATGTGTGTTTCAAGGTCAAATGTCACTGCTAGTTTGCCAAAGTTGAGTTAAAAATGGTGCAATGGTGTTGAATGTCACTAACTTAAAAAAAAAAATAAAGTTTCAGTTCATTTGGAAAATATGAAAAAATTACATTTTTCTGTAAGTGTTCTGTTTAAAAATAGTGCAGCGAGAGAGTTAATAATGAAATTTTACTTGCAAAGTTTAAGATGTATGGTGTCAAGTATCCCTCACTAAACATAATTAAGTCATACTTAAATAACAGATATCAGTTTGTCTCAATTAAAAATAGGTATTCCACTTTGAAGAAAATTACAACTGGAGTGCCACAGGGCTCTGTCCTCGGTCCATTTTTATTCATCCTGGCATTCAATGATTTACAGCAGAATGTCACAGCTCATGCTCTTATATCCTATGCGATGATACAACGTTAATTACAAAACACCAGAGCATCTCGGGTTTGCATCAGATCACTAAATTTTACAATATTTAAAATTCTTCCACTGCTTTGATACATTTTTTGCCTTTTGGCAAATTTATTTGTCAATAGTACATGTTTCGTTCCTTATTTAGGAACATCCTCAGCTGTTTTTGTAGCTGTTGACAAATAAATTTGCCAAAAGGCAAAAAAAGTATCAAAGCGGTGGAAGAATTTTAAATATTGTAAAATTTAGTGATTAAATTTTGATACGGAAAATGAAGTTGATTACTTGCAATTTGCAACAGATGTCGCAGTAAGCTCTTGCAACTGCAATGCATTGGTTTTCATCCAATAGGCTGTTGTGCAATCAGGATAAAACTCAATTTTTCACACTAGGATTATCCAAAGATATTGAAAGTCAGTCAGTCAAACTTTTGGGTTTTCATATTGATGCCAAATTGAAATGGGAAACACAAATTGATCATGTTTGTTAAAAAATATCACGAGTGGCCTACTTGATATGGAAATTGAGGGATATAGTTAGCAGTGACTACCTAAGGATGGCAAATTTTGGTCTCTTCCAGTCACACATTACTTATGAACTGTTGTTATGAAGGCACTCTTCTTATGCATATAAATATTCTTCTAATACACAAAAAGGTTGTCTGAGCAATGTGTAGGGCTGGTGCAATTAACCATTGTTGACCACTCTTCATTAAGCTTAAAATACTGACAATTATAAATTAGTATATTTATATATCTTTGACATAATTATGTTAAAAATAACATAAATGAATTCAGTACTAAGGAAAACATTCACCTTCATGATACTCAAGGCAAAGCAGACATTGATCCCAATTCACAGGCTGTCAAAAACTGCTCACTCACATAAAATCAGTTGTTTAAGATTATTTAATAAATTACCTCATTCTGTAAAGTCCACTCCTTTAAGAAATTTTAAAAGAAAACTGTATGATAGGTTAATAGAAAATCCATTTTATAATATCTCTGAATTCTTAGAAACGCATAATGTTAGTATTAAGTTTCAATAAAAGGTGTATGTTCATTAGCCTTAGTAATATTAAGTACTAAATTATCATCAGTTGACGAAGCCTATTTCATTGTATATCGTCAATGGCAAATAAAGATTCTTGATTCTTGATACTTAGCAAATGCATAGATGCATACCGAGTAATAAATTAAAATTCAACAGAATTGTCTCCAAATATCTCTGGAAGTCACTAGTCACTATCTTTGAAATTCTGTCTCCTCTTTGTCTGTCACTAAATTACTAAAAAAGACTCCAAATCTAGCCACTAGTCTCTAGAATCGATTAGACTGATGTGAATGAACACGAACACAGCATGCGAGAACGAGAGATTTACTCATTAGGGACAAATATTTCAGGTTCCCTATGGGAGTCAACATCCATATCATCAATATATGCATCGCGATATGCAGGTTTCATAAGCACTGCACATGCGTGCACATTTCTCGTATTAATATACGTCGATATTTAATCTGAAAGCGGCCAATGAGCAAAGGAATTCCGGCCACTGGCGTACAAAGCTGAAACGGTGGGATTCGAAAACAAACGTTTGAAGTTCACCCAAAAATAGGCTAAAATTAGGAGAAACAATAGAATAATCAGGAGGTGGGAAAAATTGTCGAAAATCGGGAAAGTTGGTAGGTATGAGACAAGGAAGTGCTCTCTCACCTTCGCTCTTCATTGTAGTAATGGACGAGCTAATGACAAAAGTAGCACGGAAAATTGGGGAAGGAAAAATGAAAGTGATGATGTTTGCAGATGACTTGCTAGTCTGGAAAGAAAAGGAAGAGGATATCCAGGAACAGTCAGATGCATGGGAAGAGGAGGTGGAACACCATAGAATGAAATTTAATGCCAAAAAGAGCGAGACAGTGATCACAACTAGAAAGAAGGAGAGACCTACAAGAGGGAAAATACTTGGAGAGGAACAGCTTAGGAAGGTAGAGAGTTTCAAGAACCTGGGAAGTATCATAGTGGGAAGTGGAAGAAATGCTAAGGTAATAATCGAGTGTAGAAGACAAGCAGGTGCATTCCTGAAAAGTGTCAGAAGCCTGGTTTCGAGCAAGGATGTCCCTCGGAGAAGCAATCTACAGGACATACAATGAACCTATTCTGACGTGTGCAGCAGAAACTTGGGTAATGAGGCAGAGAGGATACAGGCAAGTGAAATGAAATTTCTGAGGAGCAGGATAGGAGTGACAACGAGAAGGTCAGAGACATAGTGCCA